>NW_027254846.1:562500-1285676 GCF_044704955.1 Pristiophorus japonicus | reverse complement strand
AGAGGGGCACAGAGAAAGACAGACAACGGTTACACAAGTGGCGAAAAAGACGATGGAGTGAAACGTTGGGCGAGAGAGAGTTGGAAACAGATGGGGAGACAAAAAGAAAAAAGACGTGAGAAGACAGAGAAAGAAAAACAAACGGGGAGACTATTTCCAGTCCCGCTCTCTCATCCAATTTTAATGAATAACAATGTAACTGGCACTGCAAATATTGTCGTAGAACATGAAGTTGCAAAGAGACGTTTATTAAGTGTTTGCGAAAATAACTGTGTAGATATAGATCCCTGTGGCGAAGTGTAAATTCTTCCACATTGAACCTAAGAAAGATGGATCAGAGAAAATTGTATTTAGAAACTATACCTGACAATGATATTTAGGGGTGCAAGTACTGACATCTCTCCTAATCGCCCTGTTTTTGGTGGTCATAATTCACATGTCTTTTCAAAACCAAATGTCCCTATTTGTGAAACTCCGGAAATCCCTGTAGCCGGGGCTCTGAATTCCCCATGGTTCAGGATCTCCTTTTCCCTCTGTTTCTGGAGCTCCTTATCTCTCTGTTTCTGGAGTTCCTTCTCCCTCTGTTTCAGGAGCTCCTTATCCCTCTGTTTCAGGAGCTTCCTATCCCTCTGTTTCAGGAGCTCCTTATCCCTCTGTTTCAGGAGCTCCATATCCCTCTTTTTCAGGAGCTTCAAATTCACCTGTTTCTTGAGCTCCTTATCCCTCTGTTTCATGAGCTTCTTATGCCCCTGTTTCAGGAGCTCCTAATGACTCTGTTGCAGGAACTCCTTATCCATCTGTTTCAGGAGCTCCTAATTCCTCTGTTGCAGGAGATCCCTATCCCTCTGTTTCAGGAGCTCCAAATTCTCCTGTTTCAGGAGCTCCTTATCCCTCTCTTTCATGAGCTCCTTATCCCTCTGTTTCAGGAGCTCCTTATCCCTCTGTTTCAGGAGCTCCATATCCCTCTGTTTCAGGAGCTCCATATCCCTCTGTTTTAGGAGCTCCTTATCCCTCTGTTTCATGAGTTCCTTATCCCTCTGTTTCAGGAGCTCCATATCCCTCTGTTTCAGGAGCTCCTTATCCCCCTGTTTCTGGAGCTCCTTATCCCTCTGTTTCAGGAGCTCTTTATCCCTGTGTTGCAGGAGCTCGTAATTCCTCTGTTTCAGGAGCTCCATATCCCTCTGTTTCAGGAGCTCCTTATCCCCCTGTTTCAGGAGCACCTTATCCCCCTGTTTCAGGAGCCCCTTACACCTCTGTTTCAGGATCTCCTTACCCCTCTGTTACAGGAGCTCCTAATTCCTCTGTTTCAGGACCTCCTTATCCCCCTGTTTCAGGAGCTCCTTATTCCTCTGTTTCAGGAGCTCCTAATTCCTCTCTTTCAGGAGCTCCTTATTCCTCTGTTTCAGGAACTCCTTATCCCTTTTTTGCAGGAGCTCCTAATTCTTCTCTTCAGGAGATCCTTATCCCTCTGTTTCAAGAGCTCCTTGTCCCTCTGATTCATGAGCTATTTATCCATCTGTTTCAGGAGCTCCTTATCCCTCTGTTTCAGGAGCTCCTTATCCCCCTGTTTCTGGAGCTCCTTCTCCCTCTGTTTCTGGAGTTCCTTCTCCCTCTGTTTCAGGAGCTCCTTATCCCTCTGTTTCAGGAGCTTCCTATCCCTCTGTTTCAGGAGCTCCTTATCCCTCTGTTTCAGGAGCTCCATATCCCTCTTTTTCAGGAGCTTCAAATTCACCTGTTTCTGGAGCTCCTTATCCCTCTGTTTCATGAGCTTCTTATCCCTCTGTTTCAGGAGCTCCTAATGACTCTGTTGCAGGAACTCCTTATCCATCTGTTTCAGGAGCTCCTAATTCCTCTGTTGCAGGAGATCCCTATCCCTCTGTTTCAGGAGTTCCAAATTCTCCTGTTTCAGGAGCTCCTTATCCCTCTCTTTCATGAGCTCCTTATCCCTCTGTTTCAGGAGCTCCTTATCCCTCTGTTTCAGGAGCTCCATATCCCTCTGTTTCAGGAGCTCCATATCCCTCTGTTTCAGGAGCTCCTTATCCCTCTGTTTCATGAGCTCCTTATCCCTCTGTTTCAGGAGCTCCATATCCCTCTGTTTCAGGAGCTCCTTATCCCCCTGTTTCTGGAGCTCCTTATCCCTCTGTTTCAGGAGCTCTTTATCCCTGTGTTGCAGGAGCTCGTAATTCCTCTGTTTCAGGAGCTCCATATCCCTCTGTTTCAGGAGCTCCTTATCCCCCTGTTTCAGGAGCACCTTATCCCCCTGTTTCAGGAGCTCCTTGCACCTCTGTTTCAGGACCTCCTTATCCCCCTGTTTCAGGAGCTCCTTATTCCTCTGTTTCAGGAGCTCCTAATTCCTCTCTTTCAGGAGCTCCTTATTCCTCTGTTTCAGGAACTCCTTATCCCTTTTTTGCAGGAGCTCCTAATTCTTCTCTTCAGGAGATCCTTATCCCTCTGTTTCAAGAGCTCCTTATCCCTCTGATTCATGAGCTATTTATCCATCTGTTTCAGGAGCTCCTTATCCCTCTGTTTCAGGAGCTCCTTATCCCCCTGTTTCTGGAGCTCCTTCTCCCTCTGTTTCTGGAGTTCCTTCTCCCTCTGTTTCAGGAGCTCCTTATCCCTCTGTTTCAGGAGCTTCCTATCCCTCTGTTTCAGGAGCTCCTTATCCCTCTGTTTCAGGAGCTCCATATCCCTCTTTTTCAGGAGCTTCAAATTCACCTGTTTCTGGAGCTCCTTATCCCTCTGTTTCATGAGCTTCTTATCCCTCTGTTTCAGTAGCTCCTAATGACTCTGTTGCAGGAACTCCTTATCCATCTGTTTCAGGAGCTCCTAATTCCTCTGTTGCAGGAGATCCCTATCCCTCTGTTTCAGGAGCTCCAAATTCTCCTGTTTCAGGAGCTCCTTATCCCTCTCGTTCATGAGCTCCTTATCCCTCTGTTTCAGGAGCTCCTTATCCCTCTGTTTCAGGAGCTCCATATCCCTCTGTTTCAGGAGCTCCATATCCCTCTGTTTCAGGAGCTCCTTATCCCTCTGTTTCATGAGCTCCTTATCCCTCTGTTTCAGGAGCTCCATATCCCTCTGTTTCAGGAGCTCCTTATCCCCCTGTTTCTGGAGCTCCTTATCCCTCTGTTTCAGGAGCTCTTTATCCCTGTGTTGCAGGAGCTCGTAATTCCTCTGTTTCAGGAGCTCCATATCCCTCTGTTTCAGGAGCTCCTTATCCCCCTGTTTCAGGAGCACCTTATCCCCCTGTTTCAGGAGCTCCTTGCACCTCTGTTTCAGGATCTCCTTACCCCTCTGTTACAGGAGCTCCTAATTCCTCTGTTTCAGGAGCTCCTTATCCCCCTGTTTCAGGAGCTCCTTATTCCTCTGTTTCAGGAGCTCCTAATTCCTGTCTTTCAGGAGCTCCTTATTCCTCTGTTTCAGGAACTCCTTATCCCTTTTTTGCAGGAGCTCCTAATTCTTCTCTTCAGGAGATCCTTATCCCTCTGTTTCAAGAGCTCCTTATCCCTCTGATTCATGAGCTATTTATCCATCTGTTTCAGGAGCTCCTTATCCCTCTGTTTCAGGAGCTCCTTATCCCCCTGTTTCTGGAGCTCCTTATCCCTCTGTTTCAGGAGCTCATTATCGCTCTGTTTCAGGAGCTCCTTATCCCTCTGTTTATGGAGCTCCTTATCCCTCTGTTTCAGCAGCTCCTTATCCCCCTGTTTCTGGAGCTCCTTATCCCTCTGTTTCAGGAGCTCCAAATTCCTCTGTTTCAGGAGCTCCTAATTCTTCTGTTTAAGGAGCTCCTTATCCCTCTGTTTCAGCTGCTCCTTACCCCCTGTTTCTGGAGCTCCTTATCGCTCTGTTTCAGGAGCTCCTTATCGCTCTGTTTCAGGAGCTCCTTATTCCTCTGTTTCAGGAGCTCCTTATCAGTCTGATTCAGGAGCTCCTTATCCCACTGTTTTTGGAGCTCCTTCTCATTCTGTTTCAGGAGCTCCTTATTGCTCTATTTCCGGAGCTTCTAATTTCCCTGTTTCTACAGCCCTATTCCAATTCCTCCTTTTTATGAATATCCTAACTCCGCTATTTTCGCAGCTCCTCCTTCTGCTCTATCTGGTGCACTTAATTCCACGTGTGTACAGCCACTCACCTGAAGTAATGGAAAGCTGATGGCACATTTTCAACATTGTACATCTGGTTGCATTGTCAGGACAAGTGGCGAAGTGGACATTCTTGCAGAATATTTCTGTTTGGATGCAAAAAGCAGTAAATTGAATGCCTAAAGTTGCTGCAAACTGGAGAGTTGGTGGTGCTGAATTTAAAGCGAATAACTGCTAAATCATTGTGATCTGCATGAGTGGGTCCGGATCCCATAATCATCCTTAATGTGTTAAATGTAGGAATCCTCTTGTTGTTTTGTAAATGAGCTTAAACCTAATGGCCAAATTTGCCTCTTACTGTCAAGGATGCTGCACTTTGGTCATGTCATGTCTCAAATTAATATCGGGCCTGGATTTCTGGCTTCACTGGGTCTGTACGGAATATGTACACGACTGGCAAGGACCCACAAAAGCCCTTCTTTGGCGTACGGGATGCATGCACTGAAAATCAGCTTTTCCAATGTAAAATTCTTGCTTGACAGATCCAACGCTTCTTCAGGAAAAGGATATTTGCATGGGTGAGTATGCACTATTTGCCCATCTGTTGCCCAGCGAATGTCCTTCAATTTCTTGCGCCTGGGAAAAGCAGGTGTATCGACTTTTTTTTATCAGCATAAAAGTTTTAAAACATAAAAAATATAAAAACAAATACAAATAAAATGTAAGAACATTTTTATTTTAAAAACCCTGTCCGCTATGGTAGGTTTATTTTAAACTCTAAATACCAAACTTTTTAAAAATCCGAAAAATATATTTTTTTCTAATACATTTAAAAACTTTAATTTAAATTAATATTAAATACGCGAGATGTTGTTTTTTAAATTTTTATGTGTATTTGGGTGATGGGTCGTTCTCATAATGAGAACCCCTACTTCTGGAGATGCTATTATTATGAATGATAATACTGTACCTTCATTGGCTGTCCAGCGCCACGTGAATCCAGCGTCTCTCTCCGCATCTCCAAGACCTGAATGCGCTGCGAAGGACGGGAAGAGAAGGCCTCAGAAGCGGACTGCTGGAGAGAGCAGGAGCAAAAGGTAGTTGTGGAACATTATTCCTGTTTTCAGCCGAGCGCCTGTGGGAAGCCGACCACAGTGACTTCAGGCCCAATATATACATCAAAGGAAAAATCTATGTTTTTATTCGCAGGGCTATGGAGAGGGGGACTAATTTGATCGCTCTCTCAGAGACACAGCACAGCCACGTTGGGCCGAATAGCTTTCTTCACTGCCGTTAGAATATGCCGTTTTAATAATAGAATGGGTTACGCACTTTACTGTCGGCGGCTCGTTGGTCTAGGTGTATGGTTCTCTCTTTGGGATTTTCACAGTGGCAATGCGAGAGGTCCCGGATCATTCTGTGTCGGTCTAAACCGATTTGCTGTCAGTCCAGGATCATTCTGTGTCTGTTTCCAAAGGGATTTTCTCTCAGTCCCGGGTCATTCTGGGCCTGTTTAAAATTAAAGAACTCTCAGTCCAAGATCATTCTATATCTGCTTCAGAGGGATTTGCATTCAGTCTCGGAAATGTCTGTGTCTGTTTAAAAGGGATAGGCTATCAGTCCCAGATCATTCTGTGTCTGTTTAAAAGTGATGTGCTGTCATTGCCAGATTTCAAATTTAAAATTTCAAAAACTGCCTTTGGAGTGTGTAGAAATGTAAGCTTGTTGCTGAGTTTGTGTAAGGGAGGGAGAGAGTGCAAACGTGTTGTGCGATCTTGCTGGACAATTAATATCATGTGTGAAAAAAGGCATTACGTGGTATTGAAGCCATGCCGATTTGATTGAATACTCCTTCGAGGAATATCTTACAGAAGAACAATCTGCTGTGGGATCTTGCCATTCGACATCTGAAAAATTGCTAAATTCCCAAGTTAGAAACATACGGATTTCAGCCAGGGCTTGCGTGTGAGCTGTGAGACATGATGACCATAACCACCTTATTTTCAAGTTCAAATCAAAACAGGACAAAACAAGACAGGACTCACTGACTGACTTTGTTTATATATATATGTGTGTGTGTGTGTGTGAGTGTATAGCTATATGCAATGTACACATCCCCGCTTTTAAATTTCACAATAAATGTGCTTTTTCTGTTCTACCTGCACTGGAATCTATTGCTTTTGTCCACTTTCACAGCACAAGCAGCTGCTGTCGGATCCTGACATTCCACAACTGAAAAACAGCAGACAGACACACGACACTTTAAAAGATCACCATTGCATCCCACATCTTCCCTCGTGGCTTGTCTTCCACCATGGGCTGACTGTGTCTGTCGGTATGTACTGCGTGCACAACCTTATTTGCAATGCTAGTCATCCAGACACACAGCCTTCGTTCAATCAAAAAATAAATAGATTAATAATTAATTATATATTTATTTAAAACAAATCAAATAAATTTTTGTTAAATAAAATTCATATGTATTAATTGTTTTTAAATTATGTATATATATTTTAATAAATTAGCTTTGCGTCTGGATTGCAATTACGTCCCTGCCTCCTTCCTGCCTGTCTCTCACCTGTGTCTTCAATCAGCGTCCCAGCCCCGCGTGGTCCTGAGCACCACGCTCACTCACGCACTGCACAATTGTCTTCAGCGATGACAGAAATCTCACTTAATTCTTTTAAAAGGAAACTGCTGTCAATAAGGGTCATTCTGCATCTGGGTAAAAGGGACGTGCTTGCAGTCGCGGATCATTCTGTATCTGTTTAAACGGGATGGTTGTCCGTTCCGGTTAATAATCTGTCCCTTTAAGACGGATTTTCTCATAATCCCGGATCATGTTGTATAGTTTAGAAGGAGTGTGATTTCAGCTGCAATGACCGAATTATTAAACTGTTGTGTTCCAAATGGGGTTGCCTGCGCCGGTGCGCACCCAGATCGCAGTGCATCTGTTCATTTACTCGTAATATGCTGACCTTTTTCGAAATCCACTCCTTAATATAAGAGTTGGCCCGAATTTGCCCCAAATGTACACAACAACACATGGCGCAAATGGCAGAGACCGTGTGGCCTAATCGCGAAGTTATCAGAAATTGCAGGTTTGAGACCTACCGCGGTCAATTAGACCGCTCTGTGAAATTTGATATTGTTTGCTGGGATTCTGCCGAAAAACCAAGCATCTCGGACAGTCACTCACCAGAAGTAAAGGAAGGCTGTTTGCTTTAATAATCTAATCGCACGTTTTCTTCATTGTCTATCCGGTTTCACGGGCAGAGCAAGCTTTGAAGTGGATTTTCTTGCAGTTTATTTCTGTTTGCATGTAATAAGCGGGAAATTGTATGTCTGACGCTTCGGTGAGTAAAAGATGAGGTTACCGAGAGGTTAATGCGATCGACTGCTAATCCGTTGTGTTCTGCACGCATGAGTTCGTAATCCCATCCTCGTCGTTATTGTGTTACAAATTTGAGCCCCCGGTCGTTTGTCAATCACATTTAACCTCATCTCTAAATTCCCCTTTCGCTAACAAGAATGCTGCACGTTGCTAATGTCATGTCTCAAATTAATAATATATTCGTGAAAGGGATGACATTTGTAGGACGATGGAGAGTGGGACTAATTAGATAGATCTCGAGGGACAGTACATGCACGGCACGCCGAATATCTTTTCTCTCTACCGTCAGAAGCTGAGAGTTACGCTCTTCACTCTCAGCGGCTCGTTGGTCTAGGGGTACGATTCTCGCTCAGCGATGATCACATTTGAAATGCGAGAGGTACCGGGTCCAATCCTGGACCAGCCCCGCCAGTTTTTACTCAAAGTTCCGCTTCTCACAGCCGGTCGACATGTGAAAAAACAGAAATAATTCACATTAAAACATGTGATTTTGCGCCGATGATCCCACAGTGTCCAGATCCCAGAGCAAAGTGAACCTCACCCAACTGAGTAAAGTTAAAATATCTCAGAGGTACTCGGCTCTGTGTCTAGTTGGATAACTGAAACCCGTGTTTGGTTCCGCCCAATACTTGATCAGTATACATTGCTGTCTGTTCGCATAACCTCACCTCAATTGGGATAAGCATACATTCAGCGTCAATCTCCAACTCTGCCCTGAATATGAGTGCGTCCTTTTTCTCTAGAGCTGAAAAGATGTGAGAAGCTGGCTTTTGAATTAATCACTTGGCTACCGAATTCAAACCGGACAGGAAATCAATCCGGGCTGGCCAAGCTGCCTGGTCTGATTAAATGGCGTTGAACCCTATATTGCAGGCATCTCATAATGTTCTGGCCTCAACATTCGGTTCAACGTATCGGATCATAAGCACCGTTCCTTTTGTCTGGTAATGGTTCTGCTGTACCCACTAACACCTCCTGTGGACCATCCTTTGTTACGTTATTGCCCGATTACCACCCACTTTGCCCTTCTCCATTGTGCCATGTATTATTTAATCACTCATGCGTTCCACTGTATCACAGACGTTTCCTTTTGACCTTTGTCGCTGTGTATTTTTTCCAGGCGCTATTTTTGTTGAAAAAATCTGTAATCTTTAAATTTTCCTACAATTTTGGAATGATTATCCGGGTTCTTCATCCACAGAACCTGCACGACCTGCTACGTTTTACACAATTATCTGTTTTTATTCATTCTGTTTCCGTATCCCATTTAAAAGGATGTGCTGTCCGTCTGGGATCATTCTCTGTCTATTTAAAACGGTGTGCTATCAGTCCCGGATGATTCTGTGCCTGCTTAAAAGGGATGTGCTGTCTGTCCCGGATTTCAAATTTCAAATTTCAAAAACTGCCTTTGGAGGGTGCAGGAATTTTAATTTGTTTGTTTGTGTAAGCCAGAGTGTGTGCAAACATGTGTGCGTTCTTACTGTGCATTTCATGTCATGTGAGAAAAAAGCTGTACATGCAACTTGAAGCCATACTGATTTGATTGAACACTCCTTCGTGGACGCTCTGACGGTGGAAGAATCTGCTGTGGGATTTTGCTATTCCACATCTGAAAGAAGGGAAAATACACAAGTTAGAAATATAGCGATTTTAGCCAGTGCTTGCGTGTTGGCTGTGTGACATAATGACATCCTCCACCCGTATTTTGAAATTCAAATCAAATCAAATCAATACAAGACAAAACATGACTCATTGACTGACTTTGTTTATATATATATATATATATATATATGTATACATGAATTCAATTTTAAATTTTTAACTGTCACAATAAATGTGCTTTTTCTGTTCTGCCTGCACTGGGCTCTATTACATTTGACCTCTTTCACAGCACAAGCAGCTACTGTCAGATCCAGCAGAAAGACATACGCGACTTTAAATTATCGTCTTTGTAGCCCACATCGTCCCTCGTGGCTTGTCTTGCACCTTGGGCTTACTGTGTTTGGGTATTTACTGACTGCATCACCTCTTTTCCAAGGGAATTTTTCCAGTCATAAAGCCTTCGTTCAATCAAAAAATATCTAGATAATGAATCAATTATTTATTTATTTAAAACAAATCAAAGAAATGTATTTTTAAATACAATTTAAATACATTTATTTTCTTAAAATGTTAAATATGTACATATTTGTATATTGGCTTTTCGTCTGGGTTGCTTTTACGTCCCTCCCTCCTTCCTGCCTGTCTGTCACATGTGGTTTCAATCACCGTCCCAGCCCCTCGTGATCCTGACGCCCACACTCACTCACGCACCACACAATTGCCTTCAGGGATGATAGAAATCTCACTTTATTCTTTTAAAAGGGAACTGCTGTCAGTCAAGGGTCATTCTACATCTGTGTAAAAGGGATGTGCTTGCAGTCGCGGATCATTCTGTCTCTGTTTAAACGGGATGATTGTCAGTTCCGGTGCATAATTTTCCCTTTAAAACGGATGTTCTCGTAATCCTGGATCATCGTGCAGAGTTTGAGAAGGAGTATGATTTCAGCTGCAATGACCGAATTGTTAAACTGTTGTGTTCCAAGTTACATTGGGGCTGCCTGCGCTGGTGCGCACCCAGATCACAGTGCATCTGTTCATTTTCTAGAAAAATGCTTATCTTTTCCAAAGCCCAAATCCTTGATATAGCAGCGGCACCGAATTTGCTCCCAATGTATACAACAACAAATTTTTAATTGATGGCAGAAACCGCGTGGCCAAATGAATAAGACATCAGACTTCGATTGAAACCATGCTGTTATCAGAAGATTGCAGGCTCGAGTCTTGGTGTGGTCACTTAGTTCGTTGCGTGCAATCTTATATTCGTTAATGTAATTCTGCCGAAAATCAATCATCCATTGCAGTCACTCATCTGAAGTAAAGGAAGGCTGTTTGCTTTAAGAATCTAATGGCACGTTTTCATCATTAACCATCTGGTTGCACGGGCAGAGCAAGCTGTGTTGTGGACTTTCTTGCACATTATTTCTCTTTGTGCACAAGAAGCAGGAGATTGAATGACTGACAGAAGAATTAGGAACAGGAGTAAGCCATCTAGCCCCTCGAGCCTGCTCCGCCACTCAACAAGATCATGGCTGATCTGGCCGTGGACTCAGCTCCACTTTCCCGCCAGCTCCCTTTCACCCTTAATTCCCTTATTGGTTAAAAATATATCTATCTATGATTTGAATACATTCAATGAGCTAGCCTCAACTGCTTCCCTGGGCAGAGAATTCCATAGATTCACAACCCTCTGGGAGAACAATTCCTTCTCAACTCGGTTTTAAATTGGCTCCCCCGTATTTTGAAACTGTGCCCCCTAGTTCTAGTCTCCCCGACCAGTGGAAACAACTTATCTGCCTTTATCTTGTCTATCCTTTTCATTATTTTAAATGTTTCTATAAGATCACCACTCATCCTTCTGAACTCCAACGAGTAAAGACCCAGTCTACTAAATCTATCATCATAAGGTAACCCCCTCATCTCCGGAATTAGCCTAGTGAATCGTCTCTGTACCCGCTCCAAAGCTAGTATATCCGTCTTAAGTAAGGTGACCAAAACTGCACGCAGTACTCCAGGTGCGGCCTCACCAATACCCTATACAGTTGCAGCAGGACCTCCCTGCTTTTGTACTCCATCCCTCTCGCAATGAAGGCTAACATTCCATTCGCCTTCCTGATTACCTGCTACACCTGCAAACTAACTTTTTGGGATTCATGCACAAGGACCCCCAGGTCCCTCTGCACCGCAGCATGTTGTAATTTCTCCCCATCCAAATAATATTACCTTTTACTGTTTTTTTATCCAAGGTGGATGACCTCACATTTTCCGACATTTTATTCCATCTGCCAAACCTTAGCCCATTCGCTTAACCTATCTAAATCTCTTTGCAGCCTCTCTGTATCCTCTACACAACCCGCTTTCCCACTAATCTTTGTGTCATATGCAAATTTTGTGACATTACACTCTGTCCCCTCTTCCAGTTCAGCTATGTATATTGCAAACAGTTGCGGTCTCAGCACTGATCCCTGTGGCACACAACTAACCACGGATTTCCAACCCGGATGCTGCAGTAAGTTAGAGACGAGGTGTCCGACAGGTTAAAAAGATGGCCTGCTAATCCATTGTGCTTTTGCCCACATGAGTTCGAATCTCATCCTCGCCCTGGTTGTGTTACAGCTATGACCCACCGTGATCGTTTTATCAATCACATTAAACCTCATCGCCAACTTCCTCTTGCACTCACAAGGATGCTGCCCTTTGCACGTCTGAAATTAATAATATATTCGTCAAAGGGATTAAATTTTAGGAACATGGAGAGGGGGGCTAATTAGATCGGTCTCTGAGGGACAGCAGAAGCACTATGCGCCGAATATTCTTTCTCACTGCCGTCAGAAACTGAGAGCTACGCTCTTCACTGTCGGCGGCTCGTTGGTCTCAGTGTCTGATTGGCGCTGAGGGATGATTACATTTGTAAATGCAAGAGGTCGCGGGTCCAAATGCCGGACATGCCCCGGCATTTTTTACTCAAGGTTCCGCTTCTCAAAGCCGGTCGATATTTGAGAAATCAGACATATTTCACATTAAAATGTGTGATTTTGCTCCGATGTTCCCAGATCCCAGAGCAAAGTGAAACACACCTAACTGAGTAAAGTTAAAGTATCTCAGAGATAATCGGCTCTGTGTCTCGTTGGAAAACCTAAACCCGTGTTAGATTCTGGCCAATGCTTAATCAGTATATCTTCCTGTCTGCACGCATAAGCTCACCTCAATTGGGATAAGCATACATTCAGCGGCAATCTCAACTCTGCCCTGAATATGAGTGCGTCCTGTTTCTCTAGAGCTGAAAAAATGTGAGAAGCTGGCTTTTGAATTAGTCCCTTGCCTGCCGAATTCAAACCGGACAGGAAATCAATCCGGGGTGGCGAAGCTGCCTGGTCTGATTAAAAGGCGGTATTAGAGACCCTCGGAGACCTATCTAATTAGCACCCTATATTGTAGGCATGTTGTACTCTTCTGGCCTCAACATTAGATTCAACATATCGCATCATAAGCACCGCTCCCATTTTCTGTTAGTGGTCTGCTGTTCCCTCTAGCACCTCCTCTGGACAATCTTTTGTTACCTTATTGCCCGATTACCACCCACTTTGCCGTTCCCCATTGTCCCATGTATTATTTAATCACTCCTGCGTGCCATTGTACCACAGACGTTTCCTTTTGAACTTTCTCGCTGCTTATTTTTTCCAGGCTCTATTTTTTTTGAAAAAATCTGTAATCTTTAACTTTATTCTAAAATATCGGAATTATTATCCGATAGAACGTGGAACCGGGTTCTTCATTCACAAACTCTGCACGACCTGCTGAGTTTTACGTAATTATCTGCTTTATTCATTCTGTTTCCATATCCCTTTTAAGGGGATGGGCTGTATGTCCGGGATCATTCTCTGTCTGTTTAAAATGTTGTGCTATCACTGCAGGATGATTCTCTGCGTGTTTAAAATGGATGTGCTGTCTGTCCTGGAATTCAAATTTCAAATTTCCAAAAATTGCAGGAATTTTAGTTTGTTTGTGTGTTTGTGTAAACCAGAGTGTGTGCAAACGTGCTGTGCGATCTTACCGTGAATTTCATGTCATGAGAGTAAAATGCATTAAATGCAACTTTAAGACATACTGATTTGACTGAACATTCCTTCGTGCACTCTCTGACGGTAGAAGAATCTGCCGTGGGACTTTGCTATTCCACATCTGAACGAAGGGAAAATAAACAAGTTTGAAATATAACGATTTTAGCAAGGGCTTGCGTGTGGGCTGTGTGACATGATGACATTATCCAAACTTATTGTGAAATTCAAATCAAATCAATTCAAGACAAGACAAAACTGACTGACTGACTTTGTTAACACATATATATATAAATATATATGTATATTTATATGCAATCCCAACTTTTTAACTTTCACAATAAATGTGCTTTTTCTGTTCTGCCTGCACTGGGCTCTATTACATTTGACCTCTTTCACAGCACAAGGAGCTGCTGTCATAGCCAGTAGAAAGACACGCGCCACTTTAAAAGATCGCCTTTGTCGCGCATATCTTCCCTTTTGCCTTGTCTTCCTCAAAGGGCTTACTGTGTTTGAGTATTTGCTGACTGCATCCCCTCATTTCCAATGGGATTCATCCAGTCACGCAGCCTTCGTTCAATCAGAAAATATATAGATTAGGAATCAATTATTTATTCATTTAAAACAAATCAAATGTTTTTTTTTAAATGAAACTTAAATTTTATGTATTTTATTAAAATGTTTTATGTACATATATATATATTTTTAAATTGGCTTTTTGTCTCGGTTGATTTTATGTGCGTCCCTCCTTCCTGCCTGTCTATAACCTGTGCCTCCAATAACCGTCCCAGCCCCGCGTGGTCCAGAGCCCCACGCTCACTCATTCACTGAACAATTTCCTTCAGGGATGATAGAAATCTCACTTTATTCTTTTAAAAGTTAACTGCGGTCTGTCAAGGGTCTATCTGCAAGTGGCTAAAAGGGATGTGCTTGTAGTCCTGGATCATTCGGTGTCTGTTTAAACGAAATCTTTGTCAGTTCCAGTTCATAATCTGCCCCTTGAAGACGGATTTTCTCATAAACCGAGATCATCCTGTATATTTTTAAAAGGAGTGTGATTTCAACTGCGATGACCGAATTGTTAAACTGTTGTCTTCCAAGCTACATTGTGTTTGCCTGAGCCGCTGCTGACCCAGGTCGCAGCGCATCTGTTAAATTACTCAAGACATGCTCATCTTTTCCTAAATCCAATCATTGTTATAGCCGTTGCCCCGAATTACTCCCAATATAAACAAAAACAAATAGCCCTTTGGCGGCAGCAGCGCGTGGCCTAATGGATCAGATGTCTGTCTTCGATTGTAAGCGTGATGTTATCAGACGATTGCAGATTCTTGTCCTGCCGCTGTCAATTATCTCGCTGCGTGAAATTTTAACGTCTTTGTTGTTATTCTGCTGCAAAACGAGCCATCTCGCTCAGTCACTCACCTGAAGTAAATGGAGGCTGTTTGCTTTAAGAAACCAATGGCAAATTTTCATCATTGTCGATCTGGTTGCACGGGCACAACAAGCGATGAAGTAAACCTTCTTGCAGATTATGTCTGTTTGGATGCAAAAATTAGAGGACTGTATGGCTGACGTTGTAGTAAATAGTAGATAAAGTGGTAGAGAGGTTCAGGTGATGGACTGCTAATCAATTGTGCTCCCAACCTCGTCGTTATTGTGTTAAACTTTTGACCGCTCTGTTTGTTTTGTCAATCACATTTAACCTCATGGCCAAATTCACCTTTTACTGACAAGGATGCTGCACTTTGGTCATGTCATGTCTCACATTAATAATATGTTCATCAAAGAGAAAACATTAGCAGGACAATGGATATGGTGACTAATTAGATAGGTCACTGAGAGACACCACAGACACGATGGGCCGAATAGTAAACTACCGTCAGAATCTGAGAGCTTCGCTTCTCAACGTTCGCGGCTCGTTGGTCGACTTGTTTAGCGATTGTCGCAATTTAAATGCGAGAAATCACAGGTTCAAATCCCGCACGAGCCTCGACATCTTTTATTCAAAGATCCACTTCTCGCAGCAGGTCGACATGTGAGAAAACAACAATATTTCAAATTAAGCGTGTCATTTCACGTCGTCGTTCCGACAGCGTCCAAATCGCAGAGTTTCACAGGAGCAAAGTGAAATTACCCAACTGAGTAAAGTTAAAATATCTCAGATGTACTCGGGTCTGTGTCTCATTGAACAACCTAAACCCGTGTTTGGTTCCAGACAATACTTGATCAGTATACCTTCCTTTGTGCCGCATCAGCTCACCTCAATTGGGATAAGCAGACATTCAGCGTCAATATCCACCTCTTCCCTGAATATGAGTGCGTCCTGTTTCTCTAGAGCTGAAAAGATGTGCGAAGCTTGCTTTTGAATTGGACCCTTGGCTGCCGAATTGAAACCGGACAGGAAATCAATCCCGGGTGGCCAAGCTGCCTGGTCTGATTAAAAGGCCTTGACATCCTATATTTCGATTAGGCATTTGACAGTCGTTCGGCCTCAAACTTACGTTCAACAAATCGGATCATAAGCACCGCTCCCATTGTCTGGTAATGGTTCTGCTATTCCCACTAACACCTCCTCTGGACCATCCTTTGTTACTTTATTGCCCGATTACCACCCACTTTGCTATTTCCCATTGTGCCATTTATTATTTAATCTCCCATGCGCTCCACTGTATCACAGAACTTCTCTTTTGTCCTTTCTCTTTGCCTATTTTTTCCAGCTGATCGATTTGTTGAACAAATCTGTAATCTTTAACATTTTCCTAAAATATTGGAATGATTATCCGACAGAACGTGAAACCGGGTTCTTCATCCACAGAATCTGCACGACCTGCTGAGTTTTACATAATTATCTGTCCTTTATGCATTCTGTTTCCTTATCCCTTTTAAGCGACTGTGCTGTCTGTCCAAGATCATTCTCTGTCTGTGTAAAATGGTTTGCTCTCAGTCCCGGATCATTCTATGCCTGTTTAAAAGGGATGTGCTGTCTGTCCCAGATTTCAAATTTCAAATTTCAAAAACTGCCTTTGGACGGTGCAGGTATTTTAGTTTGTTTGTGTGTTTGTGTAAGCCAGGGTGTGTGCAAACGCGCTGTGCGATCTTACTGTGCATTGCATGTCATGTGAGAAAAATGCATTAAGTGCAACTTGAAGCCATACTGATTTGATTGAACACTCCTTCGTGGACTCTCTGATGGTACAATAATCTGCTGTTGGAATTTGCTATTTCACATCTGAAAGAAGGGAAATTAAACAAGTTAGAAATATAGCGATTTTAGCCAGGGCTTGCGTGTGGGCTGTGTGACAAGATGCCATCATCCACCCTTATTTTCCAATGCTAATCAAATAAAATCAAGACATAACAAGACATGACTGACTGACTGACTTTGTGTATACATGTATATATATGTGTATATTTATACACAATCCCAACTTTTTAACTTTCAAAATAAATGTGCTTTTTCTGTTGTGCCTGCACTGAGCTTCATTACATTGGATCTCTTTCACAGCACAAGCAGCTGCTGTCAGATGTAGCAGAAAGACACTCGCGAATTCAAAAGATCGCCTTGAAAGCCCACATCTTCCCTCGTGGCTTGCCTTCCACCAAGGGCTTACGGTGTTTGGATATTTGCTGACAGCACCCCATCATTTCCAATGGAATTCTTCCAGTCACGCAGCCTTCGTTCAATCAAAACATATCGAGATAATGAATCAATTATTTATTTATTTAAAATAAATCAAATTCAATTTTTTTCAATAAAATATATATTTTATCTTTTCTTAAAATGTTAAATGTATATATTTTTGTAAATTGGCTTTTTGGCTGGCCTGGTTTTACGTCCCCCACCCTTTCCTGACTGTCTATCACCTGTGGTTTCAATCACCGTCCCAGCCCTGCGAGTTCCTGAGCCCCACGCACACTCACTGCACAATTGCATTCAGGGATAATAGAAATGTCAATTTATTCTTTTAAAAGGGAACTGCTGTCAGTCAAGGGTCATTCTGCATCTGTGAAAAAGGGTTGTGTTTGCAGTCGCGGATCATTCTGTGTCTGTTTAAACGGGATGGTTGTCAGGTCCGGCTCATAATCTCTCCATTTAAAACCAATTTTCTCATAATCCCAGATCATCCTGTATAGTTTGAGAAGGCGTATGATTTCAAATGCAATGACCGAATTGTTAAACTGTTGTGTTCCAAGTTACATTGGGGATGCCTGCGCCGATGCGCACCCAGATCGCAGTGCATTTGTTACTTTACTCGAAATATTCTCATCTTTTCCAAAATCCACTCCTTCATATCGCAGTTGCCCCGAATTTGCTCCCAATATAAACAACAACAAACGGTGCGCTGATGCATAGGTCGCGTGGCCTAACGGATAAGGTGTCTGACTTTGATTACCAGCGTGACGTTATCAGAAACTTACAAGTTCGAGTCCTGCTGTGGTCAATTAGTTCGCCACTTGAAAATTTATATTCTTTGTTGTGATGCTGCCGAAAAACCAACCATCTCTATCAGTCACTGACCTGAAGTGAAGGAAAGCTGTTTGCTTTAAGAATCTAATGGCACATTTTCATCATTGTCGATCCATTTGCATGGGCAGAAGAAGCTGTGAAGTGGACTTACTTGCACATTATTTATCTTTGGATACAAAAAGCAGCAGGTTGAATGGGTGACGTGTCGCTAAATAAGACACGAGGTGGCCGAGTGGTTAAGGCGATGGACTGATAAGCTTTTGTGCTCTGTACATATGGGTTCAAATCCTATCCTCGTCGTTATTGTGTTACAGTTTTGATCCCCCTGGTCGTTTGTCAATCACATTTAACCTCATCGCCATATTTCCCTTTTGCTAACAAGAATGCTGCACTTTGCGACTGTCATGCCTCAATTTAATAATATATTCGTCAAAGGGATAACACTTGTAGGACTATGGAGAGGAATACTAATCAGCTAGGTCTGGAGGGACAGCACACGCACGATGCGCCGAATATCTTTTCTCACTACCGTCAGAATCTGAGAGCTACGTTCTTCACTGTTGGTGGCTCGATGATCTATGGGTGCGATTCTCGCTTAGCGATGATCACATTTAAAATGCGAGAAATCCCGTACGAGCCCCGCCAGTTTTTACTCAAAATTCTGCTTCTCCCAGCCGGTCGACATAAGAGAAAATAAAAATATTTCACATTAAAACATGTGATTTTGCGCAGATGATCCCACAGCTTCCAAATTCCGTAGCAAAGTGAAACTCACCCAACTGAGTAAAGTTAAAGTATCTGAGAGGTACTCGGCTCTGTGTCTCGTTTGATAACCTAAACCTCTGTTTGGTTCCGGCCAATACTTGATCAGTATATATTCCTGTCTCAACGCATAACCACACCTGAACTGGGATAAGCATACATTCAGCGTCAATCTCCAACTCTGACCTGAATATGAATGTGTCCTGTTTCTCTAGAGCTGAAAAGATGTGAGAGGCTGGCTTTTGAATTAGTCCCTTGGCTGCCGAATTCAAAAGGGACAGGAAATGAATAAGGGGTGGCCCAGCTAGCTGGTCTGATTAAAAGGCGTTGAAGGCATATCTTTTAGTTATGTTATAGTCTTCTGGACTCAACATTAAGTTCAACGTATCGGATCATAAGCATCGTTCCCATTGTCTGAGATTGGTTCTGCTATTCGCACTAACACTGGACCATCCTTTGTTACGTTTTTGCCCGAATACCACCCACTTTGCCGTTTCCCATTGTGCCATCAATTACTTAATCACTCCTGCGTTCTAGTGTATCACAGACGTTTCCTTTTGACCTTTCTAGCTACGTATTTTTGCCAGGCAATTGTTGAAAAAAATTGAAATCTTTAACTTTTTCCTAAAATATCGGTATGATTATCCGACAGAACGTGAAACCGGGTTCTTCATCTACAGAATCTGCACGACCTGCTGAATTTTATACAATCATCTGTTTTTATTCATTGTGTTTCCATGTCCCTTTTAAGAGGATGGGCTGCCTGTCCGGTATCATTCTCTGTCTGTTTAAAATGGTGTGCTGTCAGTTCCGGATCATTATGTGCCTATTAAAAAGGGATGTGTTGACTGTCCCGGATTTCAAATTTCAAATTTGAAAAACTGCCTTTGAACGGTGCTAGAATTTTAGTTTGTTTGTTTGTTTGTTTGTGTAAGCCAGAGTGTTTGCAAGCGTGCTGTGCGATCTTACTGTGCATTTCATGTCATGTGAGACAAATACATTACATGCAACTTGAAGCCATACTGATTTGATTGAACACTCCTTCGTGGACTCTCTGACAGTAGAAGAATCTGCTGTGGGATTTTGCTATTCTACATCATAAAGAAGGGAAAATACACAAGTTAGAAATATAGCGATTTTAGCCAGGGCTTGCGTGTGGGCTGCGTGACATGATGACATCCTCCACATGTATTTTGAAATTCAAATCAAATCAATTCAAGACAAGACAAGACATGACTAACTGACTGGCTTTGTGTTTACATGTATATATATATATATATATGTATAAATATATACAATCCCAACTTTTTAACTTTCACGATAAATATGCTTTTTCTGTTCTGCCTGCACTGGGCTCTATTACATTTGACCTCTTTCACAGCACAAGCAGCTGCTGTCAGATGCAGTAGAATGACACATGTGAATTTAAAAGACCGCCTTTGTAGCCCACAACTTCCGTCCGGCTTGTCTTCCGCCATGGGCTTACAGTGTTTTGGTATTTACTGACTGCACCCCGTCATTTCCAATTGAATTCTTCCAGTCACACAGCGTTCGTTCAATCAAAAATCATCCAGATAATGAATTAATTATTTATTTATTTAAAACAAATCAAATTCATTTATTTTTAAATAACATTTAAGCGTATTTATTATCTTAAAATGTTAAATATATATATATTTCTAAATTGGCTTTTTGTGCTTTTACGTCCCTCCCTCCCTCCTGCCTGTCTATCACATGTGGTTTCAATCACCATCCCAGCCCCGCGTGGGCCTGACCCCCACGCTCACTCACGCACCGCGCAATTGCCTTCAGGGATGATATAAATCTCACTTTATTCTTTTAAAAGGGAACTGATGTCAGTCAAGGGTCATTCTGCATCTGTGTAAAATGGATGTGCTTGCATTCGCGGATCATTTTGCGTCTGTTTAAACGGGATGGTTGTCAGTTCCGGTTCATAACTGTCCCTTTAAGACTGATTATCTCGTAATCCCGGATCATCCTGCATAGTTTGAGAAGGAATATGATTTGTGTAAGCTAGAGTGTGATTTCTGCTGCAATGACCGAATTGTTAAACTGTTGTATTCCAAGTTACATTGGGGCTGGCTGCTTCGCTGCGCACCCAGATCTCAGTGCATTTGTTCATTTACTCGAAATATGCTCATCTTTTCCTAAACCAACTCCTTGATATAGCATTTGCCCCGAGTTTGCTTCCTGTGATGTATCTCACCTTACTGTATATAACTGTATCTTACCATGCTATACATGACTTTAACTGGATATAACCTGTAACAATAAGCATACCTTACCACCAGGGGTGCACTTTCAGGATACACTCCATACCTGTCCCACTGAGGTACATAAAGGGAGGTCTCAGGCAAGTGCAGCACTGGAGATCTGTGAATTAAAGGTGCAGGTCCTGAGTGACCTTGAGTTCAGCATGTGTCTTGTGGAAGTCAGTACATTAGACTCAGGACTTTACAGTGTCGAAGAGAATGGGATCACAGAATCGACAGAATGGCTACCAATAGCTCAGATGAGAAATACAATGCTGGAAACAATTGGGATGACTTCATAGAAAGGCTCCAGCAAAGCTTTGTGACGAAAGACTGGCTGGGCGACGATAAGGCAGACAAGACAAGAGCCCATCTCCTGACCAGCTGTGGATCGAAAACATAAGCTTTAATGAACGATCTGATGGCAACAAGAAACCAGCAAGCAAGTCGTTTGAGGAGTTGAGCGCACTGGTGAGAGAC
The DNA here is from genome assembly GCF_044704955.1 of Pristiophorus japonicus. Taxonomy (NCBI): domain Eukaryota; kingdom Metazoa; phylum Chordata; class Chondrichthyes; family Pristiophoridae; genus Pristiophorus; species Pristiophorus japonicus. The sequence continues at coordinate 1,264,560 of NW_027254846.1, read as the reverse complement.
CACCTGAAGCCAGCAAACAGCCTACACATGCCCAGACACAGGTTCTACAACTACCGACGCTGTGTGGAACAAAGCATACCCAACTTCGTTGCGGAACTTCGGAGGCTGGCTAGTTCATGTGATTTCACGGATGAACTAAGGAGAAAAGTATTGAGAGACTTTTTTATTGAAGGAATAGGCCACGTAGGCATATTCCGAAAGGTTATAGAGACTAAGAACTTGCCTCGAAAGGCAGCAGCACTGGTCGCACAGACGTTCTTGGCAGGCGAAGAAGAAACGAGGCTGATCTGTACTTCGGGTATGACAACCAACAAGGCATCGGAACAAGGGATTCACATTGTGAAACAAACCGCTACCCCCACACACAGACAAAGGCCGGAGAGCAGGCCTTCAACTGCAGACAGTGGCGCCTAAATCCATCAAAATCAAGGGCCACATAAACGGCCGATCACACCTCATCAACCGCAATGCGAGCAATAAACAACAGATCGAGAGAAGCTCAAGGGAGATCAGCCAGACGCAGCTCATCCTTCGCAAATAATGGAAATGGTCTGTGTTGCAGATGTGGGGGAAGGCACTCTATCAGGGTGTGTCGATTTCAGCATGCCGTTTGCAGAAACTGCAACTACACACAGCATCTGGCTCGTATGTGCAGAAAAACAGCAGCTCGGCTGGTTTACGAATCAGAAGGGTCGGAATGCGGACCAGAACCTGGTTGGAACAGTGCACGGGACGCCGAGGTACAGCGGGTTAACACGATCAATGTCTACTGTTCTTACACCAAGACGCCTCCAATTATGATGAGGGTTCTACTCAACGGGATACCCTTCAACATGGAACTGGACACAGGGGCCAGTCAATCCCTCATGAGCGTTCAACAATTTGAACAACTATAGCCGCACAAAAGCAACAGACCAAAACTCACAAAGATCGACACCAAACTGAGGATCTATATGTGATGAGGGAAAAGAAAGAAAACGAACTGGACCGGCTTCTGCGGGAAGGCATAATTTCTCCCGTGGAATTTAGCGACTGGGCAAGCACCATCATCCCCGTCATGAAGCCTGATGGATCCATGTGAATCTGTGGGGATTACACGATAAATAGAGTCTCCCGACAGGACCAATACCTGCTGCCCAGAGCGGAGGAACTATTTGCCACGTTAGGCGGAGGTAAACTTTTCTCGAAACTTGACGCACATCTGCATATATGATGCAAGAACTGACCGAATAGTCTGAGCTACTCACCACCATCAACACACATCGAGGCCTTTTTGGGTAAAATTGATGCCCATTCCGCATCAGATCGGCGGCTGCTATATGCCAGCGCTACATGGAGAGGCTGCTCAAGTCCATCCCGGGGACTGTTGTGTTTAAAGATGACATACTCATCACTCTCATCTCCGCAAACTTGAGGAAATACTCAGTCGATTGGATCGGGTCGGCCGAAGAGTTAAGAAATCCACGTGTCTGTTTTTCGCGCCTGAGGTTGAATTTTTGGCAGAAGGATTGCCGCTGATGGAATCCGCTCAACCGAATCCAAAACCAAAGCGATTCACCTGGCACCCAGTCTCTGGAATGTCTCAGAACTGTGTGCGTTTCTCGGGCTACTCAATTGCTTTGGGAACTTTATGCAGAACTTGAGCACGCTGCTGGAGCCTCTCCATGTACTACTCAGAAAGCGGTGCGATTGGTTTTGGGGGGACGCCAAAGAACGCACCTTCAATAAGGCATGCAACCTCCTATGTTCCAAGAGTGTTTTAGCATTTTTTGAGCCAGGTAAAAATTTAATCCTTATGTGTGCTGCGTCAGCTTATGGGTTCAGTTGCGTTTTACAGCACGTCAATAATGCAGGTAAATTGCAGCCCGTTGCTTATGCCACCAGGTCACTTTCGCGGGCAGAGCGCGGGAACGGTATAGTGAGAAGGAGGCACTCGTTTACGTGTATGGTGACAAAAAGATGCAGCAATACCTTTCCGGGGCCAAGTTTGCGTTAGAAACTGACCACAAATCCCTCACGTCTCTCCTACCCAAGTGCAAGGCAATCAACGCCAAAGCCTCGGCGCGCATTCAGCGGTGGCCACTCATGCTGGTGGCTTACGATAAGTCACAAACCAGGCACAGACAACTGTGCCGACGCGCTTAGCAGGCTACCCCTGGCGACCACAGAAGGGTCCAACGAACAGGACTGAGAGATAGTCATGGCAATCAATGCCTTTGAATCCACAGGTTCACCCATGAAGGCTCGCCAAATCAGAACCTTGACCAGCAGCGACCCCACGGTATCTCTAGTTAAAAGATGCGTTTTAACTGGTGACTGGGCAGAGGCTCGCGATGCCTGCCCCAAGGAGGTCAAACCCTTCCATAGGTGCATGCATGAACTCTCACTACAGGCAGACTGCCTGCTGTGGGGCAGCCAAGTAATTGTGCCCTTACGAGGCAGGGAGGCATTTTTCCGGGAGCTCCATTGCGAGCACCTGGGGATTGTCTTATGAAGGCCATAGCCAGATCTCAAGTCTGGTGGCCTGGCATTGACGCGGACTTGGAGCTCTGCGTCCGTCGGTGCACCTTTTGTGCCCAACTCAGTAATGCCCCCAGGGAGGCCCCTTAAGAACCTGGCGCTGGCCCACCAAACCATGGTCGTGGGTGCATGTCGACTATGCGAGCCCATTCATGGGCAAAATGTTCCTCGCAGTCGTTGATGCATTTTCAAAATGGATCGAGTGCACCATTTTAAACTCCAGCACAACCTCCACCACTGTGGAGAACCTTAGAACCATGTTTGCAATGTACGGCATTCCTGACATATTGTTCAGTGATAATGGTCCGTGTTTCACCAGCGCAGAATTTCACGATGTTATAGTTGACCACGATATAAATCACTTTAAAACAGTACCTTTCAACCCGGCCTCCAATGGCCAGGTGGAGCGAGCAGTGCAGGTCATTAAACAAGGCATGCTCAGAATTCAAGGTCCCTTGCTGCAGAGGCGCCTGTCGTGACTGCTGCTGGCATACAGATCTCGTCCACATTCGTTGACTGGGGTTTCCCCCGCGCAACTATTGATGAAACGAACCTTAAAGACCAGGCTCTCGTTAATCCTCCCAGACATGCATGAAATTGTTGACGCTAAGCGTCGAAAGCTAACTGAGTACCATGGCCGAAATTCAAAGGGGAGGTGGAATGAGATAGGGGACAAAGTGTTTTGCTAAACTATGGCTGGGGTCCCAAAAGGTTTGCAGGGACAGTAAAAGACAAAGAGGGTAACAGTCTACTGGTTATACAAATGGACAATGGCCAAACCTGCCGGAGGCATGTGGACCAAGTAAAAGGTAGATTCACTGATTACACTGAAGAACCAGAGGCAGACGACAATGTGAAATTCACACCACACCTGGTGGACAGATAGTTGGAGCAATCTGAGGAAAGGACAGTCTCAACAGACAGCGCAGGCGAGACACAAGCAATCACACCGAACGAAACAGACAGCCCAGGTGAGATACCAGCAATCACACCAAATGAAACAGACAGCCCAGGCGAGATACCAGCAATCACACCGAACGAAACAGACAGCCCAGGCGAGATACCAGCAATCACACCGAATGAAACAGACAGCCCAGGCGAGATACCAGCAATCACACCGAAAGAAACACAGGCACCAAGCAAACAACGGAACCACAACTAAGACGCTCCACGCGAGAGCGCAGACCACCTCCGAGACTGAATCTATAAAGGCAATAAGCACTTGGGGGAGGCTGATGTCATGTATCTCACATTACTGTATATAACTGTATCTTACCATGCTATACATGACTGTAACTGGATATGACCTGAAACAATAAGCATACCTTACCACCAGGGGTGCACTTGCAGGAGACACTCCATATCTGTCCCACTGAGGTGTATAAAGGCAGGTCTCAGGCAAGTGCAGCAGTGGAGAGCTGTGAATTAAAGGTGTAGGTCCTGATTGACCTTGACTTCAGCACGTGTCTCGTGGAAGTCAGTACATTTGAGTCAGGACTCAACTCTCCCAATATACACAATACCAAATGTTGCGCTGATGGTGGAGGCCATGCGCCCTAATGGATGAGGCGTTTGACTTCGATTACAACCTCGACATGATCAGAATGATTACAGGTTCAAGTCCTACTGCGGTCAATTTGTTCGCTGCGTGAAATATTATATTCTTTGTTGTGATTCTGCCGAAAAACCAACCATCTCTTCCAGTCACTCACCTGAAGTAAAGGAAGGCTGTTTGCTTTAAGAATCTAATGGCACCTTTTCATCATTGTCGATCTGGTTGCAGAGGCAGAGCAGCTGCAAAGTGGACTTTCTTGCACGTTATTTCTCTTTGGATACAAAACATAGGAGATTGAATGATTGACAGTGCTCTGAAAAAGTGACAAGGTGGCCGAGACGGTAAGTTGATCGACTGCTAATCCATTGTGCTTTGCACCATGGGTTCGAACCCCATCCTCGTCGTTATTGTGTTACAGCTTTGCCCACCGTGGTCGTTTTGTCAATCACATTTCACCTCATTGCCAAATTCCCCTTTCACTGACAATGCTGCACTTTGCTCATGTCATGTCATGTCTCAAATTAATAATATATTCGTCAAAGGGATAATACTTGTAGAATTGTGGCGAGAGGGACTAATTAGATAGGGTCTCTGAGCGTCAGCACAAGCACGATGGGCCTAATATCTTTTCTCAATACCGTCAGAATCTGAGAGATCCCCTCTTTTCTGTCGGCGGCTCGTTGGTCTTGGGGTATGATTCTCGCTTTGGGTTAAGCACATTTGAAATGTGAGAGGACCCGGGTCCAAATCCCGGACCAGCCCCGCCATTTTCAAATCAATATTCCGCTTCTCACAGCCGGTCGACGTGAGTAAACAGAAATATTTCAAATTAAAACCTGTGATTTTGCGCCGATATTCCCAAAGCGTCCAAATCCCAGAGCAAAGTGAAACTCACCCAATTGAGTAAAGTTAAAGTATCTCAAAGGTACTCGACTCTGTGTCTCGTTGGACAACCTAAACCCATGTTTGGTTCCGGCCAATACTTGATCAGTATATCTTCCTGTCTGGACGCATGAGCTCACCTCAATTGGAATAAGCATACATTTAGCGTCAATGTCCACCTCTGCTCTGAATATGAGTGCATCCTCTTTCTCTCGAGCTGAAAAGATGTGAGAAGCTGTCTATTGAATTAGTCTCTTGATTGCCGAATACAAACCGGACAAAAAATCAATCCGGGCTGGCCATGTTGCGTGGTCTGATTAAAAGGCGTTGACACCCAATATTTTAGGCATGTTATAGTCTTCTGGCCTTAACATTAGATTCAACGTATTGTATCATAAGCATTGTCTGGTAATGGTTCAGGTGTTCCCACTAACACCTCCTCTAGACCATCGTTTGTTACCTTATTAGCCGATTCCCACACACTTTGCCAATTCCCCATTATGCCATTCATTATTTATTCGATCCTGCATTCCACTGTATCAAAGACGTTCAATTTTGTCCTTTCTCGCTGCTTATTTTTTACAGGCGCTAATTTTGTTCAATAAATCTGTAATCTGTAACGTTTTCCTAAAATATTGGAATGGTTATCCGACAGAACGTGAAACCGAGTTTTTCATCCACAGAATCTGCACAATCTGCTGAGTTTTACGTAATGATCTGTGTTGTATTCATTCTGTTTCCCCTCTTAAGGGGATGAGCCGTCTGTCCGGGTTCATTCTCTGTTTGTTTAAAATGGTTGCTATAATGGTGTGCCATTATGTCGTTCGCACAGAATTTAATCTAAATCGTTCCAGATGGAATATTGTATTTTATAGATCACAATAAACAGTATATTGTTATAAATGTTGGCTTTTTAGGTCCCTAGTATCAGAGGAGCAATTGTCTGAGTCCTTCAATTATTTCATGTTAGAGGCAAACAGAGGTATCCATTCAGAATCAATGCACAGATTGTCATCGAGATAAATGCAGCGAGAGATACAGGCAGCATTGGCATACATGGCGGAATAGATAAGGCAGAAGCTTAAATAAAAAAGGGACTCAAACTGCAAATGGAAGTGAGAGGTAGCTGATAGATATGAGTGAGTGGAGACGATAGTTCAAAGGCGTGGTTTCACGCCATGGATTAACTAGTCAAAGCGACTATCGAGTAAACAAAGATTCTCGGTTTGCCTCACAGCGGGGCTGGCAATTACTGTCTTCATGGTTCACAAAGGGTGAGTTTCTTGCCATGTGATATAGCTGCAATCATTTTAAACAAAACTGGGGTTGCACTAGTTTCCATTCTGGAGTAAGGCCCGAGATGGTGCGGGGCCTTGGTCGCATATCAACGCTGCTATAATTTCTGGCGGGGTTGAATTTGGCTTAATCACAAAAACTACATATTTCCTGACCACCGCCGTGTGTAACTTTGCTGCAGTCGGAGGAAAGCTGTGGCAGCTGGTGTGTGGCGCCGTGATCGAAAAGTGATTAGTAAGCTGTGTTGTGGCCGCAGCAAACTCGGTTTGTATCCGATTCACCACACATCTCGCTTTATATCTTTTGTTCACTCGGACACCTGCTGATACAACACAGCGAAACATTTATCCTTACTAAATGAAACAGATATTACGTTTTTAGCAGTTGAACTTATTTACTCCTTCAAACCACCCTCTTCTCCCACCTTTTCTGCCTTCCATAATCAATAACCCTCCTTTATTTTGCTCATAATTCTCCCGCAACAGTTTGTCTGGTGATGGCACTGGCGCGAGGCCGAATGAATAAGGTGATTTACTTCAATAGTAAAGAAGTCCTGTCATGGTCATTTAAATCACCGGGCGAAACATGTCTTTCTCCGTTCTGAATCTGTCTCAAAACCGACCATTTCTAAAATTCCCTCACCTGAAGTAACGGAAGGCCCTTTGCTTACAGAAGCTGATTGTACATGTTTTGAACATTGTCGATTTGGGTGCACGGGCAGGACAAGCGGCGAAGGCTTGTTTTCGCAAGGGAGTTCTGTTCGGATGCAAAAATCAGTAAACGAGATGGCTGATCGTGTTGCGGCACTCGGTGGCCGACTTGATAACGCGAGGGACTATGAATCCATTGTGTTCTGCACGCGTGGGTCCAGTCCCATCCTCGTCGGTATTTTGTTAAATATTTGATGCTTGTGGCTCTTTGTCAATCACCTGAAAATTCATTTCTAATACACCTTTTTTTACCTAGCTTGCTACACTCAGCTCATGACATGTTTCAAATTATTAATATATACTTAAAGAGAAAATACGGCAAGGGAATACACAATAAATTGTAGGACACTAAGAAGTGTAGCGGAACAAATGGACCTTGGAGTTCAGGTCCACAGATCCCCGAACGTTGCAGGCCAGGTTGATAATGTGGTTGATAAGACATATGGAATACTTGCTTTTATCAGCCGATGCACATTATTTAAGAGCAGGGGGGTTATGCTTCATCTCTATACAACACTAGTTAGGCTAGAGGTAGAGTACTGTGTCAGCACATTACAGGAAATATGTAATTGCATTGGAGAGGATACAGAGGAGATTTACGAGAATGTTGTCTGGACCTGAGAATTTTAGCTATGAGGAAAGATTAGACAGGGTGAGTTCGTTTTCTTTGGAACAGAGGAGGCTGAGGGGATACAGTAATCATGGAAATACAATTATTAGGGGCCTAGACAGAGGTGTTAAGTCGGACCTATTTCCATTAGCAGTGCGCTCAACAAAGATGAGGCAAAGATTTATTGTAATTGGTCGGAGGTTTAGAGGTGATTTGTACAGAAAATCTTTCACCCAGAGGGATCTGTAACACACCGCTGAAAGGATGGTCGAGGCAGATACCCTGCCCAGGTTTCAAAAAGTACCTGGATTTGCACTTAAAGTGCCGTTACCTTCAAGAGTACGGAACAATAGCTGGAAATTGGGATGAGGCTGGATAACTCCTGTTCGGCAAACGTGGACACGATGGGCCGGAATGGCCTCCTTCCATACTATGAAATGCAATGACGTAATGATATGCATTTGTGTGAAGAGAATTGTGAACTTTGTCAGGGCCACTATTATGATAAAAAGTGTTTCACGTAAAGATAAACATATATTGAATTACAGAACAGAAGAATTGCAAAGTGTGTCTGCACACACGCAGGTAAACCAAATGCGCTTTCGATCACATCATCTTAAATATTCGGTAATCAGAAAAGTAATCACGCTCCTTTGAAACAGACAAAAACACATAATGATCCAGGTCAGATAGCACATTCCTTTTACACACTCACAGATTGATCCGGGACTAAGTGCACATCCCTTTTACACAAACACAGAATGAACCAGGACTGAGAGCACGTCCCTTTTACACAGACACAGAATGATCCTGGACTGAGAGAATATCCCTTTTACAAACACACCATGACCCAGTCCAAAGAGTATATCCCTGTTACACACACACAGAATGATCCTGGACTAAGAGAATATCCCTTTTACACAGGCACAGAATGATCCCGGACTGAGAGCACGTCCCTTTTACACACACACAGAATGATCCAGGACTGATAGCACGTCCCATTTACACAGACAACGAAAGGTTCAAGACTGACAGTAGATCCCTTTTAAACAGACACAGCTTGATCCGGGATTGACAGCACACAGCCTTTTAAATTCTCAAACATCCCTTATGCTCAGGCTTACTACTATTTTTGGCAATATTATAAATCTCTTCCGTGAATCTAATATATCTTTAATTTCTTTTGTTAACCACGGTTTGAACATTTTTAGTTTGGTGTTGTTATTCCTTCAATTAATGAACATTGTAGCGAATTATGACATTTCCTTGAAATGCTTGCCATCAAACGTGAATTGGGTAACATTTGCTGGGAACCAATTGCAGGGCTATGTGGAAAGTGGGTCCAATTGGATAGCATTTTCACAAATCCGGCTCAATCATGATGGGCCGAAAAGTCTCCTTCAGTACTCTGTCATTCTCGGATAATCATCCTCTACCTCGGTGTGTTTCTTTTAATCCTGTGGGAAACGGATAATAATGTTCTGCACGTGACTTCAGTTAAATACATTTCGCAAAAGATTGGGAACATTAACGGACTCAGAAACATTAAATGGCTTTTCAAACTCCCGGGTCAGTGAACCTATTGATCTATTACAATTTGAGATAATTATGGACTGCTCGTAACAACAGGAGATCGACGGGGACTTCTTTGAAAGCGCAAACAGAGGTTGAACCCGCTCTTTCTTGTTTGACAGGATCGCCTCATCACCACTTGATAACAAAACCTCTCATGCATAGCACTGATGTTACTTTTTCTGAAGCAACATACTGGGGATGCTGGGAATAGGAAATGCAAACAGAAATTGCTGAACATATACAACAAGTCACGCAGCATTAGTGAAGTGAGAAACAGAGATAATGTTTCACAGCGATGATATTTCATCAAAACTGTCAGAAGTTGGAGGTGCAACAGATTTTAAGCAGGTACTTAAGCATGGAGAGGTGGAGGGCAGGATAGAGTGAAAAGGAAATCCTGTCACATGGTGGAAAGCAGAAATAATTTCATGACAAAACCGAAACGGCATGATAAAGGGACACTTCAAGAAAAAAAATATGCCTCTAGAGAAAGGGTAAGAGAGAATAGCAAAATCATTACTAACAGCTACTGTCCGAGAAAATGGGAGCAGTGGTTAGAATTATGAAATTTTTGAATTCAACTTTGAGCCCGGAAGGCTGTAAAGTGCCTAATGGAAAGATGAGCTGCTGTTCCTCGAACCCACGTTGAGCTTCATGGGAACAGTGTAGGAGGACGAGACAGACGACCGAAAGCTTGGGGTTCTTGTTGCGGACTGAAATGAGCTGCTCGGTAAAGTGCTCACATAATATGTGCATGGTCGCCTCAATGTAGAGGAGATTTCAGTCGATAGAGAACACTATGTTGAAATAAGTGCAAGTAAGTGGTTGTTTCACCTATACTGGCCTGGACTGTGGGACGGGAGGAGAAAATGGCCACGTGTTGCTTCTCCTGCGCTTGCACTTGAAGGCTCTGTGCGAAGGAAAGCATTGTTGATGGTGATTGGATAGTGGACCAGGGCGTGCCGGATAGACTGGTCCCTTTGGACTGCTGAAGAGAGAGGGGAGGGTAAGATGTATTTGATGGTGGGACCACGTTGGATGCGTCAGAAATGGGGCAGGATGATCCGTTGAATGTGGCGGTTAGTGGGTTGAATGTTAAGCAAAAGTGGAACTCTATCGTGGTTCTGCGAGGAAGGAGAAGGGATGAGAGCAGAAGTGCGGGAAATGGGCAGGAGAAAGTCGAGGGTCATGTGTACTCGGGTCGTGGGTTTTTCTTGCTGGAGAAAAATTTCGCTACATATCGGTAGCACTGGTATTGACTTTGCCATCGTCAGGACAGATACGATGGAGATGGAGAAACTGGGAGAATGGAAAGAAGTCCTTATAGAAAGCGAGTGGGGAAAAGTGTAATTAAGGTAGATGTGGGAATCAGTGGGGTTATAATAGATATTGGTCGGCCGACTATCCTCAGCAATGGAGGTAGCGAAATCGAGGAAAGGAAGGGAAGAGTCGGAGATGGGCCATGTTTAGGACAGGGAAGGGTGGAAATTTAAAGCAAAGTTGACTTAATTTCGAGTTTGCTGCGAAAGCTGAAAATGGCACAGATAAACTCATCAATGTACCAGAAAACGACGGGATGGATCGGACATGAGTAGGACTAGAACAAACAATGTTGCACATATACCATTGAAATACAGGCATATCTAGGCCACTTGCGGGATACCCTAGCAAAACATTTAATTTGCAGTAAGCGTGTGGAGTCTAAGGAGAAGTTGTCCAATGCCAGTTTAAATCAAGTTCCGCCAGGCGGATGAATTGACGGTAGATGGGAACTGGTTGAACATCCGTTCAATGAAGACGTGGAGGAGCCTCAAGCCGTCCTGGTGGGGAATGGATGATCAGAGGGATTGGACGACCATAGTGATAGGGAGAATGAGGGCCAGGAATCTGAAAAGTAATTGATGTTATTTTTTTTTTACAGCAGCTTTCAAATCACTGGCATTATCAATGGATTGGTATTTGGTGTGGAATGAATTTGTTCAATTGTCGAAAATTGCACTTTTTGCTTCAATCGTCAGGATGGCTGAGAGATTAAGGTTTTGGACTGAAAATCAACTGTGCGAATGTTGGCTTGGGTTTGAGCTTCAGTACTAGCAGATGTTGTCTGTTATGATAAATTGGTAAAATGTTATAATCATTGGAAAGGAAGGTTTTGTATTTTTATTTTACAATTCCAGGAAGCGTTCCTACATTTACAACAGGTGCTCTGCTGATTGACGGAAAATAAGAGCAGGGGTCGTCGAACACTCGAGCCGGTTCCACCATTTAGTGAGATAATGTTTGACCAATATCTTAACTTCATCCATCTGCTTTGACACCAAATCAATTTCTACCATTATCTAGCAAAAATCTATCAATCTCAGATTTAAATTACCAATTTAGCTGACAAATGAACCGGAGTTGAGATGAGGAGATTACTGACTTATTCACAAATTAATTAAGGTTTTGAGTGAATTGCCTGAACAGTTGGTTGCTACAGATGCGATCATAACTTTCTTAAGTACATAAGAACATAAGAATTCTGGGTAGGAGTATTTGACCCCTTGACCCTGCTCCGCCATTGAATAAATCATGGAAGATCTAATCATGGACGCAACTCCACTTCCCCTGCTGCCTCCCCAAAAGCCTTTACTCCTTTATCACTGAAAAATATGTCTATATCCGACTTAAATTTATTCATTGACACAGCCTCCACATCTCTCTGAGGAAGAGAATTCCATCGATTTTCAACGATTGAGAAAAGAAGTTTCTCCTCATCTCAGTTTTAAATCTACATTAACGACTGGGAAGAAAGGACCGAGTGTAACGTAACGAAGTTTGCTGACGATATAAAGGTGGGATGAAATGTATGAGTATAATGTTGGAAAGTGTGAGGTCATGCACTTTGACTGAAAAAACTTTGACAGCAAAGAGCAAGCTATTATTTAAATGGAGAAAAATTCCAACGTGCTGCAGTACAGCGGGAATTGTGTGTACTTGTGCATGAAACACAAAAGGTTAGTCTGCAAGTACAGCAAATGATCAACAAGGCCAGTGGAATCATGGCGTTTATTGCAAAGGAGATGGAGTATAACAGCAGTGAAGTCTTACTACAGTTATATCGGGTATTGTGAGGCCACACCTGGAATACTGCACGTAGTTTTGGTTTCCATATTTACGAAAGGATAATTGCTTTGGAGGAAGTTCAAAGAAGGTTCACTCGATTGATTCCGGAGATGAGGGAATTGACTTATGAGGAAAGATTGAGGAGGCTGGTCCTCTACTCATTGGAATTCAGAAGAATGAGAGGGGATCTTATCAAAACCTATAAGTAAAAGAGGGGGCTTGGCAAGGTGGATGTGGAGAGGAGCTTTCCATTAATAGGGGAGACTCGAACTAGGGGGCATCATCTTAGAAAGAGGTGCCGCCTATTATAACTGAGATGAGGAGGAATCTCTTCTCTCAGAGGGTTGTAAATCTGTGAACGTCGCTGCCTTAGAGAGCTCTGCAAGCCGGGACATTGAATAAATTTAAGTCAGAGACACTTTCTTAACCAATAAGGGATTACGGGGTTGCAGGGAGCGGGCAGAGAAGTGGACCTGAATTCATGATCCGATCAGCAATTTTCGGATTAAATGGTGGTGCAGATTGGAGGGGCCGTATGGCCGATTCCTGCTCATATTTCGTACGTTCTTATGTTCTTATAAATGGGCGGTCCCTTATTCTAATTCGATGACCCCTAGTTTTACTTTCCCCTATGAGTGCAAATATGCTCTCTCCATCTAACGTGTCGAGCCCCCTCATTATCTTATTAGTTTCGATAAGATTACCTCTCATGCTTTTGAACTCCACTGCGGATGGTCCCAACCTACTTAACCTATCCTCATAAGTCAACTCTCCTCATCTCCGAAATCAACTGAGTGAACTTTCTCTGAACAGTTTCCATTGCAAGTATGTCCTTCCTTAAATACGGAGAATAAACTGCACACAGTACTCCAGGTGTGGCCTCACTAATACCTGGTACAATTGTAGCAGGACTGATCTGGTTTATACTCTATCTCACTTGCAATAAACGCACATTCCATTCGCCCTCCTGATTAATTGCTGCACCTGCATACTAATTTTTGTGTTTCATGCACAAAGACACTCATCTGTCCCTGTATTGCATCACTTTGCTACGTTTCTCCATTTAAATTATAATTTGCTTTTCTATTATTTCTGTCAAAGTAGGTAACCTCATATATTGCAACTGGCAACTTGTTGCCCATTCACTTAGCCTAACTATATCTCTCTGCAGATTTTTTTTGTCCTCCTCAGAATTTGCTTTCCGACCCTATTTGTATCATCAGAAAACTTAGCTACATTACACTCGGTTCCTTCATCCAAGTCATTAATATAGATTGTAATTAGTTGAGGACCCAGTACCGATACCTGCGTCACTCCACTAGTCACTGTTTGCCAACTGGAAAATGCCGCTTTTATCCAGACGCTGTGTTTTCTCTTATATAGCAAAGCCTCTATCTTTGATTTACTCCCAACCCCATGAGCTGTTATCTTGTGCAGTAACCTCTTATGTGTCACCTTATCAAATGCCTTCTGGAATTCCAAATACACCACATACATTGGTTCCGCCTTATCCACTCGTTACATCCTCAAAAACTCCAGCAATTTGTTAAACATGATTTCTTTTTCATAAAACCATGATGATTCTGCTTGATTGAATGTCCCGCTACTGCTTCCTTAATAATGGACTCCAGCATTTTCGCAAAGGCAGATGTTAGGCTAACTGGTCTATAATTGCCAGTTTCATGCTTGCCTCAATTTTTAAATAGGGGCGTTACATTTGTGGTTTGCCAATCCGCCCCGAATCCAGGAAATTTTGGGAAATTATAACGAATACATCCACTATCTATGCAGCCACTTCACTTAAGATCCTGGGATGAAAGCCATCAGGTCCAGGGGACTTGTCCGACTTTAATCCAATTATGTTACTAGCAGTACTTCCTTCTTGATAGTGATAGTCATCCCTGCCTACATTCGCTTGATTATCCACACTTGGATTGTTTTTAGTATCACCTACTGCAAAGGCCAATACAAAATATTTGTTTAATGTCTCTGCCATTTCCCTGACCTCCAATATTAACCCCCAATCTCATCCTCCAGGGGACCAACATTCATATTAGCCAATCTTTTCCTTTTTATGTATCTGTAGAAACTCTTACTATCTGTTGTTATATTTCGTTCGAGTTTACTTTCATAATCTATCTTCCCTCTTCATTCATGTTTTTAATAGTACTCTGCTGCTCTAGTCTCCCACTCGTCTTCGCCACATTGTGTGCCTTTGATTTCAATTTCAAACCCTCCGTTATTTCCTTAGTTAGACACGGATGGTTATCTCTTCTCTTACAGTCTTTCCTACTCATTGGATAAATTTTTGTTCCGAGTTACAAAATATGTCCGTAAATGTCTGCGACTGCTCTACAACCGTCCCACACTTTAGTCTATTTTCCGATCTACTTTAGCCAACCTTTGTTGTCCCCCTTATTTATGCTTCGGACATTGGTTGGAGAACCAAATTTCTCTCCCTCCAACTGAGTTTGAAATTCAACCATATTATGGCCACTTATTCCTATACGATCTTTTACGACGAGATCATTTATTAATCCTGTCTCATTACACAGTACTAGATCTAAGATAGCCTGCTCCCTGGTTGGGGCAGCATGTACTATCGAAGTAAACTATCCCGGATATACTCTATGAACGTCTTCTCAAGGCTACCCTGACCAATTAGGTGTTTCCAGTAAATATGAAGGTTAAATCACCTATGATTATTGCTGTTCCTTTTTTACAAGTCTCCATTATTTCTTGATTTATACTCTGTCCAACCATGTAGCTAAGGTTAGGGGGCCTACAGTCTATGCCCACCAGCGACTTTTTCCTGTTATTGTTCCTTGTACTCCACCCAAACTGATTCAACCTCTTGATCCTCTGAGCCGATATTGTTTCTCATTAATGCACTGATCCCAACTTTTATAAACAGTGTGACCCCACCTCTTAACATAAGAACATAAGAATTAGGAACAGGAGTAGGCCATTTAGACCCTCGCACCTGCTCCGCCATTCAACAAGATCATGGCTGATCTGGCCATGGACTCAGCTCCACTTACTCGCCCGCTCCCCATAACCCTTAATTCCCTTATTGGTTAAAAATCTATCTATCTGTGACTTGAATACATTAAATGAGCTAGCCTCAACTGCTTCATTGGGCAGAGAATTCCACACATTCACAAACCTCTGGGAGAATAAATTCCTTCTCAACTCGGTTTTAAATTGGCTCCCCGGTATTTTGAGGTTGTGCCTCCTAGTTCTAGTCTCTCCGACCAGAACAACCTCTATGCCTCTATCTTGTCTACCCCTTTCATTATTTTAAATGCTTCTTTAAGATCACCCCTCATCTTTTTCCTTTATGTCTGTCCTTCCAAAATATCAAATACTTCTGAATATTTAGTTTCCTGTCCTGGTTACCTTGCAACCACGTCTCTGTAATGACTATCGGATCATACTCATTTGTATCTATTTGTGCCGTCAACTCATCTGTTTTGTTACGAATGTTACGTGCATTTAGAGAAAAAGCTTTAAAATTTATATTTCACCCTTTTTTCCTGCTTGTTTCTTCTGTCCTACAGGTCACTTCCTACATTTTTGCTTTTTAATTCAAACTGTACTCGCCTCCCTATTGAATCTATTCTCAGGTTCCCATCCCCTTGCCAAACTAGTTTAAAATCTCCCCCACAGCACGAGCAACCGACACCTCCAGCCCCCCCACCCCCCACCACGCGAGGTTATTGGTCCCGGATGTGTTGAGGTGCAACCCATTCGGTAAACGTCCCAACTCCGCCAGAAGTGGACCCAATTTCTCAGGAAACTAAAGCCCTCCCTCCTGCACCAGCTCTCCTGCCATGCATTCACGTGCTCTGTCCTCGTATTTCTGTACTCACTCGTTCGTGGTACCTGGAGTATTCTTGAGATTACTACCTTTCAGGTCCTGCTTTTTATCTCTCTCGTAGCTCCTTAAATTCTGCCTGCAAGACCTCATCTCTCTTTCTAGCTATGTCATTGGTAACAGTATGGACAATGAACTCTGACTGATCACATTCCTCCATCAAAATGCTCTGCAGCCGCTCGGTGACATCCTTGACCCTGGCTCCAGGGAGTCAACATATCATTCTGGTGTCACGGCTGCGGCTGCAGAAACGCCTGTCTGCTCCCCTGACTATTGAAGCTCCTACCATTATAGCTCTGCCATTCTTCTCCCTCCTCCCCTGTGCAGCTGAGCCACCTGCGGTGCCGTGGATTTGGAGCTGGCTGCACTCCCCAGAGACACTATCTCCACACCGGTACTCAGAAGCTAATGTCTGTTGACGAGTGAGATGGACTCGGGATCTCGTGCACGACCTGCCGAGTACTGCTATTCTGTCTGCTGGTCACCCACTCCCTCTCTATCTGCACACTCTTACGCTGATGGGTGACAACCTCTCGAAGGAAATAGAGTAAATAGTTGAAGGTGAACAGTTTGCCGTGCTCTGGGGAAAGTGTCTCTAGCCATGCTTCTGTGATGCAACAATCCTCTCTCAGTTATCTTGTGTTTTCACCTGTAAACCTCAGTTCACGGATTTAATTTCCGCCCGTGCCAGCAGGGATTTTCTCACCTTTAATGTGCTGGTTCTCTTTTTCCCTCTCTATGATTCATTCTATTTCTCTCTGAATCTGACTTTCTTTCCACGTGTCATTCTCGCTGTGTATCTATTTCAGTTGCAGTTAATTTCTGTAAGCTTTTCTCATTGGGGATCTGTTTATCCGTCCAAATATGACTTTCTCTCTGTCACTCTCCATCGCTACCCACATCAGTTTACTCCATAACTTATGAGTTTTCTCTTTATGCGATGGTTCATAGAAACATAGAACATAGAAACATAGAAAATAGGTGCAGGAGTAGGCCATTCGGCCCTTCTAGCCTGCACCGCCATTCAATGAGTTCATGGCTGAACATTCAACTTCAGTACCCCACTCCTGCTTTCTTACCATACCCCTTGATCCCCCGAGTAGTAAGGACCTCATCCTACTCCTTTTTGAATATATTTGGTGAATTGGCCTCAACAACTTTCTGTGGTAGAGAATTCCACAGGTTCACCACTCTCTGGGTGAAGAAGTTCCTCCGCATCTCGATCCTAAATGACTTACCCCTTATCCTTAGACTGTGACCTCTGGTTCTGGACTCCCCCAAAATTGGGAGCATTCTTCCTGCATCTAACCTGTCTAACCCCGTCAGAATTTTAAATGTTTCTATGAATTCCCCTCTCATTCTTCTGAACTCCAGTGAATACAAGCCCAGTTGATCCAGTCTTTCTGGATAGGTTAGTCCCGCCATCCCAGGAATCAGTCTGGTGAACCTTTGCTGCACTCCCTCAATAGCAAGAATGTCCTTCCTCAGGTTAGGAAACCAGAACTGTACACAATACTCCAGGTGTGGCCTCACCAATGCCCTGTACAACTGTAGCAACACCTCCCTTCCCCTATACTCAAATCGCCTTGCTATGAAGGCCAACATGCCTATTGCTTTCTTAACCGCCTGCTGTACCTGCATGCCAACCTTCAATGACTGATGTACCATGACACCCAGGTCTCTTTGCACCTCCCCTTTTCCGAATCTGTCACAATTCAGATAAAAGTCTGTCTCTCTGTGTTTACCACCAAAGTGGATAACCTCACATTTATCCACATTTTACTTCATCTGCCATGCATTTGCCCACTCACCTAACCTATCCAAGTCGCTCTGCAGCCTCACAGCATCCTCCTCGCAGCTCACACTGCCACCCAACTTAGTGTCATCCGCAAATTTGCAGGTACTACATTTAATCCCCTCATCTAAATCATTAATGTACAGTGTAAACAGCTGGGGCCCCAGCACAGAACATTGCGGTACCCCACTAGTCACTGCCTGCCATTCTGAAAAGTACCCATTTACTCCTACTCTTTGCTTCCTGTCTGACAACCAGTTCTCAATCCATGTCAGTACACTACCCCCAATCCCATGTGCTCTAACTTTGCACATCAATCTCTTGTGTGGGACCTTGTCGAACGCCTTCTGAAAGTCCAAATATACCACATCAACTGGTTCTCTCTTGTCCACTCTACTGGAAACATCCTCAAAAAATTCCAGAAGATTTGTCAAGCATGATTTCCCTTTCACAAATCCATGCTGACTTGGACCTATCATGTCACCTCTTTCCAAATGTACTGCTATGACATCCTTAATAATTGATTCCATCATTTTACCCACTACCGATGTCAGGCTGACGGGTCTATAATTTCCTGTTTTCTCTCTCCCTCCTTTTTTAAAAAGTGGGGTTACATTGGCTACCCTCCACTCTATAGGAACTGATCCAGAATCAATGGAATGTTGGAAAATGACTGTCAACGCATCCACTATTTCCAAGGCCACCTCCTTAAGTACTCTGGGATGCAGTCCATCAGGCCCTGGGGATTTATCGGCCTTCAATCCCATCAATTTCCCCAACACAATTTCCCGACTAATAAGGATTTCCCTCAGTTCCTCCTCCTTACTCGACCCCCCGACCCCTTTTATAACCGGAAGGTTGTTCGTGTCCTCCTTCGTGAATACCGAACCAAAGTTCTTGTTCAATTGGTCCGCCATTTCTTTTTTCCCCGTTATGACTTCCCCTGATTCTGACTGCAGGGGACCTATGTTTGTCTTTACTAACCTTTTTCTCTTTACATATCTATAGAAACTTTTGCAATCCGTCTTATTGTTCCCTGCAAGCTTCTTCTCATACTCCATTTTCCCTGCCCTAATCATACCCTTTGTCCTCCTCTGCTGAGTTCTAAATTTCTCCCAGTCCCCAGGTTCGCTGCTATTTCTGGCCAATTTGTATGCCACTTCCTTGGATTTAATACTATCCCTGATTTCCCTTGATAGCCACGGTTGAGCCACCTTCCCTTTTTTATTTTTATGCCAGACAGGAATGTACAATTGTTGTAGTTCATCCATGCGGTCTCTAAATGTCTGCCATTGCCCATCCACAGTCAACCATTTAAGTATCATTCGCCAATCTATCCTAGTCAATTCACGCCTCATACCTTCAAAGTTAGCCTTCTTTAAGTTCTGGACCATGGTCTCTGAATTAACTGCTTCATTCTCCATACCAATGCAGATTTCCACCATATTATGGTCACTCTTCCCCAAGGGGCCTCGCACAACGAGATTGCTAATTAATCCTCTCTCATTACATAACACCCAGTCTAAAATGGCCTCCCACCTAGTTGGTTCCTCGACATATTGGTCTAAAAATCCATCCCTTATGCACTCCAGGAAATCCTCCTCTGCCGTAATGCTTCCAGTTTGGTTAGCCCAATCTCTGTGCATATTAAAGTCACCCATTATAACTGCTGCACCTTTATTGCACGCACCCCTAATTACATGTTTGATGCCCTCCCCAACATCACTACTACTGTTTGGAGGTCTGTACACAACTCCCACTAACGTTTTTTGCCCTTCGGTGTTCTGCAGCTCTACCCATATAGATTCCATCTGAGCTTGCTGATACTGGGTGGTTGACGCGCATTTTAACATTATTCATTCAAAGATGTTCAGTGTTGACGGGAAGATTACATGTTCTGTGGGTTAAAGCACGGGGGTTTGTTGTCAAGTTACGGACGATCAGTTCAATGCGTTATTTGCCTAGTGCTGTGCTTTTGTGGTACAGCTTTTCACCGCCCACAGTTAAACACAAGGTATATATCCTCCCACGTTTGCATAGTATGCAGACGTGAAGTTTGCTCTGCGCTGAAAACTAAATTTTGAGTCTCCAAGCAATTTGCCGAATTTCCAAGCACTGCACTGCAGCGTGCCCATGGCCAGGATGGCCGAGATGTTAATGGGTTGGAATTAAAATCCAACTGATGTGTCTCTGTTCCTGGTAAATGTTCAACCAACTGGTTTGACAATTAGACTTAATGCTTGTTTGTTATGAAAGCGTGTAAGCGGTCCATAATCTCTGCAAATAATATATTTTAATTAACCCTTCAAGACAACGTTCCTTTATTTAGAATAGATGTTCTGCCAATTGACTGAACACAGGAACAGGATTAGGCCATTCCGCCCCTCGTGCCTATTCGCCTTTGTGTTCATTCTTGGCTGAGCTCTATCGTAACTCCATCCATCTGCATTGGCTCCACATCATTTTAACCAGTGTCTAGCAAAAACTATTAACCTAAAATTAACATTTTTAATTGAGCTAGTATATCCTGCTTTTTGTAGAAGATAAATCCATCACCCATTGCGTGAAGAAGATTTTCCTAACTTATCTGCCGAATGGCCTGCCTCTGATTTTAACATTATATCCTCTTGTCGTAAACTCCCCCACGAACGGTAAAAAAAAAGGTTTATCGCTATCTATCTTATCAATTTGTTTTAAAATTTTAAAACCCTCAATCAAATCACCACTTAACCTTCTATATTCCAGAGAGTACAGGCCTAGTTTATGTAATCTCTACTCATAATTAAACTCCCGGTAACATTCTGGTGATAAAGAACTGTACACATTCCAATCCACCCTATCATTTCTAAGGGGCCGTGCCCACAAACGGACTGGATATAATGATAGAAACGGCTTATTTCCCATAGCAGAGGGCTCAACAACAGGCGGGCATACATTTAAAGTAATTGGAGAAAGTTTACAGGAGATGTGATGTGAAATTTCCACATGCAGTTAGCTGTGGTTGTCTAAAATGCACTGCCTACAGAGTGGTAGAGGCAGAAACCTTAAGCACATTTAAAAAGTATTTGGATGTGCACCTGAAGTGCCGTAACGTGCATGGTTATGGACCTTGAGCTGGAAAGTGGGATTAGGCTGAATAACCGTGGCACAGACAGGATGGGCCAAATTGCCTCCTTCTGTGCTGTAAACTTCTATGAATCTATTATATTCTATAACTTAGAGTACTCCAGATATAGTCTAACTACATGTCTGTTCTGTTGAAGAATAACTTCCATTGCATTATAGTCCAACTCCTAGTTATAAATCCTAACATGCCATTAGTTGTTTCGAATATATTTGTAACTTGCTACTGCAGGTTAGCGGGATGGGCACTTGGACTGCAAACCATTTTGGAAATCCATCCCTCCGAGCTGTGCTCCATTTAATTAGGACTCGGATCTAAACTTTGTGATCTAAAATTGGTGACCACACAATTACCTGTTTTGAATCTATCTGCCACTGAATCATCCATTCGTTTAATCTATCAATATATATTTATAAGTATACGCTAACGACTGCCCTACTTACCATACCACCAATATTTGCATCATCGGCAAACTGGGATATCTGTCTTCCTGTTGTGCCTTCTTAATCTTTAAGAAATATAGAATGAAACAATTTCTTTAAAACTGGCGTTTTAAAACGCGCCATGCTTTGAAACTCTGGTTATGGTCTGTGGGAAGAGGAAGGTGGGAGTAAGATTCCAGGTCGATGACCATGTGATCCTACATCATGCATTGTGCGCTGTTTTCAAACAGTAAATGCACGAGCTTGTATTCCTGTAGCATCTTTCACGAACATAGAATGACCCAATTGCCCGCCGTTGCTCAGTTTGAGTGTCGACAGGACCCCCAGCCTCCAGACATCATTACAGCCTTGGTCCAAATATGGCCAAAAGTGAGTAATTCTAAAATGAGGCGAGAGTTATTGTCCTTGATATCAAAACAGTATTTGGTCGAATGTTTCATCAAGGAGGCTTCTAACGTTGAAATGATTGCGTGGTTAATCTCCACTGCTGGAGACATACCTAGCCTAAAAGAAGATGGTTGTGGTTCGACGGCAATCATCTCAGCCCAGGATATCGCTGCAGGAGTTAATCATCATCTGCTTCATCAATGACCTGCCCTTCATCATAAGATCAGAAGTGGGCATGATCGTTGAAGTTTGATTTTTCCAACTCGAGTATCAACTCTGCAGATAATGAACCAGGAAATATATCACCTTTCCATTATCGTGCGGTGAAAATCTTGGAACTCCTTCTACAACAGTACATTGGTAGTACCATCACCTCAGTGACTGAACCACAGAGCCATAGAAATTTACAGCACAGAAGGAAACCATTTAGCCCATCACGTCCTTGCTGGTGGACTGTATAGTATGCTGCCAAATCTCATTTCTAGCTCTTGGACCGTAGCCATCAAGTGAATATCCAAGTACTGCAGTGGTAGACGAAGTTTGTTCATCACTATCTTCTCAAACGCAATTAGGGTTGGGCAATACATGTCAGCCTTGCTAGCTACGCCCACATGCACTGAATTAATATTTTTATTAAAACGTGCTTTAAAAAAATGAAGTACTTCTTGAAGTGTAGTCACGGCAGCCAATTACCACACAGCAACATCCCATCGATGGTGGGATACAGATATGTGCAGGAAACAAAAGAGCATTCCCCACCTCATAGAATCATAGAATCGGAGAAGTTTGCGTCAGGGAAGGAGAGCATTCGGCCCATCCTATTTCCGTCAATCAAAAGAGCTATTAAGCCTAATCGCACTTCCCAGCTTTTGATCTGTCGCGTTGCAGATTAGGGCGATTCAATCCATATACAAATACTACTTAAATGTGTTGAGGGATTGTGTCTCCACTAACTTTTCAGTCAGTGAGTTCCAGACCCAAATTCATTCTGGGCGAAAACATTTCTCCTCGACTCTCGTGTAATCCTTTTATCAATTACTTTAAATCTATGCCCCCTGGTTATTGACCTCTCTGCTCAGGGGTACAGGTGTTTCTTATGCACACTATCTCGGCCCCGCATAATGTTATACACGGCAATTATGTCACCCTTTATCCTCATCTGTTCCGAAGAAAACAACCCCAATCTTTCTCCATAACCAAAACTATCCAGTCCTGGCAACATCCAGAGGACAACAGAGGAAACAGATGAAAGTGAAGGAGAAATGTTTTTTTTTAAGCTTTGATCTGTAATGCACTGCTGAAAAGGTGGTGAATCATGGAGTCATCGATTCAAAGAATTGTTTCAGCATGGAAGAAGGCAGTTCGGCCCGTTGAGCCCGTGCTGACCCTCAGCTCGTCTCACCACCCTGTTATTTACCCGTAGCACTGCAGATTCACTAGTAACCCTCAAAATGGAATTGGATAAATGCTTGAAGAGGCACAATTTGCAGGGCGTTGTGGAAAGATCTGGGAACAATTGGATAGCTCGTTCAAGAGTACGATGGACCAAGTACTCTCCATCGGTATGTATGATTTTATGAAATGTTTTATAATAGTTTCAAATAAATGAGGCTGGTCATTTGCCCATTCCATTATCCCACTTTATGTCTTTGCATGTGCGTCTGTGTTTATGCAACCGAATTGAAATGAAGTGGGATTCGGTAGCAATACGAAGCCAGTCACACAGTGCATCAGGGCGCGGTGGCCAAGTGGTAAGGCGTCGGTCTCGTAAACCGAAGATTATGGATTCGACCCCCATCTGTGCCTATCTATATTCTATCACTTTAAATGTCATATTTTGAAGCTTTTTCCTTTTTCACTATCAAAACACTTCATAATTTTGAACTAGCGACATAAATCGCCACTTAACATTTTCTATTCTAAGGAGAAAAATCCCAGCTTCTCCAGTCTCTTCGTATAAATGAGGTCCCCAACTCTGGCAGTATTCTAGTAAATCTATTCTGCTAGACTTCTTCCCTGAAGCGTGTTCCCCACGCAACATTCCAGCTAAGAACTCATAAGTGTTTTATAATTGTTTGGCATAACTTCCTTGTTTTTATACTCTATTCGTCTATTAACAAAGGAAACGTCCCCATGTCTTCCAGATCCTGCCTTCTTTAAAATTGTACGTTTTAGAGCTGGTTAATACAATACAGGGAGCATGATGACCGGTTTCAGGATCATTGATCTTCAGAGGCAGATGCTTAAATGGGGATTTAAATTTTCATGTATAAATCTGGCCCCGTTAAAATTGTATCATTAATTCACATTGCCTCTCCTCATCCTACCAAAATGTTTCACTTCATAATTCTCTGCGTTAAATTACATCTGCTATGTGTCTGTTCATTTCACCAGTCGGTTATTTTCATTCTCCCTCTTTGTGCCACTTAGTATCTGCTTTGTATCCCTTTGCTCTTCTTTGTAGCTTTCCCATTCACCAGGATCTGTGCTATTTTTCGCATTTTTGTCCGTTTTTACTTTTAGTTTAAAGTGGTCCATTACCTATTTAGTCGTCCATGCCTGTTTTCGTTGGCCCCTCAGGAGGATGAATTGATTCTGTATGACTTTTAATTATTTTTAACACCTCCTGTCGTTTTACCCATTAACAGATTTTTCCCAGTGTATTCTGGACAGTCTCTCTCTCAGCCCCTTGAAGTCGGTATTACAGAAATCTAGAATGGTAGTAGCTGTTTCACGTATCTCCCTGTCAAACGTTGCGTTGAAGTCGATCATGTTTTGATCGCTATTAAATACATTTTCACTTACCCTTAGGTTGTTGAATAAATCCGGCTCGTTACTCATTACTAAACGTAAATTGGCATGCCCCTTGTTCGTTCTGGAACATATTGTTGTAGAACTAGCCCGGACACACTCAAGAAATTCACAATTTTTCTGACAGGTGCTAGTCCGATTATCCCAATATATATGAAAATTTAAATCCCATATTAAAACCACACTGTCCTGAATACGCGCTTGTCCAATCTCTACATTTATATATTCTATTGCTTCACAGCTGCGACTAGGGGGTATAAAGACAACTTCCGCTATTGTCTTAAATCCTTTCCTATCTCTTAATTCTACTCATAAAGTCTCCACGTCCGGCTTACTTGTAGTTAGATCCTCGCTTAGAACTGAATCATAGAATCATGGTTATTTACAGCAGGGAAGAAGGATATTTCGGACCGTTCGATCAACGCGGGCCAACAAAGAGCTACCCAGAGGAATCCCATGTTTCAGCTTTTGGTCCGTAGCCCTGTAGGTTATTGCATTTCAAATGCATATCCAAGCGCGTTTTAAATGATGTGAGGGTTTCTGCCTCTACCATCCTTTCAGGCAGTGAGTTCCAGACTCCCAACTTGCTCTGGGTAAAGCCATTACCCGTCAATTCCCCTCTCAACTTGCTACCAATGACTTTAAATCTATCTCCCCTACTTGATGACAATTCTGCTCAGAAATATAGGTCCTTCCCATCCACTCTCTCCCGGCCCCTCAGAATTTTGAACACATCAATAATGTTACCCCTCAGCTCCCAATGTTCCAATGAAAACAAAACCAGCCTATCGACTCATTACACATAGCTAAAATTCTCCAGTCCATGCAAATCCTCGTAAATCTCTTTTGCACTCTCTCTCGTGCAATTCCATCTTTCCTGTACTGATGTGTACGCAGTACTCTAGCTGTGGCCCAAATAATGTATTATATAGCTCAAGCATTACTTCACTGCTATTGTACAATATACCTCGGCTAATAAAGGTAAGTATGCCGCATGCCTTCTCAACGAGCACGTTTTCTTTGCATCCTGAAACAGGGAGACAATGATGAAATATTACAACAACAACAACAACTTGCATTTATGTAGCGCCTTTAACATAGTTAGACGTCAGAGGGTGCTCCACAACAGCTTAAACCAAATTAAATAACGCTGACACCGAGCCACATAAAAGAGAAATTATGGCAGTTGCCCAAAACTTGGTCAAAAAGGTAGGTTTTAAGGAGCATACATCTTGACATCTTTTTGAAAGACTGTAAGCCCAGAATATTAATCAGTGTTATTTCCTCTCGGTCTGAAAGTTGCGAGATGTTGGCTTTTGAAATGGACTCATAGGTGCCGAATTCATGATATCATATAGGATATTCAGTGCAAAAACAGGCTTTTCGGCCTAACCTGTCAATATCGACGTTGTGGTCCACTGGAGCTTGCTCCCCTCTTCCCGCATCGAGCACTATCAGCATAGCCCTCCATTCAGTTCTCCCTCATTTATTTATCTAACGGCTCCTTACATGCATCTATAATATTTTATTCCACCTGTCTGGTGGTAGTAATTTCTACATTCTTACCACTCTCTGGCTAAAGAAGATTCTTCTTAATTCCCAATTTGATTTGTTGCTGATTTTTCTTATAATGATGGTCTCTAGTAATACTCTTCCCCACAAGTGAAAACACTCTGTATCTACTCTGTCAAAACCTTTCAGGATATTAAAGCGCTCTATTAGGTCACCCCTCAGACTTCTCGTTTCACTACAAAATAAATTGAGCCTGTCGATTCTTTTCTGATAGTATACGATCTTCTCCGCACCCTATCCAGAGCCTCGCTATCTTCTTTTTAATATGGCGACCAGCATTGCACACAGTACGCCTAATGTGGTCTAACTGTAGAGAGTTCTGCATTTGGTCGGTTTTGAAACCGGCGTGTCCAGCTGCCTGGTCTATTTAAAAGGGGCCCGCACCTCATTTTTTGAGGAGACATTTCACAGCCATCCTGTAGTAACTAAAGGCCGTTTGCTTACAGAAGCTGATAGTACATTTTCAACATTGTCGATCTGGGTGCACGGGCAGGACACGTCGTGGAGGGGGCATTTTGCAGCGTAGTTCTGTACGGATGCAAAAAGAAATGGAATAGCCGAGTTGTGCTCGATGGCAGAGGAGAGGTTAAGGCAATGGACTGCTAATCGATTATGCTCATCTACTTTGTTAAGCGTTTGTTGCTGATAAACCTTCCAAGCATTTGACTGAATATTACATAAATTAGGCTTTGAATCTAAATCTCATCAAAACTGTCATTTCCTGATAACATACCTTATCCATTAAGCTGCGAGCTCAGTGACTAAGTCACGGTGATTTCTTATATTTTCTTGATATGCCAACTGTATTTACTGACTGGAGGAATTGTATTAACTCCACGTGATCGGCTCGGCTCATCCTTGGGGCGAATTGCGAGTGGTGCGAGCAAATTCTGCAACTGTGTCATTACTGTTCTTTAAGGAATGGGAAATGACCCCTACAGGTCCTGCTATGCAAGTGGGCACAGTTCCATTCAACTCCCATGATGCTTAATCCCCTATTCGCGGGACTAGAGAACCATTTTCAAGAAGGAGGCTCATGGTCTGCTCAGCAGAAAGTCAATGTTCTGCATGTTATTTCTGACAGCTTTCCAAACTGGACACAGGCGTCCAACTGCCGTGCGAGAATTGATGACTATTCCAAGTCAAAAATATTGGAATGTGTTTACAAAACTAATCTTAAATATGTGACCTGTGTTATCAAATAAGAATTTGCAGCATGAATAGCTCTTTATTGTCGTCTGTCTCGGCCTTCTCATAATGTACACTCTACCTTAAGACAACTATAATCGGTGCTGCTTTATTTCACCGCGAGCGCGAAGGGACATATCTGTGAACATATTTGCCCCAAATTTACACCACTCCTTTCCTATTGTGCACATCTTTCTTTAGCAATTTCTGACCTTGTTGCAGGTTAGATCAGCCCAGGCCGTCCATTGACGCCTGAGAACTTAAACAGCGCAAAGCAGAGAAATACAAGAGGCAGAGGCAGGGAGAGACAGAAAGATGCATGCGAATCCAATGTCAGAAAAGGTCATTGCATCTTGAGGGGAAATTCTTTTGCTCTCTTGAAATGTTGTAAAAGCGTAAAACATAATTGGGCGATGGTTTAAACGTGCTTCGCTCCCTGTCGATCTCTCAGGCTCTGAGCTAGGGAAATGCAGTCCGCAACTGGAGCTCTTATTTATTCGAGCAATGAATGGAGCTTTACACAGTGTAGTGGCGAGCAGGTAAACATGAGTGGATTTCAGGACCAAAACACTAAACCTTCTGGCTATCGCAGACAGTTGCGGTTTGCTGCAAACAATTTCTTTCCAGCCTCAGAACCAGCCAACCCTCTCCTGCAGGGCTATGGGGAAAGGACAGGGGAGTGGCACCAGCTGAGAGCTGGCACGCTCTCTATGGGACGAATGGCCTCCTGCTGTGCGGTAACCATTCTATTAAATTACAATTGGACTTTGATGGGACTCGAATCGACAAGTTTGAATGTTTCTATTGAACAGAATCAGCGAGAAGTCCAATGCACGAGCATTGCAACACTGAGCACAACATTTTCAGCGAAATGTTCAGGAAAATCCTTTTTCTATTGGATGTGGTGCAGGAATTGTGTGGACATAACCAATGCCTTTATATATCTTCCCTTTGAAATCGAGTGTGTTTCCGCTACATTATTCTTTACATCAAAGTTATTGATTAAATGTCAAAACGCCTCCACTCCATCCCATATGTAATTTCAACTATCATCCTCCGTTACAATATTGTGTGCAAAAGCAAACTAAATGCTAGAATAAAACAGTGAAACGTAGATCATGTTGGGGGATACATCAAATGTACTTTCGATTCCTGTAGAAATGTCACAAGCAAAACGATCAGCTCTTCTCGGTAAAGCTCGAACTCACAACCTCGGCTTTTCCGGGGCTTGTATTACCATATAGGTACTGTGCCTGATCCGATTCCACCGCTATAAGTGCATGCAGATGCGGTGTGGTGTTGATGCTCCCATTATGCAGCTGCCTGTTCCACCTGTCTTATAAATCCTCGCCTAAAAATCTATTGCGGCTGGGGTCAATTGAAATTTTGAAGTTTCACATTGATTGATTTTTGTTTGGCAAGAATACGAAAATTTATGGAATCATCGCAGGCAAATGAAATTAAGAATTAGTCAGTTAAAAGTGACCGAAACAGAAACAGCTGCAAACAAACGTTGCATTTTATTCATATTTAACAGCAACAATATCCGGTCCGTGCGCAACTATGTTGTGGTCAGAGAAAAACTCCCTAAGCTTCCAAAACTCCCGTGTCTTTTCTGCGGTTCTCTTTCCACTCCTCCCTTCCTCCTGCACGCTGCCAGTTTTTAAACCTTGTCTGGGCGAGGGCATTCTGCAGTCGCAAAACCATCTCTGCCGCTTCATTGCTTGATTTCTATGTTTATTAATTATGAAACTCCTTGAGCTACAATGGTAGCGCTTGCGTCAATACATTAAAAAGCGGTTTATTGGAAACACGTTGAGATCATAGTTTGGTTTTGGACAAAATTGAACATATATAACTCAAGATGGACAGTTATATTGACAATAAACTATATCTTGTTATAAATGTTGGCTCATTAGTTCCGTAGTGTCAGATGAGGAATTGTTTGATCCGCTCAATTATTATATGTGAGGAACGGGCACGGGTTTTCATTTAGAAATAGCCCACAGATTGCCACTGAGATACCCGTAGTGAGAGTGACAGACAGCACCGTGGTACATGGCGGAGTAGACAAAACAGATGGATAAATAGAAACCGGCCTCTGACTCTGAAAAGCACAAACATCACATGCAAAAGCTCGAATTCACAACCTCGGCATTTCCCGGGCCTACACTGTCATATAAGTACCGCGCGCTAACCGATTGCGCCACGGCCTATGCTATCAGAGAGCCCATCATACAGCTGCCTGTTCCACCTATCTTACAAGCAAGAAGACAAGGAAGACAAGGAATCATCGAATCAGTCAACACAGACTAAAGCTGTTCATCCCACCGTGTCTGTGCCGGCTCTCTGCAAGAAGCCTTCAGTTATTGAGGCTCCATAGGTTTTCGCCATAGACGTGTTTTATTTTTGTGTGTAATGTTTTGTTATTTGCAATGAATTTGGATGTCCTTGGGTGAAATATATCAATATATTTGTGCATCTGTTTGTGAGTTGTAAATTAAATTGTGTGGAACCTTGATAATCAAATTGTTTGCGTTCATATCTGTTTTATTATAAATGTATTTGTTTTTATGTCTGTTTTTTTTCTGAATTTATCTCTAAGTATCGCTGTGCTACAATTGTATTTACGTTTATTTGCGAGGTGTTTAAAAGTAATATAGATACAAAGGTACACACAGAAAATACATTTATAACAAATACAGATGCACCACAATACTATTAGTTATAACTTTGTTACATTCAAATATATAAACACTAAAACAGATATACAAACTGTATTTATATCCCACAGAACAAATTGCAACTTGACACAGAGACACCAGAATATATTTAGTGCTATCACTGATCAAAGAACATTTTACTCTCTACGGTGCTCAGCAAATTCTGCTGTGCCTGTGTATGCTCTGCTTGTGCTCGGTGTAAGGGAAAGTTTGGGCGGGCCGTGGTATATCGTTTTCCAAGGCTGGGCTGAAATGTGCTGTCTGAGGCCGCATTCAGGGCTATAGTTGATATATAATAATCATCTGGATTTTATGTATAAAGGCATAATAACAACATCTACAGATGTTTCATCCTGGTACACAAATCCACTGCCAAATTAGTTCAAATGCTCACCCGCCCCAGTAGTTAACCTTAGCGCGAGCTCTATTGATGTACAACCCGACAACCCAACCCGGTAGCAGGTCCCTCCTGTGCCAGATCTGGTCCCAAAGCCCCACGATTCTGCAGCCCGACCTCGTGCACCGTTTATCCAGACACACGTTGTCATTTCTAAACGTAATAGCGCGGGCACTGGGAATAATCCATAGAATACCTTTGTGGTCCTGCTCATTAATTTTCTCAATTGCACTTGAAACTCTGACTGAAGGAACTCATCCCCTTGTTTCCTTCTGTCATTGGTTAGCACATAGATCACGGCTGCTCCCCTTCACCTCTCAGAATGTTCTGCACCCACTCAGTGATGTTCTTTTCCTGGCAGCAGGGAGGATGTACGCATGACTCACGTTTGCCGTTGCAGAAAGGTACTGACTTTTGAATTACCAATGACGTCAACTTATGTTACTTTTTATTTTCAAAAGCAAAGTACTGCGAATCCTGTAAATCTGAAATGAAATCGGAAAATGTTGGATATACTCAGCCCGTCAGGCATCATCTCTGGAAAGATTTCTGATGACGGGTTGTAATTAAATTTGATTGACGTGAAGCGTCAACAATGCAATCCAGATACGGTCCGATATTTTAATCCCAAAGCGCCAGTTTGTGGGTTTTGAAACCAATGCGGATACCACGCATTAATCTGTGAGCTAAATTGTTGTTGTTGTTCTGGTAAAGTCGCAACACCACAGGACTGCAATAAAATATCCAAGTCTTTAAGATTAACATATGTTTTACAATTAATAAAATGAGCCAGTTCCAAAAGACATTCAATCTTCAAACGGTTAACTTACGCCGTTTAATTTCCGCAATGTCTGCCGGGGAAAAACACAGGATTTGGCTGTTTTATTTTAATTGCAGTTCAGTGCTGATGCGACTAGTTAACTTTGAACATTCTACTTTTAAACATTCTCACAGAGGCCGCCTGACTGGTTCACGAGTTCTCGGCATCAACGTTTACTCATCTAGTGGTTAGGATGCAGCGTTCTATCCTCGTCAGCACAGGTTCGATGCCCGTTCTGGGATTTAAGCAATTAAAATAAAGCTTATTAAATTAATTTCATAACACTCTGTGAATGAGTAATAATTATTGCAATCACCATGGACAACTTGGCACATTCTGTTTCAAACTGAGGGAAATACATAGCAACAGAGTGCCTGCCAAAATTGAATCAGATTTTGTGCTATGCGTGTGATGAAATTTCAGCATTTCTCATTTCACAGAGTGTATTTTAAGACTCTGCTTAATAAATGCTCAGTGTTTATTACAGCAAGATTCTGGTACAACTGTGATTGGATATTTACTGACTGCACCCGCTCATTTGCAATGGAATTCTTCCAATCACACAGCCTTCGTTCAATCGAAAAAAATCTAGATAATGAATCAATTATTTATTTATTTCAAACAAATCAAATTCAATCTTTTAAAAATAAAATTTAAATGTATTTATTTTTTTAAATGTTAAATATATATATATATATTGTAAATTGGCTTTTTGTCTTGGTTGGTTTTCCGACCCTCAGTCCTTCCTGCCTGTCTATCACCTCTGGTTTCAATGATCGTTTCAGCCCCGCGTGATCCTGACCCCCACGCTCACTCACGCACTGCACAATTGCAATCAGGGATGATAGAAATCTCACTTAATTCTTTTAAAAGGGAACTGCTGTCAGTCAAGGGTCATTCTGCATCTGTGTAAAAGGGATGTGCTTGTAGTCGCGGATCATTCTGTGTCTGTTTAAAAGGGATGGTTGTCATTTCCTGTTCATAATCTGTCCCTTTAAAACGAATTTTCTCATATTCCTGCATCATCCTGTATAGTTTAAACGGTGTGTGATTTGAACTACGATGGATGAATTGTTAAACTGTTGTGTTCCAAGTTACATGGGGTTTGCCTGCGCCAGTGCGCACCCAGATCACAGTGCATCTGTTCAGTTACTCGAAATATGCTCATCTATTCCTAATCCAATCCTTGATATCGCAGTTGCCCCGAATTTGCTCCCAATAGACACAACAGCATTTTTTGCGCTGATGATAAAGGCTGCGTGACCTAATGGATAGAGCGTCTAACTTCGATTGCAATGGCGACGTTAGCAGATGATTGCAGATTTGAGTCCTGCCGCTGTCAATTAGTTCGCTGCGTTAAATTTTATATGCTTTGTTGTGTTTCTGCGGAAAAACCAACCATCTCTTCCAGTCACATACCTGAAATAAATCAAGGCTGCTTGCTTTGAGAATCGAAGGGCACGTTTTCATCATTGTCGATCTGGTTGTACGGGCAGAGCAAGCTGTGAAGTCGACTTTCTTGCTCGTTCTTTCTGCTTGCATACAAAAAGCAAGAGATTGAATGGCTGACGCTGTGGTGAATCGGAGACGAGGTGATCGAGAGGTGAAAGCGATGGACTGCTGATCTATTGTGCTCTGCACGTATGTGTTCGAATCCCATTCTCGTCGTTATTTTTTTACAGCTTTGACAACCCCCTGATGGTTTTGTTAACCACATCGCCAAATTCCCCTTTTACTGACAAGGATGCTGCACTTTGCTCATGTCATGTCTCAAAAATTAATAAAATTTTCGTCATAGGGATAACATTTGTCGGACTGTGGAGAGGGGGTCTAATTGGATAGGTCTCTGAGGGACAGCGCAAGCACGATGGGTCGAATATCTTTTCTCACTACCGTAAGAATCTGAGAGCTACGCTCTCCACTATTGGCGGCTCGTTGGGCTAGGGGTATGATTCTTGCTTTGGGATGGTCACATTTGAATTGCGAGAGGTTCAGGTTCCCAATCCCGGCCGAGCATCGCCATCTTTTACTCAAAGTTCCGCTTCTCACAGCCGCCCGACATGTGAGGAAACAGACATATTTCACATTAAATGTTGGTAATACGGGGTTATGGGGAGCGGGCAGTACGTGGACCTGAGTCCATGATCCGATCAGCAATTATCGTATTAAATAGTCGTGCAGACTCGAGGGGCCGTATGGTGTATTGCTGCTCATATTTCATATGTTCTTATGTGTTTATAAATGGGCGGTCCTTTATTCTAAGACTATGTCCCCTAGTTTTCGTTTCCCCTATGAGTGCAAATATGCTCTCTGCATCCACCTTGTCAAGCGTCCTCATTATCTTATAAGTTTCGATAAGATGACCTCTCATTATTCTGAACTCCAGTTTGGATAGCCACAAACTACTTAACCTATCTTCATAAGTCAATCCCCCTCATCTCCGAAATCAACTGAGTGAACCTTCTCTGAACAGTCTCCAATTATATCCTTCCTTAAATACGGAGACTAAAACTGTACGCAGTACTCCAGGTGTGGCCACAGTAATACCTAGAACAATTGTAGCAGGTCTAATTTGCTTTTATAAACCATCTCACTTGCAATAAACGCACATTCCATTTGCCTTCCTGATCAATTGCTGTACCTGCATACTAATTTTTATGTTTCAAGCACAACGACCCCCAGGTGTCCCTGTACTGCCGCCATTTGCAACTTTTCTCCATTTAAATTTAATTTGCTTTTCTATTCTTTCTGCCACAGTTGGTAGCGTCACATTGTCACACATTATATTGGAACTGACAAACTTTTGCCCACTCACTTAGTCTGTCTATATCCCTTTGCAGTTTTTTTTTGTGTGCTGCTCAGAATTTGCTTTCCTAGCCATCTTTGTATCATCAGCAAACTTAGCTCCTTTACACTCGGTCCTGTCATGCAAATCGTTAATATACTGTGTAAATACTTGTGTTCCGAGCACTGATACCTGCTTGAACCCACTAGTCACAGTTTGCCAAATGGAAAATTACGCATTTATCCCGATGCTCTGTTTTCTATTTTTGAGCAAAGCCTCTATCGATGCGAATATTTTACTCCCAACCCCGTGAGCTGTTATCTTGTGCAGTAACCAATTATGTGGCACATTATCGAATGCCTTCTGGAAATCCAAATACACCATATCGACTGGTGTCCGCTTATCCACTCCTTACATCCTCAAAAACTCCAGAAAATTTGTTAAACATGATTTCCTTTTCATGAATCCATGCTGATTCTGCTTGATTGAATCATGCTTTTCCAAATGTCCCGCTACTGCTTCCTTAATAATGGAGTCCAGCATTTTCGCAACGGCAGATGTAAGGGTAACTGATCTATAGTTTCCTGTTTTTAGCTTGTCTCGTTTTTAAGGGGCGTTATATTTGCCGTTTCCCAATTCGCTCTAACCGCCTCCGAATCCAGGGAATTTTGAGAAGTTATAACAAATGCATCCATTACCTCTGCAGCCACTTCTCTTAAGACCCTCGGATAAAAACCATCAGGTCCAGGGCAGTTGTCTGCCTTTAATGCAATTATTTTACTAGCATTACTTCGTTCGTGATAGTGATAGTATTAAGTTCATCCCTGCCTATATCCGCTTGATTATCCACTATTGGGTTGTTTTTAGTGTCATCTACTGTAAAGACCAATACAAAATATTTTTTCAACGTCTCTGCCATTTCCCTGTTCTCCAATATTAATTCCGCAGTGTCATCCTCCAGGGGACCAACATTTAAATTAGCCATTCCTTTCGTTTTTATGAATTTGTAGAAACTCTTACTATCTGTTTTTATATTTCCTACTGGTTTACTTTCATTATCTATCTTCCCTCTTTAATCATTTTTTTAATAATTCTCTGCTGGCTTAAAGAAATCCCCAATCCGCTGCTCTCGTCTCCCATTTGACTTGGCCGCATTGTATACCTTTGATTTCAATTTGATAGCCTCCATTATTTTGTTAGTTAGACACGCATGGTTATCCCTTCTCTAACAGCCTTTCCTTCTCATTGGGTAAATTTTTGTTCAGAGTAATAAAATATCTCCTTAAATGTCTGCAGTGCTCATCAACCATCCCACACCTTAGGCTACTTTCACAGTCTACTTTATCCACCTCTGCCATCATACCTTTGTAGTCCCCTTCATTTAAGCTGAGGACACTGGTTGGAGAACCAAATTTCTCTCCCTCCAACTGAATTTGAAATTCAACCATATTGTGGTGACTCAATCGTATACGATCTTTTACTGCGAGATCATTTATTAATCCTGTCTCATTACACAGTACTAGAGCTAAGATAGCCTGCTCCCGAGTTGGGGTAGCATGTACAGTAGAAGCAAACTATCCCGGATACACTCTATGAACGCCTCCTCAATTCGAGCCTGACCAATTAATTTTATCCAGTAAATATGAAGATTAAATGCCCCGATGATTATTGCCGTTCTTTTTTTACAAGCCTCCATTATTCCTTGATTTATACTCCGTCCAACCGTGGAGCTACTGGTAGGAGCCCAACAGCGGCTTTTTCCCGTTATTGTTTCTTATCTCCACCAAAACTGATTCAACCACTTGATCCTCTCGTTTCTCACAAACACTCATCCCATCTTTTATTAACAGTGTTACCCCACCTGCTTTTCCTTTTTGTCTGTCCTTCCGAAATGTCAAATACCCCTGAATATTTATTTCCAGTCCTGATCCACTTGCAACCACGTCTCTGTAATGTCTTTCAGATCATACTCATTTTTGTCTATTTGTTCCGTCACTCATCTGTTTTGTTACGAATGCTACGTGCATTTAGAAAAGATGCTTTTTAAATTTGTTTTTTACCCTTTTTTCCTGCTTGTTTCCTCTGTCGTAGAAACTCACTTTCTACCTTTTGCTTTTTAATTACAACTCTACTCCCCTCCCTATTGAATCTATTCTAAGGTTCCCATCCCCCTGCCAAACTAGTTTAAACATTCCCCAACAGCACGAGCAACCACCGCCTCCTTCCGGCCCGCCACAATGCGAGGTTATTTGTCCCGGCTCTGTTGAGGGGCAACCCGTCCGACTTGTACAGGCCCCAACTCCGCGAAAATCAGTCCAAATATCTCAGGAAACTAAAGCCCATCCTCCTCCACCATCTCTCCAGCCATGCATTCACGTGCTCTATCCTCCTATTACTCTACTCACTAGTTCGTGGCACCTGGAGTATTCTGGAGATTACTTCCTTTCAGTTCCTGCTTTTTAGCCTCTAGCGTAGCTCCCCAATCTCAGCCTGGAGGACCTCAGCCCTCTTTCTACCTATGTCATTGGTAACAATATGGACAATGACCGCTGACTGATCACCCTTCTCCCTCAGAATGCCCTGCAGCCGCTCGCTAACATCCTAGCCCCCAGGAAGGTAACATATTATTCTGGTGTCACGTCTGCGGTGGCAGAAGCGCCTTTCTGTTCCCCTGATTATTGAAACACCTATCATTAAGCTATTCCTTTCTTCTCCCTCCTCCCCTGTGCAGGATTTGTATCTGGCTGCACTCGCCACAAGCACTATCTCCACACAGGTACTCAGAAGATAATATCTGTTGGCGAGCGAGATGGACTCGGGGGCTCGTGCACTACCTGCCTCGTCCTCCTATTCTGTCTGCTGATCACCCTCTCCCTCTCTACCTGCACTCTCTTAGGTTGCGGGGTGAATAGTTGATGGCGAACAGTTTGCAGGGCTCTGGGGAAAATGTCTCATTCCTGCTTCTGTGATGCTACAATCCTCTCTCTCAGTGAGCTTGTTTTTTCACCTTTAATCGTCAGTTCATGGATTTAATTCCCGGCCGTGCCGGCAGGGATTTTCTAACATTTAGTGTGCTGGTTCTCTTTTTCTCTCTCTATCATTCATTCTATTTCTCTCTGACTCTAACTTTCTTTCTGTGTGTCAGTCTCGCTTTATGTCTACTTCAGTTGCAGTCAATTTATGTCCGCTTTTCTCATTGGGGATCTGTTTATCTGTCCAAATATGGTTTTTCTCTCTGTCACTCTCTCCATCGCTCCCCACATCAGTTTATTCCATACCTTATGAGTTATCCCTTAAGCGCTGGTTCAGTCTGAACTTGCTGATACTGATTGGTTGAAGAGCATTTTAACATTATTCATTCAAATATGTTCAGTGTTGACGGGAAGATTACATGTTCTGTGGGTTAAAGCAAGGGGCTTTCTTGTCTAGTTACGGACGGTCAGTTCAATGCGTTATTTGCCTAAGTGCTGTGCTTTTGCGGTTCAACTTTTCACCGACCACAGTTAAAAACAAGGCATATATCCTCCCACGTTTGCAGAGTATGCAGGCGTGTAGTTTGCTCTGCGCTGAAAACTAAATTTTGAGTCTGCAAGCGATTTGCCGAATTTCCAAGCACTGCACTGCAGCGTGCCCATGACCAGGATGGCCGAAATGTTAATGCGATGGAATTAAAATCCAACTGATGTGTCTCTGCTTCTGGTAGATGTTCAAACAACTGAGTTGACAATTAGACTTAATGCTTGTTTGTTATGAAAGCGTGGAAGCGGTCCATAATCTCTGCAAATAATATATTTTTAATTCACCCATCAAGACAACATTTCTTTATTTATATTAGGTGTTCTGCCAATTGACTGAACATAGGCACAGGATTAGGCCATTCCGCCCTTTGTGCCTATTCGCCATTCTGTTAATTCTTAGCTGAGCTCGATCTTAACTCCATCCATCTGCATTGGATCCACATCATTTTAACCAGTGTCTAGCAAAAACTATCAATCTAAAATTAACATTTATAATTGAGCTAGTATATCCTGCCTTTTGTAGAAGATAAATCCATCACCCTTTGCGTGAAGAAAATTTTCCTAACGTCTCTATCGAATGTACTGCCTCTGATTTTAACAATGTCATAAACTCCCCCACGAACAGTAAAAAAAAGCTTTATCTCTATCTATCGTATTCATTCGTTTCAAAACCTTAAAAATCTCAATCAAACCACCACTTAACCTTTTATATTCCAGGGAGTACAGGCCTAGTTATTGTAATCTCTCCTCATAATTTAACCCGAGGCATCCTGGTAACATTCTGGTGACGATGAACTGTACACATTCCATTCCCGCCGATGATTTCTAAGGGGCCGTGCCCATAAGGGGACTAGATATAATATCTTTCTAGATATAGCAGAGGGCTCAACAAACAGCGGGCACATATTTATAGTAATTGGAGAAGGTTTTCAGGAGTTGTGATGGGAAATTTCCGCAGGCAGATAATTGTGGTTGTCGAAAACGAACTGCCTGAAAGAGTGGTAGAGGCAGAAAACTTTAGCACATTAAAAAAAGTATTTGGATGTGCATCTGAAGGGCCGTAACGTGCAGGGTTATGGACCTAGAGCTCGAAAGTGGCATTAGCCTGGAAAACGGTGGCGCGGACAGGATAGGCCGAAATTGCCTCCTTCCGTGCTGTAAACTTCTATGAATCTATTATATTCTATAACGTAGTTTACTCCAGATATAATCTAACTACATCTCTGTACAGTTGAAGAAAAACTTCCATTGCTTTATAGTCTAACCCCTAGTTACAAAGCCTAACATGCCATTAGTTGTTTCGAATATATTTGTAAATTGCTACTGCATTTTAGCGGTATGTGCACTTGGACTGAAAACCACTTTGGAACTCCATCCCTCCGAGCTGTGCTCCATTTAATTAGTACTCGGACCTAATCTATGTGATCTAAAATGGATGACCACACAATTACCTGTCAGGAAACTATCTGACACTGAGTCGTCCATTCAGTTAATCTATCAATATATCTTTATAAGTGAACGGTAGCATCTTCACTAATTACGATATCACCAATATTTGCATCATCGGCAAACTAGGATACATGGCTCCCTGTTGTGCCTTCTTAATCTTTAAGAAATATAGAATGAAACAATTTTTTTAACACTGACATTTTAAAACGTGCCATGCTTTGAAGCCCTGGTAGGGTCTGTCGGAAGAGGAGGTAGGAGTAAGATTTCGGGTCGATGACCCATCTGATCCTACAAATATACATCATGCAACTGTGCGCTGTTTTCAAACAGTAAAAGCACGGGCTTGCATCCCCGTAGCATCTTTCAGAAACATAGGATGATCCACTTGCTCGCCGTTGCTAAGTTCGAGCTCCGACATCATTACAGCCTTAGTCCAAATATGGACAAACGTGATTAATTCTAAACTGAGGCGAGAGTGATTGTCCTGGACATCAAAGCAGCATTTGACCCAATGTTTCAACAAGGAGGGTTCTAACGTTGAAGTCATTGCGGGGTTAATCTCCACTGCTGGAGACATACCTAGCAGAAAAGAAGATGGTTGTTGTCGTTCGACGCCAATGATCTCAGCTCAGGATATCGCTGCAGGAGTTCATCATCACCTGCTTCATCAATGACCTGCCCCCCATCATAAGTTCAGAAGTGGGCACGATCGTTGAAGATTGATTTTTCCAACTCGAGTCTCAACTCCGCAGATAATGAAACTGGAAATATATCGCCTTTCCTTTATTTTCGCTTGGAAATACTTCTCCAACAGCACGTTGGTAGTACCATCACCTCGATGACTGGACCACAGAGCCATAGAAATTTACATCACAGAAGGAAACTATTTAGCCCATCGCGTCCTTGCTGGTGGACAAAGCATATCCTGCCAAATCCAATTTCGAGCTTGGACCATAGCCATCAAGTCCATATCCAAGTACTGCAGTGTTTCACGAAGTTTGTTCATCACTACCTTCTCAACCGCAATTAGGGATGGGCAATAAATGTCATCCTTGCTAGTTACGCCCACATCCACTGAATTAATATTTAATTAAAACATGCTTTACAAGAAAAGAAGTAATTCTTCAAGTGTAGTCACTGGATGTACTGTAGGGCAATACTGCAGCCAATTACCACACAGCAAGATCCCATCGATGGTGGGATACAGATATGTGCAGGACACAAAAGAGCATTACCCACCTCTTAGAAGTTTGCTTCAGAGAAGGAGAACATTCGACCCATCCTGTCTCCGCCAATCGAAAGAGCTTTCCAGCCTAATCGCACTTCCCAGCTCCTGATCTGTAGCGTTGCAGATTAGGGCAATTCAATCCATATACAAGTACTGATTAAATGTGATGAGGGATTGTGTCTCCGCCAACTTTTCAGTCAGTGAGTTTCAGACCCAAATTCATTCTGGGCGAAAAGATTTCTCCTCGACTCTCGTGTAATCCTTTTATAAATTACTTTAAATCTAGGCACCTGATTATTGACCTCTCTACTCAGGGGCATATGTGTTTCTTATGCTAACTATCTCGGCCCCTCATAATTTTATACACCTCAATTATGTCACCCATTATTCTCATCTGTTCCGAAGAAAACAACTCCAATCTTTCCCCAGAACGAAATCTATCCAGTCCTGGCAACATCCAGAGGACAATAGAGGAAACAGATGGAAGTGGAGAAGAATTATTTGTTTTTAAGCTGTGAGTTGTTGTGATCTGTAATGCACTGCCTGAAAGGGTGGTGAATTATAGAATCATCGATGCATGGAATTGTTACAGCACGGATGAAGGCAATTTGGCCCGTCGAGCCCGTGCTGACTCTCAGCCAGTCTCAACCCCATGTCATTTCCCCGTTGCTCTGCAGATTCAATTGTAACCCTCAAAATGGAATTTGATAAATGCTTGAAGGGGCACATTTTGCAGGGCGTTGTGGAAAGATCTGGGACTAATTGGACAGCTCGTTCAAGAGTACGATGGTCCAAGTACTCTCCATTGGTAATGTATGATTTTATGAAATGTTTTCTGATAGTTTCATGTAAATGGCGCTAGTCATTTGCCCGTTCCACAGTCCCACCTCATTGATTTGTACATGCGTATATGCTTTTCCAACCGAGTTGAAATGAAATGGGATTCGGTGGCAATGCGATGCAGATCACATAGTTTATCAGGGCGCAGTGGCCAAGTGGTAAAGCGTCGGTCTCATAAACCAAAAAACATTGGTTCGACCTCCACCTGCATCGATCGAGATTTTATCACATAAAATGTGACATTCTAAAGCTTTTTCCTTTTTAACTATCAAAACACTTAACAACTTTGAACTTATATCATAAATCGCCTCTTAACGTTTTGTATTCTAATGAGAAAAATCCCAGCTTCTCCATTCTCTTCGTGTAAATGAGGTCCCCAACTCTGGCAGTATTCTTGTAAATCTATTCTGCACCCTCTCCAAGGGCTTGACTTCTTCCATGAAGCGTGTTGCCCAGAACTGAACACAATATTCCAGCTAAGACCTCATAAGAGCTTTTAAATTGTTTGGCATAACTTCCTTGTTTTTATACTCTATTCTTCTATTAACAAAGGAAAAGTCCTCATGTCTTCCAGATCCTCCCCCGTCTATTAAATTGTACGAATTAGAGCTGGTTAATACAATACAGGGAGAGTATTTTGACCGGTTTCAGGATCATTGATCTCCAGACGCAGATTCTTAAAAGGGGATTTGAATTTTCACGTATAAATCTGGCCCCGTTAAAATTGTATCACGAATTCATATTGCCTCTCCTCATCCTCCTAAAATGTATCACTTCACAATTATCTGCGTTAACTTACATCTGCCATGTGTCTGTTCATTTCACCAGTTGGTGATTTTCATACTCCCTCTTTGTAGCACTTACTATCTGCTTTGTGACACTTTGCTTTTCTTTGTAGCTTTCCCATTCACCAGGATCTGTGCTACTTTTTGCATTTGTGTACGCTTTTACTTTTAGTTTAATGTGGTCCCTTACCTCTTTAGCCGTCCATGCCTGTTTTCTTTGGCCCCTCAGGGGTATACACTGATTCTGTATCACTTTTAATTATTTTTAACACTTCCTCTCGTTTTACCCATTAACAGATTTTCCAAGTTTATTCTGGTCAGTCTCAGTCTCAGCCCCTTGAAGTCGGTCTTACCGAAATCTAGAATAGTAGTAGCTGTTTCGCGTTTCTCCCTGTGAAACGTTACGTTGAAGTCGATCATGTTTTGATCGATAATAAATACATTTTCACTTACGCTTAGGCTGTTGAATAAATCCGGCTTGTTACTCATTACTAAATGTAAATTGACATGCCCCTTGTTCGTTCTGGAACATATTGTTGTAGCACTAGCCCGGACACACTCAAGAAATTCACAATTTTCTAACAGGTGCTCGTCCGATTATCCCAATATATATGAACATTTAAACCCGCTATGAAAACCATACTCTCTTGAATACACGCTTGTCTAATGTCTATATTTATATATTCTAGTACTTCACAACTGCGACTAGGGGGCCGATACACAACTCCCACTATTGTCTTAACTCCTTTCCTATCTCTTAATTCTACTCATAAAGTCTCCACGTCCGGCTTACTTGTAATTCGATCCTCGCTTAGAACTGAATCATAGAATCATAGTTATTTACAGCACGGAAGAAGGATATTTCGGCCCATTCGCTCAACGCCGGCCAACAAAGAGCGATCCAGAGGAATCCCATGTTCCAGCTTTTGGTCCGTAGCCCTGTAGGTTATTGCACTTCAAGTGCATAACCAAGCGCGCTTTAAATGCACCGAGGTTTTCGGCCTCTACCATCCTTTCAGGCAGTGAGTTCCAGACTCCCAACTTGCTCTGAGTGAAGCCATTACCCTTCAATTCCCCTCTAAACTTGCTACCAACGACTTTACATCTATCTCCCCTTGTTGTTGACCATTCTGCTCTGAAAGATAGGTCCTTCCTGTCCACTCTCTCTCGGCCCCTCATAATTTTGAACATATCAATAATGTTTCGCCTCAGCTCCCTATGTTCTAATGAAAATAAACCCAGCCTATCGAATCATTATTCATAGCTAAAATTATCTAGTCCATGCAACATCATCGTAAATCTCTTTTGCACCCACTCTACTTCAATTACATCTTTCCTGTAATGATGTGTACGCAGTACTCTAGCTGTGGCCCAAATAATGTTTTATATAACTTAAGCATAACTTCACTGCTATTGTACAATATACCTCGGCTAATAAAGGTAAGTATGCCGCATGCCTTCTCAACTAGCACGTTTTTTTTGCATCCTGAAACAGGGAGCCAATGATGAAATATAACAACAACAACAACTTGCATTTATGTAGCGCATTTAATATAGTTAGACGTCACAGGGTGCTCCACAACAGCTTAAACCAAATCAAATAATGCTGACACCGAGCCACATAAAAGAGAAATTACGGCAGATGGCAAAAAACTTGGTCAAAGAGGTAGGTTTTAAGGAGCATCAATCTTGACATCTTTTTGAAAGACTGTAAGCCCAGAATATTAATCAGTGTTATTTCGTCTAGGTCTGAAATTTG
Source organism: Pristiophorus japonicus (assembly GCF_044704955.1). Taxonomy (NCBI): domain Eukaryota; kingdom Metazoa; phylum Chordata; class Chondrichthyes; family Pristiophoridae; genus Pristiophorus; species Pristiophorus japonicus. Next base: position 1,220,806 of record NW_027254846.1, on the reverse strand, counting down.
TGAGAAGTTGGCTTTTGAAGTGGACTCATGGGTGTCGAATTCATTATATCATATCGGATATTCATTGGAAAAACAGGCTTTTCGCCCCAACCTGTCAATATCGCCGTTTGAGGTCCACTGGAGCATCCCCGCCTCTTTCCGCATCCAGCACTATCAGCATAGCCCTGCATTCAGTTCTCCCTCATATATTTATCTAACCGCTCCTTACATGCATCTATAATATTTGATTCAACCACTTTGGTGGTAGCGAGTTCTACATTCTTACCACGCTCTGGCTAAAGAAGATTCTTCTTCATTCCCAATTTGATTTGTTGCTGATTTTTCTTATATTGATGGTCTCTAGTAATACTCTTCCCCACAAGTGAAAACAATCTGTATCTACTCTGTCAAACATTTCAAGATATTAAAGCGCTCTATTAGGTAACCCCTCAGACTCCTCGTTTCATTACAAAATAAATTGAGCCTGATGATTCTTTCCTGATAGTATACCATCTTCTCCACACCCTATCCAGTGCCTCGCTATCTTCTTTTTAATATGGCGACCAGCATTGCATACAGTACGCCTAATGTGGTCTAACTGTAGAGAGTTCTGCATTTGGTCGGTTTTGAAACCGGCGTGGCCAGCTGCTTATTTAAAAGGGGCCCGCATCTCATCATTTAAGGAGACATTTCACAGCCATCCTGTAGCAACTAAAGACCGTTTGCTTACAGAAGCTGATTGTACATTTTCAACATTGTCGATCTGGGTTCACGGGCAGGACACGTCGTGAAGGGGACATTTTGCAGCGTATTTCTGTACGGATGCAAAAAGCCTGAAATGGAATAGCCGAGTTGCGCTAGATGGCAGACGAGAGGTTAAGGCGATGGACTGTGAATCGATTGTGCTCAGTTACGTTGTTAAACGTTTGTTGTTGATAAACCTTCAAAGCATTTGACTGAATATTACATAAATTATGCTTTGAATACATATCTCATCAAAATTCTAATTTCCTGAAAACATCGTTTATCCATTAAGCAGCGCGCTCACTGGCTAAGTCACGGTGATTTATTATATTTCCTTGATATGCCAACTGAATTTACTGACTGGAGGAATTGTATTAACTCCACGTGATCGGCTAGGCTCATCCTTGGGGAGAATTGCGAGTGGTGCGAGCACATACTGCAGCAAAAACTGCAACTGAGTCATTAATCTTCTTTAAGGAAGGGGAAAGGCCCCCTACACGTCATGCTATACACGTGGGCACAGTTCCATCCAACTCTCATCATGCTTAATCCCCTATTCGCGGGACTAGAGAACCATTTTCAAGAATAAGGCTCATGGTCTGCTCAGCAGAAAGTCAATGTTCTGCATGTTCTTTCAGTCAGCTTTCCAACTGGACACAGGCAACCAATTGCCGTGCGAGCAATGCTGACTATTCTAAGTCAACAATATTGGATGTGTTTACAAAACTAATTTTGAATATGTAACCTGTATTATCAAATAAGAATTTGCAGCATGAATAGCTCTTTATTGTCGTCTGTCTCGGCATTCTCAGAATGAACACTCTACCTTAAGCCAACTGTAATTGGTGCTGCTTTACTTCACTGCGAGCGCGAAGGGACATATCTGTGAAGATATTTGCCCCGAATGAACACTATTCCTGTGCTATTGTCCACATCTTTCTTTACCTATTTCTGCCCTTGTAGCAGGTTAGATCAGCCCAGGCCGTCCATTGAAGCCTGATAACTCAATCAGCGAAAAGCAGAGAAATCCAAGAGTCAGAAACAAGTAGAGACAGAAAGATGCATGCGAAGACAATATCAGAAAAGGTCATTGCATCTTGAGGGGAAATTCTTTTGCTCTCTTGAAATGTTGTAAAACATAAAAGATAATTGGGCGACGGTTTAAACGTGACACGCTCCCTGGCGGATTTCTCAGGCTCTTAGATAGGGAAATGCAGCCCGCAACTAGAGCTCTTATTTGTTCGAGCACTGAATGGAGCTTTAAACAGTGTAGTGGCGAGCAGGTAAACTTGAGTGGATTTCAGACCCACAACAATAAACCATACGGCTATCGCAGGTAATTGCGGTTTGCTGCAAACTTGCACTTTCCAGCCTCGGAACCAGCCAACCCTGACCTGCAGGGCTATGTGGAAAGGACGGGGGAGTGGGACTAGCTGAGAGCTGGCACACTCTCGATGGGACGAATGACCTCCTGCTGTGCGGTAATAATTCTATTAATTTATAATTGGACTTTGATAGAACTGGAATCGACAAGTTTGAATGTTTCTGTAGAATATAATCAGCGAGAAGTCCAATGCACGAGCCATTGCAACACTGAGCACAACATTTGTCGCGAAAAGTTCAGGAACATCCTTGATTCTGTTGGAGGTGGTGCAGGAATTATGTGGAAATAACCAATACGTTTACATATCTTCTCTTTGAAATCGAGTGTGTTTTCTGCACATTATTCTTTACATCAGAGCTACTGGTTAAATGATTATGCTGTGGTCACAGGAAAAACTCCCGAAGCTTCCGAAACTCCCGCGGCTTTTCTGTGGCTCTGTTTCCTCTCCTCCCTTCCTCCTGCACGCTGCCAGTTTGTAACCTTGTTTTAAATGTTGCTCTGAGCGAGGGCATTCTACAGTCTCAGAACCATCTCTACCGTCTCATTGCTTGATTTCTATGTTTATTAATTATGAAATTCCCTGAGCTACAATGGCAGCGCTTGCGACAATACATTAAAAAGCGGTTTATAGGAAACACGTTGAGATCATAGTTTGGTTTTGCACAGAATTGAACCTATATCACTCAAGATTGACTGTTATATTTACAATAAACTGTATATTGTTAAAAATGTTGGCTCATTAGTTCCTCAGTGTTAGATGAGGAATAGTTTGATCCCCTCATTTATTACATGTGGGTAACAGACACGGGTATTCATTGAGAAATAGCCCACAGATTGCCACTGAGTTAACAGGAGTGAGAGAGACAGACAGCACCGTGATACATGGCGGAATAGACAAGACAGATGGATAAATGGAAAACTGCATCAGAGTCTGCAATGTACAAACATCACATGCAAAATCATCGGCTGCTCTAGGTGAGGCTCGAACTCACAACCTCGGCATTTCCCGGGCCTGCACTGTCATATAAGTACCGCGCGCTAACCGATTGCGCCACTAGAGCGGCATGCCCTGTGGTTTCAGTGCTCCCATCATAGAGCTGCCTGTTCCATCTGTCTTACAAGCAGGATGACAAAGATTCATCGAATCATTCAACACAGAAGGAAGCTGTTCATCCCATCGTGTCAGTGCCGACTCTCTGCAAGAAGCTTTCAGTTATTGCGACTCCATACATTTTCGCCATAGACGTGTTTTATTTTAGTGTGCAATCCATTTTGTTATTTGTAATGAATTTGGATGTCCTTGCGGGAAATTTATAAATATATCTGTGCATCTATCTGTGATTTGTAACTTAAATAGTGTGGAACCTTGATAATCACATTATTTGTGTTCATATCTTTGATTTTATAAATGTACTTGTTTTATGTCTGCTTTCTTTATGAATTTATCTCTAAGTATTGCTGTGCTATAATTGTATTTACGTTTATTTGCGAGGTGTTTAAAAGTAATATAGATACAAAGGTATGCACAGAAAATAAATTTATAACAAATACAAATGCTCCACAATACTATTATAAATAACGTTGTTGCATTCAAATATATAAACACTAAAACAGATATACAAAATATATTTATATCCCACAGAACAAATTGCAACAGAGACACCAAAATATACTTAGAGCTATCACTAATCAAAGAACATTTTACTCTATACGGTCCTCAGCAAATTCTGGTGTGCCTGTGTTTCCTGTGCTTGTGCTCGGTGTAAGGGAAGGGTTGGCCGAGCGGTGGTATATCGTTTCCCAAGGATGGGCTGAAATGTGGTGTCTGAGGCCACGTTCACTGCTATAGTTGATATATAATAATCATCTGGACTTGTGTATAAAGGCATAATTACAACATCTACAGATGTTTCATCCTGGTACAGAATTCCACTGCCAAATTAGTTCAATCCCTCACCCGCCCCAGTAGTTAACCTTCCCGCGAGCTCTATTTATGTACAACCCGACGTACTGTAACATGCCACTCCTGCGCCAGAACTGGTCCCAATGCCCCCGGATTCTGGAGCACAACCTCGTGCACCGTTTATCCAGACACACGTTGCCATTTCTAAATTCAATTGCGCGGTGCACTGGAAATAACGCATAGAATACCTTTGTGGTTCTGCTCATTAATTTCCTCTATTGCACTTGAAACTCTGACTAAAGGAACTCATCCCCTTCTTTCCTTCTGTCAATGGTTAGCACATAGATCACGGCTGCTCCCATTCACCTCTCAGAATGTTCTGCACCCACTCAGTGATGTTCTTTACCTGGCAGCAGGGAGGATGCACAGCACGCATGACTCACGTTTGCCGTTGCAGAAAGGTAATGACTGTTGAATCCCCAATGACGTCAACTTATGTTACTTTTTAGCTTCAAAAGCAAAGTACTGCGAATCCTGTAAATCTGAAATGAAATCAGAAAATGTAGGATATACTCAGCCAGTCAGGCTGCATCTCTGGAAAAAAAAATTCTGATGACGGGTTTGTGATTAAATGTCATTGACGTGAGCTTCAACAATGCAATCCAGACACTGTCCGATATTGTAATCTAAAGCGCCAGTTTGTGGGTATTGAAACCAATCCAGATACCACGCATGAATCTGGGAGCTAAATTGTTGTTGTTGTTCTTTTCAAGTCGCAACAGCAGAGGACTGCAAGAAAATGTCCAAGTTTTTAAGATAAATCATATGTTTTACAGTTAATAAAACGAGCCAGTTTGAAAAGACATTCAATCTACAAAATGATTAAATTGTGCCGTTTAATTTCCACAATGGGAGCCGGGGAAAAAATGCAGGCTTTGGCTGTTTTTGAAATTGCAGTTCACTGCTGTTGCCAAAAGTTTACTTTGAACAGTCTCCATTTGAACATTCTCACAGAGGCTGTGTGACTGGTTCACGAATCCCGATATCAATGTTTACTCACCCCTGTGACCACCACCTAGTGGTTAGGATGCAGCGCTCTATTCTCGTCGACACAGTTTCGATGTCCGTTCCGGGATTTATTAAATTAAAATTAAGCTTATTAAATTAATTTCATAACACTCTGTGAAAGATTAATAATTATTGAAATCGCCATTCACAACATGTCATATTATGTTTCAGACTGAGGGAAATACATGGCAACAGAGAGCCTGCCAAACTTGAATCAGATTTTGTGCTTTGCGTGTGATGAAATTTCAGCCGTTCTCATATCACAGAGTATATTTTAAGACACTGGTTAATAAATATTCATTGATTATTACAGCAAGAATCTGGTGCAGCCATTTTAAAATTTAACAGGAACGGCCGATTGTCGCTTAATTTTCACAGTTGGGAAGTAACTAAACCCTCGAGCTTCATCTGGGGCAAGTTCCAAATAATGGGCCAACAATTACGGTCTCTAAGGGCACGTCCGATGTCAGCATGCACCTGTTCTCAGAGCGCGATGCGCATTGGCCGAAAGCCGGCACTTGAACAGTCAAAATGGCTTTTCATCTATCCAACGCATCCCGAGAGAAGATTCTTTGCGGTCGGAGATTTACGCTATTTTTCCAACTCTTGCCAAGAATACCTCCTTCAAAACCTTAGGCCTGGTAAAGGTGACAGAGAGATAGACAGGCAGGGGGAGACAGTTGTGTGCATGTCACAGAGACAGACAGACAGACAAGTGTTTGTGATGGAGAGGAGACAGTCCGGAGAGACAGAAAGCGAGACAGATAGATTGTGACAGAGAGAGAGAACGACAGCCTAGGGAGAGGGGAGACAGAATGAGTTAATTATGGTGGGGGATGTAGAGACCGTCAATAAGGACGGAAGGGGGCGACAAGACGACCGACGGGGTGAGAAGCGGGTGGAGACAAACTGCGGGGGGGGGGGCGGAGATAAGATGGCTAACAAAGAGAGAGATAGACGTGGAAGGCAGAAGGGAGGAGGCAGACGGGGGAGAATGATAGAAGGGGGGCAATGCGTGACAGTAATGAGAGGCAGACGGGGAAGACTGACGGAAGGCAGACAGAGAGCGACAGACAGGGGCAGACGAGGGTGAATGGTGGAAGGGAGACAGTAATTGACAGACAGGGTAGGCAGACGGGAACTAGCCAGAAAGATAGCAAACTGGGCTGATATAGAGATAAAGAGAGACGGACAGACGGTGGGGTGAGGCAGTGAGAATGAGAGAGAGCGGTTGAGACAGAGGTTTAAGAGACAGAAAAATAGAAAGTTGGCTGAAACAATCGGGGTAGACAGGGGGAGACGCCGAGAGATGCAGATGGGGGAGAAAGCAACGGCAGACAGTTGAGGAGACAGAGACAGAGAGAGAGGCATACAGGAGAGACAGGACCAGAAAGACCTACGAGGAGGGAGAATGAGAGAGACATATGGGGGATCAGAGCGAGAGACAGACACGGGTAGGAGAGTGGGAAAATTGACTGAAGGAGACAGGCGGTGGAAAAAGACAGATGGCAAGACAGAGAGAGGCAGGTGGGGAGAAAGAAGGAGGAGGCAGACTGGTAATACACCGAGAGAGAGAGAGAGAAATCGTATGGTAGCAGAGTGGGAATGTTACTGAACTCCTAATCCAGAGGCCTGGTCCAAAGTTTCCGAGATATAACTTGAGATCCTGCAAAGGCTGCTGAGGAATTTAAATTCAGTTAATTGCATCAATCTGAATTTAAAGAGCTAGTAAAAGAAATGACCATGATAATACTGGAGGGTCGTAACAATCCATCTGGTTCACTAATAGCCTTTAGGGGATGAACGGGAGAGTGATACAGCAGACGGAAACGGGCAAGTCAGAAATAGAACAGACGAAGCAGACAGACACAGCAAAGTTCGGGAGAGAGACAGCCAGACAGGGGAGACAGCGAGGGTGACAAACGGTGGAGTTAAACAGGAGGGAGACAGGGATGTCGCGACAGAGGCAGGCAGTAAGAGAAATAGGTTGACAGACTGTGGGGCCAGACGGTACGAGAACTGCAAGGGACAGACTGGAGAGACAGACGGGAGAGGGGTGGAGGGGGAGAGACTAATGGGCACAGACGGGGAGACGGAAATAGAGATAACAGCAGAGGAAAGAAAAAGAAAGTGGGAGTCAGACGGAGAGACAGGCGGGAGGGGCACAAAGAAAGACAGACGGGGGTTACACACGTGGCGAGAAAGTCGACGGAGTGATGGATAGGACGAGAGATTGTTGGAAACAGATGGCGAGACGAAAGAAAGACAGACGTGAGGAGACAGAGAAAGAAAAACAAACGGGGAGACTCTTTCCAATCTCGCTCTCTCGTCCAATTTTAGTGAATAACAATGCAACTGACACTGTAAATAGTATCGTGGAACATAAAGTTGCAAAGAGACGTTTATTAAGTGTTTGCGAAAAAAACTGTGCAGTTATAGGTCCCTGTGGCGAAGTGCAAATTCTTCCACATTGAACCTAAGAACAATGGATCAGAGTATATTATACTTAGACACTGTGTCTGACAATGATATTTAGGGGTGCAAGTACTGTAATCTCTCCTAATCCTCCGGCTTTTGCTGGTCATAATTCTCCTGCCTTTTGAACACCAAATGCCCCTGTTTCTGAAACTCCTAATTTCGTGTAGCCGGTGTCTGAATTCCCCATGTTTCAGAAGCTCCTTATCCCTCTGTTTCATGAGCTCCTTATCCCTCTGTTTTAGGAGATCGTTATCCCTCTGTTTCAGGAGCTCATAATTCCCCAGTTTCAGGAGCTCGTTATCCCTCTGTTTCAGGAGGTCCTTATACCTCTGTTTCAGGAGCTCCTAATTCCATGTTTCGAGCTCCTTATTCCCCTATTTCTGGAGCTCCTAATTTTCCATTTTCTTGGACTCCTCATTGCTCTGATTCAGCTGCTTCTAGTTCCCCAGTTTCAGGAGCTTCTCATTTCCCTGTGTCAGGAACTCCAGATTATCCTCTTTCTGACACTCCAATTCCACTGTTTCTGCAGCTGCTCGTTCTACTGTTTCAGTAGCTTCATTTTCCCCTGTTTTGGAGTAACTAATGTCCCTGTCGTTGGAGCTCATATTTCCCCTGTATCAAGTGATCCTAATTCATCACTTTCTTTAACTTCTATCTCTCCTTGTCTGCTGCTCCTAATTCCCCTGCTTTACAAGGTAAAGTGCTGGAGCTCTTAATTTTCCTCTTCCTAATTACCTTATTTCTAGAGCTCCTCCTTTCCCTGATTATGATGCCCTCTCCTAACTCCCCAGTATTTAGAGCTAAGAACTGGAGCGGTCTAGCAATTTCTCTGTTTGTGGAGCTCTCTACTAATTTTCAGGTTTCTGTAATGATCTCCTATTTCGCCTGTTTCTGGTGGCCCTTCATAATTTCCTCGTATCCGGAGGTCCTGATTCCCCTGTTTCTGTTGATCCTCATTCTCCGTGTTTCTGAAGATTCTAATTCAACTGTTTCTTGATTCTATTTCCTCTCATTTTAGGGCACTCTCAGTCCGCTTTTTCTGGAGATCAACCAATGCTGCTGTTTCTGGAGCTCCTAATTCCCCTGTTTCTGGAGCTTCAAATTTCCCTGTTTGCAGAGCTCCTACTTCCCCTGTTTCTGCTGCCATATCCCAATTCATACTTTTTATGAATATCCTAACTCCGCTGTTCCAGCAGCTCCTACTTCTGCTGTATCTGGTGCACTTAATTCCACGTGTGTACAGTCACTCACCTGAGGTAATGGAAAGCCGTTTGCTTTAAGAAGCAGATGGCACATTTACAACATTGTCGATCTGGTTGCATAGGCAGGACAAGCGGTGAAGTGGACATTCTTGCAGGATATTACTGCTTGGACGCAAAAAGCAGGAAATTGAATGCCGAACGTTGCTGCAAACTGGAAACGAGGTGGCCCAGAGTTATAGGCGAATAACTGCTAATACATTGTGATCTGCATGCTAAGGTCCGAATCCCAGACTCGTACTTATTGTGTTAAACGTAGGAATCCTTTTGTTGTTTTGTCAATCACATAAAGCCTCATGGCCAAGTTTGCCTTTTACTGTCAAGGATGCCGCACTTTGATCATGTCATGTCTCAAATTTATATAGGGCCTTAATTCCGGCCTAACCTGGTCTGTACGGATAATGTATGCAACCAGCACGGACTCACAAAAGCCCTTCCTTGGCGTGCGAGGCGCATGCACTGAAAATCAGGTTTTCCAATGTCAAATTCTTGCTTGACAGATCGAACGCTGTTCAGGAGAAGGATATTCGATGGGTGAGTCTGCGCTATTTGCCATCTATTGCTCAGCGAATGTCCTTAAATTTCTTGCGCCTGGGAAAAGCTGGCGCATTGCCTACTTTTATCAGCATAAGAGTTTTAAAACATGTAAAAAAATATATAAAAACATCTACAAATAAAATGTAATAACATTTTTATGTTTAAAAAATCTGTTCACCAAGGAAGGTTTATTTTAAACCCTAAATGACAAACTTTTTTTTAAATCCGAAAAATACTTTTTTCTAACACATTTGTTAACTTTAATTTAAATTAATACGTGAGGTGTTTTTTTTTTACTTTTTATGTGTGTTTGTTTGATGGGGGCGTTTTCATTCGTAATACTGAGAACCCTTACATAAGGAGATGCTATTATTACAAATAATAATATTGTACCTTCATTGGCTGTCCAGAGCCACGTGAATCCAGCTTCTCCCTCCGCAGCTCCAAGACGTGAATGCGCTGCGAAGCGCGGGAAGAGAAGGCCTCAGATGCGGAGGGTGCAGGAGCAAAAGGTAGGTGTGGAACGTTATCACTATTTGCAGCTGAGCTCCTGAGGGAAGCCCAGCACAATGACTTCAGGCCCAATATATTCATCAAAGGTAACATTTACGTTCTTATGTACTTATTCGCAGGACTGTGGAGGGGGTGTCTAATTGTATCGCTCTCTCAGAGACACAGCACAGCCACGTTGGGCCGATTGGCTTTCTTCACTGCCGTCAAAATATGCCGTTTTAATATAGAATGGGTTACGCACTTTACTGTCGGCTGCTCCTTGGTCTAGGGATATGAATCGCTCTTTGGGATTTTCACAGTGGAAAGGCGAGAGGTCCCGGATCATTTTGTGTCTGTCGAAGTGGATTTGCTGTCAATCCAGGATCAATCTGTATCTGTTTTCAAAATGGATTTGCTCTCAGTTCCGGGTCATTCTGGGCCGGTTTAAAATTAAAAAACTCGCCGTCCAAGAACATTCTATATCTGCTTCAGGGGTATTTGCTTTCAGACCCAGTCAAGGGTCTTTCTGCAACTGTATAAATGGGATGTGCTTGTAGTCCCGGATCATCCTGTGTCTGATTAAACGGGATGGCTGTCAGTTCCGGTGCATAATCTTTCCCTTTAAGACGGATTTTCACATAGTCCCAGATCACCATGTATATTTTGAAAAGGAGTGTGATTTCAGCTGTGATGACCGAATTAAGCTATCGTGTTCCAAGTTCCAAGCGCAGATACATTGCGCACCCAGATAGCAGCGTTTCTGTTCATTTACTTTAATATGCTCAGCTTTTCAAAAACCCACTCCTTGATATAGCAGTTGCCCCTAATCTGCTCCGAATATAAACAACAACAATGTTTTTCCTCATTGCAGCAGCCGCGTGGCGTAATGGATAAGGCGTCTGACTTTGATTACAACCGCGACGTTATCAAAAATTTACAGGCTCGTATCTTGCCGCAGGAAATTAACTCGCTGATCAAAATATTAATTCTTTGCTGTCAGTCTGCCACAAAACCAGCCATCTCGTACAGTCACTGACCTGAAGGAAAGGAAGGCTGTTTGCTTCAAGAAGCTAATGGCACATTTTCACTGTCGATCTGGTTGCACGGGCAGAAAAAGCGGTGAAGCAAACTTTCTTCAAAATTATATCTGTTTGGATGCAAAAACCAGCAAATTCAATTGCTGACGTAGCTAGCAATAGGAGACGAGGTGGCCGAGATCTTCAGGCGATGATCTGCGAATCCAGTGTGATGTGCATGCTTGAGTTCGAGTTCGAATTCCATCCTCATCGTTATGAGCTTAAGCAATTGACCCCTTATGTTATTTTTTCAATCATATTTAATCTCATGGCAAAATTCAACATTTAGTGACAAGGATGCTGCGCTTTCGTCATGTAATGTTTCAAATTAATAATATATTGATCAAAGGGAAACATTAGCAGGACTATGGTCATGGGGAATAATTAGATAGGTCTCTGAGAGACAGCACATGCAGGATGGGCCGACTAGTGAACTAACGTCAGAGTCTGAGCCCTTCGCTTCTTGCTGTCGGCGGCTCGTTGATCGAGGGTTATGATTGTCGCTTCGAGATTTTCATAATTGAAATGCGTGAGATCCCGATTTCAAATCCCGAACGAGCTCCGCTATCTTTTAGTCAAAGGTCCGCCTCTCACAGCCGGTAGAAATGTGAGAAAAAATAAATATTTCGAATGAAAACGTGTAATTTCATGCAGTTGTTCCCACGGCGTCTAAATCGCAGAATTTCACAGAAACAAGGTGAGATTTACTAATTGAGTAAAATTAAAATATCTCAGATACACTCAGCTCTGTGACTCATTGGACAAGCTAAACCCGTGTTTAATTCCGACCAATACTTGATCCGTATATCTTCCTTTCTGCACGTATGAACTCACCTCAATTGGAATAAGCATACATTCAGCGTCAATCTTAACTTCAAAGTGAAGCAAACTCTGCCCTGAATATGAGTGCGTCCTGTTTCTCTGGAGCTGAAAAGCCGTGAGAAGGTGACTTTTGAATTAATCCCTTGGCTGCCGAATTCAAACTGGAAAGGAAATCAATCCGGGAAGCCAAGCTGCCTGGTCTGATTAAAAGGCGTTCACACCCTATATTTCAGGCATGTTATAGTCTTCTGGCCTCAACATCAGGTTCAGCGTATCGGATCATAAGCACCGCTCCCATTGTCTGGCAATGGCGTTGACACCTATATTTTAGGCATTTTATAGACTTCTGTACTCAGCATTACCTTGAACATATGGGATCATAAGGACCGCTCCCATTGTCAAATAATGGTTCTGCTGTTCCCAATACCACCCTTCCTGGGCGATCCTTTGTTACTTTATTCCTCGATTACTACCCACTTCGCCGTTTCCCCGTTATGCCATTTAATATGTAATCACTGTTGCGTTTCACTGTATCACAGCCATTCCCTTTTGTCCTTTCTCACTGTCAATATTTTCCAGGTGCTGATTTTGTTGAAAAAATCAGGAATCTTTAACTTTTCCCTAAAACATCTGAATGATTATCCGACTGAACGTGAAAACGTGAAAATTTACTTTTTGTCGGGTTGGTTTTACTTCCCTCCCTCCTTCCTGCCTGTCTATGACCTGTGGCTTCAATAACTGTCACAGCCCCGCGTGGTCCTCAGCCCCACGCTCACTCACACACAGCACAATTGCCTTCAAGAATAACAGAAACCCCACTTTTTTCTTTTAAAACGGAACTGCTGTAAGTCAAGGCTCATTCTGCATCTGTATAAGAGGTGTATGCTTGCAGTCCCGGGTCATTTGGTGTCTGTTTAAACGGGATGGTTGTCAGTTCCGGTTCATAATTTCCTCCTTTAAGACGTATTTTATCATAATGCAGGATCATCCTGTATAGTTTTAAAAGGAGTGTGATTTCAGCTGCGATGACCGAATTGGTAAACTGTTGTGTTTCAAGCTACATTGACATTGCCTGTACCCGTGCGCATCCATATCGCAGCGCATCGATTCATTACTCGAAATATGCTCATGTTTTCCTAAATCCACTGCTTGATATAACCCTTGGCCAAAATTTGCTCTCAATATAAAAAACAACGAATTTTGCGTCACGGGCAGCGGCTGCGTGGCCTAATGGATAACGCGTCTTACTTCAATTGTAAATGCGATGTTATCAGAAGATTGCAGGTTCGAGTCCTGCCATAGTCAACTAACATGCCGCCTGAAATTTTATATTCTTTTTTTTGATTCTGCCCCAAAACCAACCATCTCGTACAGTCACTCACGTGAAGTAAAGGAAGGCTGTTTGCTTTAAGAAGCTAATGGCACATTTTCATCACTGCCGATCTGGTTGCACGGGCAGAACAAGCGGTGAAGTAGACTTTCATGCACATTATTTATGTTTGGATGCAAAAATTAGGGGATGTCTGACGTTGCTGTAAATAGGAGACGAGGTGACCGAGAGGTTCAGGCGATGGATTGCTAATCCAGTGTGCTCCCACCCTCGGCGTTATTGTGTTAAACATTTGACCCCTCTGTTTTTTTGTCAATCACATTTAACCTCATTGCCAAATTCACCTTTTACTGTCAAGGATACAGCTCTTTGGTAATGTAATGTCTCAAATTAATAATATATTCATCAAAGGGATAACATTAGCAGGACTATGGATAGGGGGACTCATTAGGTAGGGCTCTGAGAGTCAGCACAGGCACGATGGGCCGAAAAGCAAACTACCATCAGAATCTGAGAGCCTCGCCTTCCCACTCACTAGTTGTTCGAGCGGATGAATTTTTACCTTAAGGATTTTCATAATTAAAATGCGATAGGTCCCGGGTTCAAATCCTGGACGAGCCCTGCCAACTTTTAGTCAACGAACCGCTTCTCAGCCAGTCGACATCTAAGAAAAGAGACATATTTCAACTTAAAACGTGTGATTTCGCTCCGTTGTTCCCACAGCGTCCAAATCCTGGAGTTTCCCAGGAGCAAAGTGAAACTCACCGAAATGAGTAAAGTTAAAGTATCTCAGATGTACTCGACTCTGTGTCTCATTGGACAACCTAAACCCGTGTTTGGTTCCGGCCAATACTTGATCAGTATATCTTCCTTTCTGCACGCATGAAGTCATCTGCATTGGGAGAAGAATAAATTTAGCGTCATTCTCCACTACAACGTGAAACATACTCTGCCCTGAATATGAGTGTGTCCTGTCTCTCTAGCGCTGAAAAGCTGTGAGAAGCTGGATTTTGAATTAGTCCCTTGGCTGCCGAATTCAAACCGTGCAGGAAATCAATCCTGTGTGGCCAAACTGCCTGGTTTGATTAAAATGCGTTCATACGAGAAACTAAAGGCAAAGAACAAAAAGGGCCACTGTACAGCAAAATTCTAAAAGGACAAAGGGTGTTAAAAAAACAAGCCTGAAGGCTTTGCGTCTTAATGCAAGGAGTATCTGTAATAAAGTGGATGAACTAACTGTGCAAATCGATGTTAACTAATATGATGTGATCGGGATTATGGAGACGTGGCTCCAAGATGATCAGGGCTGGGAACTCACCATCCAGGGGTATTCAACATTCAGGAAGGATAGAATGAAAGGAAAAGGAGGTAGGGTAGCATTGCTGGTTAAAGTGGAGATTAATGCAATAGTTAGGAAGGACATTAGCTTCGATGATGTGGAATCTATATGGGTAGAGCTGCAGAACAGCAAAGGGCAAAAAACGTTACTGGGAGTTGTGTACAGACCTCCAAACAGTAGTAGTGATGTGGGGGAGGGCATCAAACAGGATATTAGGGGTGCATGCTGATACGTCCTTACTATACAGTATACATGCACACGAGGCCCATGCTTGAGAGAAGGTCAGTCTGTGAACTGTCCTTTATTCCTTAACACTCAAGTGATGAAGGTGGGTGGAGCTTCCCCTTTTTTCCCTGAAGGTCCAAGTTAGGAGTGTCTCCCACCTAGTGGTCAGTGTTCTCACGGTGTACAACTGAGGTCAGTTTAAACATGGGTTACAATACTGGTTGAATACATGACACATGCAATAAAGGTGCAGCAGTTATAATGCGTGACTTCAATATGCATAAAAATTGGGCTAGCCAAACTGGAAGCAATACGGTGGAGAAGGGATGGTTTTCTAGACCAATATGTCGAGGAACCAACTTGGGGGGAGGCCATCTTAGACTGGGTGTTGTGTAATGAGAGAGGATTAATTAGCAATCTCATTGTGCGATGCCCCTTGGGGAAGAGTGACCATAATATGGTGGAATTCTGCATTAGGATGGAGAATGAAACAGTTAATTCAGAGACCATGGTCCAGAACTGAAAGAAGGGTAACTTTGAAGTTATGAGATTGAATTGGGTATGATAGATTGGCGAATGATACTTAAGGGGTTGACTGTGGATGGGCAATGGCAGACATTAAGATACTGCACGGATGAAATACAACAATTGTACATTCCTGTCTTGCGGAAAAATAAAAAAGGGAAGGTGGCTCAACCGTGGCTATCAAGGGATATCAGGGATAGTATTAAAGCCAAGGAAGAGGCATACAATTTGGCCAGAAATAGCAGCGAACCCGGGGACTGGGAGAAATTTAGAACTCAACAGACGAGGACAAAGGTTTTGATTAGGGCAGGGGTAATGGAGTACGAGAAGAAGCTTTCAGGGAACATTAAGACGGATTGCAAACGTTACTATAGATATGTAAAGAGAAAAAGGTTAGTAAAGACAAACGTAGGTCCCCTGCAGTCAGAATCAGGGGCAATCATAACGGGGAAGAAAGAAATGGCAGACCATTTGAACAAGTACTTTGGTTCGGTATTCACTAGGGAGGACACAAACAACCTTCCGGATATAAAAGGGGTCAGAAGGTCTGGTAAAGAGGAGGAACTGAGGGAAATCCTTATTTGTCGGGAAATTGTGTTGAGGAAATTGATGGGATTGAAGGCCGATAAATCCCCAGGGACTGATGGACTGCGTCCCAGAGTACTTACGGAGGTGGCCTTGGAAATAGCGGATGCATTGACAGTCATTTTACATCATTCCATTGACTCTGGATCAGTTCCTATCGAGTGGAGGGTAGCCAATGTAACCCCACTATTTAAAAAAGGAGGGAGAAAGAAAACAGGGAATTATAGACCGGTCAGCCTGACCTCAGTAGTGGGTAAAATGATGGAATCAATTATTAAGGATGTCATAGCAGCGCATTTGGAAAGAGCTGACATGATAGGTCTAAGTCAGCATGGATTTGTGAATAGGAAACAATGCTTGACAAATCATCTGGAATTTTTTGAGGATGTTTCCAGTAGAGTGGACAAGGGAGAACCAGTTGATGTGGTATATTTGGACTTTCAGAAGGCTTTCGACAAGGTCCCACACAACAGATTAATGTGCAAAATTAAAGCACATGGGATTGGGGGTAGTGTGCTGACATGGATTGAGAACTGGTTGTCAGACAGGAAGCAAAGAGTACGAGTAAATGGGTACTTTTCAGAATGGCAGGCGATGACTAGTGGGGTAGCGCAAGATTCTGTGCTGAGGCCTCAGCTGTTTACACTGTACTTTACTGATTAGACGAGGGGATTAAATGTAGTATCTCCAAATTTGCGGATGATACTAAGTTGGGTGGCATTGTGAGCTACGAGGAGGATGTTATGAGGCTGCAGAGTGATTGGATAGGTTAGGTGAGTGGGCAAATGCATGGCAGATGAAGTATAATGTGGATAAATGTGAGGTTATCAACTTTGGTGGTAAAAACAGAGAGACAGACTATTATCTGAATGTTTACAGATTAGGAAAAGATGAGGTGCAACGAGACCTGGGTGATATGGTACATCAGGTACAGCATGCGGTTAAGAAACCAAATGCCATGTTGGCCTTCATAGCGAGGTGATATGAGTACAGGGGCAGGGAGGTGTTGCTACAGTTGTACAGGGCCTTGGTTAGGCCACACCTGGATTATTGTGTACAGTTTTGGTCTCCTAACTTGAGGAAGGACATTCTTGCTATTGAGGGAGTGCAGCGAAGGTTCACCAGACTGATTCCCGGGATGGCGGGACTGACATATCTAGAAAGACTGGTTCAACTGGGCTTGTATTCACTGGAGTTCAGACGAATGAGAGGGGACCTCATCGAAACGTTTAAAATTCTGACGGGTTTAGACAGGTTAGATGCAGGAATAATGTTCCCAATGTTGGGGAATTCCAGAAGCAGGGATCACTTTCTAAGGATAAGGGGTAAGCCAGTTAGGACCGAGATGAGGAGAATCTTCTTCACCCAGAGAGTGGTGAACATGTGGAATTCTCTACCACAGAAAGTTGTTGAGGCCAATTCACTAAATATATTCAAAAGGGAGTTAGATGAAGTCCTTACTACAAGGGGGATCAAGGAATATGGCGAGAAAGCAGGAATGGGCTACTGAAGTTGCATGTTCAGCCATGAACTCATTGAATGGCGGTGCAGGCTAGAAGGGCCGAATGGCCGACTCCTGCACATATTTTTCTAAGTTTCTATGTTTCCACACCCTATAGATCAGGCATGTTATAATCTTCTGGTCTCAACATTTGGTTCAACGTATCGGAACATAAGCACCGCTCCCATTGTCTGGTAATGGTTCTGCTGTTCCCACTAACACCTCCTCTGGACCATTCTGTGTTACCTTATTGACCGCTTACCACCCACTTTGCCTTTTCGCATTGTGCCATTTATTATTCAATCACTCCTACGCTCTACTGTATCACAGCCATTCCCTTTTGTCCTTCCTTGCTGCCTATTTTTTCCAGGCGCTATTTTCGTTGATAAAATCTGTAAACTTTAGATTTTTCCGAAAGTATCGGAATGATCATCTGACTGAACGTGAGCCGGGGTTCTTCATCCACTGAATGCTTTCGACCTGCTGAGTTTTAAAGAATGATTTTTTTTTGTTCATTGTGTTTCTGTATCCCTTTTAATGTGATGTGCTGGTCAGTCCGGGGTCATTCTCTGTCTCTCCAAAATGGTGGGCTATCAGTCCCGAATCATTCTGTGTCTGTTTCAAAGGGATGTGCTGTCTGTGCCGGATTTTAAATTTCAAATTTCAAAAACTGCCTTTGGAGGGTGCAGGAATTTTAGTTTGTTTGTGTGTTTGTGTAAGCGAGAGAGTGCGTGCAAACATGCGGCGCGATCGTACTGTGCATTTCATGTCATGTTAGAAAAAAGGAATTACATGCAACTTGAAGCCACACTGATTTGATTGAACATACATTCGAGTCCTGCCTGACAGTTGAAGAATCTGCTCTGGCATTTTGCTATTGTACATCTGGAAGAAGGCAATTACATAAGTTAGAAACATAGCGATTTTAGTGAGGGCTTGCCTGTGGGCGATGTGACATGATGACCTCCTTCCCCTTTATTTTCAAATACAAATCAAGTGAAGACAAGACCAGACATGAAGACTGACTGATTTGTTTAAATTTATATATATATATGTATAAATATGTATATATACGTATAATTATATACATTCCCTACTTTTTAACTTTCGTAATAAATGTGCTTTTACTGTTCTGCCTGCATTGGCTCTATTACATTTGACCTCTTTCACAACAAAAGGAGCTGCTGTCGGATTCGGCAGAAAGGCAATCACGACTTTAAAAGATCGGCTTTGTTGCCCACATCTTCCCTCGTGGCTTATCTTCCACCATGTGCTTACTGTGTTTGGGTATTTAATGACTGCAACCCGTGATTTCAAGTGGAATTCACCCAGTCACACAGCCTTCGTTCAATCAAAAATATGTAGATTGTGAAAAAATCATTTATTTATTTAAATCAAATCAAATTAAATTTTTTGCAATAAAATTGTAAATGTATTTATTTTCTTATTACGATAAATATATATATATATTTTAAATTGGCATTTTGTCTGGATTGGTTTTACTCCCCTCCCTCCTTCCTGCCTGTCTATCACCTGTGGCTTCAACAACCGTCCCAGCCCCGACTGGTCCTTTGCCCCACGCTCACTCACACACTGCACAATTGTCTTCAGGAATGATAGAAATCCCACTTTATTCTTTGAAAAAGGAACTGCTGTGAGTCAAGTGTCATTCTACATCTGTGTAAGAGGGATGTGCTTGCAGTCCAGGATCATTCGGTGCCTGTTTAAACGGGATGGTTGTCAGTTCCAGTTCATAATTTGTGCCATTAAGACGTATTTTCTCAGAATGCCGGATCATTCTATATAGTTTTAAAAGGAGTGTGATTTCAGCTGCGATGACCGAATTGTTAAACTGCTGTGTTTCAAGCTACACTGACGTTGCCTGAGCCCGTCCGCACCCATATCGCAGCGCATCTATTCATTACTCGAAATATGCTCCTGTTTTCCTAAATCCACTGCTTGGTATAACCCTTGTCCCAAATTTGCTCTCAATATAAACAACAACAAATTTTGTGCTGACGGCAGCGGCCTCGTGGCCTAATTGGTAAGTCGTCTAATGTCGATGGTAGCTGCGATGTTATCAGAAAATTTCAGGTTTGAATCCTGCCGCTGCCAACTAGCCTGCTGCGTGAAATTTATATTCTTTGCTTTGATTCTGCATCAAAACCAACCATCTCGTACAGTCACTCACCTGAAGTGAAGGAGGGCTGTTTGCTTTAAGAATCTAATGGCATAATTTCATCACTGTCGATCTGTTTGCACGGGCAGAACAGGCGGTGAAGTAGACTTTCTTGCTCATTATTTCTGTTTGGATGCCTAAAGTAGGGGGTGGATGGCTGACGTTGCTGTAAATAGGAGGCGAGTTGGCCGAGAGGTTCAGGCGATGGACTGTTGATACAGTGTGCTCCCACCCTCATCGTTATTGTGTTAAATGTTTGAATCTCTGGTTTTTTTTCAATCACATTTAACCTCATCGCCAAATTACCCTTTTACTCACAAGAATGCTGCACTTTGCTCATGTCATATCTCAAATTAATAACATATTCGTCAAAGGGACAACA
The DNA here is from genome assembly GCF_044704955.1 of Pristiophorus japonicus. Lineage (NCBI taxonomy): Eukaryota > Metazoa > Chordata > Chondrichthyes > Pristiophoridae > Pristiophorus > Pristiophorus japonicus. The sequence goes on along the minus strand of NW_027254846.1, from coordinate 1,200,998 downwards.
TTAGTAGGACTATGGAGAGGGCGAGTAATTAGATAGGTCTCTGAGGGGCAGCACAAGCACGATGGGCCGAACATCTGTTCGCACTCCTCTTAGAATCTGAGAGCTGCGCTTTTCATTGTCGCCGACTCATTGTCTTGGGGTATGATTCTCGCGTTGGGATTATCACAATTGAAATGCGACACGGCCCGGGTCCAAATCCCGGATGAGCCCCACCATTTTTTAATCAAAGGTCCACTTCTCACAACCGGTCGACAGGTGAGAAAACAGAAATATTTCACATTAAAACGTGTGATTTTGCGCCGATGTTCCCACAGCGTCCAAATGCCAGAGCAAACTGAAACTCACCCAAAGGAGTAAAGTTAAAATATCTCAGATGTCCTGGGCTCTGTGTCTCGTTGGAGAACGTAAACCCGTGTTTGATTCCGGCCAATACTTGATCAGTATATCTTCCTTTCTGCACGCATGAGCTCACCTCCATTGGGATAAGCATACATTCAACGTCTATCTCCACTTCAACGTGAAACATACTCTGCAATGAATATGAGTGTGTCCTGTCTCTCTAGCGCTGTAAAGCTGTGAAAAGCTGCCTTTTGAATTAATCCCTTGGCTGCCGAAGTCAAACCGAACAGGAAATCAATCCGGGGTGGCAAACTGCATTGTCTGATTTAAAAGGCGTTGAAGGGCTATATTTTAGGCAAGTTTAGTCTTCTGGCCTCAGCATTAGGTTCAACATATCGGATCATAAGCACCGCCCCCATTGATGGTAATGTTTCTGCCGTTCCCACTATCATTTCCTCTGGACCATCCTTTGTTACTTTATTTCCCGCTTACCACCCACTTTGCCGTTTCTCATCGTGCCATTTATTAATTAATCACTCCTGCGTTCCACTGTATCACAGACTTTTTTTTCTCCTTTCTCGCTGCTATTTTTCAAGGCCCTATTTTTGTTGAAAAAATCTGTAATCTTTAACTTTTTCCTAAAATACGTGAATGATTGTCCGACAGAACGTGAAACCGGGTTCCAATTCCACAGAATCTGCACGACCTGGTGAGTTTTACATAATTCTCCATATTTATTCATTCCATTTCCCTACCCCTTTTAATGGGATGTGCTGTCTGTCCGGGATCATGCTCAGTTTGTTTAAAACGTGTGCTATCAGTCCCGGATAATTCTCTGGATGTTTAAAAGGGATGTGCTGTCTGTCCCGGATTTCAAATTTCAAATTTCAAAAACTGCCTTTGGAGGGTGCAGGAATATTAGTTTGTTTGTGTGTTTGTGTAAGCGAGACAGTGTGTGCACACGGGCTGTGCGATCTTACTGTGCATTTCATGTCTTGTGAGAAAATAATCATTACATGCAACTTGAAGCCATACTGATTTGATTGAACACACGTTCGAGGACTCTCTGGCGGTACAAGAAGCTGCTGCGGGATTTTGCTATACTGCATCTGAAAAAGGAAAAATACACAAGTTAGAAATATAGCGATTTTTGCCAGGGCCTGCTTGCGGGCTGTGTGACATGACGACATCCTCCACACTTAGTTTCAAATTTAAATCAAATCAAATCAATGCATGACATGACTGACTGACTTTGATTATACATATATATATATATATATGCATATTTATATAAAATCCCAACTTTTTAAATTTCACAATAAATGTGATTTTTCTGTTCTGCCTTCACTGGGCTCTATTACATTTGAACTCTTTCACAGCACAAGCAGCTGCTGCCAGATCCAGCAGAAAGACACACGCAACATTAAATGATAGCCTTTGCAGCCCACATCTTTCCTCGTGTCTTGTCTTCCACCATGGACTTCCGGTGTTTGTGTATGTACTGACTGCGGCCCCTCATTTCAAATGGAATTCAGCCAGGCACACAGGCTTCGTTCAATCAAAAAATATATAGATTATGAATTAATTATTTATTTATTTAAAACAAATCAAATTCACTTTTTTTTTAAATAAAATTTAAATGTATTTGTTTTCTTAAAATATTGAACATTTTTGTCTGGGTTGGTTTTACATCCCTCCCTCCGTCCTGCATGTCTATCACCTGTGGTTTCAATAACCGTCCCAGCCCCGAGTGGTGCTGACCACCACAATCACTCACGCACTGCACAATTACCTTCAGGGATGATAGAAATCTCATTTTATTATTTTAAAGGGAACTGCTGTCAGTGAAGGGTCATTCTGCATCAGTGTAAAAGAGATATACTTGCAGTCACGGATCATGCTATGTGTGTGCGAGAAAGTGTACAAACGCACTGTGCGATCTTATTTGCATTTCATGTCATGTGTGATAAAAGGCATTACATGCAACTTGAAGCCATGCTGATTTGATTGAACACTCCTTCGAGGACTTTGTGGCAGTTGAAGAATCTGCTGTAGATTTTGCTATTCCAGATCTGAAAGACAGAAAAAAATACACAAGTTAGGAACATAGCGATATCAGCCAGGCCTTTTGTGTGGGCTGTGTGACATGATGATCTCCTCTCCAGTTATTTTGAAATATAAATCAAATGAAATTGCTGGACTGAGTTGTGAGCAGTGTAATCTAGGCGGCCATGGGAATTAAATTCCTGGATTGATGCAGGAACAGTGTAATCTAGGTTGCCCAGAAAAAGAAATTCCATAACTGAGGAGGGAGCATTCAAATCGCCACATCCCATAGTTCAACATTCGATTCATTTCAAAGAACCTGCTGTTCAGAAACATTTGTTTATTGTAAAGATTTTACACCAATGGCCAGCGATTAAATACATCAAAGTAAACAATTGCATCAATCTATGTTTTTTAAAATATTTTGTTCTCTCCTTTTTTATGTCACTTTTTCATAATTTGTTCTCAGTTTCAGATCAATACGGATGGACAATCTCCAATCTCTCTGCTTTGTCCTCAGTGTTTAATGGGAAGGTGAAATATAGTGAATTCACTCACTTTTAATATTAAACTGTTTCCAATAAGGTGAGCTAGATGAGCTAGGCGCTGCAGAAATCTATTGTGGCGACAATGGTTCAATGAGTCTGTTTGTTCAATGACTGGAATTTATGTCAGCTACTGTGATGCCTAATGATGTCACTCGGGGATTTCTCTCTGCTCTAAATAAGGAGCTCCCTTCACTGTGTCGGCTCACACAATCAGCACGTTGCCTTCAAAACAATACCACCAGCGACTCACAGAAAATAAGTCAGAGAGGGCTGGCTATAAATATATTTGAAGAAATTCGGAGGAAACAATTGTTTCAGGAGATACAACAGATTTACTATCCCCTCCTCGGTGCCGTTGGTGTTCCTAGTAAGTATCGATGTTGTGATAAATTCGAAAAAAATGTTACACTGTAATATAATGTTTGCTATGTACTGCGTGTAATGTAGTTAATAATTGTATGCTTTGCTTCAAGTTCTACCGTTGTCCTAATCCACAGCTTGCTGCTTAAAAATACTCATACATCCTTTGTGCTGTTGCTGTCTCTGGTACATCTCTTTATCCAGCTATTAATTCAGTAAATCAACTTTAAGTGCTTTACTGTTCTCTTCATTTAGTCACCCTCTTCTACAGATAGGGTGCATCCAACATTCACATATCATATATTCAAATTAAGACAATGTATTGGGCGAGGCTCTTTATTTAATACATTAATTTATTCTATCTACAATGATCATGTGTAAAAATCATAAGAATGGTGCTTTGGTTTAGGAAACCTCTTAATTATTTTTGGAAGTTCATAGACCTGAAACGTTAAATCTGGTTCTCCCTCCACAGATGATGCCTCAGCAGTTGAGTATTTCGAGCATTTTCTGTTTTTCTTTCAGAATTTCAACATCCACAGTTGTTGTTTGCACCTAATGCTCGGCATGGATACTTAAACATAGTTACAAGAACAAATACTGGAATATCACATCCACATTGTAATGCATGAAATATCCGCTAAACATTCTGTTCCAGTCAGTGTCAACTCTTCTGCACTCGTGTCACTGGCAGTGATGGTTAGAATTAGATTGCAAAGATAATTTACTTCCTCATAAAATGTTCAATCGGTCAGGTTATATACATTTGTTTCCCATTTCTGTTTTGAATTTACAATTGAGTACTATATCCATACTGTTCAGTGGATTTTACAGTGAAAACCAGAGTGATTCTCTGTTGCCACCTACTGTACTTCAGGATAAACTGTCCCAGCTGATTGTCGTTGAAATAGTGAGGATAAGAACATCTTTTGATATTCTCACATCTAATAATGCCTGCATGGGTTGAAAGTCAAAGGGGAAAATTGTAATTATAAATCTGTTCCATGTGTGTTCAGATGCTTCAGAAAATAATTCGATGACACTTTGCCAGTGTGATTATTTATCTGATTTCGATGCTGATAAATGCATTTAGTTGGTTATTATATAGTCAATGATATTACACTAGGTCAATATTTATTGATGCTGTTTGTAATATAATTTGGATAGTCTGCCATTCAACGCGATAGTATTTATGTATTTAAAAACAATGATACAGCTCAATCTTCAAAACAATTCTCACATCATAGATATCTTTTTAGCTGCAGTGGACTTGTATGCATTAACATAGCATTGTTAAATTACATCCATAGATCTTAAATACAGTTGCCGATAATTCTTGCATGTCAAGTCTTCAGTTTCTTTATTTTGATGTTGCATAAATTTTCGGTTCAAAATATAATGAATATTGTAACCAAGTGCCGAAATAAAAGCAGGACTTTCCCCTCTCTAACAGTGGGGCACATAAATTAATTGCAACGCTCCAAATGCTGACTGATCCTGCGACAATAGCGTTTGTTACTGGTTCTGGTCCTATTTGTCCCTGCGACATCGGGCTGTGTTTTGGACTGCTGGTCTTTAGATTGATACATCATTTTATCTTTTATTGACCAACACATCATGCTGTATTTATCAACATTTAATTTATTGATTCCATAATGTATTCCGGATTATTCCTACAATAAAACCTTTATTCAGCTCCACAGGAAACGGAATTAGATAATATCATTTAATTTGCTAATGAGTTGCAGATTTCATCCCGAATTCAAACAAACTGCAGCTTTTGCTGCCAAACTAATGTATAATTTCCCAGTTTATTTCCCTTCATCACAGTTAACATATTGACGATTATGATCCTGTCTCGGGGAAAATGCGGTCTCTCCAAATGTGTCACTCGCTACCTGATGGCCATGACAGCAGCGGATCTACTGGTTATTATACTTGACCTGATATTGAGGCAGATTCCGTTTGCTTATTGGAGACAGTATCGTTTTGTGTTATCCATCCCCGTGTGTAATATCCACGCTGCCCTGATGTTTACAGTCAGAGACAGTTCTGTCTGGTTCACCTTCACTTTTACCTTTGATCGATGTGTGGCCATTTGCTCCCAGAAGCTGAAAACTAAATATTGCTCCGAGAACAAGGCGTCTGTCGTTCTGGGAACAGTGACTGTGCTAAGCTGCTTATCGGATATCACTTGGTATTTCATGTTAACAGGAGAATATTCGCATTATAACATCCCCTGGTTTTGTGAAATAACAGATGACGTTCAAGAATCACGGGTCTGGGCAACAATCGAGTTGCTGCAATATATTCTTACCCCATGTTTCCCATGTGGTGTGATTCTGCTGCTCAATGCTCTCACCGTCAGACACATTTTAGTGGCCAGCAGAGCTCGCAGCAGACTCCATGGTCAGAGCTGTGGGAAGAGTCCCAGAGACCCGGAGATGGAAAGCCACAGATAATTCATCATTTTACTGATTGTTAACTCGGGGAATTTCATAATCTTATGGTCAATCTTTATGGTTTATTCTATATAGTGGCGAATATACATGCTGTGGTTTGACTCTATATATCTGCATGCCTTTGTACGAGAAACTGGATACATGCTCCAGCTCCTGAGTTGCTGTACAAACACTGTTATTTATGCTGTGACACAAACTAAGTTGAGAGAGCAATTGGCAAATGTAGTGATATAACCCATTTCTCTAATTGTGATATGTATTAAATAATGAGAGGAACTGAAGATTTTCAAATATCAGAACTCAATCCCACCTCATATCCTGTAGGAGTCGATCTCCCCAAGGGGTCAGTGATATATATTAAATTTAACACATTCAATGACAAACTATGTACATCATAACCAACTGCTAGAGACTTCCTGTGAAATTTAAAACTTTCCCAGTGACCTCAAGAATCTGTACACTCGGACAGAGACCACAAGTTAATATTAGCACACTCATTGACGCACTGCACATAATAATCCACTGCCTGAGATGCACTGTGAACTGTAAAATAATCTAACTGACCTCTGGAATATTAGCACACTGAAAGAAACCACAGATTAATATTGAGACTTTCACTGAGACACTCTATTCGTAATACTTTACTTCCTCCCATGCTGACGATAATCAAAAACATTTTCCCACATGCTCTTGTCTCATATTTACAATGATAGAAGAGAAAGCCCATCTAAATATTAACCCATTCCATGTATAAACATGAATTAAATCGCAGAACACCCTGCACACATTAGAACACTACCAGAGATAATCTTTGTGCAAGAAAACGCTTCCACAAATCCACAGTAAACATTAACACAGGTATAGAGGCACATCGGTCTTAGCAATACACTGTCATAGATTTTCTGTCGGCGAAACCCACTCATGATCTCCCATTACATGAATTCCCTCTCCCTTTCTAACCCAGTCTCTCTACCCTCCTGGTCTCTCTTTCTCTCTCTCTCTCTCTCTCTCTCTCTCTCTCTCTCTCGCTGACAGTCACTCACTTAATAACTCACTTCGTCACCGAGCTTGTATCAACTCTTCTCTCTCATTTACTATCAATCATTCTCTCACCAGTCATGTCACTCTCTCTCTCTCTTCATAAAACTTTCTCGCCTGACATGCATCCCGTCTCTCTCTCCCACCCCCCCCCTCCCACCCCACTCTCTCTGACCAGGCCTGTCTCTCTCTCTCTCACTCACTCTCGCACCTATCCTGTCAAACATCCTCTCTTTGTCTCCCTCGCTCTCTCCCGCTCACTGTCTCACCAGTCCTGTCTCTTTCAATCATTCTCAACCAATTTATCTTGCCTAGCCAGCTTTACCACAACTCTCCTTTCTCATCTTTTTTCTACCGACCTCTCTGACTGTCTCTTTCTCTCTCTCTCTCTCTCTCTCTCTCTCTGACACTCTCATGCTAGGCATCTCCCTATCCTTCTCAGTCACTCAATCAACTACTCACTCTCTCAACAAGCCTGCCGCATTTCTTCTCTCTACTCTCTCAAACTCTCTCTCTCTCTAGTCCTGACTCTCGCCAGGCCACAACCACAGTCTCTCTCGCCAAGCGTGTCTCACCTCCTTTCTCTCTCTCTCTCTCTCTCTCTCTCTCTCTCTCTCTCTCTCTCTCTCGCTCTCTCTCTCTCTCTCTCTCTCTCTCTCTCTCTCTCTCTCTCTCTCTCTCTCTCTCTCTCTCTCTCTCTCTCTCTCTCTTTCTCTCTCTCTCTCACTCCATTTATCTTTCTATCTCTCATCAGGCCTGTCTCCTTCTCAGCCACTTTCTCAATCACTCACTCACTCGCCTAGCAGACATCATTTCTCACTCTCCTGCCTCACATATTTATCTTCCTTTCTTTCTCCCTCTCTCATCTGGCTTCTATATGTTTCTTACTCAATGTATATTTGCTCACTATTTACAGCATATACATGATTTGAAAAAGAGACAGACTCGAGCCATACAATCCAAGATAGCAGTGAATGATTCCCCATTACCCACTATGTACTGCACATGTAGATGAACTGATGCTGAGACGCACAGGGCTAGAAGAGTACTAGACATGAATTAATCGTTCCCATTTACCGCTGTGTACTGTACATGTATCATAGCTGACACTGAGACACACAGGGGTCATACAATGTCAGACGGAGGCAGAGATGGGGTGAGACAAAGAAAGAGTAAAGGATTAAGGCGAGTGAAAAACAGAGTGTGAGAGATAAGAATTTGAAAACAGAGACAGAATCAGAAGGAAAAAGAGAAAGACACACAGGGAGAGAGAAAACATTGAGAGATAGAAATAGGTACAGCATAACAGAGACAGACACAGGCTAAGGGAGAGATATGAGGAGAGAGACTGAGATTGAAAGTTAGGGAGACTGGAAAAAGAGGCAGAGATGTAAGATGAGATAGGGAGTCATGGGGAGAGAGACCGGAGTGAGAGATATGGAGAGGGAAACAGAAATAGAAGAGGGCGAGAGATACGGTGAGAGAGGCCGAAAATAAGAGACAGAGGAATGGGTAATCGAGACAAAAGTTATGAGAGAGAGGCAAAGGGTGAGAGACCGAGATTGAGAGATAGGGAGAGGGTAACAGACAGAGACAGAAGGGGCGAGAGAGATGAGTTGATACCTAGAGTGAGTTATATAGAGAGCGAACCTGATACAGAGATTGAATTTGAGAGTCAGAGAGCTATGGGGAGAGAGACCGAGAGTGAGAGATAGCGAGCGGGAAACAGAGATAGAGAAATAAAGTAACAGAGAGGTATGGGGAGAGAGACCGAGTGTGAGCGATAGGGTGAAGATAACAGACACAGGGACAGAAGGTGAGAGATATGTATGGTTAGAGATGGAGCGGAGTGGGAGATAGCGAGAGGGAAGCAGAGAAAAAGACAGAAGGGGGAGAGAGAAGTGTATTAAGAGATCATGCGTCTGAAGAAATTGCCGTTTAAAATAGAAATAATGATTTATGAAATAAGTACTTTTGTCAGCTTAGCACAAACAGAGAGTTAAAGTCAGGATGAGAAAAAAAACAAGGAGAAAGGAGTGCAAGGAGTAAAATTTGAGTCGCCATTTTTCACAAAATCATCCTAATTATGGCAGTAACTTAGTAACTGAGGAAAGAGCAAGAACAGCTGAGAACATCGCAACTTACTTAAAAGCTCAGCAAAACAATTATGTGTGAAAAGCTACAGTTCAGGAAGCCATTACAAAGGCAATTTATGTTCTGGTGTTAAAATCCCGAAACAAAATAAGCCTTTTGGTGAAGGAGAGTTTTTGAAAAAATGCATTCTATTTGCTTCTGACATGCCGTGCGCCGAAAACCAAAATGTTTGTGAGAACATTAGTTTTACATGAAGATCTATTACTCGCCATGTGGAAGTGATTGATACAGACTTGGATACTGAGTTGAACAAGAAAGCACAGTGCTTCACGTTGTTTCCTTTAGCTCTCGATGACAGACATCAATGCCTTCAATTATGCAGCACAGCTCTTGATTTTTCAGAGGAATTAACGACACATTTGAAATCACAGAGGAATTTTTATCAATGGAATCAACGAAAGGCACAGCAATGGGATCGGATTTGTAGGAGACTATCTGACTGCATTGAACGTCTGAACGTCCCCTGGAGCAAAATGCCAAATGTGGCCACGGATGGTTCACCAAATTTAACTGGGACAGAAGTGGGACTTTGAAAAAGAAATAATGACAATGAAAAAAAAATACTTAAAATGAGGTAATTTTTCTGCATTGTATTATACATCAGCAGGCGCTCTGTAAAAATATCCTGGGCAGCGTTAATGTTGTTCTCACAGCAGTAAAAGTTGCGAACTACGTAAGAGCGAGTGGACATAATCTTCAGTCATTCATTTCCCTACTTGGAGACACTAACGCCAAACACCAGGACCTACTCCTCATACAAATGTCCCTGGCTTAGCCTCGGAAAAGTATTGCAGCGTGTGTGGGAGTTAGAGACGGAATTCGCACTTTTCTGGAGATGCAGGGGAAAGAAAATCGTTTCATTGCATTAAGGAATTCTAACTGGGTGTGCGACCTCGCTATTGTTATGGCTATCTTGGCAATTTTAAATTAATCTAACATGAAGCTGCAAGGCAAGAATGTGTTTGTACATGAATTGCATTTCAGTGTGAAAGCTTTCAACGTCACGTTAATGTAGTTTTCAAAACAAATGAAGAGCAAAGAGTTCGCTCACTTTCCAACACTGAACAACTTCGAAGTGTCGCCTGAGCAGACAGAGAAGTACAACATTTTGAGTGCATTGCACAGCGAATTTTCTCGTCGATTCTCTGACTTTGCAAGATGGAGAAAATACTGGCGCTTGTGTCCTGCCACTGTCATGTGACTATGAGACAGCGTGGCAAGAATTACAACTTGAGCTCATTGATGTCCAGTGTGATTTTACCTTCATGGAAAAATACAATCCATAAAATCTGGATCAGTTTCATGCCCGCTTGAGTGAAAATAATTTTCCAAATATCGGCAAGGTGGCACAGAATATCTTTGTTTTGTTCGGCTCCACATCCGTGTGCAAAAAAAAAATCCCTGCTGAAATTCAACAAATCTCACCACAGATCCCAGAACTGACCAGCATCTCAACTCCTTATTGCGGATTTCCAGAACAAGACTGACACCGGACTTTGATGCCATTGTAAAGAGGAATGACAAGCTATATTGTTCACAATAAGCAAAGTGGGCGTTAAAAGGAGGGGTGGCGGTTGATGGGTACGCTTGGTTCCATTATTGTTATGCAACATTTCTTGAGCATTCATAACCCACTATTCAATTTGCATAGCCAAATGTGGCCCCTTGGCCTAAATAATTGCCCACTCCTCTTCCACTGGTATAATTCTCGATTTGGGATTCTCACAGCTTAAGTGAAAATGATCCGGGTTCAAATCCCGCATGAGCACTGCCAACATTTAGTCGATTCTCACAGCCGATCGATACTGCAGAAATCAGAAATATTTCAAATTTAAAACATGTAATTTTTCTGACATCGTTCAAATCCCAGCGCATCACAGGAGCAACGCGAAAACCAAACAACTGGGTACAGTTAATGGATGTCAGATGTTCACGGCTGTGTTTCTCATTGGACATTTTACACCAGTGTTCGATTCCGGACACTGTGTGAAATTTACATTTTGCTTTCTGCACCCATGAACTCACCTGAATTGTGATAACATTACATTCAGTGTCAATCTGCAGATCTTGAAACACCCTTGCCTTGAAAATGGGTGAGTCCTGCTTTCTTTACCTCAATAAATCGGATCATAAGCACCGCTCCCATTGTCAGAGGCAGCAGATGCTGGTAATGGTTCTGCAGTTCCCACTAACACCTCCTCTGGACCATCCTTTGTTACTTTATTACCACCCACATTGCCTTTTCCCATTATGTCATTTCGGAGTGAATCACTCCTGCACTCCACTCTATCACAGACAGTTTTTTCCCTTTCTGGCTGCCTATTTTGACAAGGCGCTCTCCCTGTTGAAATAAATCTGTAATTTTAACTTTTCCTAAAAAATCGGAATGATTTTCCGACTGAACGTGAAATCGGGTTCTTCATGCATGGAATCTGCACAAACTGCTGAGTTTTACACAATGTTTTGTTTGTATTAATTCTATGTCCATATCCTGCTCTCAGTCCCGGATCATTCTGTGTCTTTTTAAAAGGTCTGCTATCTGTCCTGGATCATTCCGTTTCTCTTTAAAATGGATGCACTGTGAGTCCCGTATCATTCTATATCTGTATAAAAGGGATGAGCTGTCAGTCCCGGAACATGCTATGTCTGTTTAAAAGGGATGTGTTTTTAGTCTCGGTCATGCTATGTCTGTATGAAACGGATTCACTGTGAGTCCCGGATCATTCCGGGTCTATTTAAAAGGGTGTGACCTCAGTCCTGGATAATTCTATAGCTGTATAAAAGGGATGACCTGTCAGTCCCGGATCATGCGATGATTGTGTAAAAGCGATGTGTTATCTGTCAAGGAATATTCTATATCTGTGTAAAATGTAGTGCTATCAGTCCCCGATCATTCTGTGTCTGTGAAAAATGGATATGCTGTGAGTACTGGATCATTTTATATCTGTATAAAAGCGATGTGCAGACAGTCCAGGATCATTTTTCGTATGACCCTCATTTGCAACAAAGTGGTGGGAAAATTATTGTAAAAACATCTTGAAGGACAGGATAAATCTTCACTTAAAATGACACGGATTAATCAAGGACAGTCAGCATGGATATGTTAAGAAAAGGTCGTGTCTAACAAACTTGATTGCATTTTCGAGGAGGTAACCAAGAGGATCGTTGAAAGCAAAGCAGATGACGTACTTTATATGCATTTTAGCAAATCTTTTGAGGAGGTCACACATGGCAGACTGGTCACAAAATTAAAAGCCCGTGGGATCCAGGGTAAAGTGCCAATTTGGATCCAAAATTGGGTCAGAGGATGGAAGCAAAGTTTAATGATTGATGGGTCTTTCTGCGACTGGAAGGATGTTTCCAGTCGGGTTGCGCAGGGCTCAGTACAAGGTCCCTTGCTTTTTGTGGTATGCAGCCATGATCTAGACTTGAATATCAGGGGTATGATTAAGAAGTTTTCAGATGACTCAAAAATATGCTGCGTGGTTGATAATGAAGAAGAAAGCTCCGGACTGCAGGATTATATCAATAAAGTTGTCAGATGGGCAGAACAGTGGCAAATGGAATTTCATCTAGAGAAGTGTGAGGTAATTTTTTTGGGAAGGTCTAAAAAGGAAAGTGAATACACATGGTAGGATACTAAGAAGTGTAGAGGAACAAAGTGACCTTGGAGTGCATGTCCACAGATCGCTGAAATTTCCAGGCCAGATAGATAAGGTGATTAAAAAGTCAAACGGAATGCGTGCCTTTATTAGTCGAAACATAGAATACAAGAGCGGGTCGGGGCCGGGGAGGGGGGGTGGGTGAGTATGCTTGTACTGTGTAAAACAATGATTACTGCGTGCAGTTCTGGTCACCGCATTTCAGGAAGGACATTATTGCACTGGAGAAGATACAGAGGAGATTTACAAGGATGTTGCCGAGAGTGGATAATATCGGCAATGAGGAAAGATTAGATAGGCTGGGAAAGAGGCTTAGGGGAGGGGAATCTTAATTGAGGTGTATGAAATTATGAGGGGACTAGATATAGTGGATATAAATGGCATACTTCCCTTAGCACAGGGAACAACCAGGGAGCAGAAATTTAACCGAATGTGTAGAAGGTTTAGACGGGAGTTGAGGGGAAATTTCTCCACGCAGAGGGTTGTGGGGATCTGTAACTCATTGCCTGAAAGGGTGGTATTGGAATAAACCGTCACCACATTTAAACATTATTTCGACGTGCACTTAAAATGCTGTAAATTACAGTGGTACGGATCTAAAGCTGGAAAGTGGGATTTGGCTGGATAGCCTCTTATTAGCTGGCATGGACACGATGGGCCGAAATGGCCTCATTTCGTTCTGTAAAATTCTATGATTTTCTGATGTACGTTTAAACGGATATGCTGTCAGCCCGGCATCATTCTGTGTCTGTTTACAAAGGGATTGCTCTCAGTTCCGGGTCATTTTGAGTCTGTTTAAAAGAGATGAGCTCGCAGTCCAGGATCATTCTGAGTTTGTTTAAAAGGGATGTGCCCTCAGTCCAGGATCATTCTGTATCTGTTTAAAAGGGATCTGATGACTTCACGGATTTCAATTTCATATTTCGAAAACTGTCTGTGGTTGCTGCAGGAAATTGTGTGTGTGTGAGTGTGTGCGTGTGTGAGTGTGTGTGTGTGTGTGTGTGTGTGTGTATGTGTGCGTGTGTGTGTGTGTCTGTGCGTGTGTGAGTGTGTGGGTGTGTGTGTGTGTGTAGGTGTGCGTGTGTGTGTCTGTGTGTGCGTGTGTGAGTGTGTGGGTGTGTGTGTGTGCGTATGTGTGTATGTGTGTATGTGTGAGTGAGCGAGAGAGAGAGCTGGTATAAAGCATTCTGCGAACATACCGTGCATTTCATGTCATGTGTTAAAAAAGGCAAAATATGCAACATCTAGCACTGCTGATATTATTGAACACTCCGTGTTCTGACGATGGAAGCAGCTGCTGTGGAATGTTGCCATTCCAATGTGAACAAATGCAAAATATATAAGTTAGAAACATAGCGATTTCAGCCAGGCTTGCTTGTGGGCTGTGTGACATGACAACCTCGAAACCCGCCCCTCCAACTCCCTGATTTGCAAATGCAAATCAAAGCAAAACATTACTTGAGGGACTGTCTGATTGACGTTGTTTAATGTCTACATTTCTGCTTGCTAAGTTTCATGCTAAAAGTATGCTTTTTCTGTTCTGCCTGTTCTGGCCTCTATTACTTTTGACCTCTTTCCCAGCATAACCAGCTGCTGTCGGATCCTGACATTGCATATCAGAAAAACAGCAGAAAGACACACGCCACTTTAAAAGATCAACATTGTATCCCACATATTCCCTCGTGGCTTGTTTTCCACCATGGGCTCACTGTGTGTGAGGTTATTTATTGTGTGCTCACCCTGTTTTCCAATCCTAACCATCCAGACACACTGGCTAACTTCAATCAAAAATATATCGATTATTAATTAATGATTTATTTATTTAAAACAAAGCAAATACATTTTTTTAATAACATTTATATATTCTTTTTTTAAAATTTAATATATAAATGTTATTATATTTTCTGGGTTGGTTTTACTTCCCTCCGCACTTTCAGCTTGTGTATCACCTGGGGCTTCAATAACCGTCCAAGACCTCCGTGGTCCGCCCCACACTCACTGACACACTGCACAATTTCCGTCACGGAATCCGCACGATATATAATTCTCTGTTTTTATTCATTCTGTTTCCGTATCCCTTTTAAGGAGATGTGCTGTATGTCCTGGTTCTTTCTCTTTTTATTATTATGGTGGGCTATCAGCCCCGGATCATTCTGTGGCTGTTTAAAGGGGATTTGCTTTAGGTCCCCGTTTTCAAATTTCAAATTTCAAAAACTGCCTTTGGAGGTTGCAGGAATTTTAGTTTGTTTGTGTGTTTGAGTAAGAGAGAGAGAGTGCGAAAGTGCTGTGCGATTTTACTCTGCATTTCATGTCATGTGTGAACAAAGCTTTACATGCAACTTATGCCATACTGATTTGATTGAACACTCCTTCTAGGACTGTCTGAGAGCAGAAGAATCTGCTGTGGGATTTTGCTATTTCACTTCTGAAAGAAGGGATACACATAAGTTAGAAACATAGCGATTTTATCCAGGGCTTGCATTTGGGCTGTGTGACATGATGACCTCCTCCCCCATTATTTTCAGATACAAATCAATTCAAATCAAGAAAAGACAATACAAGATTGACTGACTGACTGTCTGAATTTGTTAACATATATATATACAATGTATACATCCCTGTTTTTTAACTTTCACATAAATTTTCTTTTTATGTTCTGCCTGTACTGTGCTCTATTACTTTTGACCTTTTTCACAGCACAAGCTGCTGATGTCGGATCCCGCCATTGCACATCTGAAAAATAGCAGAGAGACACACGTCATTCTAACAGATCGCCTTTGTAGCCCACGTCTTCACTCGTGGCTTGTGTTCCAGCATGGGCTTCCTCTGTTTGGGTATTTACTGTGTGATCCCCGACCTCCGATTTCCAATGCTATCCACCCATACACACAGGCTAAGTTCAATCAAAAATATATAGATTGTAAATTTATCATTTATTTCATTAAAACAAATCAAATTCAATCTTTTAAAAATAAAAGTTAAATTTATTTATTTTTTAAAACTTTTAAATATATCAATATTTTAAATCGGCTTTTTTTCCTCGTTGGTTTTAATCCCACCCTCCTTCCTGCCTCTCTATCACCTGGGGCTTCAATAACCGTCTCAGCCACACATGGTTCTTAGCTCTTGGATCACTCACACACTGCACAATTGCCATCAGGCATGATGGAACTGTAACTTTATTCTTTTAAAGGGAAAAAGTGAAAAGCTGTCAGTCAAGGATCGTTCTGCATTTGTGTAAAAGGGATGTGCTTGCAGTTCCGGGTCATTCTGTGTCCATTTAAACGGGATGGTTGCCAGTTCCGCTTCATAATCTGTCACTTTAAGATGAATTTTCTCATAATCCCCGATCATCGTGTATATTTTGGAAATTAGTGTGATTTCAGCTGTGATTACCGAATTGTTAAGCTGTTGTGTTCCAAGTTAAATTGTGTTTGCCTGCGTCGGTGCACAACCAGATAACAGCGCATCTGTTCATTTACTCGAAATACGCTCAAGTTTTCCTGAATCCACTCCTTGATGCCTCTGTTGCCACGAATTTGCTCCCAATATATACAACACATTGTGGGCACATAGCTGTGGCGGCGTGGCCTAATGGGAAAGGCTCTGACTTTAGTTATTAAACCGCGACTTTATAAAAAAATTGCAAGTTTGAGTCCTGCTGTTGTTAATTAACTTGCTGCTCAAAATGTGATGTTGTAATTCTGCTGCAAAACCAAACATGCCCTACAATCACTCACCTGAAGTAAAAGAAGGCTGTTTGCTTTAAGAAGCTAATGGCACATTTTCATCTTTGTCGATCTGGTTGCACAGGCAAAACAAGCAGTGAAGTGGACCTTCCAGCGCATTATTTCTGTTTGGATGCAAGATGCAGGAGATTGAATGGCTGACATTGCTGCAAACACTTTTTGAGTTGGCCGAGAGTTTCAGGCGATGGATGGTTAATCCAGTGTTCTTTGCCCGCTTGGGTTCACATTACATCCTCATCGTTATTGTGTTGAACATTTAACCCCTCTGGCAATTTTGTCAATCAAATTTAACCTCATGGCCAAATTCACCTTTTACAGACAAGGATGCTGCACTTTGGTCATCTAATCTATCAAATTAATAATATATTCATCAAAAGGAAAATATTAGCAGTACTACGGAGAGGGGGAACAAATTAGGTAGGTCTCAGAGGGATAGCATAGGCACGGTGGCTCGAATATCTATCTTCACTACCGTCAAAATCTGAGAGCTACACTCCTCACTGTCGACCATCGTTTGGTGTAGAGGTATGATTCTCACTTAGAAATCTTCACAATTGAAATGCAAGTGGTCCCGTATTCAAATCCAGGATGAGGTCCATCATCTTTAATCAAAGATCCACTTTTCAAGCCGGTATACATATGAGAAAAGAGAAATATTTCAAATTAAAACATGACTGCCGAAATCTTTCCGTACAGGAAATCAATCCGGGGCGGCCAAGCTGTCTGGTCTGATTAAAAGGCGTTGACACCATATATTTTAGGCATTCTTTAGTCATCCGGCTTCAACATTAGGTTCAACGTACCGGATCATAAGCACCGCTCCCATTGTCTGGTAATGGTTCTGCTGTTTCCACCAACACCTCCTCTGGACCATCCTTTGTTTCTTTATTGCCCGATTACCACCCACTTTGCCTTTTCCCATTGTGCCATTTATTATTTAATCACTACTGCGCTCCACTGTATCACAGACGTTCCCTTTTCTCCTTTCTCGCTGCCTTTTATTTTCCAGGTGCTATTTTTGTTGAAAAAACTTGTAAACTAAATGTTTCCTAAAATATCGAAATGATCATCCGACTGAACGTGAAACCGGGTTCTTCATCCACAGAATCGACACGACCTGCTGAGTTTGAAATAATTATCTGTTTTTATTCATTCTGTTTCTGTATCCCTTTTAAGTGCATGTGCTGTCTGTCCGAGATCATTCTCTGTCTGTTTAAAAGGGATGTGCTGTCTGTCTCGGATTTCAAATTTCAAATTTCTAAAAATGCCTTTGGAGTTGCAGGAATTTTAGTTTGTTTGTGTGTTTGTGTTAGCCAGAGTGTGTGCTAACGTGCTGTGCGATCTTACTATGCATTTCATGTTATGTGAGAAAAAATGCATTGCATGCAACTTATGCCATTCTGATTTGATTGAACACTCTTTCGAGGACTGTCTGACAGTAGACGAATCTGCTGTGGAATATTCTGATTCCACATCTTGAAGAAGGCAAAATCCGCAAGTTAGAAATATAGCGATTTTAGCCAGGGCTTGCGTGTGGGCTGTGTGACATGACGACGTCCTCTCCCCTTAATTCAAATCAAGAAAAGACAGGACTGACTGATTGACTTTGTTTATAATATATACATATATACAATGCATAAATCCCTACTTTTCAACTTTCACAATAAATGTGCTTTTTCTGTTCTGCCTGCACTGGGCTCTATTACATTTGACCTCTTTCACAGTACAAGCAGCTGCTGTCAGATCCAGCAGAAAGACACATGCGACTTTAAATGATCGCCTTTGAAGCCCATATATTCCCTCGTGGCTTGTCGTCCGCCATGCGCTTCCTGTGTTTGGGTATTTACTGACTGCATTCCCTGATTTACAATGGAATTCATCCAGTCACACAGCCTTCGTTCAATCAAAAATTGTATAGATTACGAATCCATTAGTTATTTATTTAAAACAAATCAAATTCATTTTTTTTAAATAAAATGAAAATGTATTTATTTTCTTAAAATGCTCAATTTATATATATTTTAATTACTTTTTTTTCTGTGTTGGTTTTCTGTCCCTCTCTCCTTCCTGCCTGTCTGTCACCTGTGGCTTCAACAACCGTCCCAGCCCCACGTGGTCCTGAGCCCCATGCTCACTCACGCACTGCAAAACTTCAGGGATGGTGGAGATCTCACTTTATTCTTTTAAAATGGAAGTTCTGTCAATCAAGAGTCATTCTGCATCTGTGTAAAAGGGACGTGCTTGCAGTCCCGGATCATTCTGTGTCTGTTTAAAAGGGATGGTTGTCAGTTCCGCTTCACAATCTATCCCTTTAAGACGGGTTTTCTCATATTACCGGATCATCCTGTATATTTTTAAAAGCAGTGTGATTTCCGTTGTCATGACCGAATTGTTAAGCTGTTGTGTTCCAAGTTACATTAGGGTTGCCTGCGCCGGTGCGCACCCAGATCGCATCGCATCTTTTCATTCACTCGAAATATGGTAATCTTTTCTGAACCCACTCTTCGATAGAGCTGTTGCCCCGAATTTTATCCCAATATAGCCAACAATGTTTCGTCAGATTTCAGCAGACACGTCACCTAATGGGTGGGTCGGCTATCTTCAGTTTCAATCGCGGCACAATTAGAAGTTTGCAGGTTCGATTCCTGCCGCGGTCAATTAATTTGAAGCCCAAAATGTTATATTCACGCTTGTGTTTCTGTCTCAGAACCAATCATCTCGTGCAGTCTAATACCTGAAGTAAAGGAAAGCGGTTTGCTTTATGAAGCTGATGGCAGATTTCCAACATTATCGATGGAGTTGTACGGGCAGAACAAGCGGTGAAGTGGACTTTGATAATGTCATGTCTCAAATTAATAATATATTCATCAAAGGGAAACATTAGTACGACTATTGCGAGGGGGACTAATTAGATAGGTCTCTGTGAGACACAGCACAATCACGATGGGCCGAATAGCTTTCTTCACTTCTGTCAGAATCTGAGACTACGCTCTTGACAATCGGCGGCTCGCTGGTCCAGGGTTATGAATCTCGCTTAGAGATTTTTACAATTGATACAGGGCGTGAGAGTCACGGGCAGCTCCACAAGGAGCGCGATTTCGAGGCCCAGATAAAAGGGCGGCGTCAGTTCTGGAGGAGCAACAAGGAGCGGGGAATCGAGGCCCAGATACAAGGGCGTGAGAGTCGGGAGTCGCAACAAGGAGCGCGAGAGCGAGGCGCAGATAAAAGGACGACGATCGTTCAGGAGGAGCAACAAGGTGCGGGAGATGGAGGCCCAGATAAAAGAGCGGCGGAAGTTCGGGTGGAGCCACCTGCTGCAGCAGGGACAAAAATTAAAACGAATCGAAACCCAAGTGTGTCCTCACAGCCAAGCAGGTAATAATTGGCGGGTAGATTGTTGAGTACTTTTTCTTTACTTTAAGAAATCTTTGGCACTGTTGTAATTTAGGAACTGCAATTAAATACATTAGTGATCTTTATTATCTAAGGAGAACGAGGTAGTTAAATCGACTGTTTGCTCAGTCGCGGCTGGGTGTGTTTTGCTCAGGCTTAGAGTGTACTTCAACTTGATAGTTGCGAATGTAACTAGAGGGATGGCTGGGCAGCTCAGTCCCGTGGATTGCACATCCGTTGGTATGTGACATGCGCTTCACGCTGCCTGGACGACCAAGTTTGCAGGAGGTTTCGCCAGCTGCACCAACTCGAGCTTTGTTTTGGAGTTTGAGCAGAGGCTGGCGTCATTGCGGTTCATCTGCGAGACTGATAGCTATGTGGATAGCACGTTTCTAGATGCGGTCACGACTGAGGAAATAGGGAGCCGTTCCATTGCGATGAGCTGCACATACACGGGGCTGGGACAAATGCGCTGGTGATTCCAATAATGGGCTGCAGATAAGGTGGGGGGCGGGGTGGGGTGGGTGGTTGCACGTGAGGGAAGTTGAGAAATCTAAGTAGAATAGTCAAGGGAATAAAGCAGTGTTGCGATAAGCAGAGTGTGACAGAAGGTACAGAGAGTTTAATGGTTATAGTCTATCAGCGACAAAGGAGAATAGAGGGAATACCGTTCAATAAAGTTAAAATTAACGGATCTTGATCTGACAGCTCGAAGAATTCGTGACAAGTTGGACGAACTATTGACACAAATAGAAATAAATGGGATTGATGTACGCGCGATTATGGAGACTTGGTTACGTGTTGACCTATGTTGGAAACTAATTATTCCAGGATACATGACATTTGGAAAAGACAGGTAGCATGGAATAGCAGGGGGTTGTGCTGATGCTCAGTCCCCCCTGAGCTGGATTGCTGAACCGGAAGGAAAGACTCACTATCTGCTCAGTTCAACTCAACAATGATCAAACCAAGGTCAATGTGCTGGGCTCCCACCTCTCTCACGCTGCAGGTTTTTTCCGACAGGTTTTCAACTGCGCGAGCATGAAATCGCCGGAATTGGGCTAAATTCACATTCGGCTTCAAACTTCTCACCTTGGAACATTGTTTTCATTTCCTCCTCGTGTGTTGTGGTGACAACCTTCCGCTTTCTGTCCTTTGGTTCTCAGACATGTTCTGATTTTAGGTTCAATCCTGCCTGCTGAAACGCGATGAAGAGCCAAATTGAATTTAGATTAACATACGCACGGTTTGTCCGGGATTTGAACCCGGAACCTGCCTCATTTCCAATCAGAGAAGTTCCCTGAAAGCGAATCATACCGCTAGAACAACTAGTCACTAGCAAACCAACCGTGAAGACAGTGTGCAACTTAACCACCACCCTCAGCCGGTCAGCCATTCTTCCAGTCCGCTTCAGAGCAACTCACGGATTGGCAGCACTGAGCAGCCTGAGGTTGTATTGGAGCGTCAGCTGGTGAATGGAGAGAGCAGGGCCAGCTCGGCTGTGTGAACGTTGCTGCTGTCGCGGCCTCACTCAATGCTGGAGCTGAGGAACAGTGGAAACGGATGGATTTAATGCTGCTTCTGAATGCAGCTTCCAGCAGTTTGTTGCTCACCGAGGCAGCGTTCAGCTTAATTTAATAACCAGGTGAATCCACTGGGAATCATATGGGAAAGCCTCATTTCATAGGGGCTTTATGCTGCGTAAGCCGCAAGAAACTGGAGAGAGGGCGAAACACTGTTGGTATCGTTGTTGTATTTCACTTTCTTCACAGTTGCACAGATAAAAAGAGAATGCAAGTGGCTGTGAAGTATTGCACTTTATACAAATGTTACCACAAACGTGAATTGTTCCATTTTTCGTATTAATGGTACTAGAAGGCATTTCATAAAGTACCATGTAACAGATTTACTCTGAAATTAGAAGCCTGTAATGGTAATGCAGTAGCTGTAACTTATATAGATTTTAAAAAGGTCTTCAATAAGGTACGCCATAATAGACTGATGGAGAAGGCCAGAGAATGCGGAGTCAGAGGACAAGCAACAGAATGGATCGGTAGCTGGCTTCAAGTCAGAAAGCAGAGAGTGGCAGAACGTGGCTAGTCGTGTTCCACAAGGATCATTGCTGGCATCACTGCTGTTCAGTATCTTTAAATTAACGATTTAGACCTTGGAATCAAAAAGACAATTTCTAAATTTGCTGATGATAACAATTGGGTGCGATAGTCAAGACTGAGGAGGACTGCAACAAATTTCAGCAGGACGTAAAATAAACTTGCATAATAGGCAAATTAAGTTCGACACAGATAAATGTGATGTAGTGCATTTTCCGTGCAAGAATAGGTAGGTCACTTATAACTTGGAGATTGCAAGTCTCGGTAGGGAAGATGAAGAAAGGGATCTCGGAGTACAAATACACAAATATCTAAAAGTTGCGACATAGGTTAACAAAGCCAAAAAAGCAAACCAATACTAATGTTTGTTTCGACAAGGATAACATTGAACTGTTGGGAAGTAATGCTAGACATGTATTGAAGCTTGGTTAGACCACACTTGGAGTACTGTGTACTGTTCTGGTCGCCATTTTATAAACATGATATAGTGGCACGGGAGAGGGTGCAGATAATATTTAAAAGGATGGTACCCGAACTATGAGCATGTACATATCAATAAAGGATGAACAGGATGGGTTTCTCTTCTTTTGAAAAAAGAAAGCAGAGGTATGACTAAATTGAGGTCTTCAAAATTATGAAAGAATTTGATAGAACGGATTCAGAGAAAATATTTCCACTTGCAGCGAAGACCATAACTAAAGGCCATCAATATAAGATAGTCGCCAAGAAATCCAACAGGAAAATCAGAAGAAAATGTTTTACAGATAAATATGCGAGAATGTGGAACTCGCTGCAGAGGTGGTGGTTGAATTAAATAGTCCAGATAGATAGTAACGCGAGGCGAGACAAACTTATGAGGGAGAAGGGAATAAAGGGTTAGAAACATAGAAAATAGATGCGGGAGCAGGCCATTCGGCCCTTCAAGCCTGTACCTCCATGCAATATGATCATGGCTGATCATGCAACTTCAGTACCCCACTCCTCCTTCTCTCAATACCCCCTTGATCCCTTTAGCGGTAAGGGCCAAATCTAACTCCCTTTTGAATATATCCAACGAACTGGACTCAACAACATTTTTTTGTAGATAATTCCATAGGTTCACAATTGTCTGGGTGAAAATGTTTCTCCTCATCTCGGTCCTCTATAGATTACCCCTTATC
Source organism: Pristiophorus japonicus (assembly GCF_044704955.1). NCBI lineage: Eukaryota > Metazoa > Chordata > Chondrichthyes > Pristiophoridae > Pristiophorus > Pristiophorus japonicus. Next base: position 1,177,976 of record NW_027254846.1, on the reverse strand, counting down.
CTTAGACTGTGCCCCCTGATTCCGGACTTCCCCAACATCGGGAACATTCTTCCTGCATCTAACCTGTCCAGTCCCATCAGAATTTTATATACTTATATGAGATCTCCTCTCATTGACATACATTCCAGTCACTCTAAACATTGTTGATTCAGTATTTCTTCATATGACAGTCCTGCCATCCCGGGAACCTTCGATTTACTCCCTCAATAGCAGGAAAGTCCTTTCTCAGATTAGAAGAACAAAACTGCAAACAATACCCACGGTGTGGTCTCACCAAGGCTCTGCACAACTGCAGCAAGACCTCCCTGCTCCTTTATTCAAATCCTTTCGATATGAGGGCCAACATGCCATTTGCTTTCATAACTGTCTGCTGTACCAGCATGCTTACTTTCAATGGCTGATGTACCATGACACCCAGGTCTCGTTGCACCTCCCCTTTTATTAATCTGTCAGCATTCAGGTAACAATCTGCCTTTCTGTTTTTACCAACAAAGTGAATAACCTCACACGATTCCACATTATATGGCATCTGCCATGCATTTGCGCACTCACCTAATCTATCCAAGTCACCGTGCAGCCTGTTAGCATCCTCCTCACAGTTCACACTGCCACCCAGCGTAGTATCATCTGCAAACTTGGAGATAGTACCTTCAATTCCTTCGTGTAAATCATTAATATATATTGTAAATAGCTTGCAACCAGCACTGAAACGTGTGGTACCTCACGAGTCACTGCCTGCTATTCTGAAACGGACCCGTTTATTCCCACTCTTTACTTCCTAACTGCCAACCAATTCTCTATGCACATCAATGCATTACCCCCAATCCGATGTGCCTTTATTAGGCACACTAATCTCTTGTGTGGAACTTTGTCAAAAGTCGTTTGAAAGCCTGGTTCTCCCTTATCCACTCTACTTGTTACATCGTCAAAAAATTAGAGAAGATTTGTCAAGCATGATTCCCTTTCATAAATCCATGATTACTTGGACCGATCCTGTCACTGCTTTCCAAATGCGCTGCTATTACATCTTTAAAAATTGATTCCAGCATTTTCCCCACTACCGATGTCAGGCTAACTGGTCGATATTTCCCTGTTTTCTCTCTCACCCCATTTTTTAAAAAGTCGGGTACATTAGCTACCCGCCAATGCATAGGAACTGATGCAGAGTCCATGGAATGTTGGGGAATGACCACCGATGCATCTACTATTTCGAGGCCCAGTTCCTTAAGTGCACTGCGATGTACACTATCAGGCCCTGGGGATTTATCCCATCAATCTCACTAACACCATTTCCTGACTAATAAGGATTTCCCTCAGTTCCTTCAGATCCAACTCCTTGCTTGACCCTCGGTCCCCTAGTATTTTCGGAAGGTTATTTCTGTCTTCCTTAGTGAAGACAGAAACAAATTAGTCATTGAATTGGTCTGCCATTTCCTTGTTCCCCATTATGAATTCACCTGATTCTGACTGCAAGGGGCTAGATTAGTCTTCAGTCATCTTTTCCTCTTCACATATCTAGACAAAATTTTGCAGTCAGTTTTTATGTTCCCTGCAAACTAACTCTCATACTCTTTTTGTCCCCTTCTAATGAAACCCTTATTCCACCTCTGATAAATTCTAAATTTCTCCCAGTTCACAGGTTTGCTACATTTTCTGGCCAATTTATAAGTCACGTCCTTGCATTTAACACTGTCCCTAATTCCCCTTGTTAGCCATGGTGGAGCCACGTTCCCCGTTATATTTTTACACCAGGCAGGGATGTATAATTGTTCTAGTTCATTCATGTGATATTTAAATGTCTGCAATTGCCTATCTACCATCAACACTTTCACTATCATTCGCCAGTCTATCCGAGCTAATTCACGTCTCATACCATTGAAGTTACCTTTCTTTAAGTTCAGGACCCGAGTCTCTGAATTAACTGTGTCACTCTCCATCTTAAAGAAGAATTCTTCCTTTTATGGTCACTCTTCCCCAAGGGGCCTCGCACAACAAGATTGCTAATTAATCCTCTCTCATTACACAACAGCCAGTCTTGAATGGCCTGATCGCTAGTTGGTTCCTCGACATATTCTGCGAGAAAACTATCCCTTATACACTCCAGGAAATCCTCCTCCACCGTATTGCTACCAGTTTGGTTAATCCAATCTATATGTCGTTGGAAGTCACCCATGATAAAGGCTGTACCTTTATTGCTCTCATCCCTAATTTCCTATTTGATGCCAGTTCCAAACTCAATACTACTGTTTGGTGGTCTGCACACAACTCCCACGAACGTTTTCTGCCCTTTGGAATTTCGCAGCTCCACCCATATAGCTTCCACAACATCCAAGCTGATGTCCTTCCTTCCTATTGCGTTAATTTCCTCTTCAACCACGGACAATACCCCACCTACTGTTCCATTCTGTCTATCATTCCTGAATATTGAATACCCTTGGATGTTGAGTAGCCAGCCTTGGTCACCCTGGAGCATGTATCCATAATCCCAATTACATCATATCCGTTAACAGCGTATGCTCGGTTATTTCTTCCGCCTTATTACGAATGCTCCTCGCATTGAGACTCCGAGCCTTCAACCTTGTTTTTTTAGCACTCTTTGTCCTTTTAGAATTATGTTGTTATGTGGCCCATTTTGATTTTTGCTCATGATTTCTCTGCCCTCCACTCTTACTTTGCTCCTTCCTACCTTTTGCTTCTCATCCCTTTTTGCTTCCCTCTGCCTCCCTGCACAGATTGCCATCCCCCTGCCATATTAGTGTAAACCCTCCCCAATAGCAGGAACAAACATTCCCCCTAGGAGATCGGTTCCAGTTCTGCCCAGGTGCACAACATCCAGTTTGTACTGCTCCCAGCTCGCCCAGAACCGGTTACAATGTTCCAGAAATTTGAACCCCTCGCACTTGCACAATTCCTCAAGCCACGTATTCATCGGCACTATCCTGCTCTTCGTACTCTGACTGGCACATGGCATGGATAGCAATCCTGAGATTACTACCTTTGAGATCCTACTTTTTAATTTAACTCCTAGCTCTCTAAATTCAGCTTGCATTTTCTCATCCCGTGTTCTAACCTATATCCTTGGTTCCTATATGCACCATGACTGCTGGCTGTTCACCCTGCTCCAACAGAATACCATGCAGCCAATCCGGGACATCCTTGACCCTTGCACCAGGGAGGCACCATACCATTCTGGAGTCTCGTTTGCGGCCGCAGAAAAGCCTATCTACTCCCCTATCACTCTAGCTCTTCCATACTTTTTCCTGCCCTCCTGTGCAGCAGAGTCAACCTTGGTGCCATGAACTTGGCTGCTGCTGCCTTCCCCTGAAGAGCCACCTCACTCAACAGTATCCGAAACTGTATATCTGTTTTGGAGGGAGTTGACCGTAGGCAACTCCGGCACTACATTCCTTCACTTGCTCTTCCTCATGGTGACCCATTCCCTATCTGCCTGTATAAACTTTACCTGCGGTGTAAACAGCTCACTAAACGTGCTATCCACGGCATCCTCAGCATCGTGGATAGATTTAAATGAGGAAATAAAGGAAGAGGCTCGAGTGAACTTTAAACGCTGGCATGTACTGGTTGGGCCATATGGCCTGTGTTTCTGTCACACATCCTATGGTAATTAATGAGAAACTGGAAACTTGGTTAAGGGACAGGAGACAGACAGAAATGGGGAACTGATGTTTTCTGCTGTCTGGAGTGAAAGATGCAGTGTGGTCCATCAGCGGGCGGTACTATAACTATTGCTCTTCCGGTAATATATTAATGATCTGGGCTTTCATAGAAACAGTAACATTTTGCAGTGTGCGGATGATATCAAACTTGCCAACTTAGTATAAAGTGAACAGGATAGTATCTGATTTCAGGGGAAACATAGACATACTGCTAAAATTGGAAAACAAGTAGCAGACGAAATTGAAAGCTTGGGTGTGTGAAATTATTCATTTTGCTGGGCTAATGAGGAGAGACAATGTGATCCAACTGGTACAATTTTAAATGTTGTGGAGGTACAGGGACGATTTAGGGTGACCACATACAGGTTTAAAAGATGGCAAGACTTTTGTTCTGCGAGAGAGAAACAGTTAATTAATGATCTTCATGGGAAATAAACCTGCTGCTCCGTAACTTTCAGTCCTAAGAAACTGCCGCTCCATCACTTTCTATCCTACAACTGGTTCCAGTCCTACCCGATTGCCTTAATTCTGAATTCACTCTGAGGCCGACTGTCGAACAGTAAGAAAACTGTTCTGTGCTGTCGACAACCCTCCGTATTCTCTCATCTGGTTCTCAAACATGCTCTGGGGTTGAGTGGATCACGCCTTAAGCAACATTGAATAGATGTAAGAATCCAGCTTGCATTTGGAGTGAATTGTTCAGGATTTGAACGCGGGCACTATCGTATTTTAATCAATTAAATTTCCTCAGCGATAAAATGGCAAATTAAATTCAATCCGGAGGCGTGTGTGGTAATGCATTTGGGGAGGATTAACAAGGTAATGTAATGCGCAATAGATGGCAAGATACTGAGAACTGTAGGAAGAACAGTTCTCAGTATCCTTGGAGGAACCTTGGAGTGCACGTCCACCAAGATCACTGAAGGTAGCAGGGCAGGTAGATAAAGTGGTTAGCAAGGCATACTGGATACTTTAATTTATTTGCCGAGGCTTAGAAATTAAGAGTAGGGACGGTATGTTTGAAATGTAAAAGTTAGGCGACAGCTGGAGCACTGCGTGCAATTCTGGCTACGACATTACAGGAAATACATGATTGCTCCCGAGAGGGTACAGAGGAGATTTCCGGGGACGGTTCCGGGCACGGAGAAGTTTATCTATCAGGAAAGAAAGGATCAGATGCGATTGTGTTCATTGAAGCAGAGAAGGCTGTAGGGAGATTCAATTAATGTGTATAAAATTATGAGGGACGTCGATTGAGAGGATGAGAAGGGCAATTTCCCCATAGCAGCTGGGTGAATAGCCAGACATACAGCTTCAATGCAATTGGTAGAAGGATTAGAGGGGATTTGCGGAGAACTATTTTCAACCAGGTAGCGGTGGGGCTCTGGAACTCACTGCCTGACAGGGTGGGACGGGCAGCAAACCGCATCGCATTTTAAAAAGCACTTAAATATGCACTTGAAGTGCTGTAACATAGAGTGCTACGGATCAAGAAATGGGAAGTGTGATTAGGCTGAATAGACACTTTTAAACCGACACAAACGCGATGAGCCGAATGGCCGCCTCCTATGCCCTAAACTTACATGATTCTATGATTCAATGCTGATCACATCCAGCTTTCAAACTAAATACTGTGTGTCAATGTTGTTGGGGTGTGGGGTCGGGTGGGGGCAGGGTTTGAGCATCTGACTCTCTGACTCAGAGAGCAGAGCTGACAAACTCTGTTACCTGATGCAAGCTCAGAAAAGGATGGCAGCGATAGGGACACCCCAGACCAATAGAACTGATCTGGCCCTGCCCTCATTGTTACTAAGCAGACAGTCCCAGTTCCCTGTCTGTTAGCAGGATGTTGGTGTCTGAAGCCCTGCAGGATGTGATTCTGACAAGGCTTTCCATTGCAAGTGGTTCTTTTAACGCGCACCCTGTTGTTGTGTGTTGCTGTAGGAAAAGCATCAAGCAGTGTGAGGAATTCTCGTGTGAGAGCAGTATCTGTGAGCATGTTAAAATGATATATATACTGGCCTGTAGTCTTGACTCCTCAGCCCGATACATGGGGTATGTGGCTAACCTGCCCCTTTAGGGTATTTACTTATATCCATCTCATTCTGAATCAGTCACAAAGTTCTGCAGATACTGTGCGCGGCATTCAGCCTTTCCACACCTTTGTGCAAAGCCGAGTACACAGCCATCCTGTAGAGTCGGTGCTGTATGCATCCCTGTGACCGAATCACACCCCTTCTCCCAACCAGTCATCTCGTACAGCCTCCCCGAGCAGCTGTTTCCGGATCACTGACGTCACAAAAACCGTGTTAACGTGTTTAGGATGTCACACAATCCGTGTTACTGGGTGAATGATGTCACACACCACGTGCAATTAGTTTTCTGACGTCACACACACTGTAGTGCCGTATTGAGAGTTTTTGCGGCCCATCCAGGAAACAGTTGCTCAAAGGTAATTGAGCGAACTGAAGTTTCACTGACATTGTCTAGTTCAAAAATAAAACGTTGAGTATGAAGTAAGATATATTTATTTTGCCTCGATATTAACACTGTGTCACTATATTGCCAAATAATCATCCTTGAAAGGTTTCTATCCAGCCCGAACAACACATTTACAACGTCCTGATTGGGATCCACTGGTGTTTTCAAAAAACTGGATTGGATTTCAGAATCTCATGAAGAACGATTGCGTTGTAGTTACATTAACAAAACCTTTCATCTTGAAATTCTGACATTAAAGGTAATTTTACTTTAGAGTGTGACCCATGTGAATGCGGCCACGGGAGATCCACTGGGAGATCTCGCTGAGCCCACAAGCAGTGCAAGTTGGGAGGAGCGCGGTTTGAGCCGGAGGGAGCTGCTCCCTCTCCCCAGATGGCCGTTTACCCGCGGCCACTGTTTATTCCACGCTCAGACTTAAGCTCCAATCTGCTTGTGACAAGTAACTGGAGGAATGTGCCACTCTGCCGGACTCTGTAGGGTAGAAGAAACTGAGCGAACCCTCAGACCAGCTGGTGAAAAATTCTTCTTCTGTGTTCGTGCCGCAGAATGGAGCCTAGATTAGGAAAATAGGACTTTCCAGTTCACAGATTTCGGTTCATTAATATAATTGGATGGAAAATAACGGAGCAGAAGTACATCGTTTCTGAATTTTCTTTCTGGGCTGGAGGTGAAGTAAAAGCCGATATCCTCTTCCCTGACATAGGCCCTCCTTTTACACCGGGTTAACCTCCTTATTTTGGATGTGTTAACAGCAGTCACGGGACTGTTGCACGGTATGTGAACTTCGGCGGTTGTAGATCCGCCTCATTTCTGTTTCTGAATATTACCCAGAGCTCAATAATGTTTCTCTAGTGCAAATTCTGTGATATTAAGTCAGCCTATTATTGCACTGCCGTGGACTCCTGAAATTGCTTTAAATAAGCTGATGATTATTCCTGGACAGGCTGTTATCTGTGGGGACTGTCCATTTCATGGGAGGGATAAAGATGTCGTGTGGGTCTGCAGACAGTCCAAGGACCAATTCCCGGGGTGAGTCCCACTGATAGAGCTGGGCTGGGTAACACAGTGTCCCACTGATAGAGCCGGGCTGGGAAAAACAGTGTCCCGCTAATAGAGCCGGGCTGGTTAACTCAGTGTCCAACTGATAGAGCCGGGCTGGGTAACACAGTCCCACTGATAGATCCGGTGTGGAAAACTCAGTCGCATCGATTGAGCCGGGATGGGTAACTCAGTGTCCCACTTATCGAGCTGGGCTGGTTAAATCAGTATCCCACTGATAGCGCCTGGCTGGTTAACTCATTCCCACTTATAGAGCACGGCTGGGTAACTCAGTGTCCCACTGATAGAGCCGGGCTGGAAAGGAAGTGGAAATGTTTCCCTCTGGGTCAAGGGGATCTGTATATGCTCACATCCCGAACAGTACAAATGCTGAAAGGGAGTATGGCAATTTAAACTTCGATTTTGTAACAAGGGTTAGGCAGACAATTCAACCCATTACAGACGATGTCTGAGATGATGAGATGAATGCGGGGTCTACCGTGGAGTGAAGCATATAGAGAACAAGGGCCGAGTTCAGTCTCTGGTCTGTGCTGAGTTAGTTTTCCTTAGCTCCGGGTTAGGTGGGGACAGTGCACGATCCCAGTGCTGCGGTCTGGAGATGCGAAGATTAGTGTGACCTCCTGCTCCTGGGAGATTCCTGGGGATCTGGGGGATGGTGCTTGCGGGAGATCTCCTCTCTTCAGATGTTTTTATTCATTAATACATAAAATGTTTATCATTTGAATGAAAACATGAAACCGACAAGATAAATTCCCACCCGACAGTCCGGAACAGGACTGGTCAGGAAAGTTCCATTGGGTTAAATATCCCACAATATTCAGTGTGTGGATTCACACATGATACCAGCTCAAGCCCGTCCCTCCCGGGGAGAAGAACATTGGACGGAGGAAGGAATGGTTTGAGGATGGAAAATGTTCAGTGGTAAGAAGTTTGGATCTTTGTCGCTGGAAGCTCAGCACAAAAGTGAAAGAATGGTGACCCGACACAGATCCGGTCCGGGAGCTCTGCCTCCTCCCACACGGAGCTCCGGGAATCTCTGTACTAATGGGAAGGGAAGGTGACCCGAGACAGACCCGGTCCGGGAGCTCCGCCTCCTCCCACACTGAGCTTCGGGAATCTCTGCACGAATGTGGATGGAAGGTGAGCAGCTACAGACCCGGTCTGGGAGATCCGCCTTATCGCAGTCTCTGAGCTCCGGGAATCTCTGCACTAATGGGAAGGGAAGGTGATCCGATACAGACCCGTTCCGGGTGTCGCGCCTCCTCCCAGTCTCTGATTAGCGGACGCTTGACAAAGGTGCTCCTCCACTTCAGATAAACTCTACAGAAACACGGGTCATCTGCGAAAGATGACAGGAAAGTTATGAACCAGAATAACCCATTACCCACAAACCATTGAGGGAACGTGAGTCAGAGACAGAGATACAATGTGCGACTAACAGACACAGGAAGATACAGTGACAGAGAGAGACAGAGACCAAACACCAAGACCTATAAACCAACAATTTAGAGTTCAACAGATGACAGACGGGGTTCACATTTTTCAATTATAATGCTAGGTCACGTAGACGTACTCTCTTTTTTTGATTGTAGATTGATGAATTATTCGATAGATAGAAAAAAACAATAGTTTCACTGATGCGCATTACAGAACAAGAGGAAACAATCTTGCAATTAGAGCAGAGCCAGTCAGGAGTGAAATCAGGGAAGTCTTGTTCACACCAAGGTGGTGGAAAATTGAAACTCTCTCCCCAAAACGGTAGTGGAGGCTGGGGTTGCATCGACATTTTCATGAGTGCGGTCGTTAGATTTGTTAGTTAATGGTATGAGGGTTTATGGATCAAAGGCGGATAAAAAGATGGCCAAGACTAACGTTAGTGTGTGAAACAACGTGGCTCACCAGACCCTGCGTCTACGGCTCCCTTACACAGTGAGCCTCGCATTCACACACACTTCAGCTGGGTCTGGATCACTGGACCCGGAGTCTGCTAATCCCTCACACACTGAGCCTCGTATTCACACACTCTTCAGCTGGGTCTGGATCACTGGCCCCTGAGGCTGCTGTCCCTCACACACTGAGCCCACACATTCACACACTCTGCAGCTGGGACTGGATCACTGGACCCTGAGGCTGCTGGTGCCTCACACACTGAGCCCCACATTAACATACACTTCAGCTGGGTCTGTATCACTGGACCCTGATATCGGATATGCAGCGAATGTGTTATGACAATGGCGCGATGTTCCTGGAGAAAGTGAGCCTCAGTATGTTTTCGGTGAAGGAAAGCTCGATGGCAGAGATATTATTTTACTGCTCACAAGGTTAGAATCACATTGCTGACACAGTGCCTAATCTGACAGCAGGCAATGGGCACCTGGGTGATTTCTTCCTGAGAAGAGTCTGCAGCTGTCCACACACCATGCTACTGGTTCTCATTGCCAGTGGTGTTGCTACACTGGAAACACCATTGTGCATAGACAGCGGGAAAGGGGACTCGCTGCTGGAAACAGCACCGTTCACAAACACCGGGACAATGGACTCACGTCCGGAATCAACATCACTTCAGTTCCAATAAATTCCACAAAGCCGCAGGTGAAGGAGAAGCTGTTCGTAAGCTGGAGACAGTACAATTTCAAAGACAATACATGCTGATTGATATAATGATCTGTGTATTATTCTCCAGGCATTCCGCACACAAAAACCAACACAGTTATCATTTACTTCCTGATATTCTTTAGCTTTTAAATCGAAAGACGTACTCACCTTTTAAATTCCCCTGGTGTAACTCACGTGTTCTGATGTTCATCCGGCAATCAACATTCCATGGTCACAACATCCTAAACCTCAATGCTGGGACTTGCATCTCTTTGTGTCCAGGAGCATTATTTTATCCAATTAAACACCTCCCGCTATTATAACCCACCGTCTACATAATGCTCTTCTACCTTGTTCACAGCCACTTACACAGGAAACCGCAAGCCTTGTCAGATATTGTCCAGTGTTATGTTTGGCGAAGACTGGGCCTAAGATGTAGCCTGTTGGGGTTCAGGTAAATGATAACTCAGGATACGATATGTGCTGTAATGCATATCTAATGTTGGGAATTGCTCTGAACTTTTCTTTGCTGACCTAACTTATATATTATTCTCAGAGGATAATTTAACCCATTTTTCAGCTCATCTCTGAATTTAGTCTGGGTTACTGCATAAATACATGTGTTTGTACAGCAGCTCAAAAGCAGGAGCATATAGCTGGTAAAGTCTGCAATATACATCGGGTCATTGAAACCTGTAGAGTAATACTGGTTTTTAATTCGGACTAATAAGAAAAATATCAAATACGTCATCCAGAGCAGTATGAAGTTACCGGATATAGCGACGAGTAAGATGATAGATTTCCTTCGGTTCTCCATCTCCGGATCATTGTGATTCACATCATTCTTGCTGCCCCTCAGCCTCTTCCGGACTCGACTGGCCGCCAAAATATATCCTACAGTCAGTGCATTGAGCAGCAGTATCGGGAATATTGGGAGCAGTGGGGTTAAACAGCGATTAATCCAGACAAATGCTACCCAAGCAGTTAGAGTGTAATACTCGAGTTTTTCATGACAGAACCAGGGTAGGTTGTCCACTGTATAGTAGGGTTCATATATAAAGAACCAGGGGATGTTTATTTTTATAGAGAACAGCAGACACACGGTTCCTATAACCAGGGATGCAGTTGTCTCGGTGCAGTATTTCGTCTTCAGCTTCTGGCAACAAATGATAACAAAACGATCGAATGTGAAAGCGATGGTTAACCAGACAGAAATATCGGTGACTGCACGAACCAGCGCTCGATGGAAAGAACACACAGGTGTGATGAGCAGGAAGGTAGTCGGGAAATAATAACCATTAATCCGAACCAGTATCACATCAGTGACAATGACCAGTAGATCCGCCACTGCCATGGTCACCAGGTAGCGAGTGATACATCTGAAGAGACCGCACTTTCCCCGGGACAGGATCACAATCGTCACCACATTAGCTGGAAAAGGGAAACAAACAGAAACAAGGAATCAGCCGTCAGTTTACAGCAAGGGAGCCAGTCACACATGATTTGGTGTGAAATATACTTTATTGCAGGATCTGGGGGAGTGGAACTGTACGCTTTACCCATGCTAGAATTGTGTTACAGAACAGGATTTTAACATACAATTGCAATGTTAAATATCTGTGAGTGTGGGGTAAATACGCGAAAATAAACGACTTCACAAAAACTATTGAATATACAAATGGACTCTGGAAATTACCTCGGAGCTGCTACCCTTCTGCCACTGCAACTTCGTAGAAAGTTGTGTAGAAATCCACCGGAGGTCCGAGTAAACTTCTGGCCATTTAAATGTATGAATAAATGGACGGTGTGAGAAGGAATTATGGATAATTGCTAAAAGTAGCAGTTCAGTGACGGAAGAAGAAATGAACAGAAAACTAATTGCAAATAAGTCATGAATGGTCAATTCTACATTGGGAGATGGTTGTGGAGCAGTGAGAATGAAACCTGACCGAAATTCAGTGAATGCTAAAGGGGAACAACCGATGGCGAGACAAACTGCGGGATTTGGGTCCGTGTACATGAAAGGGGAGCGGCTACAAGGTGTGGGTACGAAATGGCTCAGAGTTCTCATGTTAGATTCGCAGACTGGAGGCGATGAGTAAAGACCGTTGAACAAACTACTGTCAACCACCATGACAATAGGGGAGTTGATATGTTTGAACTCAACCAAGTTCCAACAGTTCCGTTTATAATCCACCAGATGAACATTTAATCTGATCAACTGACTGCTTCGCTGGAAGTCGCAGGTCTTCACATTGGCGCCTTACACAGTGCAACCCCCATCTGGACAACATCCAAAAGTAACCACAAGGGGGAGAAGTTGAGTTGAAATCATGAACAAACAACCTCATCTTGCACCTTCTTCTGTAATCCTAGGAAAAATATACATTCCAAAGTACACAATAGCACAAGGGGCATAATCTTCACCTCGCTTTTGACGCCTCTAATAATGCAGCAAACTTCAGAGGGAGCTGGAGGCGGCGATCTCGAGACCGAAGCAAAGATAGAGTGCAAGTGATAATAGAGGCTGCAGTCCAGCCCAGGAGATACCTGCCGAGATTCAGCTTCAGAACGGCTCCGTCGTAAGGTCTTTGCTCTGAATTGGCAGAATATATCTTTAATATTAATCCGGCTCATAACAATATCGAGAATTTGTCTCTTTGTTGAGAAAGACTGGCCCAAAGTACATCCCATGGAATGTGGGACACAAAATCTACATGAACTTCGAGCACAATATACCTACAATGTAAAATATGCTCAGGAGTGTTTGATTCGGATTCCTTTGGTGTGCAGGATAATGTGACATATAGCAGTTTTTCCAACTTGATATACGTAAAGAGCTTCATGTGTTCATTTGTAAAGAAATAGAGTCAGACGGAGAGTGAGAGAGAGACTACATATGCAAAGGAAATATCTGTACTGAAAAGACACTCTGAGCAAGATAAGGCGGCTGGTGGAGAAATAATTAACTGCATTCCGTTCAATGTGTTTAGACAACACAGTCTTAGCTGGAAATTAAATCACAAAAATATATAAGATTAATATAGTTAAATATGAGTGTGTGGTATGTGGGAGGGGAGGAGCATGTGGTTACCATGGATAAAGAAGTATAGTTAAAATCTACTGAGAAAGACGGATGAAGTAACTCTAAATCAAATAAAGAGATGGGACGTCCTGTGCTTTTTACAAGATGTGCCTCCTTCTTGAACCGCTGCAGTCCGTGTGCTGACGCTGCTCCACTGAGTTGTAAGGTGATGAGCTGCATGAAATAATGCCGAAGATATGAGGAGATAATATTTCTGACTGCTCTTTGCAAATGGCCACATATGTCAGTAAAAATGTATCTGAATGATGCAGCCTCATAAAAGTTGCTAAAATCATTTCCCGTATTCAGTATTTAGTAAACCACTTAATTGATGCAACAATCGGAACATTATTTCAACAACAACAATAATGTGTTCTTATGTAGCGCCTTTAATGTTGCCAAACGTCCCGAGGGGCTTCACAGGAGTGGTATAAGACAAAACAAATAAATTTGGTACCAAGCCACATAAGAACAAATCACAGCCGATGACCAAAAGCTTCGTCAGATGTACGTTATAAGCAATATATTCCAGGAAGAAAGGGAGGTAGAGAGGCGGTGCGGATTTAGGGAGTCTGTTCCAGAGCTTCGGGCTCGGGGAGCTGAAGGCACGGCTAACAATGGTCGAGCAGTTATAAACGAGAGGGTAGAATTTGAGTAGCATAGAATTTTGGGGGGTGCGATGTTGAAGCAGATTACAGAGATAGAGAGGGACGTGTCCACGGATGGATTTATACACAAGGATGAGCATGTTGAAATCGAGGTATTGATGAATCAGGATCAATGTAGGTCAGCGAGCACAGGGGTGGTGGGTGATTGGGACTTGGTGCGAGATTAGACATGCACTGGCAAGTTTTGAATGAACTCAAGTTTAAATAGGGTAGAATGTAGGAGGTCAGCCAGGAGTGTGTTGGAGTTGTATTAACTCGAGGTAACAAAGGCATGGATGAGGGTTTCAGCAGCAGAGAAGCTGAGGCAGGGGCGGAGACGGGCAATGTTATGGAGTTGGAAATAGGTGGATTTAGTTATGTCGCAGATATGTGGCCAGAAGATCATTTCACGTTCAAATAGGATACCTAGATTGTGAACTGTCTGGTACAGTCAGACAGAAGCACGGGAGAGGGATCGAGTCGATGGTAAGGGAACACAGTTTATGGCGGGAAGCAAAAAAAATTACTTCGGTATTCCCAATATTTAATTGGACAACATTTCTGCTTAACAAATACTGCATGTCGGGCAAGCAGTTTGCCAACTTAGAGACCTTGGAGGCTTCGAGAGAAGTGGTGGTGAGGTAGAGCTTGGTATCATCAGCGTACACGTGGAGACTGACGCTGTCTTTTCGGATGATGTCGGCAAGAGGCATCATATATATTGGAGAAACAGGACGGGGGCCAAGGATAGATCCTTGGGGAACACGATATGCAACGATTTGATCATGGGGACACAAGCGAATGAAAGTGATTTTCTGGCTACGATTAGGCAGATACGGCGTGTGCAGTCTCACCCAGTTGGAGAGGCATTGGTGGAAAATGGAGTACCCAACCATATCAAAGGCTGTGGACTGGTCGAGAATGACGAGGAGGGAAAGTTTGCCTTTGTCAATGTCACAAACTATATCTCTCATGGCTTTGACGAGAGCAATTTCGGTCGCGTGGCATGGCGGTAACCAGACTGAAGGGATTCAACCATGGAGTTCCGGGAAGTGACAACATGTTCAAGGACTGTGGAGTGGAAATTGAGATTGGAGATGGGGCGGTAGCTTGCAAGCCCAGTGTGCTGAAGGTTTGTTTTTTAGGAGAGAGGTGATGACGGTAGATTTGAAGGAGAGGAGGGGATCTGAACTGAGAGTACCGTTAACTATGTCACCTCAGACGGGAGCCAGAAAAGGAAGTTGGATGGTCAGAACCTTAGTGGGAATAGGGTCAAGTGAGCAGGAAGTGGGTCTCATGGATAAGATGAGTATGCAGAGGTCAAAAGTGGCAGATCAAGGAGAAACTAGAGAGAGATGGGAGTTCTTGGATAGGACAGGTGGAAACTTAGGGGTAGTTTGACCCGTTGGGCTATAGGATGGAAGAGAAGTAGCAGAGGCAGATGATTGAATGATCTCAATGTTTGAGGCAGATAATTCCATGAGCTACTCACTCTTGTTGTTGGAGGTGAGTGTGGTGGAGACAGTGGAGAGGGGTTTAACAAGATGATTAACAGTCGAGAATAATAGCCAGGGGTTATGTTTCTATTCTAGCATGAGGTTAGAATAGTGAGCCGTATTGGCAGACATGAGTAGGGCCCGATAATACTTTATGTGGTCTAGCCTAATCTGGCGTTGAATGGTTAAACCAGTTGTCCACCTCATCCGTACAAGTCAGCGGCACTTGGAGTTAAATGAGCAAGAAGGAGGGGCGAACCAGGGGAAAGGCCAGTCTGAGAGAGATTCATTGTTTTAATAGGAAATAGGGCATCAAATGTGATGATGAGGGGACATTTGGGGAGTTTGGTGGCTACAGAAATGTCATTGTCAATTAACTCATTATCTTCTCGGCTTAAACAGAGTCACAGTTTAAATAGTGGTTATAGCTGATTAACAAATAATCTAGTAACAAAACGATTTGACAATTATTCTTGTTTCTATTTAGAGCTGCTATATAATGACAGGACAAAAAGGACACAATGTCCATCTGTCACAGAATCCAAACACAACTGCTGGCAGTTACAGTCAAAATATCATTACTACTGCGTCTTAATGTTTGTATTTTCCAAGCGCTGCATCCCTTCAGTCTCCGGTTTCACTGCCTGTGCAATGTCCCAAATATAATCATTACCTGTGTGTAAAACTGACTGCAAATGATTAAAAATAAATCTGCGGCCACAGACCATAATTGTGCTTGGTGCACGAATTCAGGTCTGAATAAATACATCACCGCTGTGGTTTCACGGATTGCTTGAAAACACAACCCTATTTACCAGAATTGTCGTGCAATAAAACACTTGTATGTTACAGTCTGGCAAAGTTAAAATGGGCCTTCACTGTTTGTCAGATGATGATTTCTACAAATTCGTAACATAGCTTGTAATGTAACTAAATGTATATATATATCCACAGAGCATGGTCCACAAAAAGAAAATCTGGTTGGTAAAGTTGGCTAAGGTTTGCTTTATTCGAAAAAATTGCCATGGCTAAGACAGTGCATCTGAATGTCAGCCGAGATTTTTGACAGGGTAGCAAACCCACAAACTTCTGATTCAGATGGGAGTCCCGGCTGTTAGAGTTAAAGGCGAGGCAGATAAGTTCATCAGAGCATGCAAAGTGAAGAACATTATCTCGGGGTTCCTGACGTTGCTAACGATGAACTGAAACAATTTCACACTCTAACGACATCCCACTATGTGAATACTGCGCTCATTCTCATTTAGAACCGCATCGCTCTGACCCATACAATGTAGAACAATGTTAGATGTTGAGTTGGAGATTCAAAAACATTGTAATATCAATAATCATCTCGCAAAGTTTGAAGAAAATGGAGGGCAGCTATTCTCGGAATTTCCGAAAGTGACCCAAATCTGACAAATAATCACGGCAGGACCGGCAGAGCAATGTCCAGGCCCTCTAGGTAATACGGTGAGACACGGATTTATGCAATTGATAACCTGCTAAAATGAGTGCTGGAAACTCTATGGGCTACAAGCATATCATCAGACATTTTTTCCTGTGGAACATTCAGATACACTGAAAATGGCCTTCGATTATCAGAGCTCTTATTGCACAAATTATGACTCTGGTGCTTGACGCAAAGGAACGCAGGAGGAGATCGTTCTGCCCCACAAGCGTTTTCCACCATTCCAGTAGTCCGTGGCTGATCGGTACCCTAACTCCAATTACCATCTTGCTTCCATACCCCTTGATACCCTGACCTTAACAAATCTATCGATCAGTGTCAATAATTGACAGGATTTTGGGAAAACGAGTGCTAGATTTCGACTAAACTTTGTGCGAGAAAGTGTATCCTGATTTCACACCTAAATGGCCGAGCTCCAATTTTAAGTTAATGTCGTTTAGTGCTAGATTACAGCTCCAACGCAACAGTTTCTGTGCCTCTACACTATCAAACACCTTTATCAATTAAAATAACTCGATTATGTCACGTTTCACCCTTCCAAACAGAATGGAGTACAAGATCAGGTTATGAATCCTTTCCTCATATTTGAATACTTTAATCCGTGGTATCAGTCTGGTGAACTCGCGCTGAAGCCGCTAAAAGGCCAATTCATCTATCCTGCGATGCGCTGCCCAAAACAGAACGTATATACTCCAAATGGGATCTGATCAAATCTCTGTACAGCAGGAACACCACTTCCTCAGTTGTAAATATCTTCGCGCTTGAGATAAAATCCAAAATTCGATCAACATTTATCCCTATTCGGTGTCTTCTACGTCGCAACCAACTATCGATCCAAGTCGTAAGCTTAGCGGTACTTATGTGGGTTCCCATTTTTACGAGTAATAACTCAAAACCATTATTAATTCAGGGATATAACTGACACTGTAATACAATTTGAGACGATGGGAACAGACATTCTATTGCATCGAGTACTGACAATATTTAGAGTTAACATTACCGCAGCTGTCAGAATATTGAATGGAGCTAACAATTTGGCGCATTTGCTTCACAAACTAAGCACGTTATAGGAAACACCAATTAGCGCGCTGAGAACTGGAACACGGCAAATGGATATACAATAAAATCAAACTGTATCTATCTCTGAGAAATGATGAGGACTCTTGGTGCGGCAGATGTTACAACGGACCATGTGAGCTGATATATTCAGAGATACTCTTAGTAATACAGGTGCGAAACTTGCGGTGGAAGCATTAGGCTGCATTGATCCTGAGATTGGTGAGTCAACGGGATGATGAGGCAACTGACTTCAATATGTTCTTATTGAGTAACCTCTTCAAACAGACTCTTCAGAGTGTTAAACCAAGAGGTGTAATATTGGATTTTAAAGCTGGTCATATTTCTTCAAACGGATACAAGGAAGGTAGTTTATTACTACAGTGTGGTGGGAACGCATGAGACAGAATGTGAGATTTCTGCTTCCCACCTGAAGTGGGGAAATTTATTCAGTGGTACAATGGTTGATAAAACACGCTGGTTCAATATGCTGGGCTCTGCCATGTAAATTGTAAATTTGAGGAAGAGGAATGTTACACAGACACAGATTACAGAGCGATATGACAGATGTGTTTAAAATTATTGACAGAATGGAAGAATTTAGATGGAAGCAGACTGATTCTAGTAGATGCGTGTTCCAGAACGAGGAGCTGTAGAAACTGGATGAAATAGAAGACAATGGAACAGAGAGAAGAGAGAGCGGGAGAAGCTTTTTTATACAGGGATTTGGGAAGCGGTAGAGTTCAGTCACATGGATAGAGGTTGAGGCAGAAACTGTCAGAATTCAAAGTAGATTGCGTCCGTGGCTACAGGAATAGGAGATAAAGGGATATGGGGACCGGGTTGATAAATGTGACTAAAAATTCCCCTATCTGTAAGTATCTGAAGCGAAATTAAAGTGAATGTGTATGGATCACCGAGCGGACAGGCTTATTAAAGGTAGAGTCAATATTGTATCACCCTGCAAGCGTTCGATCTGAACAGTAAATTTTTCCGATTAGTATAAAGGGTCCATTACCCGACATCGAAACGGTGCTTTTATTAAAATGCAGGTGATGTAATCTAAAACCGATTTTCAAATGTGGACAAACCCAGGACAGCTGTATAGAGCGCCGCTGCCTTGTTTCAATCGCTCTCTCACAGCACGGATTCCCGGTGTGACCTGTACCGCTGCAAGAATGGATGTGACAGAATCCAGCTGTCTCCCACCGGCTGAAGGCAGAGAAATCTTCGCCGGGAGGGTGAAGGCGCGTCTGAGAACAGGCTGGTCACCGGTCAGTGGAGAAGATGAGAGAGAGAGTCTGTGTTCCTGCATGGAGAACAATCCCACACTCGGCATGCATTGTGATCACCAGGAATAATATCCGGCACTTTGCTGGAAACATACCGAGAACAGCGGGTAGATTCTGATTAACGGGTCTGAACAAATCTGACTATCCGAATTCCAGGTATATGTCCATGATCGGCTGTCAATGTCTATCGCCACAGCGGGAGTCAATGGAGCATTTTACAACACGCTGTATGTTCAGTAAAATATAATCTGTCAGATATTACTGAGTGTTACGGGAAAGGAGAGCAGGCACAGAAAAATGGGATTAAAATAATCCATTAAATCACACATTGCACGATTCCCAGATAAAACCGAACCAGTTTGAAAGACATTACATGGGGAAGTAAGCTGAAGATATTATGGGGGGGCGTTAAAGAAAATTAGAAAGGCACCAAATGATCAGTCACTTAAAAAGGTAGAGCGGGAAATAGAATCACTGACTTTAAGCCTTTTAATTGAATTGAGAAGAATAGTTAATAAATATAATTACTGACATAAGAGCAGGAATAAAGTTAATCCCAACTTTATTCACAACTTTAGGAACGGAATATAATCACTTACCGGGGATTCCCACGGCTGCTATAATCGGATAGTAAATCATTACCGCCTGTATAACTGGTGGTAACACGGAAAATGGATAGGCGACGGCCGGAACTCTCATTCTGTCCGAGAAGTGATGATGACTCTTGAGACTGAATACAGTGAGATGAGAGCTTAAGAGAAAAACTTATTTATAATTGTGTGAGATTTCCCGTGGGGCCATGAAAGACCAGGAGCATTGATATTACATCCAGTCATTTGGCAGCGCGTCAACTCCCTACATAGCATAGATTGTGCTTAAGTAATTATATCCAAACTAATAATACAAGTGTTTGAAGAGACACCACCCAAGGATTGGAGTGATATTTTGCTCTCATTTCTAACTGACAATGCACTGAAAGCCGGGCTCTGCCGGCATCGCTGCAGCACCTTAAACAGAAGCAGCTCCAGTTTTCCTCCGATTATGTGAGAAGGTTAACTCCTGTCGATGCACCAACTGAATTCCCCGAATTCGCAAACATGTTTCAATGTTTACACCACTCCGGGTTCGTCTCTCATCCGTTTCAATGTGGGAGTTCTGGTTGGCAATTGAATCAGAAATGTATGTCTTTAGTACGGTCGAGTTCGGGAATTGCACTAGTACCTTGAATAACAATGAATCTAAATTATAGGGGAAAAAAATGTAACCATAGACACGGGCTCGAAATCAACCTCGAATCACTGAAATTAAGATTTCTCAAAGATTACGGATGATGTTGAAACAGTTTTTATAGCGTTATCTGAGATGAAGGAACCTGTACAGTATTAGAATAGTTCCTGACACGTATGGTGCAGAATCTCTTTGGATTCCAACATCCCCTAGAATTTTGTGTGCTGGAGTGGGAAATCGAGACTCTGCTGCATTCATTATATTCGAGTTTTATCCATTCCAGGTAGTTTCACTTTGATATTTACTTTGGTATTATGGAAGATGAGACCAAGAAATATAGGGACAGGAGAAGGCCATTCGTCGTTCGGTCTTCACCCGCCGTTCAATTACTCCACAACTCGCTATTTCCCGCCTTTTAAAAAAAACCTTGGAGTTATACAACGCTTGTCACAACCAACGGACGTACGAAAATGTTTTACAGACAATTACATAATTTTTGACGCGTAGTCACTTTTACCATGTAGGAAACATGGCTGTCAATTTGCAAGCTCCAACAAACAGCAATGTTACAATAACAATATTATCTCCGTTATTGAGGGATAATTATAGGTTTGGATACCAGAATAACTGCTCTGCTCTTCAATAAGATGATGCCTAAGGATATTATATGTCCTCCTAAGAGAGCATAACGACTCATCCGAAAGATGGCACCGCCAAAAGTGCAGCATTTCCTCTGTATTACACTGGATTTTCTGCCCAGATTTTCCTCTTGCTGAAGTCTCTGGAGTGCGAGTTTCCAGTTCCTGTCTGCAATATTTATTTCTCATTTGTGAAAGTCTATTCCATAATATGTTAAATTTGCATAGGATACATATTTTTTAATCACCTTTGTATTAACCACAGAAGTATTTAATGATTTCGGGCAGATTGTGAACCCTTAATTTAACCTTACACGTGCGTATGATTCAATTAACCACATGCATTTTTGATATGTAACGTTTCATTTCGTCTCTTAATCACCTGATTCATATAAATAAAATAAGTATATAAAGTCACAAAGCCTAAAATGCGTAAAGCATTGAGAAACTGTGAGAGAAAGAAGCATCTGCCTTCATGCAATTCACACCAGCTGAAAATCAACTCACTATTCTTCAGATAAGAGAAGACAATTTCTTTACAATTGTGTCTTGTAGTTTCGAGGACTTGGACCAGACAATATCTGTAGAACAGAATATAACAGGTTCTCAAGTAGCTGGCCAAGGTCTTGTGACAAAGCAGGAGCCAGATAAGATGGAGTGACAGCCATCTTCCTCTGTTGCAGGCCGATGTTTGGTCAACCATCATGATATGTGATCTTGTGGAGCAGTTAATCACCCGTTGTCCAGCAAGGTTAGGGATGGGATTAGGATAAGAAAGAAACTTGTCGCCTTATTGCAAACCCATCCTTTGTAAAGACCCTAAACATTTTTGTACCTGTCTCGATATCGATTAACGTTGCCGCCCTCAAAAGTGGTGTAAAAGGGAGACCACTTACGAGAGTTGGTCTTTAGGGCACCTGGAGCAAGGCTGACCCTGTACAGGAACCAGGTAGCAGTGGCCCACGAGAGGAGGATCAGATCCGAACAGACACGATAAGGACTAACGAACAGAGAAAGCATCAGGTGGGGTGAGTGCAAGCCAAGGGCCAACGAACCGAGGATACCCCAGACGGAACAAGGCCAAGGTAAGAGCCAAAGAACAGAGGATACCCCAGGCGGAGTGAGGTAGAAGAGACCCCAGGTGCGGTGGAAGGTCCCTTTAAAATTCATATCAATATGGCAAGAAATCTACCCAAGCCTGATATAATTCTGTTTCTCTACTGTAAACTATTGCTAAGATACATAAAAGTGCTGACATTTGTGTAATACCTAATAAAATTCACGATATTGGGGATACGTCTAACAATTGGGAAAGCGTGCAAAACCTAACAAAATCTGGCGATCCCTTGGCAGGAATTTACTAAACAATGTTGTTTGTTTGGGTTTTTACAAGATCCTAAGATGGATCTATTTTGCTGGTACATCGGTCCAGGAAGGATACCCGTAAGGGATTGCAGGCAACATTGTAAAGACTGTCATTAGTCACTGTGCTTCAGAATGGCTGACTCAACTACTGACGTAGGTGGAGCCTGGAGAAGCAATTGCATAAGTTCAGTGGAACGAATGAAGTCGAGGCGATTTTTACAGTAATTATAAAAACTAATATGCAGTGGTGGCGTTCAATCTAAAGGAAGGTGGAGGACAAAGTGATTTCATTGGAAAAGGGCAGCCAACAGTTGGTTTATGTTGCCTTGGTTTGCGTGCTAAAGAGTGAGCAGCTAATAATGGATCTAGACAAACAACTTAACCTGAAACAACTGCAAACCGTTGACCTGGAAAACGAACTTAGCCAGAAAATGCAGAATCTCGAGGCACAGCTCACAAGGGCATAGAACCTGGAATGTACGCCGCAGTAGCAGCAAACTGACAGGTGTCTCAGCTGAATTCGCAGTTGGTCAGGAGAGATGAAGGATAGATATACAGAATTAGAAAGCGAGATTGAATTGTTGAACAAAATGTTGGAAGCTGTGAGATGAGCCTTATGGGAAATAATGACCAAACCAGCGAGGGAGGCTGATCATAACCAATGTGCACCTAAGTTCTACGAGCTCCGAGACAAACTGGGAAGGCAGAATGATGTGGTTGCAGCTGTTCCAATGGCTCAGGGTGTAGACGGATACAACCTCGGGTGGAGCGGGTGCTGGAAGGACAATCTGCCCCTCACCATTACACCGACAGAAAAAAAAACAGAATGAGAAACTAAATCTTCATGGGCAAAGTCATCTAGCCCAGCTAATTAAAGCAGTTAAGTATAGATTAAGATTGACATAAGAAGCGTATAATGTTCTGAAGAATAGCAGTGAGCCTGAGGATTGGTATAACTTCAGAGACCAGCAAAGGATGACCAAAAAATTGATGAAAAGGGAAAAATTAGAATATGAGAGAACCCTCGCAAAAAATATAGAAACATGTTGTAATAGCTTCTAAAGTATGTAAAAAGGAAGAGAGCATTAAAGATATAGGTTGGCCCTTTAAGCAGGAGACAGGAGAAATTATTTTGCGGAATATGGGAAGGGCAGAAACGTTTATAAACATATTGTATCTGTCTTCACAGTAGAAGAAAAAATAGCATACCAAAAATGGTGGGTAACCAAGTGTCGAATGATTTTGACGAAATCAATGTAATAAATAGAAATATAGAAAACGTTCAAGAAAACCTCATGGGACTATAAGACGACGAGACCCCAGAACCTGACGGGCTACAGCCTAGGATTCAAAAAGAGGTGGCTGCAGAGATAGCAGATGATTTGGTATTGATCTTCCAAAATTCTTCAGATACTAGAGCGGTACGAACGGATTGGAATGAAGGGAAGAGGAAATTGGAAGCTACAGGCCCTTTGCCTGAAATCAGTCATAGCAAAAGTGCTGGAATCCATTGTTGAGGAAGTGGTATCAGGGCGCTGAGAACATTATTCCACGATTAAGCAAAATTATGCTGGTTTTATGAAAGGGAAATCGTGCTTGACAAATTTATTATAATTTTATTGAGCATCTAACGAGCAGGATATGTTAAGGCAAACCAGTGGATTTGGTGTATCTGCATTTCCTAGAGGCGTTCGGTAAGGTGCCACATAAAAGTTGGCACACAAGATAAAGACTCATGGTTTTGGGGGTATTTTCTTAGAATGGATAAAGGATTCGTTAATGGACAGGATACAGTGAGTAGTGCTAAACAGGTCTTTTTCGGGTTGGTACCTAGTGGGGTGCATCAAAGATCAGAGGTGTGGCTGCAGCTATATACCGTCTATATTAATTACCTAGATGAAGGGACCGATTGTAATGTATCCATGTTTTCTGACAATACAAATCTACGTGGAACATTAAGCTGTGAGAAGAATACAACACGTCTGCAAACGGATATAGATCAATTCAGTGAGTGGGCAGTAAGGTGGCAAACGGAATATAATGTGAGGCAATGTGATATTATTCACTTTGGGAAAAGGAATAGAAAAACAGTATACGTTTAATTGATGGGAACATTTTAAAAGTGTGTTCAGAGTGATTTTGGTGTCCAAACAAGCATCACACAACTCTAACAAGCAATAACAGCAAGCAATAAGGAAGGCAAATGTCATGTTGGCCTTTATTGAAAAATTGTTTGAGTATAAGAGTAATTACATTTTTCTCCAATTGTTCAGAACCTTGATGTGACCATACTTGGTGTACTGGGCACCGATTTTTTCTCAGTATCTAAGGAATGATATACTTGACTTAGAGGCATTGCAGCGGATTGATCCTGGAGATGAGAGGGCTGTCCAATGATGAGAAATTGTGTAGAATGGGTCTATACTCTGGACTTTAGAAGAATGACAGGTGATCTCCTCGAAACATACCAGATTCTGAAGGGGTTTGTTAGGATAGATGCTGAGAGATTGTTTCCCCTGGCAGGTGTGACTGGAATAAGGTAGTATTGTCTCAGGATAAGGAATAGACCAGTTAAGACAACGATGTCAGTCAGAGGATTGTGAAACTTTGGAATCGTCTGCCACATAAGGCTGTGAATGCTGAGTTTTTGATTATATTGAAGGCTGAGATAGATACATTTTTGGGCTCGAGGTGAATCATGGAATATGGCGATCAATAGGGAAAGTAAAGTTTAGGTGGATGATCCGCCATGATCACATTAAATGGCAGAGCAGGCTTGAGGGTCTGTATAAGGAAATAAGCACATAAAGATTCGAAGCAGGATCAGGATTTTAGTACCCTCGAACCTGCTCCGCCATTCAATAATGTCATGGCTGATCTCTGGCCACAACTACACTTGCCTGCATTCTCAACATATCCTTAGATTACATCATTATCCAAAAATCTATCGATCTCTGTCTTGAATATATTCAAGGAGTGAGCATCCACAGCCCTCTGGGCTAGCGAATTCCAAAGATGCACCACCATTGGAATGAAGAAGATTCTTCTCATCTCTGTCCTAAATGGCCGACCCCTTATTCGGGTACCCTGACCCCTGGTTCTCGACTCACCAGCCAGAGCAAATATTTTCCCTGCACTAGCGCTGTAAAAATTCTGTATGTTTCTTGTAGGTCACCTCTTGTTTTTCTTAACTCGAGAGAATATAGGCCTAGACTACTCAAACTCTCCGCTAATGACAGCCCCGCCTCCCCCCCCTCCCAATTCCGTCAATCAATCTAGTGAACTTTCGTTGCTTTTCCTGTATGGCAAGTATATCCGTCCTTAAATAAGGAGAACGAAACTGTACACAGTACTCCAGGAGGTGCTGTCTCACGAGGACCCTATACAATTGCAGCAACATGTCTTTACTTCTGCTCCTATTTCTTAGGTACACATGTTCTACGATCCGAATCATGATGAGAAGGGGCCGATGCACATTAATGTGGTAAAAAAGCATACAATCACATACCAGAGTGGGAGAAACTCAACAGTGCGCGAATCATTGCTGGTAGCAGCCGATGCTATGCTAGCCTTGGTCCCGCACCTTGGCAACATAAAAACAGGTAATCAGAAAACAAGTTGGTGAGACGACTGTTCAAAAGTCAAAAGGAAATAAAATTTAAGTTGAACTGACACTGAAGCTGCCAGCTTCTCTCCCAACAAAAAAAAGCGTAACATTTACTGAGTGAAAGGAACTTTAAACGATGCTAAATTTCAGTTTGTGTGGAACAATATGTTAAAGTGCAGAATTATTATTTTTAATTTGGATGTGGAAAGGTCGAGACCCCACCCACGAAGAGTTTGATCAATAAGAAGTACGCAATTAATGTAAATCGGGTTGAAAGACAAACTATATATTAATCTATAATTAAAAAAAGAAAGGAGGAATGGAAAGGATTCGGTCACTTTTCCCCTTTCAGTGTAGTGCCTCTTTAAACAAAAGCCTTTATGAATGATTCGAAGCTTGAAGCTGAGGGAAGCGCCGTTCCAGGAAGAGCATCAGCTGATAGGCCAGGTGAAATTACCCACACTGGATTACCAATAACAACTTTACAAAGAGGAATATATAACATGACGCTCAACCATCTCGTGTGTATTAGATTCGTACACTCGCAAAAGATTTCCGGGTAAAGCATGCTTGCAGTGTCCAGTACGATTACATACGGGGAAACCGATCCTTCATTGCACAGATTGTCAGAGTGCCCTTTATTCGACCAGGGAAGCTTGCCATCCCTGTGTTTCTGGTCGAAAACATACGGGTGATACAGTGCCAGCTAATATCAAAGCATAAACTAGCCCCAGCAAATGTTACTGCGATTAATCATTATACTTGGGTGGTCTAAGACTGATCGGGCTGCACGCCTACACAATAAACGGGGTTTTGCCCTTATGAGGTAACCGAACAGTAGGTTCCTGTTTGTTCGTTCACCTGGGCTTAAGCGAGTACTAAATACAAAATTTCAGCAGAAGCTGGAAGGAGATATCTATTCAACCATTGCTATTATGGAAACGGACGCTACTAATTCATTACTACTACAATTACCATGCTTTACGGATCGAACAGGATCTGTCCCATTAAAACCCCCAGTTATGGTTCACACCAATCTTCATGATTTACTCAATATCAGAATCAATGCAAAAGGCAACTGACAGAATATGGGAAAGTTAATTATTAGCTGCAACATTATGTGGCACGATTCGGGCACGATGTTCACCTGTTGTCTGAGGACTTCAGTGAGTTCGCGAGCCGACTGAACTTTTCCCTGAAGCATTTCTAACTGTTGGAGCAGGATAACTGGAGAATAGGTACCGAAATTGACAGCATAGTCTACGAATCGCATTTGTGGGTTATAGGCCTCAATAAATAAACTCACCTTTGGGATCGAATTGCCTCGCAAGTTCTTGCAATATTTCATCTCACGATGATTCTATATTTAAAGTATGTAACACGTTTCTTTCAACTACATTGAAAAAGCTGAAACGCCAGTTAGAAGATTCACGAGGGAAAGAAATGAGTGGCCAGACAGGAATTCGCAACATCTAGCCAGAGATTGAAAGACTATTACATTATATGTTAAATCTATATTGGATCTGTATTTTGTGAAATCACTTTTCTATTCACCAACAATGTATCTGACGTCTACTAACAGGGTCTAAGCACTTATCAACCTCACAGACGCATGCATGTTAAACATGTCAGTAATACATAGTTCTTTATATGATAATGTTGTATATGTCAATCAAACAATGATATAATTGTGAAGAAAACTAAAATTTCTCAACTTTTCAAAACTGTGATAAAAATAAGCATTCTGCCTTCATACATTTAATACAATGTGAGAAGCAACTGCCTGGTCTTGGGACTACAAAATACAAAGGAAAATAATAATTTCATCATCATGATAGGCAGTCCATCGAAATCGAGGAAGGTTTGCTTCTACTCTCAAAGTTAGTTCTCAGGTCACTGTGCAGTCCAATACGAGAATTACAATCTCTTTCACAGCTGGGACAGTCAGTCGTTGAAGGAAAGGTTGGTTTGCGACGTGCTCCTTTCGCTGCCTGCGCTTTTTTTTCTGCATGCTCTCGACGACGAGACTCGAGATGCTCAGTACCATTCCGGATGCTCTTCCTGCAGTCAGGGCGGTCTTTGGACACGGATTCTGATGTGTCGGGTATCAAGGAGGCTGTGAGGGTGTCCTTGAAAACTTTCCTCTGCCCACCTGGGGATACCTTGCCGTGAAGGAGTTCCGAGTAGAGCGCTAGCTTTGGTAGTCTTGTGTTGGGCATGCGACAATGTGGCCATACCAACAGTGCTGGTCGAGTGTGGTCACTGCTTCGATGCTGGGGATGTTGGCCTGATGGAGAACACTGATGCTGGTGAGTCTATCCTCCCAGGGGATTGTAGGATATTGCAGAGACATCGGTTGAGGCATTTCTATAGTGATTTGAGGTGCCTACTGTACATAGACCACGTCTCTGATCCATATAGGAGGGCGGGTATCACTACAGCACTGTACACCAGAAGCATTGTATAAGATTTGAGGGCCTGATCTTCGAACAATCCCTTGCTCAGGCAGCAGAAGTCTGCCCTGGCACACGGGAGGCGATGTTGAAACTCGCCGTCGATACCAACCCAGAAAAAAGCCAATTAAAATCATGTATATATTTAAAAGTTTTTAAAAAGAAATACATTAAAAATGTATTGTAAAAAATTTAATTGAATTTGTTTTAAGTAAAAAAAATAATTAATTAATTACCTACATATTTTTTGATTGAACTTAGCTTTTGTCTCTCGATGGATAGCATTTGATATCAGGTAGAGCATGCTGTAAATAGCCAGACACACAGTAAGCCCATGGTGGAAGACAAGCTACGCGGGGATTTGGGCTGCAATAGCGATCTTATAAAGTGGCGTGTGTTTTCTGCTGTTATTCAGATATGCAATGTCAGGAGCCGACAGCAGCTGCATGTGCTGTGAAAGAGGTCAAAAGCAATACAGGTAGAACAGAAAAAGCACATTTATTGTGAAAATTACAAAGCAGGGATATATACTTAACATATATATATATATATATATATATATATATATTTTATATATATAAAGTCAGTCGGTCAGTCATGTCTTGAATTGTCTTGATTTGATTTGATTTGAGTTGAATTTGAAAATAATGGTGAGGAGGTCATCATCTCGTGCCACCCAAACTCAAGTCGAGGCTGAATTCCCTCTGTTTCTCACTTGTATATATTGCCTTCTTTCAGATGTGGAACAGCAAATTCCTACAGAAGATTATTCCACTGTCAGACAGTCCTCGAAGGTGTGTCCAATCAAATCAGCATGGCATCAAGTTGCATGTAATGCTTTTTTTCTCACATGACATGAAATGCACAGTAAGATCACACAGCACGTTTGCACTCGCGATCTCTCATACACAAACTCACAAACAAACTACAATTTCTGCATCCTCCACAGGCAGTTTTTGAAATTTGACATGTGAAATCCGGGACAGATAGCACATCCTTTTTAAACAGACACAGAATGATCCGGGACTGATAGCACACCCTTTTAAACAGACAGAGAATGTGCCCCCTAGTTCTAGTCTCCCCGACCAGTGGAAACAACGTCTCTGCCTCTATCTTGTCTATCCCTTTCATGATTTTCAATGTTTCTATAAGATCACCCCTCATCCTTCTGAACTCCAAGGAGTAAAGACCCAGTCTACTCAATCTATCATCATAAGGTAATCCCTTCATTTCTCGAATCAGCCTAGTGAATCGTCTCTGTACCCCCTCCAAAGCTAGTATATCCTCCCTTAAGTAAGGTGACCAAAACTGCACGCAGTAGTCCAGGTGCGACCTTACCAATACCTTATACAATTGCAGCAAGACCTCTCTGCTTTTGTACTCCAACCCTTTCGCAATGAAGGCCAACATTCCATTTGCCTTCCTGATTCCCTGATGCACCTGCATGCTAACCTTTTGGGATTCATGCACAAGGACCCCCAGGTCCCTCTGCACCACAGCATGTTGTAATTTCTCCCAATTCAAATAATATTCCCTTTTACTGTTTTTTTTCCCAAGGTGGATGACCTCACACTTTCCGACATTGTATTCCATCTGCCAAACCTTAGCCCATTCGCTTAACCTATCCAAATCTCCTTGCAGCCTCTCTGAGTCCTCTACACAACCCGCTTTCCCACTAATCTTAGTGGCATCTGCAAATTTTGTTTCACTACACTCTGTCCCCTCTTCTACTTCATCTATGTATATTGTAAACAGTTGTGGTCCCAGTACTGATCCCTGTGGCACACCATTAACCACTGATTTCCAAACGGAACAGGTCCCATTTATCCCGACGCTCTGCTTTCTGTTCGCCAGCCAATTCTCTATCCATGCTAATACATTTCTTCTGACTCTGCGTACCTTTTTCTTCTGCAGTAACCTTTTGTGTGGCACCTCCTCGAATGCCTTTTGGAAATCTAAGTACACCACATCCATCGGTACACCTCTATCCACCATGCTCGTTATATCCTCAAAGTATTCCAGTAAGTTAGTTAAACATGATTTCCCTTTCATGAATCCATGCTGCGTCTGCTTGATTGCACTATTCCTATCCAGATGTCCCGCTATTTCTTCCTTAATGATAGTTTCAAGCATTTTCCCCACTACAGATGTTAAACTAACCTGCCTTTTGCCTGCCCTTTTTTTTAAACTGAGGCGTTAAATTAGCTGCTCTCCAATCCGCTGGTACCTCCCAGAGTCCAGAAAATGTTGGTAGATTATAACGAATGCATCTGCTATAACTTCCGCCATTTCTTTTAATACCCTGGGATGCATTTCATCAGGACCAGGGGACTTGTCTAGCTTCAGTCCCATTAACCTGTCCAGCACTACTCCCTGGTGAAAGTGACCATCTCAAGGTCCACCCTTCCCACATTCCTATGACCAGCAATTTTTGGCATGGTTTGTGTGTCTTCCACTGTGAAGACGGAAGCAAAATAATTGTTTAAGTCTCAACCATTTCCACATTTCCCATTATTAAATCCCCCTTTTCATCTTCTAAGGGACCAACATTTACTTTAGTCACTCTTTTCCATTTTATATATCTGTAAAAGCTTTAACTATCTGTTTTTATGTTTTGCGCAAGTTTTCCTTCGTAATCTCTCTTCCCTTTATTTATTGCATTTTTAATCATTCTTTGCTGTTGCTTAAAATGTTCCCAATCCTCTAGTTTCCCACTAACCTTGGCCACCTTATACGCATTGGTTTTTGATTTGATACTTTCCTTTATTCCCTTGGTTATCCACGACTGGTTATCTCTTCTCTTGCCGCCCTTCTTTTTTACTGGAATATATTTTTGTTGCGTATCATGAAAGAGTTCCTTAAAAGTCATCCACTGTTCCTCAATTGTGCCACCGTTTAGTCCTTGTATCCAGTCAACTTTAGCCAAATCTGCCCTCATCCCACTGTAGTCCCCTTTGTTTAAACATAGTATGCTCGTTTCTGACACAACCTCCTCATCCTCAATCTGTATTACAAATTCAACCATATTGTGATCACTCATTCCGAGAGGATCTTTTACGAGGAGATCGTTTATTTTTCCTGTCTCGTTTCACAGGACGAGATCCAAAATGGCTTGCTCCCTTGTAGGCTCTGTTACATACTGTTCTAAGAAACAATCCTGTATCCATTCTATGAATTCCTCCTCCAGGCTACCCCCTGCGATTTGATTTGACCAATCGATATGTAGGTTAAAATCCCCCACAACTACTGCCGTTCCTTTTTCACATGCCTCCATTATTCCCTTGATTATTGCCCGCCCCACCGTGAAGTTATTATGTGGGGGCCTATAACCTACGCCGATCAGTGACTTTTTCCCCTTACTATCTCTAATCTCCACGCACAATGATTCAACATTTTGTTCATTGGAGCATATATCATCCCTCATAACTGCCCTGATATCATGCTTTATTACATAGCTACCCCACCTCCTTTCCCTTCTTGCCTAACTTTCTGAATCGTCAGATACCCCTGTATGTTTAATTCCCAGTCTTGGCCACCTTGCAACCATGTTTCTGTAATGGCTACCAAATCATACCCATTTGTAATGATTTGTGCCGACAACTCATTTACTTTATTTCGTTTGCTGCGTGCATTTAGGTTGAGTTTTTTCATCCTCGTTTTTAAACCATGATTTTTAGATTTTACCCCTCCTGCTGCCCTTCTATAATCAGTGGCCCTTTTTGTTTCTTGCCTTTGGTTTCTCTGCCCTCCACTTTTACTCTTCTCTTTTCTGTCTTTTGTTTTTGTCTCCTTTTGTTTCCCTATATCTCCCTGTATTGGTTACCATCCCCCTGCCATATTAGTTTAACTCCTCACCAACAGCACTAGCAAACACTCCCCCTCGGACATTGGTTCGGTTCCTGCCCAAGTGCAGACCGTCCGGTTTGTACTGGTCCCACCTCCCTCAGAAACTGTTCCAATGCCCCTCGAATTTGATTCCTCCCTGCTGCACCACTGCTCAAGCCATGTATTCATCTGTGCTATCCTGCGATTTCTACTCTGACGAGCACGTGGCACTGGTAGCAATCCCGGGATTACTACTTTTGAGTTCCTACTTTTTAATTTAACTCCTAGCTCCTTAAATACGTCTTGTAGGACCTTATCCCTTTTTTTCTACCTATGTCGTTGGTAGCAATGTGCACCAAGACAACTGGCTGTTCGACCTCCCTTTTCAGAATGTCCTGCACTGGCTCGGAGACATCCTTGACCCTTGCACCAGGGAGGCAACATACCATCCTGGAGTCTTGATTGCGGCCGCACAAACGCTTATCTATTCCCCTTATGATTGAATCCCCTATCACTCTCGCTCTCCCACTCTTTTTTATGCCCTCCTGTACAACAGAGCCAGCCACGGTGCCATGAACTTGGTTGCTGTTGCTCTCCACTGATGAGTCATCTCCCTCAACAGCACTCAAAGCAGTGTATCTGTTTTGCAGGTTGATGACCAGATGGGAACCATGCACAACCTTCTTTGTACTACTCTTCCTGCTGGTCTTCCATTCCCTAGCTGGATGTGGATCCTTCTCATGCGCTAAGACCAATTCACCACACGTGAAACTTATATCATTCTCAGCATCGTGGATGCTCCCGAGTGAATCTATCCTCAACTCCAATTCCGCAACGCGGTCCATCAAGGGATGGAGGCGGATACACTTCCTGCACACGTAGTCGTCAGGGACACCGGAAGCGTCCCTGAGTTCCCACATGGCACAGGAGGAGCATATCACGTGACTGAGCTCTCCTGCCATGCCTTAACCCTTAGATACCCTTAAATTGGTCATAACAGTGTTAGTTTACTTACTGATATAAAAAATAAAAAGAAAAGCTACTTACCAATGACCAGCCAATCACTTACCCCATTGGCTGTGACTTCACCTTTTGATTCCTTTCTACTTTTGTTTTGCTTTCTCTCCCACTGTAGCTGCACAAATACGCCTTTATAGGCCGCTCCGACACTGCTCCCGCCTCTCACCAACTGCCGCTGGCTCTCGAGCTCCCGCTGGGCCTTTTGTAGGCCGCTCCGACCCTGCTCCCACCTCTCACCAACTGCCGCTTCTAAGCAGACTTCTAATCAGCTTAGCCACCCCGGATTGATTTCCTGTACGGTTTGAATTCGGCAGCCAATGGACTAATTGAAAAGTCAGCTTCTCAAATCTTTTCAGCACTAGGGAAACAGGACGCACTCAGATTCAGGGCAGAGTGTGTTTCACGATGACATGGAAATTGTCGCTGAATGTATGTTTATCCCAATTGAGGTGAGCTAATGCGTGTAGAAACGAAGATACACTGATCAAGTATTGGCCGGAACCAAACACAGGTTTACATTTTCCAATGAGACATAGAGCCGACTACATCTGCGACACTTTACTCAGTTGTGTGAATTTCACTTTGCTCCTGGGAAACTCTGGGATTTGGACGCTGTGGGAACAATGCGCGAAATCACACGTTTCAATTTGAAATATGTCTGTTTTTTCACATGTCGACCGGCTGTGAGAAGTGGAACTTTGACTAAAAGATGGGGCGTGGGGGGTTCATCCTGGATTTAAAGTCGGGACCGCTCGCATTTCAATTGTGAAAATTCCTAATCGAGAATCATACCCTTAGAACAACTTTCCGTCGACAGTGAGGATTGTCGTTCTAAGTTTCTGACGGTAGTGTAGATAGTTATTCGGCCCATCATTCCTGTGCTGTCTCTCATAGACCCATCTATTTCGTCCCCCTCTCCATAGTCCTGCTAATATTTTCCCTTTGATGAATAAATTATTAATTTGAGAGATGACATGACCAAAGTGCAGCATCCTTGTCCGCAAAAGGTAAATTTGGCCATGAGGTTAAATGTGATTGACAAAAAGAACAGAGAACTCAAATATTTAACAGAATACGACAGGGACGGGAATCGAAGCCCCCGGTGCAGAACACAATAGAGTAGCAGTCCATTGCCTGAACCCCTGGGCCACCACCTATCCTTTTGAAAAAAACATCAGCCAATCAATCTCCTGTTTTTTGCATCCACGCAGAAAAGATATGCAAGAAAGTCCACTTCACCGCCCATCCTGCTTGTGCAACCAGATCGACAATGATGCAAACGTGCCATTAGCTTCTTAAAGCAGATAGCCTTCCTTCTCTTCAGTTGAGTGATTGTACGACATGTTTGGTTTTGCGGCAGAATCACAAAAAGAATTAACTAACCACACAGAATTCGAAACTGAAATCTATTAAAAACGTCGTGGTTATAACTAAAGTCAGATGCCTTATCGATTAGGCTATGCGGCCGCTGCCGTCAGTGCAAAATGTGTTGCTGTGTATACTGGGAGAAAATTCGGAGCCACTGCAATGTCAATGAGTGGCTTTCGGAAAAGACGAGCATTTTGCGAGTAAATGAACAAATGCACTGCGATCTGTGTGCACACCGGAGCAGCCAAGCCAATGCAATTTGGAACACAAAAGCTTAACAATTCGGTCACCACAGCTGAAACCCCACGCCTTATAAAACTATACAGGATGATCCGGGATTATGAGAAAATTGGTTTTGAAGGAACAGATTATGACGCGGAACTGACAACCATCCCTTTTAAATAGACACAGAATGATCCGCGACTGCAAGCACATCCCTTTTACACAGATGTAGAATGACCGTTGACGGACAGCAGTTAGAACATAAGAACATAAGAATTAGGAACAGGAGTAGGCCATCTAGCCCCTCGAGCCTGCTCCGCCATTCAAAAAGATGATGGCTGATCGGGCCGTGGACTCAGCTCCACTTACTCGCCCGCTCCCCAGAATCCTTAATTCCCTTATTGGTTAAACATCGATCTATCTGTGATTTGAATATATTCAATGAGCTAGCCTCAACTGCTTCATTGGGCAGAGAATTCCACTGATTCACAACCCTCTGGGAGAAGAAATTCCTTCTCAACTCGGTTTTAAATTGGCTCCCCCGTATTTTGAGGCTGAGCCCACTAGTTCTAGTCTCCCGACCAGTGTAAAGAACCTCTCTGCCTCTATCTTGTCTATCCCTTTCATTATTTTAAATGTTTCTATAAGATCACCCCTCATCCTTCTTAACTCCAACGAGTAAAGACGCAGCCTACTCAATCTATCATCATAACATAACCCCCACATCTCTGGAATCAGCCTAGTGAATTGTCTCTGTCCCCCCTCCAAGGCTAGTATATCCTTCCTTAAATAAGGTGACCAAAACTGCACGCAGTACTCCAGGTGCGGCCTCACCAATACCCTGTACATTTGCAGCAGGACCTCCCTGCTTTTTTACTCCATCCCTCTCGCAATGAAGGCCAACATTCCATTACCCTTCCTGATTACCTGCTGCACCTGCAAACTAACTTTTTGGGATCCATGCACATGGACCCCCAGGTCCCACTGCACCGCAGCATGTTGTAATGTCTCCCCATTCAAATAAAATTCCCTTTTAGTGTTTTTTGTTCCAAGGTGGCTGATCTCACATTTTCCGACATTGTATTCCAAATGCCAAAGCTTAGCCCATTCGCTTAATCTATCTAAATCTCTTTGCAGCATCTCTGTGTCCTCTACACAACCCGCTTTCCCACTAATCTTTGTGTCATCTGCAAATTTTGTTAAACTGCACACTGTCCCCTCTTCGAAGTCATCTATGTATATTGTAAACAGTTGTGGTCCCAGCAACGATCCATGTGGCACGCCACTAACCACCGATTTCCAACCCGAAAAGGACGCATTTATCCCGACACTCTGCTTTCTGTTGGCCAGCCAATATTCTATCCATGCTAATTCATTTCCTCTGAATCCGTTTACCTTTATCTTCTGCAGTAACCTTTTGTGTGGCGCCTTATCGAATGCCTTTTGGAAATCTAAATACACCATATCCATCGGTACACCTCTATCCACCATGCACGTTATATCCTCAAAGAATTCCAGTAAATTAGTTAAACATGATTTGCCCTTCAAGAATCCATCTTGCATCTGCTTGATTGCACTATTCCTATCTAGTTTCCCGCTATTTCTTCCTTAATGATAGCTTCAAGCATTTTCCCCACTACAGATGTAAAACTAACCGGCCTATAGTTACCTGCCTTTTGTCTGCCCCATTTTCTAAACAGAGGCGTTACATTAGCTGCTTTCCAATCCGCTGGTACCTCCCCAGACTCCAGAGAATTTTGGTAGATTATAACGAATGCATCTGCTATAACTTCCGCCATCTCCTTTAATACCCTGGGATGCATTTTGTCAGGACCAGGGGACTTGTCTACCGTGAGTCCCATTAGCCTGTCCAGCACTACCCCCCTAGTGATAGTGATAGTCTCAAGGTCCTCCCTTCCCACATTCCTGTGACCAGCAATTTTTGGCATTGTTTTTGTGTCTTCCACTTTGAAGACCGATGGAAAATAATTGTTTGAGGTCTCAGCCATTTCCACATTTCCCATTATTAAATCCCCCTTGTCATCTTCTAAGAGACCAACATTTACTTTAGTCAGTCTCTTCCGTTTTATATATCGGTAAAAGCTTTTACTATCTGTTTTTTATGTTTTGTGCAACTTTACTTTCGTAATCTATCTTTCCTTTCTTTATTGCTTTTTTAGTCATTCTTTGCTGTCGTTTAAAATTTTTCCAATTTTCTAGTTTCCCGCTAACCTTGGCCACCTTATACGCATTGTTTTTAATTTGATACTCTACTTTATTTCCTTGGTTATCCACAGCTGGTTATCCCTTCTCTTACCGCCCTTCTTTTCACTGGAATATATTTTTGTTCAGCATTATGAAAGAGATCCTTAAAAGTCCTCCACTGTTCCTCAATTGTGCCACAATTTTGTCTGTGTTCCAGTCTACTTTAGCTAACTCTGCTCTCATCCCACTGTAGTCCCCTTTGTTTAAGCATAGAACGCTCGTTTGAGACATTACTTCCTCACACTCAATCTGTGTTACAAATTGCACCATACTGTGATCACTCATTCCGAGAGGATCTTTGATGAGGAGATCATTTATTATTCCTGTCTCATTATACAGGACCAGATTTAAGATAGCTTGCTCCCTTGTAGGTTCTTCAACATACTGTTCTCAGAAACAATCCCGTATGCATTCTAGGAATTCCTCCTCAAGGCTACCCCGTGCGATTTGATTTGACCAAACGATTCGTAGATTAAAATCCCACATGATTAATGCCGTTCCTTTTTCACATGCCTCTATTATTCCCTTGATTATTGTCCGCCCCACCGTGAAGTTTTTATTTGGGGGCCTATAAACTACGCCCACCAGTAACTTTTTCTCCTTAGTATCTCTAATCTCCACCCACAATGATTCAACATTTTGTACATTAGAGCCAATATCATCTCTCACAACTGCCCTTATATCATTCTTTATTATCAGAGCTACTCCACCTCTTTCCCTTCTTGTCTATCCTTCCGAATTGTCAGATACCCCTGTATGTTTAATGTCCAGAATTGGCCACCCTGCAACCACGTTTCTGTAAAATCTACCAAATCATACCCATTCGTAATGATTTGTGCCGTCAACTCATTTGCATTATTTCGAATGCTGCATGCGTTTAGGTAGAGTGTTTAATACTAGTTTTTAAACCATGATTTTAGTTTTGACCCCTCCTGCAGCTCCTTTATATTCATACATATTGTCCCTTCCTATCACCTTGTGGTTTACACTTACCCCAGTGCTACACTGCTCTGTTGCCTCCTGCCTTTTGTATTCTTTCTTGGGGTCCTGTTCATCTGCGCTCTTACCCACTATAACAAGCTCAGAGCCCTCTCCTGTGTTCCGACTACTCCTCGCATTGAGGCACCGAGCTTTCAGGCTTGCCTTTTTATTATACTTTGAACCTTTATAATTTTGCTGTACATTGGCACTTTCAAAAGAATAAAGTGAGATTTCAATCAGCCCTGAAGGCAATTGTGCAGTGGAGCTCAGGACCACGCGGGCCTGGGACGGTCATTGAAGCCCCAGGTGATGGATAGGCAGGATGGAAGGAGGGACGTAAACCAACCCCGAAAAAAGCCAATTAAAAAATAGACCTATTTGAATGTTTTATAAGTGATAAATTATAATTTCATTTTAAAAAGTTTGAATTTGATTTGATTTAAATAAATAAGTAATTAACAATCTATGTATTTTTCAATTGCACTTAGCCTGTTTGTCTGCACGGATAGCCTTGGAAATCAGGGGAAGCAGGCAGTAAATACCCACACACACAGGAAGCTCATGCTGGAAGACAAGCTACGTGGGAAGATTTGGGCTGCAATAGCGATTGTTTGAAGTGGCGTGTGTCCTTCTGCTGTTTTTCAGATATGCAATGTCAGGATCTGACAGCAGCTGCTTGTACTGTGAAAGAGGTCAAAGGCAATAGAGGCCAGAACAGGTATAACAGAAAAACATATTTCTTTTGTGAAATTTAAGAAGCAGAAATTTCTACATTGAACAAAGTCAATCAGTCATGTAATGTCTTGATCTGATTTGATTTTGGAAATAATTGAGTTGGAGGGCTGGGGGTGGAGGTCATCATGGCACGCAGCCCACAAGCAAGCCCTGGCTGAAATCGCTATGTTTCTAACTTATGTACTTAGCTTTTTTTCGCAAGTGGAAAGGCATAATTCCACAGCAGCTTCTTCCCCGTCAGAATAAGGAATGTTCAATAAAATCAGCAGGGCTTCAAGTGGCATATTTCCCTTTTTCCCCACATGACATGAAATGAACAGTATGTTCGCAGAGCGCTTTTGCACGCTCTCTATCTCGCTCACTCACACACACACACAAACACACAAACACACACACAATTTCCTGCAGCCACCAAAGGCAGTTTTCGAAATTAGAAAGTAAAATCCGGGAATTCATCAGATCCCTTTTAAAGAGAAACAGAATGATCCTGGACTGAGAGCTCATCCCTATTAAATAGACACAGAATGATCCTGGACTGAGAGCTCATCGTTTTTAAACAGATACAGAATGATCCTGGACTGAGAGCTCATCCATTTTAAACAGACCCAGAATGATCTTGGACCGAGAGAACATCCCTTTTAAACAGACAGAGAATGATCCTGGACTGAAAGCTCATGCCTTTTAAACAAACACAGAATGGTGCGGGACTGAAAACTCATTCCGTTTCATCAGACTCAGAATGACCTGGCACTGAACAATCACTTTGTAAACACACACATAATGATGCCGGACTGACAGCATATCCGTTTTGAACATACATCATAGAATCATAGAAGTTTGCACCACTAAATGAGGCCATTTCCGTCCATCGTGTCTATGCCGGCCAACAAGAGGCTAGCCAGCCTAATCCCACTTTCCAGCTTTAGGTCTGTACCACTGTAGGTTACGGCATTTCAAGTGCACGTCCAAATAATGTTTAAATGTGATGAGAGTTTCTGCCTCTTCCAGCCTTTCAGGCAGTGATTGATAGACCCCCACAACCCTCTGCGTGGAGAATTTTCCCCTCACATCCTGTCTAAACATTCTACCAATTAGTTTAAATTTCTGCTCCCTGGTTGTTCCCGCTGCTAAGGGAAGCAGGCCCTTTATATCCACTATATCTAGGCAGCTCATAATTTTATACAACTCAATTAAGTCTCCGCTCCCCTAAGCCTCCTTTCTTCCAAAGAAAACACGTCCAGCCTATGTAATCTGTCCTCATTGCTTGCATTTTCCAATCTCGGCAACATCGTTGTAAATCTCCTCTGTACCTTCTCCAGTGCAATCATGACCTCCCTGTAATGCGGTGACCAAAACGGCAGGCAGTATTCCAGCTGTGGCCTAACCAGTGTTTCATACAGTTCAAGCATACCCACCCCCTCCCACCCCTGCTCTTGTATTCTATGTCTCGGTAATAAAGGCACGCATTCCGTTTGACTTCTTAACCACCTTATCGATCTGGCCTGGAACTTTTAGTGATCTGTGGAGATGCACTCAAAGGTGCCTTTGTTCCTCTGCACTTCTTACGATCGTACCATGTTTATTCATTTTCTATGTTAGCCCACCCTAAATGCATTACCTCACACTTCTCTGGATTAAATTCCATTTGCCACTTTTTGCCCACCTGACCAGTTGATTGATATCTTCGTGCAGTCCGCAACTTTCTTCTTCATTATCAACCACGTAGCCTATTTTTGTATCATCTGCAAACTTCTTAATCATACTCTGTATATTTGAGTCTAGATCATTGCTGCATGCCACAAAAAGCAAGGGACCCAGTAGTGAGCCCTGCGCAACCTCACTGGAAACATCCTTCCAGTCGCAGAAACAACCATCAACCATTACACTTTGCTTCCTGCTTCTGAGCCAATTTTGAATCCAACTTGCTACTTTGCCCTGGATCCCATGGGCTTTTACTTTTATGACGAGTCTGTATTGTGGGACCTTCTCAAAGGCTTTGCTAAAATGCATATACAGTACATCATATGCTTTGCCTTCATTGATCCACTTGGTCACCTCCTCGAAAATGCAATCAAGTTAGTTAGACACGACATTCCCATAACAACTCCGTGCCGACTGTCCTTGATTAATCTGCGTCGTTTTAAGTGAAGATTTATCATGTCCTTCATGATGCTTTTCCAATAATTTTCCCAACACTGCGGATGCGAATGAGGGTCATATGCAATATGATCCTCGACAGTCAGCAAATCCCTTTTATACAGATATAGAGTGATCCGGGACTCAAAGTGCATCCCTTTTAAACAGATATAGAATGATCCGGGACTCGCAGCATATCCCCAGTTCACAGACACAGAATGATCCGGGACTGATGGCACACACTTTTACAAAGATATAGAATGTCCGGGACGCACAGTGTAACCCTTTTAAACAGACACGGAATGATCCGGGACTAATAGCACAATCTTTCAAACAGACAAAGTATGATGCGGGACTGATAGCACAGCCGCTTAAAAGGATATGGACATAGAATGAATAAAAACAGAAAATTCTTTAAAACTCAGCAGGTCGTGCAGATTCCACGGCTGAAGAACCCAATTTCACGTTCAGTCGGATGATCATTCCGATCTTTTAGGAAAAGTATCAACACGGACAGCGCCTGGACAAAAGGCAGCGAGGAAGGACATAAAGAATGTTTGTGATACGGTGGATTGCAGAAGTGATTAAATCCGAAATGGCATAATGGGAAAAGGCAAAGTGGGTGGTAATAAAGGAACAAAGGATGATCCAAAGGAGGTGTTAGTTGGAACAGCAGTACCATTACCACCATCTGCTGCCTCAGACAATGGGAGCGGTGCTTATGATCCGATTTATTGCAGTAATTCTTTTTAAATTTCCCACATCTGTACAAGTTAAATTTGTCAAACCATCTATGGTCACATTTGGCAGTTTGCTCCAGTGGAGCTTCAGACGTTCAATGCAGTCAGATTCTCTCCTACAAATCCGATCCAGTTGTTGTGCCTTTCATTGTTTCCATTGAAAAAATTCCTCTGTGATTTCAAAGTTATCGCTAATTCCTCTGAAAACAATCAAGAGCCGTGCTATATAATTGAAAGCAGTGACGTCTGTCATCGAGAGCTAATGGAAACAACTTGAAGCACTTTGCTTTCCTGTTCAACTCAGTATCCAAGTCTACATCAATCACTTCAAAATGGCGAGTAATAGTTCTTCGTGTAAAACTAATGTTCTTAAAAACATTTTGGTTTTCGGGTTGCAGCATGTCAGAAGCAAATAGAATGCATTCCTTGAAAAACTCCCCTTCAGCAAAAGGCTTATTTCGTTTCGGGATTTTAACACCAGAACATAACTTGCCTTTGTAGCGGCTTCCTGAACAGTAGCTTCTCGCACGTAAATGTTTTGCTGAGCTTTTAAGTAAGTTGCGATTTTCTCAGTTTTTATTGCCCTTTCCTCAGTTACTAATTAAGATAATTAGGATCATTCGTTGAAAAATGGCGACTCAAATTTTCCTCCTTGCATTCCTTACTCCTTGTTTTTTTCTCATCCTGACTGCAGTTGGTCAGCGCGAGTCCGGGGTCGGAGAGGCCTATAAATGGTCGTCGGAGGAGGAGTTCGGGCAGTTGGGCAGCGCGAGACCGGGGTCGGTAAGGCCTCTAAAGGCCCGTCGGAGGTGGAGTTCGGGCAGTTGGGCAGCGCGAGTCCGGGGTCGGAGAGGCCTATATAGGCTCTTCGGAGGAGGAGTTCTGTCAGTTGGGCAGCGGGTGTCCGGGGTCGGAGAGGCCTATAAAGGTTCGTTGGAGGTGGAGTTCGGGCAGTAGGGCAGTGCGAGTCCGGGGTCGGAGCGGCCTATAAAGGCTCTTCGGAGGAGGAGTTCTGTCAGTTGGGCAGCGCGAGTCCGGGGTCGGAGAGGCCTATAAAGGTTCGTTGGAGGAGGAGTTCGGGCAGTTGGGCAGTGCGAGTCCGGGTTCGGAGAGGTCTATAAAGGCTCTTCGGAGCAGGAGTTCCGGCATTTGGGCAGCGCGAGTCCGGGGTCGGAGAGGCCTATCAAGTCTCATCGGAGGAGGAGTTCCGGCAGTTTGGCAGCGGGAGTCCGGGATCGGAGAGGCCTATAAAGTCTCGTCGGAGGAGGAGTTTGAGCAGTTGGGTAGTGCGAGTCCGGGATCGGAGCGGCCTATAAAGGCCCGTTGGAGGAGGAGTTTGGGCAGTTGGGCAGTGCGAATCCTGGATCGGAGAGGCCTATAAATGCTAGTTGGAGGAGAAGTTTGGGCAGTTGGGCAGTGCGAGTCCGGGATCGGAGAGGCCTATAAAGGCCCGTTGGAGGAGGAGTTTGGGCAGTTGGGTAGTGCGAGTCCGGGATCAGAGGGGCCTATAAAGGCCCATTGGAGGAGGAGTTTGGTCAGTTGGGTAGTGCGAGTCCGGGATCGGAGAGGTCACTAAAGGCCCGTTGGAGGAGGAGTTTGGGCAGTTGGGTAGTGCGAGTCCATGATCGGAGAGGCCTATAAAGGCCCGTTGGAGGAGGAGTTTGGGCAGTTGGGTAGTGCGAGTCCGGGATCGGGGAGGCCGAAAAAGGCCCGTTGGAGGAGGAGTTTGGGCAGTTGGGTAGTGCGAGTCCGGGATCGGAGAGGCCTATAAAGGCTCGTTGGAGGAGGAGTTTGGGCAGTTGGGCAGTGCGAGTCCGGGATCGGAGAGGCCTATAAAGTCTCGTCGGAGGAGGAGTTTGGTCAGTTGGGTAGTGCGAGTCCGGGATCGGAGAGGCCTATAAAGGCCTGTTGGAGGAGGAGTTTGGGCAGTTGGGCAGTGCGAGTCCGGGATCGGAGAGGCCTATAAAGGCCTGTTGGAGGAGGAGTTTGGGCAGTTGGGCAGTGCGAGTCTGGGATCGGAGAGTCCCATAAAGGCTAGTTGGAGGAGGAGTTTGGACAGTTGGGTAGTGCGAGTCCCGGATCGGAGAGGTCTATAAAGGCCCGTTGGAAGAGGAGTTTGCGCAGTTGGGCAGTGCGAGTCCGGGATCAGAGACGCCTATAAAGGCCCGTTGGAGGAGGAGTTTGGGCAGTTGTGTAGTGCGAGTCCTGGATCGGAGAGGCCACAAAAGGCCCGTTGGAGGAGGAGTTTGGGCAGTTGGGTAGTGCGAGTCCGGGATCGGTGAGGCCTATAAAGGCCCATTGGAGGATGAGTTTGGGCAGTTGGGTAGTGCGAGTCCGGGATCGGAGAGGCCTATAAAGGCTAGTCGGAGGAGGAGTTTGGGCAGTTGGGCAGTGCGAGTCTGGGATCGGAGAGGCCTATAAAGGCCCGTTGAAGGAGGAGTTTGGGCAGTTAGGCAGCGCGAGTCCGGGATCGGAGAGGTCTATAAAGGCCCGTTGGATGAGCAGTTTGGGCAGTTGGGCAGTGCGAGTCCGGGATCGGAGAGGCCTATAAAGGCCTGTTGGAGGAGGAGTTTGGACAGTTGGGTAGTGCGAGTCCCGGATCGGAGAGGTCTATAAAGGCCCGTTGGAGGAGGAGTTTGCGCAGTTGGGCAGTGCGAGTCCGGGATCAGAGACGCCTATAAAGGCCCGTTGGAGGAGGAGTTTGGGCAGTTGTGTAGTGCGAGTCCGGGATCGGAGAGGCCACAAAAGGCCCGTTGGAGGAGGAGTTTGGGCAGTTGGGTAGTGCGAGTCCGGGATCGGTGAGGCCTATAAAGGCCCATTGGAGGATGAGTTTGGGCAGTTGGGTAGTGCGAGTCCGGG
The DNA here is from genome assembly GCF_044704955.1 of Pristiophorus japonicus. Classification (NCBI taxonomy): domain Eukaryota; kingdom Metazoa; phylum Chordata; class Chondrichthyes; family Pristiophoridae; genus Pristiophorus; species Pristiophorus japonicus. The sequence goes on along the minus strand of NW_027254846.1, from coordinate 1,133,658 downwards.
ATCGGAGAGGCCTATAAAGGCTAGTCGGAGGAGGAGTTTGGGCAGTTGGGCAGTGCGAGTCTGGGATCGGAGAGGCCTATAAAGGCCCGTTGAAGGAGGAGTTTGGGCAGTTGGGCAGCGCGAGTCCGGGATCGGAGAGGTCTATAAAGGCCCGTTGGATGAGCAGTTTGGGCAGTTGGGCAGTGCGAGTCCGGGATCGGAGAGGCCTATAAAGGCCTGTTGGAGGAGAAATTTGGACAGTCGGGTAGTGCGAGTCCGGGATCGGAGAGCCCTATAAAGGCTAGTCGGAGGGGGAGTTTGGGCAGTTGGGTAGTGCGAGTCCGGGATCGGAGAGGCCTATAAAGGCCCGTTGGAGGAGGAGTTTGGATAGTTGGGTAGTGCGAGTCCGGGATCGGAGAGGCCTATAAAGGCCCGTTGGAGGAGGAGTTTGGGCAGTTGTGTAGTGCGAGTCCGGGATCGGGGAGGCCTCTAAAGGCCCGTTGGAGGAGGAGTTTGGGCAGTTGGGTAGTGCGAGTCCGGGATCGGAGAGGCCTATAAAGGCTCATTGGAGGAGGAGTTTGGGCAGTTGGGTAGTGCGAGTCCGGGATCGGAGAGGCCTTTAAAGGCCCGTTGGAGGAGGAGTTTGGGCAGTTGGGTCGTGCGAGTCCGGGATCGGAGAGGCCTATAAAGGATCATTGGAGGAGGAGTTTGGGCAGTTGGACAGTGCGAGTCCGGGATCGGAGAGGCCTATAAAGGCCCGTTGGAGGAGGAGTTTGGGCTGTTGAGTAGTGCGAGTCCGGGATCGGAGAGGCCTATAAAGGCCCGTTGGAGGAGGAGTTTGGGCAGTTGGGCAGTGCGAGTCCGGGATCGGAGAGGCCTCTCAAGGCCCGTTGGAGGAGGAGTTTGGGCAGTTGGGTAGTGCGAGTCCGGGATCGGAGAGGCCTATAAAGGCCCGTTGGAGGAGGAGTTTGCGCAGTTGGGTAGTGTGAGTCCGGGATCGGAGAGGCCTATAAAGGCTAGCTGGAGGAGGAGTTTGGGCAGTTGGGTAGTGCGAGTCCGCGATTGGAGAGGCCTATAAAGGCTAGTTGGAGGAGGAGTTTGGGCAGTTGGGTAGTGCGAGTCTGGGATCGGAGAGGCCACTGAAGGCCCGTTGGAGGAGGAGTTTGGGCAGTTGGGCAGTACGAGTCCGGGATCGGAGAGGCCTATAAAGGCCCGTTGGATGAGGAGTTTGGACAGTTGGGTAGTGCGAGTCCCGGGTCGGAGAGCCCTATAAAGGCCCGTTGGAGGACGAGTTTGGGCAGTTGGGTAGTGCGAGTCCGGGATCGGAGAGGCCTATAAAGGCCCGTTGGAGGAGGAGTTTGGGCAGTTGAGCAGTGCGAGTCCGGGATCGGAGAGGCCTATAAAGGCTAGTCGGAGGAGGAGTTTGGGCAGTTGGGTAGTGCGAGTCCAGGATCGGAGAGGCCTATAAAGGCCCGTTGGTGGAGGAGTTTGGGCAGTTGGGTAGTGCGAGTCCGGGATCGGAGAGGCCAAAAAGGCCCGTTGGAGGAGGAGTTTGGGCAGTTGGGTAGTGCGAGTCCGGGATCGGAGAGGCCTATAAAGGCCCGTTGGAGGAGTAGTTTGGACAGTTGGGCAGTGCGAGTCCGGGATCGGAGAGGCCTATAAAGGCCCGTTGGAGGAGGAGTTTGGGCAGTTGCGCAGTGCGAGTCCGGGATCGGAGACGCCTATAAAGGCCCGTTGGAGGAGGAGTTTGGACAGTTGGGCAGTGCGAGTCCGGGATCGGAGAGGCCTATAAAGGCCCGTTGGAGGAGGAGTTTGGGCAATTGGGCAGTGCAAGTCCGGGATCGGAGAGGCCTATAAAGGCCCGTTGGAGGAGGAGTTCGGGCAGTTGGGCAGTGCGAGTCCGGGTTCGGAGAGGTCTATAAAGGCTCTTCGGAGCAGGAGTTCCGGCATTTGGGCAGCGCGAGTCCGTGGTCGGAGAGGCCTATCAAGTCTCATCGGAGGAGGAGTTCCGGCAGTTTGGCAGCGGGAGTCCGGGATCAGAGAGGCCTATAAAGTCTCGTCGGAGGAGGAGTTTGAGCAGTTGGGTAGTGCGAGTCCGGGATCGGAGCGGCCTATAAAGGCCCGTTGGAGGAGGAGTTTGGGCAGTTGGGCAGTGCGAATCCGGGATCGGAGAGGCCTATAAATGCTAGTTGGAGGAGAAGTTTGGGCAGTTGGGCAGTGCGAGTCCGGGATCGGAGAGGCCTATAAAGGCCCGTTGGAGGAGGAGTTTGGGCAGTTGGGTAGTGCGAGTCCGGGATCGGAGGGGCCTATAAAGGCCCATTGGAGGAGGAGTTTGGGCAGTTGGGTAGTGCGAGTCCGGGATCGGAGAGGCCACTAAAGGCCCGTTGGAGGAGGAGTTTGGGCAGTTGTGTAGTGCGAATCCGGGATCGGAGAGGCCTATAAAGGCCCGTTGGAGGAGGAGTTTGGGCAGTTGGGTAGTGCGAGTCTGGGATCGGGGAGGCCTATAAAGGCCCGTTGGAGGAGGAGTTTGGGCAGTTGGGTAGTGCGAGTCCGGGATCGGAGAGGCCTATAAAGGCTCGTTGGAGGAGGAGTTTGGGCAGTTGGGCAGTGCGAGTCCGGGATCGGAGAGGCCTATAAAGTCTCATCGGAGGAGGAGTTTGGTCAGTTGGGTAGTGCGAGTCCGGGATCGGAGAGGCCTATAAAGGCTAGTCGGAGGAGGAGTTTGGGCAGTTGGGTAGTGCGAGTCCGGGATCGGAGAGGCCTATAAAGGCCTGTTGGAGGAGGAGTTTGGGCAGTTGGGCAGTGCGAGTCTGGGATCGGAGAGGCCCATAAAGGCTAGTTGGAGGAGGAGTTTGGACAGTTGGGTAGTGCGAGTCCCGGATCGGAGAGGTCTATAAAGGCCCGTTGGAGGAGGAGTTTGCGCAGTTGGGCAGTGCGAGTCCGGGATCGGAGACGCCAAAAAGGCCCGTTGGAGGAGGAGTTTGGGCAGTTGGGCAGTGCGAGTCCGGGATCGGAGAGGCCTATAAAGGCCCGTTGGAGGAGGAGTTTGGGCAGTTGTGTAGTGCGAGACCGGGATCGGAGAGGCCACAAAAGGCCCGTTGGAGGAGGAGTTTGGGCAGTTGGGTAGTGCGAGTCCGGGATCGGAGAGGCCTATAAAGGCCCATTGGAGGATGAGTTTGGGCAGTTGGGTAGTGCGAGTCCGGGATCGGAGAGGCCTATAAAGGCTAGTCGGAGGAGGAGTTTGGGCAGTTGGGCAGTGCGAGTCTGGGATCGGAGAGGCCTATAAAGGCCCGTTGAAGGAGGAGTTTGGGCAGTTGGGCAGCGCGAGTCCGGGATCGGAGAGGTCTATAAAGGCCCGTCGGAGGAGCAGTTTGGGCAGTTGGGCAGTGCGTGTCCGGGATCGGAGAGGCCTATAAAGGCCCGTTGGAGGAGGAGTTTGGACAGTCGGGTAGTGCGAGTCCGGGATCGGAGAGGCCTATAAAGGCTAGTCGGAGGGGGATTTTGGGCAGTTGGGTAGTGCGAGTCCGGGATCGGAGAGGCCTATAAAGGCCCGTTGAAGGAGGAGTTTGGACAGTTGGGTAGTGCGAGTCCGGGATCGGAGAGGCCTATAAAGGCCCGTTGGAGGAGGAGTTTGGACAGTTGGGTAGTGCGAGTCCGGGGTCGGAGAGGCCTATAAAGGCCCGTTGGAGGAGGAGTTTGGGCAGTTGGGCAGTGCTAGTCCGGGATCGGAGAGGCCTATAAAGGATCATTGGAGGAGGAGTTTGGGCAGTTGGACAGTGCGAGTCCGGGATCGGAGAGGCCTATAAAGGCCCGTTGGAGGAGGAGTTTGGGCTGTTGAGCAGTGCGAGTCCGGGATCGGAGAGGCCTATAAAGGCCCGTTGGAGGAGGAGTTTGGGCAGTTAGGCAGTGCGAGTCCGGGATCGGAGAGGCCTATAAAGGCCCGTTGGAGGAGGAGTTTGCGCAGTTGGGTAGTCCGAGTCCGGGATCGGAGAGGCCTATAAAGGCTAGCTGGAGGAGGAGTTTGGGCAGTTGGGTAGTGCGAGTCCGCGATTGGAGAGGCCTATAAAGGCTAGTTGGAGGAGGAGTTTGGGCAGTTGGGTAGTGCGAGTCTGGGATCGGAGAGGCCTATAAAGGCCCGTCGGAGGAGCAGTTTGGGCAGTTGGGCAGTGCGTGTCCGGGATCGGAGAGGCCTATAAAGGCCCGTTGGAGGAGGAGTTTGGACAGTCGGGTAGTGCGAGTCCGGGATCGGAGAGGCCACTGAAGGCCCGTTGGAGGAGGAGTTTGGGCAGTTGGGCAGTGCGAGTCCGTGATCGGAGAGGCCTATAAAGGCCCGTTGGATGAGGAGTTTGGACAGTTGGGTAGTGCGAGTCCGGGGTCGGAGAGGCCTATAAAGGCCCGTTGGAAGAGGAGTTTGGGCAGTTGGGCAGTGCGAGTCCGGGATCGGAGAGGCCTATAAAGGCCCGTTGGAGGAGGAGTTTGGGCAGTTGGGTAGTGCGAGTCCGGGATCGGAGAGGCCTATAAAGGCCCGTTGCAGGAGGAGTTTGGGCAGTTGAGCAGTGCGAGTCCGGGATCGGAGAAGCCGATAAAGGCTAGTCGGAGGAGTAGTTTGGACAGTTGGGCAGTGCGAGTCCGGGATCGGAGCGGCCTATAAAGGCCCCTTGGAGGAGGAGTTTGGGCAGTTGCGCAGTGCGAGACCGGGATCGGAGAGGCCTATAAAGGCCCGTTGGAGGAGGAGTTTGGACAGTTGGGCAGTGCGAGTCCGGGATCGGAGAGGCCTATAAAGGCCCGTTGGAGGAGGAGTTTGGGCAATTGGGCAGTGCAAGTCCGAGATCGGAGAGGCCTATAAAGGCCCGTTGGAGGAGGAGTTCGGGCAGTTGGGCAGTGCGAGTCCGGGTTCGGAGAGGTCTATAAAGGCTCTTCGGAGCAGGAGTTCCGGCATTTGGGCAGCGCGAGTCCGTGGTCGGAGAGGCCTATCAAGTCTCATCGGAGGAGGAGTTCCGGCAGTTTGGCAGCGGGAGTCCGGGATCGGAGAGGCCTATAAAGTCTCGTCGGAGGAGGAGTTTGAGCAGTTGGGTAGTGCGAGTCCGGGATCGGAGCGGCCTATAAAGGCCCATTGGAGGAGGAGTTTGGGCAGTTGGGCAGTGCGAATCCGGGATCGGAGAGGCCTATAAATGCTAGTTGGAGGAGAAGTTTGGGCAGTTGGGCAGTGCGAGTCCGGGATCGGAGAGGCCTATAAAGGCCCGTTGGAGGAGGAGTTTGGGCAGTTGGGTAGTGCGAGTCCGGGATCGGAGGGGCCTATAAAGGCCCATTGGAGGAGGAGTTTGGGCAGTTGGGTAGTGCGATTCCGGGATCGGAGAGGCCACTAAAGGCCCGTTGGAGGAGGAGTTTGGGCAGTTGTGTAGTGCGAATCCGGGATCGGAGAGGCCTATAAAGGCCCGTTGGAGGAGGAGTTTGGGTAGTTGGGTAGTGCGAGTCTGGGATCGGGGAGGCCTATAAAGGCCCGTTGGAGGAGGAGTTTGGGCAGTTGGGTAGTGCGAGTCCGGGATCGGAGAGGCCTATAAAGGCTCGTTGGAGGAGGAGTTTGGGCAGTTGGGCAGTGCGAGTCCGGGATCGGAGAGGCCTATAAAGTCTCGTCGGAGGAGGAGTTTGGTCAGTTGGGTAGTGCGAGTCCGGGATCGGAGAGGCCTATAAAGGCTAGTTGGAGGAGGAGTTTGGGCAGTTGGGTAGTGCGAGTCCGGGATCGGAGAGGCCTATAAAGGCCTGTTGGAGGAGGAGTTTGGGCAGTTGGGCAGTGCGAGTCTGGGATCGGAGAGGCCCATAAAGGCTAGTTGGAGGAGGAGTTTGGACAGTTGGGTAGTGCGAGTCCCGGATCGGAGAGGTCTATAAAGGCCCGTTGGAGGAGGAGTTTGCGCAGTTGGGCAGTGCGAGTCCGGGATCGGAGACGCCAAAAAGGCCCGTTGGAGGAGGAGTTTGGGCAGTTGGGCAGTGCGAGTCCGGGATCGGAGAGGCCTATAAAGGCCCGTTGGAGGAGGAGTTTGGGCAGTTGTGTAGTGCGAGTCCGGGATCGGAGAGGCCACAAAAGGCCCGTTGGAGGAGGAGTTTGGGCAGTTGGGTAGTGCGAGTCCGGGATCGGAGAGGCCTATGAAGGCCCATTGGAGGATGAGTTTGGGCAGTTGGGTAGTGCGAGTCCGGGATCGGAGAGGCCTATAAAGGCTAGTCGGAGGAGGAGTTTGGGCTGTTGGGCAGTGCGAGTCTGGGATCGGAGAGGCCTATAAAGGCCCGTTGAAGGAGGAGTTTGGGCAGTTGGGCAGCGCGAGTCCGGGATCGGAGAGGTCTATAAAGGCCCGTCGGAGGAGCAGTTTGGGCAGTTGGGCAGTGCGAGTCCGGGATCGGAGAGGCCTATAAAGGCCCGTTGGAGGAGGAGTTTGGACAGTTGGGTAGTGCGAGTCCGGGATCGGAGAGGCCTATAAAGGCCCGTTGGAGGAGGAGTTTGGACAGTTGGGTAGTGCGAGTCCGGGGTCGGGGAGGCCTATAAAGGCCCGTTGGAGGAGGAGTTTGGGCAGTTGGGCAGTGCTAGTCCGGGATCGGAGAGGCCTATAAAGGCCCGTTGGAGGAGGAGTTTGGGCAGTTGGGCAGTGCGAGTCCGGGATCGGAGAGGCCTATAAAGGCTCGTTGGAGGAGGAGTTTGGGCAGTTGGGCAGTGCGAGTCCGGGATCGGAGAGGCCTATAAAGTCTCATCGGAGGAGGAGTTTGGTCAGTTGGGTAGTGCGAGTCCGGGATCGGAGAGGCCTATAAAGGCTAGTCGGAGGAGGAGTTTGGGCAGTTGGGTAGTGCGAGTCCGGGATCGGAGAGGCCTATAAAGGCCTGTTGGAGGAGGAGTTTGGGCAGTTGGGCAGTGCGAGTCTGGGATCGGAGAGGCCCATAAAGGCTAGTTGGAGGAGGAGTTTGGACAGTTGGGTAGTGCGAGTCCCGGATCGGAGAGGTCTATAAAGGCCCGTTGGAGGAGGAGTTTGCGCAGTTTGGCAGTGCGAGTCCGGGATCGGAGACGCCAAAAAGGCCCGTTGGAGGAGGAGTTTGGGCAGTTGGGCAGTGCGAGTCCGGGATCGGAGAGGCCTATAAAGGCCCGTTGGAGGAGGAGTTTGGGCAGTTGTGTAGTGCGAGACCGGGATCGGAGAGGCCACAAAAGGCCCGTTGGAGGAGGAGTTTGGGCAGTTGGGTAGTGCGAGTCCGGGATCGGAGAGGCCTATAAAGGCCCATTGGAGGATGAGTTTGGGCAGTTGGGTAGTGCGAGTCCGGGATCGGAGAGGCCTATAAAGGCTAGTCGGAGGAGGAGTTTGGGCAGTTGGGCAGCGCGAGTCCGGGATCGGAGAGGTCTATAAAGGCCCGTCGGAGGAGCATTTTGGGCAGTTGGGCAGTGCGTGTCCGGGATCGGAGAGGCCTATAAAGGCCCGTTGGAGGAGGAGTTTGGACAGTCGGGTAGTGCGAGTCCGGGATCGGAGAGGCCTATAAAGGCTAGTCGGAGGGGGATTTTGGGCAGTTGGGTAGTGCGAGTCCGGGATCGGAGAGGCCTATAAAGGCCCGTTGGAGGAGGAGTTTGGACAGTTGGGTAGTGCGAGTCCGGGATCGGAGAGGCCTATAAAGGCCCGTTGGAGGAGGAGTTTGGAGAGTTGGGTAGTGCGAGTCCGGGGTCGGAGAGGCCTATAAAGGCCCGTTGGAGGAGGAGTTTGGGCAGTTGGGCAGTGCTAGTCCGGGATCGGAGAGGCCTATAAAGGATCATTGGAGGAGGAGTTTGGGCAGTTGGACAGTGCGAGTCCGGGATCGCAGAGGCCTATAAAGGCCCGTTGGAGGAGGAGTTTGGGCTGTTGAGCAGTGCGAGTCCGGGATCGGAGAGGCCTATAAAGGCCCGTTGGAGGAGGAGTTTGGACAGTCGGGTAGTGCGAGTCCGGGATCGGAGAGGCCACTGAAGGCCCGTTGGAGGAGGAGTTTGGGCAGTTGGGCAGTGCGAGTCCGGGATCGGAGAGGCCAAGAAAGGCCCGTTGGAGGAGGAGTTTGGGCAGTTGGGTAGTGCGAGTCCGGGATCGGAGAGGCCTATAAAGGCCCGTTGCAGGAGGAGTTTGGGCAGTTGAGCAGTGCGAGTCCGGGATCGGAGAGGCCTATAAAGGCTAGTCGGAGGAGTAGTTTGGACAGTTGGGCAGTGCGAGTCCGGGATCGGAGAGGCCTATAAAGGCCCGTTGGAGGAGGAGTTTGGGCAGTTGCGCAGTGCGAGACCGGGATCGGAGAGGCCTATAAAGGCCCGTTGGAGGAGGAGTTTGGACTGTTGGGCAGTGCGAGTCCGGGATCGGAGAGGCCTATAAAGGCCCGTTGGAGGAGGAGTTTGGGCAATTGGGCAGTGCAAGTCCGGGATCGGAGAGGCCTATAAAGGCCCGTTGGAGGAGGAGTTCGGGCAGTTGGGCAGTGCGAGTCCGGGTTCGGAGAGGTCTATAAAGGCTCTTCGGAGCAGGAGTTCCGGCATTTGGGCAGCGCGAGTCCGTGGTCGGAGAGGCCTATCAAGTCTCATCGGAGGAGGAGTTCCGGCAGTTTGGCAGCGGGAGTCCGGGATCGGAGAGGCCTATAAAGTCTCGTCGGAGGAGGAGTTTGAGCAGTTGGGTAGTGCGAGTCCGGGATCGGAGCGGCCTATAAAGGCCCATTGGAGGAGGAGTTTGGGCAGTTGGGCAGTGCGAATCCGGGATCGGAGAGGCCTATAAATGCTAGTTGGAGGAGAAGTTTGGGCAGTTGGGCAGTGCGAGTCCGGAATCTGAGAGTCCTATAAAGGCCCGTTGGAGGAGGAGTTTGGGCAGTTGGGTAGTGCGAGTCCGGGATCGGAGGGGCCTATAAAGGCCCATTGGAGGAGGAGTTTGGGCAGTTGGGTAGTGCGAGTCCGGGATCGGAGAGGCCACTAAAGGCCCGTTGGAGGAGGAGTTTGGGCAGTTGTGTAGTGCGAATCCGGGATCGGAGAGGCCTATAAAGGCCCGTTGGAGGAGGAGTTTGGGCAGTTGGGTAGTGCGAGTCTGGGATCGGGGAGGCCTATAAAGGCCCGTTGGAGGAGGAGTTTGGGCAGTTGGGTAGTGCGAGTCCGGGATCGGAGAGGCCTATAAAGGCTCGTTGGAGGAGGAGTTTGGGCAGTTGGGCAGTGCGAGTCCGGGATCGGAGAGGCCTATAAAGTCTCGTCGGAGGAGGAGTTAGGTCAGTTGGGTAGTGCGAGTCCGGGATCGGAGAGGCCTGTAAAGGCTAGTCGGAGGAGGAGTTTGGGCAGTTGGGTAGTGCGAGTCCGGGATCGGAGAGGCCTATAAAGGCCTGTTGGAGGAGAAGTTTGGGCAGTTGGGCAGTGCGAGTCTGGGATCGGAGAGGCCCATAAAGGCTAGTTGGAGGAGGAGTTTGGACAGTTGGGTAGTGCGAGTCCCGGATCGGAGAGGTCTATAAAGGCCCGTTGGAGGAGGAGTTTGCGCAGTTGGGCAGTGCGAGTCCGGGATCGGAGACGCCAAAAAGGCCCGTTGGAGGAGGAGTTTGGGCAGTTGGGCAGTGCGAGTCCGGGATCGGAGAGGCCTATAAAGGCCCGTTGGAGGAGGAGTTTGGGCAGTTGTGTAGTGCGAGTCCGGGATCGGAGAGGCCACAAAAGGCCCGTTGGAGGAGGAGTTTGGGCAGTTGGGTAGTGCGAGTCCGGGATCGGAGAGGCCTATAAAGGCCCATTGGAGGATGAGTTTGGGCAGTTGGGTAGTGCGAGTCCGGGATCGGAGAGGCCTATAAAGGCTAGTCGGAGGAGGAGTTTGGGCAGTTGGGCAGTGCGAGTCTGGGATCGGAGAGGCCTATAAAGGCCCGTTGAAGGAGGAGTTTGGGCAGTTGGGCAGCGCGAGTCCGGGATCGGAGAGGTCTATAAAGGCCCGTCGGAGGAGCAGTTTGGGCAGTTGGGCAGTGCGAGTCCGGGATCGGAGAGGCCTATAAAGGCCCGTTGGAGGAGGAGTTTGGACAGTTGGGTAGTGCGAGTCCGGGGTCGGAGAGGCCTATAAAGGCCCGTTGGAGGAGGAGTTTGGGCTGTTGAGCAGTGCGAGTCCGGGATCGGAGAGGCCTATAAAGGCCCGTTGGAGGAGGAGTTTGGGCAGTTAGGCAGTGCGAGTCCGGGATCGGAGAGGCCTCTCAAGGCCCGTTGGAGGAGGAGTTTGGGCAGTTGGGTAGTGCGAGTCCGGGATCGGAGAGGCCTATAAAGGCCCGTTGGAGGAGGAGTTTGCGCAGTTGGGTAGTCCGAGTCCGGGATCGGAGAGGCCTATAAAGGCTAGTTGGAGGAGGAGTTTGGGCAGTTGGGTAGTGCGAGTCTGGGATCGGAGAGGCCTATAAAGGCCCGTTGGAGGAGGAGTTTTGACAGTTGGGTAGTGCGAGTCCGGGATCGGAGAGGCCTCTGAAGGCCCGTTGGAGGAGGAGTTTGGGCAGTTGGGCAGTGCGAGTCCGGGATCGGAGAGGCCTATAAAGGCCCGTTGGATGAGGAGTTTGGACAGTTGGGTAGTGCGAGTCCGGGGTCGGAGAGGCCTATAAAGGCCCGTTGGAAGAGGAGTTTGGGCAGTTGGGCAGTGCGAGTCCGGGATCGGAGAGGCCTATAAAGGCCCGTTGGAGGAGGAGTTTGGGCAGTTGGGTAGTGCGAGTCCGGGATCGGAGAGGCCTATAAAGGCCCGTTGCAGGAGGAGTTTGGGCAGTTGAGCAGTGCGAGTCCGGGATCGGAGAGGCCTATAAAGGCTAGTCGGAGGAGGAGTTTGGGCAGTTGGGCAGTGCGAGTCCGGGATCCGAGAGGCCTATAAAGGCCCGTTGGAGGAGGAGTTTGGGCAGTTGGGCAGTGCAAGTCCGAGTTCGGAGAGGCCTTTCAAGGCCCGTTGGAGGAGGAGTTTGGACAGTTGGGCAGTGCGAGTCCGGGATTGGAGAGGCCTCTAAAGGCTCGTTGGAGGAGAAGTTTGGGCAGTTGGGTAGTGCAAGTCCGGGAGCGGAGAGGCCTATAAAGGCCCGTTGGAGGAGGAGTTTGGAAAGTTGGGTAGCGCGAGTCCGGGATCGGAGAGGCCTATAAAGGCCCGTTGGAGGAGGAGTTTGGGCAGTTGGGCAGTGCAAGTCCGGGATCGGAGAGGCCTATAAAGGCCCGTTGGAGGAGGAGTTTGGACAGTTGGGCAGTGCGAGTCCGGGATTGGAGAGGCCTTTAAAGGCTCGTTGGAGGAGAAGTTTGGGCAGTTGGGCAGTACGAGTCCGGGATCGGAGAGGCCTATAAAGGCCCGTTGGAGGAGGAGTTTGAGCAGTTGGATAGTGCGAGTCCGGGATCGGAGAGCCTATAAAGGCCCGTTGGAGGAGGAGTTTGGAAAGTTGGGTAGCGCGAGTCCGGGATCGGAGAGGCCTATAAAGGCCCGTTGGAGGAGGAGTTTGGGCAGTTGGGCAGTGCGAGTCCGGGATCGGTGAGGCCTATAAAGGACCGTTGGAGGAGGAGTTTGGGCAGTTGGGCAGTGCGAGTAAGGAATCGGAGAGGCCTATAAAGGCCCGTTGGAGGAGTAGTTTGGGCAGTTGGGCAGTGCGAGTCCGGGATCGGAGATTCCTATAAAGGCCCTTTGGAGGAGGAGTTTGGACAGTTGGGTAGTGCGAGTCCGGTATCGGAGAGGCCTATAAAGGCCCGTTGGAAGAGGAGTTTGGGCAGTTGGGCAGTGCAAGTCCGGGATCGGAGAGGCCTCTAAAGGCCTGATGGAGGAGGAGTTTGGGCAGTTGGGTAGTGCGAGTCCTGGATCGGAGAGGCCGATAAAGGCCCGTTGGAAGAGGAGTTTGGACAGTTGGGTAGTGCGAGTCCGGAATCGGGGAGGCCTATAAAGGCCCGTTGGAGGAGGAGTTTGGACAGTTGGGCAGTGCAAGTCCGGGATCGGAGAGGCCTATAAGCGCCCGTTTGAGGAGGAGTTTGGGCAGTTGTGTAGTGCGAGTCCGGGATCGGAGAGGCCACAAAAGGCCCGTTGGAGGAGGAGTTTGGGCAGTTGGGTAGTGCGAGTCCGGGATCGGAGAGGCCTATGAAGGCCCATTGGAGGATGAGTTTGGGCAGTTGGGTAGTGCGAGTCCGGGATCGGAGAGGCCTATAAAGGCTAGTCGGAGGAGGAGTTTGGGCTGTTGGGCAGTGCGAGTCTGGGATCGGAGAGGCCTATAAAGGCCCGTTGAAGGAGGAGTTTGGGCAGTTGGGCAGCGCGAGTCCGGGATCGGAGAGGTCTATAAAGGCCCGTCGGAGGAGCAGTTTGGGCAGTTGGGCAGTGCGAGTCCGGGATCGGAGAGGCCTATAAAGGCCCGTTGGAGGAGGAGTTTGGACAGTTGGGTAGTGCGAGTCCGGGATCGGAGAGGCCTATAAAGGCCCGTTGGAGGAGGAGTTTGGACAGTTGGGTAGTGCGAGTCCGGGGTCGGGGAGGCCTATAAAGGCCCGTTGGAGGAGGAGTTTGGGCAGTTGGGCAGTGCTAGTCCGGGATCGGAGAGGCCTATAAAGGCCCGTTGGAGGAGGAGTTTGGGCAGTTGGGCAGTGCGAGTCCGGGATCGGAGAGGCCTATAAAGGCTCGTTGGAGGAGGAGTTTGGGCAGTTGGGCAGTGCGAGTCCGGGATCGGAGAGGCCTATAAAGTCTCATCGGAGGAGGAGTTTGGTCAGTTGGGTAGTGCGAGTCCGGGATCGGAGAGGCCTATAAAGGCTAGTCGGAGGAGGAGTTTGGGCAGTTGGGTAGTGCGAGTCCGGGATCGGAGAGGCCTATAAAGGCCTGTTGGAGGAGGAGTTTGGGCAGTTGGGCAGTGCGAGTCTGGGATCGGAGAGGCCCATAAAGGCTAGTTGGAGGAGGAGTTTGGACAGTTGGGTAGTGCGAGTCCCGGATCGGAGAGGTCTATAAAGGCCCGTTGGAGGAGGAGTTTGCGCAGTTTGGCAGTGCGAGTCCGGGATCGGAGACGCCAAAAAGGCCCGTTGGAGGAGGAGTTTGGGCAGTTGGGCAGTGCGAGTCCGGGATCGGAGAGGCCTATAAAGGCCCGTTGGAGGAGGAGTTTGGGCAGTTGTGTAGTGCGAGACCGGGATCGGAGAGGCCACAAAAGGCCCGTTGGAGGAGGAGTTTGGGCAGTTGGGCAGTGCAAGTCCGGGATCGGAGAGGCCTCTAAAGGCCTGATGGAGGAGGAGTTTGGGCAGTTGGGTAGTGCGAGTCCTGGATCGGAGAGGCCGATAAAGGCCCGTTGGAAGAGGAGTTTGGACAGTTGGGTAGTGCGAGTCCGGAATCGGGGAGGCCTATAAAGGCCCGTTGGAGGAGGAGTTTGGACAGTTGGGCAGTGCAAGTCCGGGATCGGAGAGGCCTATAAGCGCCCGTTTGAGGAGGAGTTTGGGCAGTTGTGTAGTGCGAGTCCGGGATCGGAGAGGCCACAAAAGGCCCGTTGGAGGAGGAGTTTGGGCAGTTGGGTAGTGCGAGTCCGGGATCGGAGAGGCCTATGAAGGCCCATTGGAGGATGAGTTTGGGCAGTTGGGTAGTGCGAGTCCGGGATCGGAGAGGCCTATAAAGGCTAGTCGGAGGAGGAGTTTGGGCTGTTGGGCAGTGCGAGTCTGGGATCGGAGAGGCCTATAAAGGCCCGTTGAAGGAGGAGTTTGGGCAGTTGGGCAGCGCGAGTCCGGGATCGGAGAGGTCTATAAAGGCCCGTCGGAGGAGCAGTTTGGGCAGTTGGGCAGTGCGAGTCCGGGATCGGAGAGGCCTATAAAGGCCCGTTGGAGGAGGAGTTTGGACAGTTGGGTAGTGCGAGTCCGGGATCGGAGAGGCCTATAAAGGCCCGTTGGAGGAGGAGTTTGGACAGTTGGGTAGTGCGAGTCCGGGGTCGGGGAGGCCTATAAAGGCCCGTTGGAGGAGGAGTTTGGGCAGTTGGGCAGTGCTAGTCCGGGATCGGAGAGGCCTATAAAGGCCCGTTGGAGGAGGAGTTTGGGCAGTTGGGCAGTGCGAGTCCGGGATCGGAGAGGCCTATAAAGGCTCGTTGGAGGAGGAGTTTGGGCAGTTGGGCAGTGCGAGTCCGGGATCGGAGAGGCCTATAAAGTCTCATCGGAGGAGGAGTTTGGTCAGTTGGGTAGTGCGAGTCCGGGATCGGAGAGGCCTATAAAGGCTAGTCGGAGGAGGAGTTTGGGCAGTTGGGTAGTGCGAGTCCGGGATCGGAGAGGCCTATAAAGGCCTGTTGGAGGAGGAGTTTGGGCAGTTGGGCAGTGCGAGTCTGGGATCGGAGAGGCCCATAAAGGCTAGTTGGAGGAGGAGTTTGGACAGTTGGGTAGTGCGAGTCCCGGATCGGAGAGGTCTATAAAGGCCCGTTGGAGGAGGAGTTTGCGCAGTTTGGCAGTGCGAGTCCGGGATCGGAGACGCCAAAAAGGCCCGTTGGAGGAGGAGTTTGGGCAGTTGGGCAGTGCGAGTCCGGGATCGGAGAGGCCTATAAAGGCCCGTTGGAGGAGGAGTTTGGGCAGTTGTGTAGTGCGAGACCGGGATCGGAGAGGCCACAAAAGGCCCGTTGGAGGAGGAGTTTGGGCAGTTGGGTAGTGCGAGTCCGGGATCGGAGAGGCCTATAAAGGCCCATTGGAGGATGAGTTTGGGCAGTTGGGTAGTGCGAGTCCGGGATCGGAGAGGCCTATAAAGGCTAGTCGGAGGAGGAGTTTGGGCAGTTGGGCAGCGCGAGTCCGGGATCGGAGAGGTCTATAAAGGCCCGTCGGAGGAGCATTTTGGGCAGTTGGGCAGTGCGTGTCCGGGATCGGAGAGGCCTATAAAGGCCCGTTGGAGGAGGAGTTTGGACAGTCGGGTAGTGCGAGTCCGGGATCGGAGAGGCCTATAAAGGCTAGTCGGAGGGGGATTTTGGGCAGTTGAGTAGTGCGAGTCCGGGATCGGAGAGGCCTATAAAGGCCCGTTGGAGGAGGAGTTTGGACAGTTGGGTAGTGCGAGTCCGGGATCGGAGAGGCCTATAAAGGCCCGTTGGAGGAGGAGTTTGGAGAGTTGGGTAGTGCGAGTCCGGGGTCGGAGAGGCCTATAAAGGCCCGTTGGAGGAGGAGTTTGGGCAGTTGGGCAGTGCTAGTCCGGGATCGGAGAGGCCTATAAAGGATCATTGGAGGAGGAGTTTGGGCAGTTGGACAGTGCGAGTCCGGGATCGCAGAGGCCTATAAAGGCCCGTTGGAGGAGGAGTTTGGGCTGTTGAGCAGTGCGAGTCCGGGATCGGAGAGGCCTATAAAGGCCCGTTGGAGGAGGAGTTTGGACAGTCGGGTAGTGCGAGTCCGGGATCGGAGAGGCCACTGAAGGCCCGTTGGAGGAGGAGTTTGGGCAGTTGGGCAGTGCGAGTCCGGGATCGGAGAGGCCTATAAAGGCCCGTTGGATGAGGAGTTTGGACAGTTGGGTAGTGCGAGTCCGGGGTCGGAGAGGCCTATAAAGGCCCGTTGGAAGAGGAGTTTGGGCAGTTGGGCAGTGCGAGTCCGGGATCGGAGAGGCCAAGAAAGGCCCGTTGGAGGAGGAGTTTGGGCAGTTGGGTAGTGCGAGTCCGGGATCGGAGAGGCCTATAAAGGCCCGTTGCAGGAGGAGTTTGGGCAGTTGAGCAGTGCGAGTCCGGGATCGGAGAGGCCTATAAAGGCTAGTCGGAGGAGTAGTTTGGACAGTTGGGCAGTGCGAGTCCGGGATCGGAGAGGCCTATAAAGGCCCGTTGGAGGAGGAGTTTGGGCAGTTGCGCAGTGCGAGACCGGGATCGGAGAGGCCTATAAAGGCCCGTTGGAGGAGGAGTTTGGACTGTTGGGCAGTGCGAGTCCGGGATCGGAGAGGCCTATAAAGGCCCGTTGGAGGAGGAGTTTGGGCAATTGGGCAGTGCAAGTCCGGGATCGGAGAGGCCTATAAAGGCCCGTTGGAGGAGGAGTTCGGGCAGTTGGGCAGTGCGAGTCCGGGTTCGGAGAGGTCTATAAAGGCTCTTCGGAGCAGGAGTTCCGGCATTTGGGCAGCGCGAGTCCGTGGTCGGAGAGGCCTATCAAGTCTCATCGGAGGAGGAGTTCCGGCAGTTTGGCAGCGGGAGTCCGGGATCGGAGAGGCCTATAAAGTCTCGTCGGAGGAGGAGTTTGAGCAGTTGGGTAGTGCGAGTCCGGGATCGGAGCGGCCTATAAAGGCCCATTGGAGGAGGAGTTTGGGCAGTTGGGCAGTGCGAATCCGGGATCGGAGAGGCCTATAAATGCTAGTTGGAGGAGAAGTTTGGGCAGTTGGGCAGTGCGAGTCCGGAATCTGAGAGTCCTATAAAGGCCCGTTGGAGGAGGAGTTTGGGCAGTTGGGTAGTGCGAGTCCGGGATCGGAGGGGCCTATAAAGGCCCATTGGAGGAGGAGTTTGGGCAGTTGGGTAGTGCGAGTCCGGGATCGGAGAGGCCACTAAAGGCCCGTTGGAGGAGGAGTTTGGGCAGTTGTGTAGTGCGAATCCGGGATCGGAGAGGCCTATAAAGGCCCGTTGGAGGAGGAGTTTGGGCAGTTGGGTAGTGCGAGTCTGGGATCGGGGAGGCCTATAAAGGCCCGTTGGAGGAGGAGTTTGGGCAGTTGGGTAGTGCGAGTCCGGGATCGGAGAGGCCTATAAAGGCTCGTTGGAGGAGGAGTTTGGGCAGTTGGGCAGTGCGAGTCCGGGATCGGAGAGGCCTATAAAGTCTCGTCGGAGGAGGAGTTAGGTCAGTTGGGTAGTGCGAGTCCGGGATCGGAGAGGCCTGTAAAGGCTAGTCGGAGGAGGAGTTTGGGCAGTTGGGTAGTGCGAGTCCGGGATCGGAGAGGCCTATAAAGGCCTGTTGGAGGAGAAGTTTGGGCAGTTGGGCAGTGCGAGTCTGGGATCGGAGAGGCCCATAAAGGCTAGTTGGAGGAGGAGTTTGGACAGTTGGGTAGTGCGAGTCCCGGATCGGAGAGGTCTATAAAGGCCCGTTGGAGGAGGAGTTTGCGCAGTTGGGCAGTGCGAGTCCGGGATCGGAGACGCCAAAAAGGCCCGTTGGAGGAGGAGTTTGGGCAGTTGGGCAGTGCGAGTCCGGGATCGGAGAGGCCTATAAAGGCCCGTTGGAGGAGGAGTTTGGGCAGTTGTGTAGTGCGAGTCCGGGATCGGAGAGGCCACAAAAGGCCCGTTGGAGGAGGAGTTTGGGCAGTTGGGTAGTGCGAGTCCGGGATCGGAGAGGCCTATAAAGGCCCATTGGAGGATGAGTTTGGGCAGTTGGGTAGTGCGAGTCCGGGATCGGAGAGGCCTATAAAGGCTAGTCGGAGGAGGAGTTTGGGCAGTTGGGCAGTGCGAGTCTGGGATCGGAGAGGCCTATAAAGGCCCGTTGAAGGAGGAGTTTGGGCAGTTGGGCAGCGCGAGTCCGGGATCGGAGAGGTCTATAAAGGCCCGTCGGAGGAGCAGTTTGGGCAGTTGGGCAGTGCGAGTCCGGGATCGGAGAGGCCTATAAAGGCCCGTTGGAGGAGGAGTTTGGACAGTTGGGTAGTGCGAGTCCGGGGTCGGAGAGGCCTATAAAGGCCCGTTGGAGGAGGAGTTTGGGCTGTTGAGCAGTGCGAGTCCGGGATCGGAGAGGCCTATAAAGGCCCGTTGGAGGAGGAGTTTGGGCAGTTAGGCAGTGCGAGTCCGGGATCGGAGAGGCCTCTCAAGGCCCGTTGGAGGAGGAGTTTGGGCAGTTGGGTAGTGCGAGTCCGGGATCGGAGAGGCCTATAAAGGCCCGTTGGAGGAGGAGTTTGCGCAGTTGGGTAGTCCGAGTCCGGGATCGGAGAGGCCTATAAAGGCTAGTTGGAGGAGGAGTTTGGGCAGTTGGGTAGTGCGAGTCTGGGATCGGAGAGGCCTATAAAGGCCCGTTGGAGGAGGAGTTTTGACAGTTGGGTAGTGCGAGTCCGGGATCGGAGAGGCCTCTGAAGGCCCGTTGGAGGAGGAGTTTGGGCAGTTGGGCAGTGCGAGTCCGGGATCGGAGAGGCCTATAAAGGCCCGTTGGATGAGGAGTTTGGACAGTTGGGTAGTGCGAGTCCGGGGTCGGAGAGGCCTATAAAGGCCCGTTGGAAGAGGAGTTTGGGCAGTTGGGCAGTGCGAGTCCGGGATCGGAGAGGCCTATAAAGGCCCGTTGGAGGAGGAGTTTGGGCAGTTGGGTAGTGCGAGTCCGGGATCGGAGAGGCCTATAAAGGCCCGTTGCAGGAGGAGTTTGGGCAGTTGAGCAGTGCGAGTCCGGGATCGGAGAGGCCTATAAAGGCTAGTCGGAGGAGGAGTTTGGGCAGTTGGGCAGTGCGAGTCCGGGATCCGAGAGGCCTATAAAGGCCCGTTGGAGGAGGAGTTTGGGCAGTTGGGCAGTGCAAGTCCGAGTTCGGAGAGGCCTTTCAAGGCCCGTTGGAGGAGGAGTTTGGACAGTTGGGCAGTGCGAGTCCGGGATTGGAGAGGCCTCTAAAGGCTCGTTGGAGGAGAAGTTTGGGCAGTTGGGTAGTGCAAGTCCGGGAGCGGAGAGGCCTATAAAGGCCCGTTGGAGGAGGAGTTTGGAAAGTTGGGTAGCGCGAGTCCGGGATCGGAGAGGCCTATAAAGGCCCGTTGGAGGAGGAGTTTGGGCAGTTGGGCAGTGCAAGTCCGGGATCGGAGAGGCCTATAAAGGCCCGTTGGAGGAGGAGTTTGGACAGTTGGGCAGTGCGAGTCCGGGATTGGAGAGGCCTTTAAAGGCTCGTTGGAGGAGAAGTTTGGGCAGTTGGGCAGTACGAGTCCGGGATCGGAGAGGCCTATAAAGGCCCGTTGGAGGAGGAGTTTGAGCAGTTGGATAGTGCGAGTCCGGGATCGGAGAGCCTATAAAGGCCCGTTGGAGGAGGAGTTTGGAAAGTTGGGTAGCGCGAGTCCGGGATCGGAGAGGCCTATAAAGGCCCGTTGGAGGAGGAGTTTGGGCAGTTGGGCAGTGCGAGTCCGGGATCGGTGAGGCCTATAAAGGACCGTTGGAGGAGGAGTTTGGGCAGTTGGGCAGTGCGAGTAAGGAATCGGAGAGGCCTATAAAGGCCCGTTGGAGGAGTAGTTTGGGCAGTTGGGCAGTGCGAGTCCGGGATCGGAGATTCCTATAAAGGCCCTTTGGAGGAGGAGTTTGGACAG
This sequence comes from Pristiophorus japonicus, assembly GCF_044704955.1. Lineage (NCBI taxonomy): Eukaryota > Metazoa > Chordata > Chondrichthyes > Pristiophoridae > Pristiophorus > Pristiophorus japonicus. Next base: position 1,114,578 of record NW_027254846.1, on the reverse strand, counting down.
TTGGGTAGTGCGAGTCCGGTATCGGAGAGGCCTATAAAGGCCCGTTGGAAGAGGAGTTTGGGCAGTTGGGCAGTGCAAGTCCGGGATCGGAGAGGCCTCTAAAGGCCTGATGGAGGAGGAGTTTGGGCAGTTGGGTAGTGCGAGTCCTGGATCGGAGAGGCCGATAAAGGCCCGTTGGAAGAGGAGTTTGGACAGTTGGGTAGTGCGAGTCCGGAATCGGGGAGGCCTATAAAGGCCCGTTGGAGGAGGAGTTTGGACAGTTGGGCAGTGCAAGTCCGGGATCGGAGAGGCCTATAAGCGCCCGTTTGAGGAGGAGTTTGGACAGTTGGGCAGTGCGAGTCCGGGGTCGGAGAGGCCTATAAACGCCCGTTGGAGGAGGAGTTTGGACAGTTGGGCTATGCGAGTCCGTGATCGGAGAGGCCACTAAAGACCCGTTGGACGAGGAGTGTGGACAGTTGGGTAGTGCGAGTCCGGGATCGGAGAGGCCTATAAAGGTTTGTTGGAGGAGTAGTTTGGGCCGTTGGGTAGTGCGAGTCCGGGATCGGAGAGGCCTATAAAGGCCCGTTGGATGAGGAGATTGGACAGTTGGGCAGTGCGAGTCCGGGATCGGAGAGGTCTATAAAGGCTCGTTGGAGGAGGAGTTTGGACAGTTCGGTAGTGCGAGTCCGGGGTCGGAGGGGCCTATAAAGGCCCGTTGGAGGAGGAGTTTGGACAGTTGGGTAGTGCGAGTCCGGGATCGGAGAGGCCTATAAAGTCACGTTGGAGGAGGAGTTTGAGCAGTTGGGTAGTGCGAGTCCGGGATCGGAGAGGCCTTTCAAGGCCCGTTGGAGGAGGAGTTTGGACAGTTGGGTAGTGCGAGTCCGGGAACGGGGAGGGCTATAAAGGCCCGTTGGAGGAGGTGTTTGTGCAGTTGGGTAGTGCGAGTCCGGGATCGGAGAGGCCTATAAAGGCCCGTTGGAGGAGGAGTTTGGGCAGTTGGGTAGTGCGAGTCCGGGATCGGAGAGGCCATTAAAGGCGCGTTGGACGAGGAGTTTGGACAGTTGGGTAGTGCGAGGCCGGGATCGGAGAGGCCTATAAAGGTTTTTTGGAGGAGGAGTTTGGGCAGTTGGGTAGTGCGAGTCCGGGATCGGAGAGGTCTATAAAGGCCCGTTGGATGAGGAGTTTGGACAGTTGGGCAGTGCGAGTCCGGGATCGGAGAGGTCTATAAAGGCTCGTTGGAGGAGGAGTTTGGACAGTTGGGTAGTGCGAGTCCGGGGTCGGAGAGGCCTATAAAGGCCCGTTGGAGGATGAGTTTGGACAGTTGGGTAGTCCGAGTCCGGGATCGGAGAGGCCTATAAAGGCCCGTTGGAGGAGGAGTTTGGGCAGTTGGGTAGTGCGAGTCCGGGATCGGAGAGGCATCTAAAGGCCCGTTGGAGGAGGAGTTTGGGCAGTTGGGTTGTGCGAGTCCGGCATCGGAGAGGCCTATAAAGGCCCTTTGGAGGAGGAGTTTGGGCAGTTGGGTAGTGCGAGTCCGGGATCGGAGAGGCCTATAAAGGCCCGTTGAAGGAGGAGTTTGGGCAGTTGGGTAGTGCGAGTCCGGGATCGGGGAGGCCTATAAAGGCCCATTGGAGGAGGTGTTTGGGCAGTTGGGTAGTGCGAGTCCGGGATCGGAGAGGCCTATAAAGGCCCGTTGGAGGAGGAGTTTGGGCAGTTGGGTAGTGCGAGTCCGGGGTCGGAGAGGCCTATAAAGTCACGTTGGAGGAGGAGTTTGAGCAGTTGGGTAGTGTGAGTCCGGGATCGGAGAGGCCTATAAAAGCACGTTGGAGGAGGAATTTGGGCAGTTGGGTAGTGCGAGTCCGGGATCGGAGAGGCCTATAAAGGCCCGTTGGAGGAGGAGTTTGGGCAGTTGGGTAGTGCGAGTCCGGGATCGGGGAGGCCAATAAAGGCACGTTGGAGGAGGAGTTTGGGCAGTTGGGTAGTGCGAGTCCGGGATCGGAGAGGCCTATAAAGGCCCGTTGGAGGAGGAGTTTGGGCAGTTGGGTAGTGCGAGTCCGGGGTCTGAGAGCCGGGGCTTGTGCAGCTGCAGCAGGGAGGCAAAAAAGAAGTAGAGAGAAATCGAAATGTGATGTCACTGCCAAGGTGGTAAGTGATTGGCTGGTGATCGCTGAGTAGTTTGTCTTTTTCTTTTTCATATCAGTAAATAACTTTTAGCATTGTTGTTGCCAACTTAAGTGTATCTAACGGTTAAGTAATGGCAGCAGAGGTCGGACATGTCTTATGCTCCTCCTGTACTTTGTGGGAAGTCAGGGACGCTTCCGGTGTCCCAGACGACTACGTGTGCAGGAAGTGTGTCCAACTCCAGCTGCTGACGGACCACGTTGAGGAACTGGAGCTGTGGGTGGATGCATTCTGGAGCATGCACAATGCTGAGAATGTCACCTGTGGTCATCCCCCTGCAAAAAAGATACACTGCTTTGGGTACTGTTGAGGGGGATGACTCCTCAGGGGAGGGCAGCAGCAGCCAAGTTCATGCCACCGTTGCTGACTCTGCTGCACAAGAGGGCAGGAAAAAGAGTGGGAGAGCGATAGTGATAGGGGTTTCAATTAAAAGGGGAACAGATAAGCGTTTCTGCGGCCGCAAGCAAGACTCCAGGATGATATGTTGCCGCCCTGGTGCAAGGGTCAAGGATGTCTCAGAGTGGGTGCAGGACATTCTGAAAAGGGAGGGTGAACAGCCAGTTGACGTCGTGCATATCGGTACCAATGACATAGGTAAAAACCGGGATAAGGTCCTCCGAGACGAATTTAGGGAGCTAGCAGTTAAATTAAAATGTATGACCTTCAAAGTAGTAATTTCAGGATTGCTATCAGTGCGGCGTTCTAATCAGAGTAGGAATCGCAGGATAGCTCAGATGAATACATGGCTTGAGGAGTGGTGCAGAAGGGAGGGATTCAAATTCCTGGGACATGGGAACCGGTTCTGGGGATAGTGAGACTTGTACAAACCAGACGGTCTGCCCTTTGGCAGGATCGGAACCAATATCCGAGGGTGTGTGTTTGCGAGTGCTATTCGGGAGAAGTTAAACTTATATGACAGGGGGATGGGAACCTATGCAGGGAGACAGAGGCAAATAGAAGGATGGCAGAAGCAAAACGTAGAAAGGAGAATAGTAAATGCGAAGGGCAGAGAAAAACATGGCAAAAAGCAAAAAGGGCCACATTACAGAAAGATTCAAAAGGGGCAAAGTGTGTTAAAAAGCCAAGCCTGAAGGCAAAGTGCTTCAAATGCGAGGAGTATTCGGAATAAGATGGATGAATTAACTGCGCAGATAGCAGGTAAGGGATACGATGTGATTGGCGTCACGGAGACATGGCTCCAGGGTGACCAAGACTAGGAACTCAACATCCAAGGGTATTCAGCATTTAGGAAGGATAGACAGAAAGGAAAAGGAGGCGGGGTGGCGTTGCTGGTTAAAGAGGAGCTCAATGCGATTTTAAGGAAGGACATTAACCTGGATGATGTGGAATCGGTATGGGTGGAGCTGCGGAATTCCAAAGGGCAGGAACGCTACTGGGAGTTGTTTATAGACCATAAAATAGTAGTAGTGAGCTTGGGGACAGCATCATGCAAGAAATAAGGGATGTGTGCAATAAAGGTACAGCAGTAATCGTGGTCTACTTTAATCTACATATTGATTGGGCTAACCTACCTGGTAGCAATGCGGTGGAGGACGATTTCCTGGAGTGTTTTAGGGATGGTTTTCTAGACCAATATGTCGAGGAACCAATCAGGGAGCTGGCCATCCGAGACAGGGTGATATGTAATGAGAAGGAACTAACTAGCCGCTTGTTGTGCGAGGCCCCTTGGTGAAAAGTGACCATAATATGGTAGAATTTCTTATTAACATGGAGAGTGACAAAGTTAATTCGGAAACTAGGGTCCTGAACTTAAGGAAAGGTAACTTCGTCGGTATATGGCGTGAATTGGCTAGAATAGACTGGCAGAGGATACTTAAAGTATTGACGGTGGATAAGCAATGGCAAACATTTAACGATCACATGGATGAACTTGAGCAATTGCACATTCCTGTCTGGAGTAAAAATAAAACTGGGAAGGTGGCTCAACCATGGCGAGCAAGGGAAATTAAGGATAGTGGTAAAATTAATGAAGAGGCATATAAATTGGCTAGAAAAAGCAACAACCTGAGGACTGGGAGAAATTTAGAATTCAACATTGGAGGACGAAGGGTTTAATTCCGAGGGAGAAAATAGAGGTCGAGAGGAAGCATGCAGGGAATATAAAAACTGACTGCAAAAGCTTCTATAAATTTGTGAAGAGAAAAAGATTAGTAAAGAGAAATGTAGGTCCTTTGCAGTCGGTTTCAGGTGAATTTATAATGGGGAACAAAGAAATCGCAGTTCAATTGAACCAATACTGCGGTTCTGTCTTCACAAAGGAAGATACAAATAACCTTCCCAATGTACTAGGGGACAGTGGGTCTAGTGAGAAGGAGGAACTGAAAGATATCCTTATTAGGCGGGAAATTGCGTTAGGGAAATTGATGGGATTAAAGCCCGATAATCCCCAGGGCCTGATAGTCTGCATTCCAGAGTAATTAAGGAGCTGGCCCTAGAAATAGTGGATGCATTGGTGATCATTTTCCAACAGTCTTTCGAATCTGGATCAGTTCATGGAGGGTAGCTAATGTAACACCACTTTTTTAAAAAGGAGGGAGAGATTAAATGGATGATTATAGACCGGTAGCCTGTCATCAGAAGTGGGGAAGGTGTTGGAATCGCTCATTAAGGATGAAGTAGCAGCGCATTTGAAAAGCAGTGACAGAATCGGATCATGTGAGCATGGATTTATGAAAGGGAAATCAAGCTTGACGAATCTTCTGGAATTTTTTGAGGCTGTAACTAGCAGAGCGGACAAGGGAGAACCAGTGGATGTGGGGTATTTGGACTTTCAAAAGGTTTTTGACAAGGTCCCACACAAGAGATTGGTGTGCAAAATCAAAGCGCATGGTACTGGGGGTAATATACTGGCATGGATAGAGAACTGGTTGGCAGACAGGAAGCAGAGAGTCTGGATAAACGTGTCCTTTTCAGAATTACAGGCAGTGACTAGTGGGATGCCGCACGACTCAATGTTGCGACCCCAGCTCTTTACATTACAAATTAACGATTTGGATGAAGGAATTGAGTGTAATATCTCCAGGTTTGCACATGACACTAAACGGGGTGGCGGTGTGAGCTGTGGGGAGGACGATAAGAGGCTGCAGGGTGACATGGACAAATTAGGTGAGTGGTCAAATGCATGGCAGATGCAGTATAACGTGGATAAATGTGAGGTTATCTATTTTGGTGGCAAAAACACGAAGGCAGAATATTATATGAGTGGCAGCAGATTAGGAAAACGGGAGATGCAACGAGACCTGGGTGTCATGGTTTATCAGTCACTGAAAGTGGGCACGCATGTACAGCAGCTGGTAAAGAAGGCAAATGGTATGTTGGCCTTCATAGCGAGGGGATTTGAATATAGGAGCCAGGACGTCTTAATGCAGTTGTACAGGGCCTTCGTGAGGCCTAACATGGAATATTGTGTTCAATTTTGGTCTCCTGGTCTGAAGAAGGACGTTCTTGCTATTGAGGGAGTGACGCGAAGGTTCACCAGACTGATTCCAGGGATGGTAGGGCTGTCATATGAGGAGAGACTGGATCAACTGTTCCTTTATTCACTGGAGTCTAGAAGGATGAGAGGGGATCTTATAGAAACATATATGATTCTGACGGGAATGGCCAAATTAGATGTGGGAAGAATGTTCCCGATGTTGGGGAAGTCCAGTACCAGGGGACATAGTTTTAGTATAATTGGTAGGCCGTTTAGGACTGAGCTGAGGAGAAACTTCTTCACTCAGAGAGTTGTTAAACTGTGGAATTCCCTGCCGCAGAGAGTTGTTGATGCCAGTTCATTGGATATATTCAAGAGGGAGTTAGATATGGCCCTTACAGTTAAGGGGATCAAGGGGTATGGAGAGAAAGCAGGAGAGGGGTGCGGAGGGAATGATCAGCCATGAACTTATTGAATAGCCGTGCAGGCTCGAAGGGCCGAATGGCCTACTCCTGTACGTATTTTCTCTGCTTCTATGTTTCTATTAACTATCTGTGTGTGCTGAGCTGACAAAAGAACTTATTTCATAAATCATTACTTCTTTTATAAACGGCAATTTCTTCGGATGCATAATCTCTCAATATATTTCTCTCCCCCTTTTGTCTTTTTCTCTGCTTCCCTCTCGCTATCTCTCACTCCGCTTCCTCGTCCCCATAAATCTCGCTCACCTTCTGTCTCCGTGTCTGTTACCTTCACCCTATCACTCACACTCGGTCTCTCTCCCCATACCTCTCTGTTCCCTTCCGTCTCTATCTCTGTTTCCCGCTCCCTATCTCGCTCTCTCAGTCTCTCTCCCCATAGCTGTCTGATTCTCAAATTCAATCTCTGTATCTGTTTCGCTCTCTATATAACTCACTCTCGGTCTCTACTCATCTCGCTCGCCCTTTCTGCCTCTGTCTTTCTTACCCTCTCCATGTCTCTCAATCTCGGTCTCTCTCCCTTTGCCTCTCTCTCATAACTTCTGTCTCTGTTACCCATTTCCCTATCTCTTATTTTCGGTCTCTCTCATCATATCTCTCTCTGCTTCTCTTTCTGTTTTCCTCTCCCTATCTCTCACTCCGGTCTCTCTCCCCTTGTCTCACGATCTCATCTTATTGCACTGCCTCTTTTTCCAGGCTCCCAAACTCTCACTCTCAGTCTCTCTCCTCATATCTCTCTCTCAGCCTGTCTATGTCTTTCTTAAGCTCTCACTATTTCTCTCTCTCAATGTTGTCTCTCTCCTTGTGTGTCTTTCTCTCTTTCCTTCTGATTCTGTCTCTGTTTTCAAATTTCTTATCATTCACACTCTGTTTCTCTCTCGCCTTAATTCTTTCACTCTTGCTTTCTCTCACCCCATCTCTGCCTCCTGTGAGTCTCAGTGTCAGCTATGGTACATGTACAATATACAGCGGTAAATGGGAATGATTAATTCATGTCCAGCAATCTACTGGCCGTGTGCATCTCAGCACCATTTCATCTATATGTGCATTACACAATGGGTGAGGGGGAATGATTTACTGCTATCTTGGATTGTATGCCTCGAGACTGTCTCTTTTTCAACTCTTGTCTATGCTGTAAACAATGGGTAAATATACATTGAGTGAGAAATATATCGAGGCCAGATGAAAGAGTGAGCAAGAAAGGAAGATAAATATGTGAGGCAGGCGAGTGATAAATGATGTATGCTAGGCGAGTGAGTGACTGATTGAGTAAGTGGCTGAGAAAGAGACATGCCTGATGAGAGAGAGATATATAAATGGAGTGAGAGAGAGAGAGAGAGAGAGAGAGAGAGAGAGAGAGAGAGAGAGAGAGAGAGGAGGTGAGACACGCTTGGCGAGAGAGACTGCGGTTGTGAGTGACTGAGAGAGAAACAGGCTTGGTGAGAGAGAGCGATAGAGAGAGGGAGTTTGAGAGAGAAGAGAAAAGAAATGCAGCAGGCTTGATGAGAGAGTGACTGGTTGATTGAGTGACTGAGAGAGATAGGGAGATGTTAGAGAGAGAGAGAGAGAGGGGTTGAAAAAGGATGAGAGAGGAGAGGTGTGGTAAAGCTGGCTAGGCAAGAGAAATTGGTTCAGAGTGATTGAGAGTGACAGGGCTGGTGAGAAAGTGAGCGGCAGAGAGCGAGGGAGACAGAGAGAGGATGTTTGACAGGAGAGGCGAGAGAGTGAAAGAATGACAGAGAGAGAGAGACAGGCCTGCTGAGTTGAGAGATGGGGGTGCGGGGGGTGCATAGAGCGAGATGACTCATGTCAGGCGAGAAGGTGTGAGGGAGAGAGAGAGACAGGACTGGTGAGAGAATTATCGATAGTAAGTGAGAGAGACGAGGTGATGCAAGCTAGGTGACGAAGTGAGTTGGTAAGAGAGGGACTGTCAGAAAGAGAGAGAGACAGAGAGAGAGAAAGAGAGACCTGGAGAGAGAGAGACTGGGAGAGAAAGGGAGAAGGAATTCATTCATGGGAGAACATGAGTTGGTTTCGCCTACAGAAAATCTATGACAGTTTATTGCTATGACCGAATTGCCTCTATATCTGTATTAATATTTACTGTGGATTGGTGGAAGAGTTTTATTGCACAAAGATTATTTCTGTTAATGTTTCAATGTGTGCAGGGTGTTCTGCGATTCACTTCATATTTACACACGGAATGGGTTAATATTTACATGGGCTTTCTTCTCTCTCATTGTGAATATGAGACAAGAGCATGTGGGAAATGTTTTGATCACCGTCAGCACTAGGAAGGAAAGTATTACGAATAGAGTGTCTCAGTGAGAGTCTCAATATTAATCTGTGGTTTCTGTCAGTGTGCTAATATTCCAGAGGTCAGTTTGATTATTTAACAGTTCACAGTGCATCTCAGGCAGTGGAGTATTATGTGCAGAGTGTCAATGAGTGTGGTCATATTAACTTGTGGTCTCTGTCAGAGTGCACATATCCTTGAGGGCACTGGGAAATGTTTTAATTTTACAGGAAGTCTCTTGGTAATGATTTATGGAGCGGATTTTAGGACATATATCTGAATGTATACGGGACCAAACGTTTGTTTTATTTTCCCCTTTAATTGAATTTTGTAAGGGACAATATTGATGCATTATGCTTTAAACAGTTAGACTTTAAGGCATTCTGGCCTTGAGTTAATGGAGATTGGAAAGTCAGTTAATGAACACTGGAGAGTTAAGTGCTAAGTATGTTTGTTTATACCGGTGTCTAAAGCCTGCACTTGTTTATACTGCCCTGTCACAATGCAGGATGGGTTATATATCAAAAGCTTAGCCTTCGATAAATCAAAGCTTTGTAGTTCTAAAGCATGTGTTGTAAAGTGACGTAATTTGTAAGATAAAAGGACTTCACTGCAGATATCAATTTGAGAAATGGCTCAAAGACAGGGGTCTTTAACACTTCTCCCAAAGCTTTGTCTCCGATTTAGTAAACCTATTTTTATATATTATACAGTCTCAGAAATATTATTCCACAATAAAATGGCGTCACGACAGGATACTGTCTGATCAGACGTGATCATTTAAGACAGTATCTGGAATCTGGTGTTAGAGACTGAAAAGAGAGGTGTACGGGCACGACGGGATAGTGTATAAGATACGATTAAACAGATAGCGGTAAGAGGCTGACTAACCAGTTTGAGTTGTCCCTTTAGTAAATAAGGTCGGTGCGGAAGGGAACTGATCACTCCAACCAAGAGCCAAAAACTCCGGTGGTAAGGAAACACGGTAGCTTTGTTGCGAAGACAAAGGGTCTCCACAGAGAAGTCGTGGCCGTGAGTATTACAGAAAAAAAGGGAAACGTCCGAGACTGGCGAAGATGTAAGGTAAGGAAGGGAATGTAAAACGCGGGCTGCCCGGGTCATTAATTAATTCCTATAATTAATTGTAGCTTGCGTAATTACGTAACCCCATAAAAAAGCTGATAGTGACTACCTTAAGTGACATATGGATCCAGACATAAGCTTTGGTGAATGAAGAGATTTTTGTGAGTGTCTATTTTGAATTTTGAATGAAGAGAGGACTCGGGTAGTTTTGACTGTGGAATGAATGAAAGCCTGTTTTAAGGTGGTGTGGAGTTGCTTGCCTGTTTTAGCTCCACCCACTCTTTCCAAACAGAGTGAAATGTTTTTTTTAACCCTTCGTAGTGTTGTTTAGTATGTGGGAAGTTTAAGAAACTGTGAAACTTATGTTATTATATTTTAAGTTAGAAACGAAGGTGTGGATATATTCGGATGATAAGTTACAGAGCTAGGAAATGCACAAAGGATATGTTTTTTGAGTAAAAGATAAAAATTCATGGTCCCGGTAGTAAAAAAAAAAATTTGACACGTTCACTTACTTGTCGAAAGAAAACATGCAATTGGGTTGAAAGACATAAATTTAGTCTAGGAATGAGATAAAGAATTCCTTTTAAAACGCTCCCATTTTCCTTTGTGTAAAACCTTGACATGAAAGCTTCTAGCTCAGTAAAAAAAAGAGTTTTCAATTTAGAAATACCTTCAGGGATCAAACTCCTGGGCGAGTGGTGAGGTCTCTGTGTAGGTGTAAAAGGGACTTTTGAAAAAGGCTAAAACATTAAGCTTGAGCAGTTTAGAAAAGAAAAAGATAAAGCAGGAAAAGGTCTCTGCCAAGGGAACAGGAGGAGGGCATAAAAGGGGTACTTGCCATAATTGTGGAAAACCGGGCCATTTTGCCAGGGAATGCAAAGGGAAAGCCAGTGAAAAGCAATGTACGTATTGTGGTACGAAAGGGCACCTGGAAGCGACATGCTATGGTAAAAATGGCTATCCTGATAAGGCAAGGACCCTGACAGAACAGGAATACCAGAAGTCGCAGATGTACAAAAACACCCGGTGATGTCCGGCGGCCCCTGTACAAAGTAAAAAGGAGGGAAGGATATATGTGTCTGCACTAGTAGTAGGCCGACAATGTGAGATACTAGTTGACATGGAACCTCAATATCCATTACCAATCCAGATATATAGTCACGCTAGATTGCGCAGCTTGGGCGGTAAAAATTAAGCGAGCTTGTGGTGATGACTGCAAACATCATTCTCCACACTAAACACACATTGGTAGAAATGTTAAACACAGGAAAACTGAGAACCGTATCTAATATGAGACGGGCAAAGTGGGAAACAGTCTTCTTACCACCCAACAAAGCGGTAACCATAATTAGGGATATAGGAAACAACCCCGCAGAAGGTATGATGGGTGAAGGGGAACCCCACTTTTGCGAAGAGGTATGTGAGGATATAGAAGAGGATAGAATAAAAGACGCCCCGCTTCAAACCGCAGAACAAACCTTGTTTGTGGACGGCTCATGAAAATACGTAGAGCGACTACCTCGTACCGGATGGGCCGTAGTTAACCAGGATCTAGAGACAGTTGAATCAGGGCCAATTAATGGAGGGTCGTCATCTCAAGTGGCAGAAATGGTAGCCCTCACCCGGGCACTGGAATTATCGGAAAATATGATTGTTAATATCTGTACGGCCATAACTTACAAAATACCAGTTGATATCAGCTGTGAAAAAGATATTGGTTTAATGTAAAAAAACATTCTCCATTGATAATGATTTTAAATTATTAAATTAAGTCAGTGCCGCTGGAGCCCAAGACGAACAGATAAGTATTGAGAAACTATATGAGGACACTTCTGAGGAAGAAATAGGTATGTGGACAAAGCAGGGCGCAACGCAAGGGAAGGATAACGTTTGGAGATGAAACGACAAGGTAATGGCGCCTGAATGCATACAGAATACCTTATTGGAGTTACATCATGGCCTGTCTCATTCAGGATGAGAGGCCATGACCGGGATTCTTGGGAGAGATTGGTGGTGGAAAGGGATGGAGTGAGATAGATATTGCCTAGTGATTATAGATCAATTTACCCGGTGGGTGGAAGCTTTCCCCACACCTGATTGCACTGCCTCAACAGTGGCAAGGGTATTGACCGAGCAGGTGATACGCCGATGGGGAGTGCCTCTTCAAATAGATTCCGACCAAGGCAAACACTTCACGGGAAAAATATGCCAGCTGATGAGCATCAAACAAAAATTCCACATCCCCTGCCACCCGCAGAGTTCTGGGATGGTAGAGCGCATGAACCGTACCCTTAAGAATGCCCTGGCAAAGGCCATGCAAATATCAGGAAAAACGTGGACAAAAGTATTACCCATTATATTGATGAAGTTAAGAGCCACGACAAACCGGACAACCGGATTAACTCCTTATGAACTAATGACAGGAAGGGCGATGCAATTACCAGAGAACATCATAACAGCGGGGGGACGATGTCGGCACATGAAAAGACAAAACAAAACGGTATGTTTTGGAACTAAGTACTCAATTAAAAGGGATGCATAAATTAGTTAGGGACAATCAGGAAGAAAGAGACGCGGAAGCAGAGTTTACAAAGCTCCCTGAATTCCCGTTGGCGGGAAGTCGCGTTATGGTAAGGGTCCTCCCGGGAAAACCGGGGTTTGCCCCAAAATCGATAGGACCATATGAGGTTATAATCAGCGGGGACACATGTTCCTGCATCGATGTTAAAGGGAACGGACAATGGAAGCATTGGACCCAGCTTAAGGCTTTTGAACCAGCTGTTTAGCACAGGTATTAGTTGTTGTTGTTTGTCTATTTACAGATTGACAGCAAGAGATTCTTCAAGCAAGCCATACGGCCATTTTGCCTTTGACTATTTGTTAATTATAGAATAATAAGATGAAACTATATATTGCGATCGGTGCGATTACCATAATTCGTGTTTGGTCCGGCCTGCTAGCTAGACCGAAATGAGAGTTACATGTGAATATCTTTTTGTACATGTCTTATGTTTATGCGCAAAATGAGAACTTTTCCAGTTGCTGCGTATGTTCGCACATACCCTGACATAGCAAAGGAGGCATCCCTTTGAGGTAAATCTCCCTTAATATTTCGGAGTAGCAGAGTGGGTAATGCGACAAAACGGTACAGGGAAAGGAAATTATATTTGGAACCAGAGTGGGAATAAAGAAACGTGGAGATAGGGGGGTTACCTTTTGGATGCCTTGACGGATGGTACCAGCCGGAATACTATAGGTCGGTACCAACCCCGTTCCTGGTTTTGACCAACACCTCAGGAGTTGGAGACCCACCGCTGACATTTGTTTCACTAGAAACCTGACCGGTGAGGAAACAGGTTTTGTAGCAGGATATTTTAACCTCGCCAGGTGGACATAATAGCCAGCGAAACAACAAACCAGGGGTTCTTTGAAATAGAGGAGTTGAAGAATCAGACAAATAGCCAGGACTGGGACCCTAAGATTAGGTGGCGACGGGGGCTGAGAGAGAGATTGGGATCGAATCTAACAGCATACAAAGCTCAATATTAATCTGTGGTTTCTGTCAGTGTGCTAATATTCCAGAGGTCAGTTTGGTCATTTAACAGTTCACAGTGCATCTCAGGCAGTGGATTATTATGTGCGGTTTGTCAATGCGTGTTTTCATATTAATTTGTGGTCTCTGTCAGAGTGCACATATCCTTGAGGGCACTGGGAATGTTTTAAATTTTACAGGAAGTCTCTTGGTAATGATGTACATAGTGTGTCAGTGAATGTGTTAATATTAATATTTATCACTGGCCCCGTGGGGAGATCGACTTCTACAGGATATGAGGTGGGATTGAGTTCTGATATTCGAAAATTTTCAGTTCCTCTCATCATTTAATACATTTCACAATCAGAGTAAAGGGATATATCACTACATTTGCCAATTACTCTTTGAACTTAGTTTGTTTCACAGCATAAATAACAGTGTTTGTGCAGCAACTCAGGAGCTGCAGCATGAATCCAATTTCTCGTACAAAGGCATGTAGATATATGGAGTCAAACCACAGCATGTATAGTCGCCACCATATAGAATAAACCATAAAGATTGACCATAAGATTATGATATTCCCAGAGATAACAATCAGTAAAATGATGGATTATCTGCGGCTTTCCATCTCTGTGTCTCTGGGACTCTCCCCACAGCTCTGAACACGGAGTCTCCTGCGGGCTCTGCTGGCCACTACAATGTGTCTGACGGTGAGAGCATTGAGCAGCAAAATCACACCACATGGGACACATGGGGTGAGAATATATTGAAGCAACTCGATTGTTGCCCAGACCCGTGATTCTTGAACGTCATCTGTTATTTCACAAAACCAGGGGATGTAATAATGTGATATATTCAATATTCTCCTGTTAACATAAAATACCAAGTGATATCCTTTAAGCAGCTGAGCACAGTCACTGTTCCCAGAACTACAGACGCCGATTTCTCGGTAGTTTTCAGCTTCTGTGAGCATATGCCCACACATCGATCAAAGGTAAAAGTGACGGTGAACCAGACTGAACAGTCTGTGACTGTAAACAGCAGGTCGGCGTGGATATTTCACACGGGTATGGATAACAGAAAACGATACTGTCTCCAATACGCATTCGGAATCTGCCTCAATATCAGGTCAAGTATAATAACCAGTAGATCCGCTGCTGTCATGGCCACTAGGTAGCGAGTGACACATTTGGAGAGACAGCATTTTCCCTGAGACAGGCTCATAATCGTCATTATCTTAACTTTGATGAAGGGAAATAAACAGTGACATTATACATTAGGCTGGCAGCAAAAGCAGCAGTTTGTTCGAATTCGGGATGAAATCTGCAAATCATTAGCAAAGTAAATAATATAATCTAATTCCGTTACCTGTGGAGCTGAATAAAGGTTTTATTGTAAGAATGATCCTGAATACATTATGGAATCAATAAATGAAATGGGGATAAATACAGCATGATGTGTTAATCAATAAGAGATAAAATGATGATCTATCTAAAGACCAACATTCAAAAGCACAGCCCGATGTCCCAGTGACACATAGGACCAGAACCTGTAAGAAACACTTTTGTCGCAGGATCAGTCAACATTCGGAGCGGTGCAATTAACTTATGTGCCCCTGTGCAAGAGAGTGGGAAATCCTGCTTGTATTCCGGCTCCTGGTTAAAATATCCATTATATTTTGAACCGAAAATGTATGCAACATCAAAATACAGAAACTGCAGACTTGACATGCAAGAATTATAGGCAACTGTATTTAAAATGTATGGATGTAAGTTAACAATGCTAAGTTAATGCATACAAGTACACTGCAGTTAAACATATATGTATGATGTAAGAATTGTTTTGAAGTTTGAGCTGTATAATTGTTTTTAAATACACAAATACTATTTCGTTGAATGGCAGACTATTCAAATTATATTACAAAATGCATCAATAAAAATGGAATTGCAATATCACTGACTATATAATAACCAAATAAATTCATTTAGCAGCATCGAAATCAGAAAATAATCCCACAGGCAAAGTGGCACCGAATGATTTTCTAAAGCATCTGAACACAAATGGAACAGATTTATCATTACAATTTTACCCCTGTTGGTTTTCAATCCATGAAGGTATTATTAGATGTGAGAATATCAAAAAATTATCTTATCCTCACTATGTCAGTTACAATTAGCAGGGACTATTTATCCTGAAGTACAGCAGGAGGCAATAGAGAATCACTCTGGTTCTCACTGTAAAATCCACTGAACAGTATGGATATAGTACTCATTTGTAAGTTAAAAACAAAGATAGGAAATAAATGTATATAACCTGACCGATTGAACATTTTGTGAGGAAGTAAATTATCTTTGAAATCCAATTCTAACCATCAGAAGCAGTGGCACGAGTGCAGAAGAGTTGATCCTGACTGGAACGGAACGTTTAGTGGATTTTTCCGACATTAAACATGTGGATGTGATCTTCCAGTATTTATTCTTGTAACTATGTGTAAGTAACCATGCCGAGTATTAGGTGAAAACAACAGCAAAACAATGTGGATGCTGGAAATCGGAAATTAAAACAGAAAATGCTCGAAATACTCACCTGGTGAGGCAGCATCTGTGGAGGGATAACCAGATTTAATGTTTCAGGTCTATGAACTTCCAAAAATAAGTAAGCTGTTTCCTAAACCAAGGCAACATTCTTCTGAATTTTACACATGATCATTCGCGATAGAATAAGTTAATTTGTTAAGTAAAGAGTCTCGCTCAAAGCATTGTCTTGATTTGAAAAAAGAACATGTGAATGTTGGTAGAACCCTATCTAGAGAAGAGGGTGACTAAATGAAGAGAACAGTAATGCACTTCAACTTGATTGACAAAATTAATAGCTGGATAGAAAAATCTACCATAGACACCAAAAGCACAAAGGATGTGTGAGGATGCTTATGCAGCAATCCATGGATTTGCACAGTGGTAGATTTTGAAGTATAGCATACAATTATACATTACACGCAGTGCATAACAAACATTATATTACAGTGTAACATTTTTTTTAGAATTAATCACAACATCGATACTTACAAGGAACACCAACTGCACCGAGGAGGGGATAGTAAATATTTTGTATCTCCTGAAACAATAGTTTCATCCGAATTTCTTCAAAGACATTTATAGCCAGCGCTCTCTGACTCATGACACTGGCTTACACCAACACACACTGGCTTACACCAACGCACAAAAAAACTAATATTCCTGCACCCACCAAAGGCAGTTTTTGAAATTTGAAATTTGATATCCTGGACTGACAGCTCATTCCTTTTAAACAGAAACAGAATGATCCGGGACTGATAGAACACCATTTTAAACAGACAGAGAATGATTCCGGACAGACAGCACATCCCCTTAAAAGGGATATAGAAACATAGAAACGTAGACAATAGATGCAGGAGCAGGCCATTCAGCCCTTCTAGCCTGCACCGCCATTCAATGAGTTCATGGCTGAACATGAAATTTCAGTACCCCCTTCCTGCTTTCTCGCCATACGTCTTGATCCCCCGAGTAGTAAGGACTTCATCTAAATCCCTTTTGAATATATTTAGTAAATTGGCCTCAACTACATTCTGTGGTAGAGAATTCCACAGATTCACCACTCTCTGGGTGAAGAAGTTTCTCCTCATCTCGGTCCTAAATGGCTTACCCCTTACCCTTAGACTGTGACCCCTGGTTCTGGACTTCCCCAACATTGGGCACATTCTTCCTCCATCTAACCTGTCTAAACCCGTCAGAATTTTAAACGTTTCTATATGGAAACAGATTGAATAAATACAGATAATTATGCAAAACTCAGCAGTTCGTGCAGATTCTTTGGATGAAGAAACCGGTTTCACGTTCTGTCGGATAATCATTCAGATATTTTAGGAAAAATTTAAAGAGAACAGATATTTTCAACAAAAGTAGCGTCTGGAAAAAATAGCATTGAAAATGGACAAAAAGGAACGTCTGTGATACAGTGGAATGCAGGAGTGATTAAATAATAAATGGCACAATGGAGAAAGGCAAAGTGGGTGGTAATCGGGCAATAATGTAACAAAGGATGGTCCAGAGGAGGTGTTTGTGGGAACAACAGAACCATTACCAGACAAAGGGATCAGTGCTTATGGTTCGATATGTTGAACCTAATGCTAAGGCCAGAAGACTATAACAATACTAAAATATAGGCCTTCAACGCCTTTTAATCAGACCAGGCAGCTTGGCCACCCCGGATTGATTTCCTGTACAGTTTGAATTCGGCAGCCAAGGGGCTAATACAAAAGCCAGTTTCTCACATCTTTTCTGCTGTGGAGAAACAGGACGCACTCATATTCACAGCAGAAACATATAGAAACTTAGAAAAAAGGTGCAGGAGTCGGCCATTCGGCCCTTCGAGCCTGCAGCGTCATTCAATGAGTTCATGGCTAAACATGCAACTAAATACCCCATTTCTGCTTTCTCGCCATACCCATTGACCCCCCCCCCCCTAGTAGTAAGGACTACATCTAACTCCTTTTTGAATATATTTGGTGAATTGGCTTTACCAACTTTCTGTGGTAGAGAATTCCACAGGTTCACGACTCTCTGGGTGAGGACGCTCCTCCTCATCTTGTTCCTAAATGGCTTAACCCTTATCCTTAGGCTGTTACCACTGATACTGGACTTCCCCAAATTTGGGAACATTCTTCCTGCATCTACCCTGTCTAAATCCGTCAGTATTTTAAACGTTTCTATGAGATCTTTTCTCATTCGTCTGAACTCCAGTGAATACAAGCCCAGTTGATCCAGTCTTTCTTGATATGTCAGTACCGCCATCCCGGGAATCAGTCTGGTGAACCTTTGCTCCATTCCCTCAATAGCAAGAATGTCTTTCCTCAAGTGTGGAGACCAAAACTGTACACAATACTCGAGTTGTGGCCTCAACAAGGCCCTGTACAACTGCAGTAACACCTCCCTGCCCCGTACTCAAATCCCCTCACGATGAAGACCAACATGCCATTTGCTTTCTTAACCGCCTGTTGTACCTGCATGTCAACCTTAAATACTGAAGTACCATGCCACCCAGTTCTCGTTGCACCTCCACTTTTCCGAATCTGTCACCATTCAGATAATAGTCTGTCTCTCTGTTTTTACCACCAAAGTGGATAAGCTCACATTTATCCACATTATACTTCATCTGCCATGCATTTGCCGACTCACCTAACCTATCCAAGTCACTCCTAGCAGCTCACACTACCTAGTGTCATCTGCAAATTTTGGAGATACTACATTTAATCTCCTCGTCTAAATCATTAATATACATTGAAAACAGCTGTGGCCGCACCACAGAACCTTGCGGTAAGCCACTAGTCACTGCCTGCCATTCTGTAAAGTACACATTTAACCCTACTCTTTGCTTCCTGTTTGGCAACCAGCTATCAATCCACTTCAGCACGCTACCCCCAATCACATTTGCTTTAACTTTGCACATGAATCTCTTGTATGGGACCGTGTCGAAAGCCTTCTGAATGTCAAAATACAACACATCAACTGGTTCTCCCTTGTCCACTCTACAGGAAACATCCTCAAAAAATTCTAGAAGATTTGTCAAGCATGATTTCCCTTTCACAAATCCTTGCTGACGTGGACCTATCATGTCACCTCTTTCCAAATGCGCTGCTATGATATCATTAATAATTGATTCCATCATTATACCCACTACCGATGTCAGGCTGACTGGTCGATAATTCCGTTTTCTCTGTTTAAAAAGTTGTGTTTCATTGGCTACCCTCCACTCCATAGGAACTGATCCAGAGTGTATGCAATTTTGGAAAATGACTATCAATGCATCCGCTATTTCCAAGGCCACCACCTTAAGTACACTGGGATGCAGACCATCAGGGCCTGGGGATTTGTCGGCCTTCAATCCCATCAATTTCCCCAACACACTTTCCCGACGAGAAAGGATTTCCCTCAAATCCTCCTTCTTACTAGACCCTCTGACTGCTTTTATATCCACAAGGTTGTTTGTGTCCTCCTTAGTGAATACTGAACCTAATTAATTGTTCAATTGGTCTGCTATTTCTTTGTTCCCAGTTATGACTTCCCCTGATTCTGACTGCAGGGACCTACATTTGTCTTCACTAACCTTTTTCTCTTTACTTATCTATAGAAGTTTATGCAGGGCATTTTAATGGTCCCTGCAAGCTTGCTATCGTACTCTATTTTCCCTGCCCTAATCAAACCCTTTGTCCTCCTCTGCTGAATTCTAAATTTCTCCCATTCCCCAGGTTCGGTGCAATTTCTGGCCAATTTGTTTGCCACTTACTTGGCTTAAATACTATCCCTGAGTTCCCTTGATAGCCACGGTTGAGCAACCTTCCCTTTTTTATTTTTACGCCAGACAGGGATGTACAATTATTATAATTCATCCATGCGGTCTCTAAATGTCTGCCATTGCCCATCCACTGTCAACCCCTGAAGCATCATTCGCCAATCTATCCGAGCCAATTCACGCCTCATACCTTCAAAGTTACCCTTCTTTAAGTTCTGGACCATGATCTCTGAATTCATTGTTTCATTCTCCATCCTAATGTGTAATTCCACTGTATTATGGTCACTCTTCCCCAAGGGGCCTCGCACAACGAGATTGCTAATTAATCCTCTCTCATTACACAACGCCCAGTCTAAGATGGTCTCCCCCCAAGTTGCTTCCTCGACATATTGGTCTCGAAACCATCCCTTCTGCGCTCCAGGAAATCCTCCTCCACCGTATTGTTTCCAGTTTGGCTCGCCCAATTTCTATACATATTAAAGTCACCCATGATAATTGCTGCACCTTTATTGCATGCACCTCTAATTTCCCATTTGATGCCCTCCCCAACATCACTACTACTGTTTGGAGGTCTGTACACAACTCCCACTAGCGTTTTCTGCCTCTTGTTATTCCGTAGCTCCACCCATACCGATTCCACATCATCTAAGTTCATGTCTTTCCTTACAATTGCATTAATTTCCTCTTTATCCAGCAACGCCACCCCACCTCCTTTTCCTTTCTGTCCATCCTTCCTAAATGTTGAAAACCCTTGGATGTTGAGTTCCCAGCCTTGATCACCGCGGAGCCATGTCGCCATAATGCCAATCACATCGTATCCGTTAACTGCTATCTGCACAGTTAATTTGTCCACCTTATTCCGAATATTCCTCGCATTGAGGCAAGCCGAGAGCCTTCAGGCTTGCCTTTTTAACACACTTAGACCCTTTAGAATTTTGCAGGGTCGCGGCCCTTTTTCTTTTTTGCCTTGTGTTTCTCGCCCTTCACTTTTACTCATCTCCTTTCTGTCTTTTGCTTTTGTCTCCAATTTGATTCCCTCTGTCTCCCTGCATTGGTTCCCATCCGCCTGTCATTTAAGTTTAACTCCTCCCCAAAAGCACGAGCAAACACTCCTCCGAGGACATTGTTACCTGTCCTGCCTAGGTGCAGACCGTCTGGTTTGTACTGATCCCACCACCCCAAGAACCGGTTCCAATGCAGAGGTGGAGATTGACGCTGAATGTATGCTTATCACAATTGAGGTGAGTTCATGCGTGCAGAAATGAAGATATACTGCTCAAGTATTGGCCGGAACCAAGCACTGGTTTAGGTTCTCCAACGAGACACAGAGCCGAGCACCTCTGAGATACTTTAACTTTACTCAGTTGGGTGAGTTTTCCTTGCTCTGGGATTTGGACGCTGTGGGAACATCGGCGCAAAATCACACGTATTAACGTGAAATATTTATGTTTTCTCACAAGTTGACCGGCTATCAGAAGGGGACCTTTGACTAAAAGATGGCGGGGCTCATCCGGGATTTGGACTCTGGACCTCTCGCATTTCAATTGTGATAATCCCTACGCGACAATCATAAACTTCAGCAAACGAGCCAGCGACAGTGAAGAGTGTAGCTCTCAGATTGTGAGAGGAGTGAGAAAAGATATTCGGCCCATCGTGCTTGTGCTGTCACTCAGAGATCTATCTAATTTGTCCTCCTCTCCATAGTCCAACTAATGTTATCCCTTTGATGAATATATTATCAATTTGAGACATGACATGAGCAAAGTGCAGCTGCCTTGTCATTAAAAGGAGAATTTTGCAATGAGGTTAAATATGATTGAAAAACGACCAGAGGTGTAAAATGATCTACACAATAACGACGAGAACGGGATTCGAACCCATGTGTGCAGATCACAATGTAATAGGAGTCTATCTGGACTCTGGGGAGGTGCCATCGGATTGGAAAGCAGCTAATGTAACGCCTCTGTTTAAAAAAGCGGGCGGGCAAAAGGCAGGAAACTATCGGCTGGTTAGTTTAACATGTGTCGTGGGGAAAATGCTTGAAGCTAACATGAAGGAAGAATTAGGCGCCATCTAGATAGGAATACTGCAATCAAGCAGACGCAACATTGATTCATGAAGGGGAAATGATGTGTAACTAATTTACTGAAATTCTTTGAGCATATAACGAGCATGGTGGATTAAGATGTGCCGATGGATGTGGTGTATTTAGATTTCCAAAAGGCATTCGATAAGGTGCCACACAAAAGGTTACTGCAGAAGATAAATGTAAGCAGAGTCATCGGAAATGTATTAGTATGCATCGAGAATTAGCTGGCAAACAGGAAGCAGAGAGTCGGGATAAATGGATCCTTTTCAGGTTGGAAATCGGTGGTTAGTGGTGTGCCACAAGGATCAATGCTGGGACCACAACTGTTTACAATATACATAGATGACCTGGAAGAGGGGACAGAGTGTAGTGTTACAAAATTTGCAGATGACACAAAGATTAGTGGGAAAGCAGGTTGTGTAGAGAACACAGATCGGCTGCAAAGAGATTGAGATAAGGTTAAGCGAATGGGCTAAGCTTTGGGAGATGGAATTCAATGTCGGAAAATGTGAGGACATCCACCTTGGAACAAAACAGTAAAAGAGAATATTATTTGAATGGGGAGAAATTACAACATGCTGCGGTGCAGAGTGATCTAGTGGTTATTGTGCATGAATCCCAAAAAGTTAGTTTGCAGGTGCAGCAAGTAATCAGGAAGGCGAATGGAATGTTGGCCTTCATTGCGAGAGGGATGGAGTACAAAAGCAGGGAGGTCCTGCTGCAAGTGTACAGGGTATTGCTGAGGCCGCACCTGGAGTACTGAGTGCAGTTTAGATCATCTTACTTAAGGAAGGATATACTAGCTTTGGAAGGGGTACAGAGACGATTCACTAGGCTGATTCTGGAGATGAGGGGGTTACCATATGATGATAGATTGAGTAGGCTGGGCCTTTACTCGTTGGAATTCAGAAGGATAAGGGGTGATCTTATGGAAACATTTAAAATAATGAAGAGGATAGACAGGATAGAGGCAGAGAGGTTGTTTGCACTGGTCGGGGAGTCTGGAACTAGGGGGCACAGTCTCAGAATACGGGGGGAGACAATTTTAAACCGAGTTGAGAATGAATTTATTCTCCCAGAGGGTTGTGAATCTGTGGAAATCCCTGCCCAAGGAAGCAGTTGAGGCTAGCTCATTGAATATATTCAAATCACAGATAGATATATTTTTAACCAATAAGGGAATTTAGCGATATGGGGAGCGGGCGGGTAAGTGGAACTGAGTCCACGGCCAGATCAGTCATAATCTTGTTGAATGGCGGAGCAGGCTCGAGGGGCTAGATGGCCTACTCCTGTTCCTAATTCTTATGTACTAATGTTCTTATTATCGTCTTAACCTCTCAGCCACCTCGTCGCTTAGTTATATGAACGTCAGCCATTCAATCTCCTATTTTTTGCATCCAAACAGAAATATAATACAAGAAAGTCCTCTTCACAGCTTGTTCTGCCCGTGCAACCAGATCGACAATGAAGAAAACGTGCCATTAGATTCTTAAAGCAAACAACCTTCCTTCACTTCAGCCATGTCTTGTCTTGTCATGTTTTGATTTGATTTTGAAAATAAGGTGGATAAGGTCATCATGTCACAAAGCCCACACGGAAGCCCTGGCTGAAATCCGTATTTTTCTAACTTGCATTTTTTTGCATTTTTTTCACATGTCGAATAGCAAGATCCCACAGCAGATTCTTGTCCTGTAAGATATTCCTCGAAGGAGTGTTCAGTCAAATCAGCATGGCTTCAATTCCATGTAATGCCCTTTTTCACACATTTTATTAAATTCCAAACAAGATCACACAACACGTTTGCACTCGCTCGCTCTCTCTCTTACACAACTCACCAGCAAACTTAAATACCCTGACCCTCCAAAGGCAGTTTTTTAAATTTGAAAATTGAAATCTGGCACCGACAGCAAATCCCCTTGGAAACAGACTCAGATTGATCCTGGACTGACAGCAAATCGGTTTAGACCGACATAGAATGATCCAGGACCTCTCGCATTTCCACTGTGAAAATCCCAAAAGAGAGAACCACACCCTTAGACCAACGAGCCGCTGACAGCCATGTGCACAACCGATAATATATTAAAACGGCATATTCTGACGGTAGTGAAGAAAGCTATTCGGCCCAACGTGGCTGTGCTGTGTCTCTGAGAGAGCGATCAAATTAGTCCCCCTCTCCATAGTCCTACGAATAACAACATAAGAACATAGATTTTCCCTTCGATGAATATATTGGTCCTGAAGTCACTGTGCTAGGCTTCCCCCAGACGCTCGGCTGAAAATAGGAATAACGTTCCACACCTACCTTTTGCTCCTGCGCCCTCCACGTCTGAGGCCTTCTCTTCCCGCGCTTTGCAGCGCATTCAGGTCTTCCAGTTTGGGAGGGAGACGCTGGATTCACGTGGCTCCGGACAGCCAATGAAGGTGTAGTATTATCATTCACAATAATAGCATCTCCATAAGTTGGGGTTCACATTACGAATGAGAACGCCCCATCACCAAAACACATATACAAATTAAAAAAACAACATCTCACGTATTTAATATTAATTTAAATTAAAGTTGACAAATATGTTAGAAAAACATATACTTTTCGGATTTTTAAAAAAGTTTGGTATTTAGAGTTTAAAATAAACCTACCATTGTGGACAGGGTTTTTAACATAAAAATGTTATTACATTTTATTTTTATTGTTTTTTTTATTTTTAATATGTTTTAAAACTCTTACACTGATAAAAGCAGTCAATGCACCTGCTATTCCCAGGTGCAAGAAATTTAAGGACATTCGCTGGGCAATAGATGGGCAAATAGCGCATACTCACCCATGCGAATGTTCTTTTCCTGAAGAAGCGTTGGATCTATCAAGCAAGAATTTGATATTGGAAACGCTGGTTTTCAGTGCATGCGCCTCCCACGCCAAAGAAGGGCTTTTATGGGTCCTTGCCGGTTGTGTATGTATTAAGTACAGACCCAGTGCGGCCGGAATTACAGGCCCTATATAAATTTGAGACATGACATGACAAAAGTGCAGCATCCTTGACAGTAAAAGGCAAATTTCGCCATGAGATTTAAGGTGATTGACAAAACAACAGAAGGATTCATACGATTCCTACTAATAAGGACGAGTATGGGATTTGGAATCACGCATGCAGATCACAATGGATTAGCAGTTATTCGCCTTGTGCAATTTCCAGCTTTTTGCTTCCAAACAGAAATATTCTGCAAGAATGTCCACTTCACCGCTTGTCTTGCCTGTGCAACCAGATCGACAATGTTGAAAGTGTGCCATCAGTTTCTTAAAGCAAAAGGCTTTCCATTACTTCAGGTGAGTGGCTGTACACACGTGGAATTATGTACACCAGATACAGCAGAAGCAGGAGCTGCTGAAACAGTGGAGTTAGGAAATTCATAAAAATATGAATTGGGATAGGGCAGCAGAAACAGGCTAATTAGGAGTTCTGTAAACACGGGAATTAGGATTTCCGGAAAAAGAGGAATTAGGAGCTCCAAAACCAGCAGCTCTGTTTGATCTCCAGAAAGAGCGGAATGAGAGTACCCTAGAATGAGGGTAATTAGGATCAAGAAACAGTTGCATTAGGATCTCCAGAAACACTGAAACGAGGACCAACAGAAACAAAGGAATTAGGACCTCCAGATATGGGGGAATTATGAAAGGCCACCAGAAACAGGCGAATTAGGAGACCGTTACAGAAACCTGAATATGAGTAGAGAGCTACATAAACAGGGAAATTGCTAGCGAGCTCAAGATACAGTGGAATTCTTAGCTCCAAATATTGGGGAGTTAGGAGAGGGCATCATAATCAGGGAAAGTAGGAGCGTCAGTAATAGGGTAATTAAGAACAGGAAAATTAAGAGCTCCAGCACTTTACCTTGTACAGCAGGGAAATTAGGAGCACCAGAAAAGGAGAGTTAGCAGTTAAAGGAAGAGATGAATTAGGATCATCTGGAAGAGGGAAATAATAGCTCCAGTGACAGGGGCATTAGTTACTCCAAAACAGGGACAAAGAACCTACAGAAACAGTAGAATGAGGAGCTGCCGAACGAGTGGAATTGCAGCGTCAGAAAGAGGGTAATCTGGAGTTCCTGACACAGGGAAATGAGGAGTTCCTGAAACTGGGCAATTAGAAGCTGCTGAATCAAGGCAATGAGGAGTCCAAGAAAATTGAGAATTAGGAGCTGCAAAAATAGGAGCATAAGGAGCTCGAAACAATGGAATTAGGAGCTTCTGAAAGAGAGGGATATGGAGCTCTTGAAACAGGGGAATTAGGAGCTCTTGAATCAGAGGGATAAGAAGCTCCTGAAACAGAGGGATAAGGAGCTCCTAAAACATGGGGAATTCAGAGCTCTGGGTACAGGGAAATTAGGAGTTTCAGAAAATCGGGCATTTGGTGTTCAAAAGGCAGGTGAATTATTACTACCAAACACAGGGTGATTTGGAGAGATTTCAGTACTTGCACCCCTAAATATCATTGTCAGTTTCTAAGTACAATGTACTCTGATCCATCTTTCTTAGGTTCAATGTGAAACAATTGACACTTCGCCACAGGGACCTATATCTGCACAGTTATTTTCGGAAACACTTAATAAACGTTTCCTTGCAACTGTATGTTCCACGACACTATTTACAATGCCAGTTACATTGTTATTCACTAAAATTGGACGAGAGAGTGGAACTGGAAAGAGTCTCCCCGTTTGTTTTTCTTTCTCTGTCTCCTCACGTCTGTCTTTCTTTCTGTCTCCCCATCTGTTTTCAACACTCTCTCGCACAACCTATCACTCCGCCAACGTTGTCACGACCTGTGTAACACCCATCTGGCTTTCTCTGTGCCCCTCCCGCCTTTCTCTCAGTCTGACTCCCCATGTATTTTTCTTTCCTCTGCTGTTGTCTCGATTTTTGTCTCCCCTCTGTGCCCATCAGTCTCTCCACCTCCATTCCTCTCCAGTCTGTCCCTCCAGTCTGTCCCTTGTTGTTCTCCGTCCGTCTGGCCCCGCAGTCTGTCAACATATTTGTCTCACTGTCTGTCTCTGTTGCTACCTCCCTTTCTCCGTCCTGTTTAAGTTCCCCGTTTGTCACCCTCTCCGTCTCCCCAGTCTGGCTCTCTCTCTCCCTAAATTTCCTGTGTCTGTCTGATCCGTCTGTTCTATTTCTCTCTTCCCCGTTGCCCTCTGCTGTATCTCTCTCCATTTCTATATCCTCCCGTCTGTCAACTAACATCAGTCTCGCGCACTCTGTCTCCTTCTTTTACATTTGCAGGCGGACTATCTCCACCACAAGGTCTGTCTCTCTCTCTCTATCACCTCCTGTAGGTCTCTCCCTCTCTCTCTGTCCCCCCGTCTCTATCCCCTTCCTATCTCTCGCCTGTCTTTCTCTCACTCTCTCTGCTGCCCCCTCTGGCTCATTAGTTTGCCTGCTCCCGTCTGGCACCATCTCTGCCTTTGTCTTTGTAACATATCATCTATCGACCGCAGCCTGTCGCAATCCGCCATTCTCCAGTCAATCTCTATCCCACCACACCCAATTTGTTGCTCTCTCTCTCTGTCTCTCGCTCTGCCAGCTCTTTTTCTTTGTCTACCAAGTCGTTTTCTCCCTGTCTCTCCGTGTCTGTTTTCTGTGTACTCAGACCTGCATCAAACCCGTCTATCTCCGTCTATCCACAGCTGTGTCCACATCTCTCACTCTCTCTGTCACCGCCAATTTTTTAACTCTCTTTGCCTATCCGATCTGTTTGTCTCTCTCTGTGCCTCCTCCTTCTCGGTCACTCCCTCTTTCTCCCCACGTCTGTCTCCCTGCTGCCTCTTCATCTCTCTCACTCTGTTTGACCCATCGATTACCCCACCATCTGCCTCTGTCTCTATATCTCTCTCTGACGGTATCTTTCCCTGTTTCCAACGTGTTTTTTTAAAATTAATTCAGAAATGTGGGCGCCGCTAGCTAGGACTTTCTTCCTTTATTGCAGTTCTGAAACTGCCCCGGAGAAGGATGGTGGTGAGCCGACTATTAGAACCGCTGCAGTCCGTGTGGTGAAGGTTCTTCCGCAGTGCTGACATTTTCCCCGCCTGTCTCCGTCACTCTATCTCTCTCCCCACTCTCCTATCCGTATCTGACTCTCACTCTGATTACCCGTGTGTCTGTCACATTCTGCCCCCTCTATGTCTTTCTGGTACTGTGTCTCCTGTATGCCTCTCTCTCTGTCTCTGTCTCCTCATCTGTCTGCTGTTGCTCTCTCCGCCATCTGTGTCTTTCACCGTCTCTCTCTGTCTGCCTCGATTCTTTCACCCAACTCTCTATGTATCTGTCTCACCCCATCTCTCTCACTCTCACTGCCTCTCCCTACTGTCTGTCTCTCTCTCTATCTCTATCTCTATCTCAGACCAGTGTATTATATTTCTGGCTAACCCCCGCCTGCCTCCTCTGTCGATCAATTACTGTCCCCTTCCACCATTGACCCACGTCTGCCCCTGTCTGTCGCTCTCTGTCTGCGCTCTGTCGGTTATCCCCATCTGCCTCTCCTGTCTGCGTTTCACTGCCCCCCTTCCATTATTCTCCCCCGTCTGCCTCCTCCCTTCTGCCTTCCACGTCTATCTCTCTCTTTGTCACCCATCATATCTCGCCTCCCCCCAGTTTGTCTCCTTTCGTTTCTCACCCTGTCGGTCAATCTTGCCGCCCCTCCCCTCAGTATTGTCGCTCTCTATATCCCCCAACATAATTAACTCACTCTGTCTGCCCTCCCCCTCGGCTGTCGCTCTCTCTCTCTCTCTGTCAAAAACTGTCTGTCTTGCTCTCTGTCTCTCCGAACTGTCTCCTCTCCATCACAACCCCCTGCCTGTCTGTCTCTCTCTGTGACATGCACACAACTATCTCCCCCTGCCTGTGTATCTCTCTGTCACCTTTACCAGGCATAAGATTTTGAAGGAGATCTTCTGAGCAAGAGTTGGGAAAATAGCGCAAATCTCCGACCACAAAGACCCTTCTCTCGGGGATGTATTGGATAGGTCAAAAACCATTTTGACTGTTCAAGTGCCAGTTTTCGACACATGCGCATCGTGCTCTGAGAAGCGCACTTGAGGGCCCTCGACGGGTGCGTGCTGACATCGTACTGTGGGACTGGGCTGTGAACCCTTTGTGACTGGAGTGTGATCCCTGTGGGATTTGTCTGTGATACCTGTGGGACTGGACTGCGAGCCCTGTGGGAATGGAATGTGATCTCTGCGGGACTGGACTGTGATCCCTGTGGGACAGGACTATGATCGCAGTGGGACAGCAATGTGATCCCTGTGGGGCTGGACTGTGGACCCCTTTGGACTAGATTGTGATCCCTGTGGGACTGGACAATGATTCCTGTGGGACTGGCCTGTGACCCCTGTGTGACTGCAATGTGACCCCTGTGGGACTGGACGGCAATCCATATGGGACTGGACTGTGAACCTTGTGGGACAGGACTGCAATCCATGTGGGACTGGAATGTGAACCCTGTGGCACAAATCTCTGATCCCGCTGGACTGGACAGTGACCCCTGAGGGACAGGACTGTGACCCCTGAGGGACAGGACTCTGATCCCTGTGGGACTGGAATATGATCGACTGTGATCCCAGTGGGATTGGATTGTGATCGCTGTGGGACTGGACTGTGATCCCAGTGGGACTGGACTGTGACCCCTGTGGGACTGGACTGTGATCCCAGTGGGACAGAAATGTGACCCTTGTGGGAAAGGACTGTGAACTCTGTGGGAGTGGACTGTGATCGACTGTGAGCCCTGTGGGACAGGACTCTGATCCATGTGGGGCTGCACTTTAACCACTGTGAGCCTGGACTGTGACACCTGTGGGACTGGACTGTGATCCCTATGGGACTGGACTGTGATCCCTGTGGGACAGTACACTGATCCCTTTGGGACTGGAATGTGATCCCTGTGGGACTGGACTCTGATCACTGTGGGACAGGACCCAGATCCCTTTGGGACTGGACTATGAACCCTGTGGACTGGACTGTGATCCCTGTGGGATTTTACTGTTTGCCCTGTGGGACTGCTCTATTATCCCTGTTGGACTGGACTGTGATCCCTGTGGGACTGGGCTGTGAACCCGGTGGGACTGGACTGTGGACCCTGTGGGATTTTACTGTTTGTCCTGTGGGACTGCTCTATGATCCATGTCGGACTGGACTGTGATCCCTGTGGGACTCGGCTGTGAACCCTGTGGGACTGGACTGTGGACCCTGTTGGACTAGATTGTGATCCCTGTGGGACTGGAAAATGATCCCTGTGGGACTGGACAGTGATCCCTGTGGGACTGCAATGTGACTCCTGTGGGACAGGGCTGCAATCCATATGGGTCTGGACTGTGAACCTTGTGGGACAGGACTGCAATCCATGTGGGACTGGAATGTGATCCCTGTGGGACAAAACTGTGAACCCTATGGACTGGACCGTGATCCTTGAGGGACAGGACTGTGACCCCTGAGGGACAGGACTCTGATCCCTGTGGGACTGGAATATGATCGACTGTGATCCCAGTGGGTTTGGATTGTGATCGCTATGGGACTGGACTGTGATCACTGTGGCACTGGACTGTGATCACTGTGGGACTGGACTGTGATCACTGTGCGATTATACTGCGAACCCTGAGGGACTGGACCGTGACCCTGTGGGACTCGATTGTGATCCCTGTGGGACTGGATTGTGATCACTGTGGCACTAGACTGTGAATGCTGAGGGACTGGACTGTGACCCCTGTGGGACTGGAATATGTGCCCTGTGGGACTGGACCGTGACCATGTGGGAGAGCGCTGTAATTGCTGTGGGACTCGACTGTAATCCCTGTGGAACTGGACAGTGATCCCTGTAAAACTGGACTGAGTCCCTTGTTGGACTGGACTGTGACGCCGGTGGGAATTGACTGTGATCCCAGTGGGTCTGGATTGTGATCACTGTGGCACGAGACTGTGAACGCTGAGGGAATGGACTGTGACCCCTGTGGGACTGGAATATGTGCCCTGTGGGACTGGACCGTGACCATGTGGGAGAGCGCTGTAATTCCTGTGGGACTCGATTGTAATCCCTGTGGAACTGGACAGTGATCCCTGTAAAACTGGACTGAGTCCCCTGTTGGACTGAACTGTGACGCCGGTGGGAATTGACTGTGATCCCAGTGGGTCTGGAATGTGAACCTGAAGGACAGGACTGTGATCCCTGTGGGACAGGACTGTTGATCCCTGTAAAACTGGACTGAGTCCCCTGTTGGACTGGACTGTGACGTCGATGGAACTTGACTGTGATCACTGTGGGACTGGACTGTGAACCCTGTGGGAATTGACTGTGATCCCAGTGGGTCTGGAATGTGAACCTGAAGGACAGGACTGTGATTCCTGTGGGACAGGACTGTTGATCCCTGTGAAACTGGACTGTTATCCCTGTGGGACTGGACTGTGACCCCTGTGGGCCTGAAATGTGATCCCTGTTGACTGGACTGTGATCCCTGTCGAAATGTACTGCGAGCCATGTGGGGTTGGTCTATGATCCCTGTGTGACTGCACAGTGATACCCGAGGAATTGGACTGCGAGCCCTGTGGGACAGGACTGTGACCCCTGTGGGACTGGACTATGATCCCTGTGGGACTGAACTGTGACAGCTGTGGGACATGACTGTGACCCCTGTGGGACTGGACGATGATCCCTGTGGGACTGGACTGTGACCCCTGTGGGAATGAACTGTGCTGTATATGGGATTGGACTCTGATCCCTGAAGGACTGGACTGAAACCCTATAGGACTGCACTGTGATCCCTGAGGGACAGGACTGCAATCCCTGTGGAACTGGTCTCTGACCCCTATGGGACTGGGCTGTGATCCGTGTGGACCTGGACAGTGATCTCTGTGGGACTCGACTGTCACCCATCTGGAACTAGACTGTGATCCCTGTGAAACTTGAGTGAGTTCCCTGTTCGTCTGGACTTTGACCTCTGCGGGACTGGACTGTGACCCCTGTGGGACTGGACTGTGATCCCTGTGGGACTGGACTGTGATCGCTGGGGGACTGGACTGTGACGCCTGTGGGACTGGGCTGTGACCACCTTTTGACTGGACTGTGATCCCTGTGGGATAGGTCTATGATCCCTGTGGGACCGAACTGAGATCCCTGCGGGAATGGACTGTGATCGACTGTGATCCCTGTGGGATTCGATTGTGACTCCTGTGGGACTAGACTGTGATTCCTGTGGGAATGGAGTGTGAGCCTGTGGGACTGGATTGTTATCACTGTGGGACTGAACAGTGATCGCTGTGGGACTGGGCTGTGACCCCTGTGGGACAGAATGTGATCGCTGTGGGATTGGACTGTGATCCCTGCGGGACAGAATTATGATCCCTATGAAACTGGACTGTAACCTCTGTGGTTCTGGACGGTGACCCCTGTTGGACTTTACTGTGATGCCAGTGGGACTGGACTGTGATCCGTGTGTGACTGGAATGTGATCACTGTCGGATTGGACTGCGAGCTTTGTGGGACAGGAATGTGGTCTCTGTGGGACTCGACTGTGACCCCTGTGGGACTGGACTGTGACCTCTGTGGGACGGTTCAGTGACCCCTTTGGGACTGGATTGCGAAACCTGTGGGAAAGAACTGTGATCCCGGTGGGAAAGGACTGTGCTCCGTGAGGGAATGAACTTTGATCCCTGTGGAAGGGTCTGTGACCCCTGTGAGCCTCGATTGTGATCCCTATGGGACTAGACTGTGATCCCTTAAAAAGCGGACTGTGATCCCTGTGGGACTGGACTGTGATCCCTGTGGACTGGACTGTAACCCCTCTGGAAATGTACTGTGATCCCTGTGGGACTGAACTATGATACCTGTGGGACTGAACTGTGATACCTGAGGGGCTGAAATTTGATCCCTGTGGACTGGTCTGTGACCCCTGTGAATCTGGACTGTGATCCCTGTGGAACTAGACTGTGATCCCTTAAAAACCGGACTGTGACCCCTGTGGGACTGGACTGTTATTCCTGTGGACTGGTCTGTGACCCCTGTGCGACTGGACTGTGACCCCCGTGGGACTAGACTGTGATCCCTTAAAAAGCGGACTGTGTTCCCTGTGGGACTGGACTGTGATCCCTGTGGACTGGTCTGTGACCCCTGTCCGACTGGACTGTAACCCCTGTGGGAATGTGCTGTGATCCCTGTGGGACTGGACTGTGACCCCTGTGGGACAGAATGTGATCGCTGTTGGATTGGACTGCGATCCCTGCGGGACAGAATTATGACCCCTATGGAACTGGACTGTGACCCCTGTGGTTCTGGACGGTGACCCCTGTTGGACTGGACTGTGACGCCAGTGGGACTGGACTGTGATCCGTGTGTGACTGGAATGTGATCACTGTGGGATTGGACTTCGAACTTTGTGGGAGAGGAATGTGGTCCGTGTGGGACTAGATTGTGACCCCTGTGGGACTGGACTGTGACCTCTGTGGGACGTTTCAATGACCCCTTTGGGACTGGATTGTGAAACCTGTGGGACAGAACTGTGATCCCGGTGGGACAGGACTGTGCTCCCTGAGGGAATGAACTATGATCCCGGTGGAAGGGTCTGTGACCCCTGTGATCCTCGACTGTGATCCCTATGGGACTAGACTGTGATCCCTTAAAAAGCGGACTGTGATCCCTGTGGGACTGGACTGTGATCCCTGTGGACTGGTTTGTGACCCCTGTGCGACTGGACTGCAACCCCTGTGGGAATGTACTGTGATCCCTGTGGGACTGGACTATGATCCCTGTGGGACTGGACTGTGATCCCTGAGGGACTGAACTTTGATCCCTGTGGACTGGTCTGGACCGCTGTGAGCCTGGACTGTGATCCCTGTGGAACTAGACTGTGATCCCTTAAAAACATAACTGTGACCCCTGTGGGACTGGACTGTTATTCCTGTGGACTGGTCTCTGACCCCTGTGCGACTGGACTGTGACCCCTGTGGGAATGTATTGTGATACCTGTGGCACTGGACTGTGATCCCTGTGGGACTGGACTGTGATCCCTGTGGGACTGGACATAGAAACATAGAAACATAGAAAATAGGTGCAGGAGCAGGCCATTCAGCCCTTCTAGCCTGCACCGCCATTCAATGGGTTCATGGCTGAACATGAAACTACAGTACCCTCTTCCTGCTTTCACGCCATACCCCTTGATCCCCCGAGTAGTAAGGACTTCATCTAACTCCCTTTTGAATATATTTAGTGAATTGGCCTCAACTACTTTCTGTGGTAGAGAATTCCACAGGTTCACCACTCTCTGGGTGAAGAAGTTTCTCCTTATCTCGGTCCTAAATGGCATACCCCTTATCCTTAGACTGTGACCCCTGGTTCTAGACTTCCCCAACATTGGGAACATTTTTCCTGCATCCAAACTGTCCAAACCCGTCAGAATTTTAAACGTTTCTATGAGGTCCCCTCTCACTCTTCCGAACTCCAGTGAATACAAGCCCAGTTGATCCAATCTTTCTTGATAGGTCAGTCCCACCATCCCGGGAATCCGTCTGATGAATCTTCGCTGCACTCCCTCAATAGCAAGAATGTCCTTCCTCAAGTTAGGGAACGAAAACTGTACGCAATACTCCAGGTGTGGCCTCACCAAGGCCCTGTACAACTGTAGCAACACCTCCCTGCCCCTGTACTCAAACCCCATCGCTATGAAGGCCAACATGCCATTTGCTTTCTTAACCGCCTGCTGTACCTGCATGCCAACCTTCAATGACTGATGTACCATGACACCATGGTCTCGTTGCACCTTCCCTTTTCCTAATCTGTCACCATTCAGATAATAGTCTGTCTCTCTGTTTTTAACCACCAAAGTGGATAACCTCACATTTATCCACATTATACTTCATCTGCCACGCATTTGCCCACTCACCTAAACTAAACAAGTCACTCTGCAGCCTTCTAGCATCCTCCTCGCAGCTCACACTGCCGCCCAACTTAATGTCATCCGCAAATTTGGAGATACTACGTTTAATCCCCTCGTCTAAATCATTAATGTACAATGAAAACAACTGGGGCCCCAGCACAGAAACCTGCGGTACCCACTAGTCACTGCCTGCCATTCCGAAAAGTACCCATTTACTCCTACTCTTTGCTTCCTGTCTGACAACCAGTTCTCAATCCACGTCAGCACACTACCCCCAATCCCATGTGCTTTAACTTTGCACATTAATCTCCTGTGTGGAACCTTGTCGAAAGCCTTCTGAAAGTCCAAATATACCACATTAACTGGTACTCCTTCGTCCACTTTATTGGAAACATCCTCAAAAAATTCCAGAAGGTTTGTCAAGCATGATCTCCCTTTCACAAATCCATGCTGACTTGGACCTATCATGTCACCGTTTTCCAAATGCGCTGCTATGACATCCTTAATAATTGATTCCATCATTTTACCCACTACTGACCGGTCTATAATTCCCTGCTTTCTCTCTCCCTCCTTTTTTAAAAAGTGGGGTTACATTGGCTACCCTCCACTCGATAGGAACTGATCCAGAGTCAATGGAATGTTGGAAAATGACTGTCAATGCATCCGCTATTTCCAAGGCCACCTCCTTTATTACTCTGGGATGCAGTCCATCAGGCCCTGGGGATTTATCGGCCTTCAATCCCATCAATTTCCCCAAAACAATTTCCCGACTAATAAAGATTTCCCTCAGTTACTCGTCCTTACTAGAACCTCTGACCACTTTTATATCCGGAAGGTTGTTTGTGTCCTCCTTAGTGAATACTGAACCAAAGTACTTGTTCAATTGTTCTGCCATTTCTTTGTTCCCCGTTATGACTTCCCCTGATTCTGACTGCAGGGGACCGACGTTTGTCTTTACTAACCTTTTTCTCTTTACTTACCTGTAGAAACTTTTGCAATCCGCCTTAATGTTCCCTGCAAGCTTCTTCTCGTACTCCATTTTCCCTGCACTAATCAAACCGTTTGTCCTCCTCTGCTGAGTTCTAAATTTCTCCCAGTCCCCAGGTTCGCTGCTATTTCTGGCCCACTTGAATGCCATTTCCTTGGCTTTAATACTATCCTTGATTTCCCTAGATAGCCACGGTTGAGCCACCTTCCATTTTTTATTTTTACCCCAGACAGGAATGTACAATTGTTGTAATTCATCCATGCGGTCTCTAAATGTATGCCATTGCCCATCCAAAGTCAACCCCTTAAGTATCATTCGCCAATCTATCTTAGCCAATTCATGCGTCATACCTTCAAAGTTACCCTTCTTTAAGTTCTGGACCATGGTCTCTGAATTAACTGTTTCATTCTCCATCCTAATGCAGAATTCCACAATATTATGGTCACTCTTCCCCAAGGGGCCTCGCACAATGAGATTGCCAATTAATCCTCTCTCATTACACAACACCCAGTCTAAGATGGCCTCCCCGCTAGTTGATTCCTCGACATATTGGTCTAGAAAACTATCCTTTATGCACTCCAGGAAATCCTCCTCCACCTTATTGCTTCCAGTTTGGCTGGCCCAATCTATGTGCATATTAAAGTCACCCATTATTATTGCTGCACCTTTATTGCATGCACTCCTAATTTCCTGTTTGATGCCCTCCCCAAAATTACTACTACTGTTTGGAGGTCTGTACACAACTCCCACTATCGATTTTTGCGCTTTAGTGTTCTGCAGCTCTACCCATATAGATTCCACATCATCCAAGCTAATGTCTTTCCTAACTATTGCATTAATCTCCTCTTTAACCAGCAATGCTACCCCAACTCCTTTTCCTTTTATTCTATCCTTCCTGAATGTTGAATACCCCTGGATGTTGAGTTCCCAGCCCTGATCATCATGGAGCCACGTCTCCGTAATCCCAATCACATCATATTTGTTAACATCTATTTGCACAGTTAATTCATCCACCTTATTGCGGATACTACTTGCATCAAGACACCAAGCCTTCAGGCTTGCTTTTTTAACACCCTTTGTCCTTTTAGAATTTTGCTGTAAAGTGGCCCTTTTTGTTCTTTGCCTTGGGTTTCACTGCCCTCCACGTTCCATCATCTCCTTTCTGTCTTTTGCTTTTGCCTCATTTTTGTCTCCCTCTGTCTCCCTGCATAGGTTCCCATCCCCCTGTAATATTAGTTTAACTCCTCCCCAACAGCACTAGCAAACACTCCCCCTAGGACATTGGTTCCGGTCCTGCCCAGGTGCAGAACGTCCGGTTTGTACTGGTCCCACCTCCCCCAGAACCGGTTCCAATGCCCCAAGAATTTGAATCCCTCCCTGCTGCACCACTGCTCAAGCCATGTATTCATCTGCGCTATCCTGCGATTCCTACTCTGACTAGCACGTGGCACTGGTAGCAATCCCGAGATTACTACTTTTGTGGTCCTACTTTTTAATTTAGCTCCTAGCTCCTTAAATTCTTTTCGTGGGACCTCATCCCTTTTTTTACCTATGGACTGTGACCCCTGTGGGACTGGACTGTGAACCCTGTGGGACTAGACAGTGAACCTTGTGGGACTGAACTGTGACCCCTGTGGGACTGGACTGTGACCCCTGTGGAACTGGACCATGATCCCTGGGATAGGACTGTGTCCTCTGTGGGACTGGACTGTGATCCCTGTGGGACTGGACTGTGACACCTGTGGGACTGGTCTGTGAACCCTGTGGGACTAGACAGTGAACATTGTGGGACTGAACTGTGGCCCCCGTGGGACTGGATTGTGACCCCTGTGGAACTGGACCGTGATCCCTGGGACAGGACTGTGACCTCTGTGGGACTTGACTATGAACTATATGAGACAGGACTGTGATCCCTGTGGGACTGGAATGTGAGCACTGTGGGACAGGACGGTGATCTCTGTGGGACTGGACTGCGATCACTGTGGGACTCGACTGCGATCCCTGTGGGACCGGACTATGAGCCCTGTGGGACTGGACTGCGATCCCTGTGGGACTCGACTTTGATCCCTGTGGGACTGGACTGTGATGCCAGAAGGACAGAAATGTTATCCATATGCGACTGGACTGTGATCCCTGTGGGACTGGACTTTGATTCCAGTGGGACAGATATGTGACCCCTGTGGAACTGGATTGTGATCCCAGTGAGACTGGATTGTGAATTCTGTGTGACTGAGTTGTGATAACTGTGGGAATGGACTGTGATCCCTGTGTGACTTGACAATGATCCCAGTGGGAAAATAATGTGACCCCTGTGGGACTGGACTGTGAGTCATGTGGCACTGGACTGTGATCTCTTTGGGACTGGACGATAATCCCTGAGTGGCAGAAATGTGACTTCTGTGGGACTGGACTGTGACCTCGGTGTGACTGGACTGTGAACCCTGTGGGACTGCAGATTGATCCCTGTGTGTTAGGACTGTGATCCCTGTGGGCTTGCACATTTAACCCTGTGGGACAGGACTGTGAGCCCTGTGGAACGGGAAAGTGATCCCTGTGGGACAGGACTGCGATCCCTGTGGGATTGTATTGCGAGCCCTGTGGGACTGTTCTGTGAAGCCTTTGGGACTGGACGGTGATCCCAATTTGGACTGGACTGTGACCCCTCTGGGACAGTGCTGTGATCCCTGCGGTACTGCACCGTGACCCCAATGGGACTGGACTGTGAGCCCTGTGCGACTGGACTTTGATCCCTCTGCGATCTGACTGCGATCCTTGTGGGACTGGACTGTGATCCCTGTGCGCCTGGACTGTGATCCCTGTGGGACTGGAATGTGAGCCCTGTGCGACTGGAATGTAACCCCTGTGGGACTGGACTGTGATCGCAGTGCGACTGGACTGTGATCCCTGTGGGAGTGGACTGTGATCGCAGTGGGACTGGACTGTGATATCTGTGGGACTGAACGAGGATCCCAGCGGGAACGAAATGTGAGCCCAAGGTACTAGACTGTGAAACCTGTGGGACTGGACTGTAAACCCTATGGGACAGGACTGTGATCCATTTGGGACTGGACTGTGATCAGTGTGGGACTGGACTGTAATCCCTGTAGAACTGGACTGTGATCCCTGTGCGACAGAACTGTAACCCTGTGGAACTGGACAGTGATCCCTGTGGAACTGGACTGTGATTCCAGTTGGATTGGACTGTGATCCCGGTTGAACTGGACTGTGAGCCCTGTGGGACAGGATTGTGATCTCTTTGGAACAGAAATGTGATATCTGTGGGACTGCACAGTGAGCCTTGTGGGACAGGACTGTGACCATAGTGGGACTGGATTGTGATC
This sequence comes from Pristiophorus japonicus, assembly GCF_044704955.1. NCBI lineage: Eukaryota > Metazoa > Chordata > Chondrichthyes > Pristiophoridae > Pristiophorus > Pristiophorus japonicus. The sequence continues at coordinate 1,075,941 of NW_027254846.1, read as the reverse complement.
CCTGTGCGACAGGACTGCGATCCCTGTGGGCCTGGACTGTGACCCCTCTGGATCAGTGCTGTGATCTCTGTGGGACAGCGCTGTGACCACTGTGGGACTGGACTGAGATCCCTGTGGGATTGGACTTGATCCCTGTGGGACTGGACTGTAATCCCTGTGGGACTGGACTGTGATCCCTGTGCGATAGGACTGTGATCCCTGTGGGACTGGAATTCGAGCCCTGTGTGTCGGGACTGTGACCTGTGAGACAGGAATGTTACCTCTGTGGGAATTGGACTGTGATCCCTGATGTACTGGAGTGTGACCCCTGTGGGACTAGACTGTGATCCATGTGAGACTGAACGGTGATCGCAGTGGGACAGGACTGCAATCCCTGAGGGACTGGACTTTGAACCCTCGAGGACTGGACTGTGACCCCTGTGGGACTTAACTGTGACCGCTGTGGGACTGGACTGCGATCCCTGTGGGACCGAGATGCGACCCCTGTGAGGCTTGACTGTGATCCCTGCAGGAATGGACTGTGATCCCTGTGGGACAGAAATGGGAGCCCAATGGAACTGGACTGTGACCCCTGTGAGACAGGATTGTGATCCCTTTGGGACAGAAATGTTACCCCTGACGGACTGGACTGTGATCGCTCTGGGACTGGACTGTGATCCCTGTGGGATTACAATATGATCCCTCTGGGCGTGGACTGTGACCATAGTTGGACTGGCCTGTGATCTATGTGGGACAAAAATGGGAGCCCTGTCGGAGTGGACTCAGACCCCTATGGGACTCGCCTGTGATCCATTTGGGACTGGACTGTGATGCCAGAGGGACATAACTGTGATCAATAAGCGACTGGACTGTGATCCCTGCGGGAATGGTCTGTGATTGCAGTGAAACTGACATGTGACCCCTGTAGAACTGGACTGTGAGCCCTGTGTGGAACTGAATTGTAAGCACTGTGGGACTGGATTGTGATCCCAGTGAGACTGGATTGTGACTTCTGTGTGACTGCGCTATTATCCCTGTGGGAATGGATTGTGATCCTTGTGGGACTGCAGTTTGATCCCTGTGGGACAGGACTGTGATCCCTGTGGGCCTGCACATTGTACCATTTGGGACAGGACTGTGAGGCCTTTTGGAATGAAAAGTGATCCCGGTGGGAGAGGACTGTGATCCCTGTGGGACTAGACTGCGAGCCCTGTGGGACTGTTGTGTGAAGCCATTGGGACTGGGCTGTGATCCCTGTGGGACTGGACTGTGATCCCTGTGCGACTGGCCTGCGACCCCCGTGGGACTGACTGTGCTCCCTGTGGGAGTAGACTGTGACCCCTGTGTGATTGGAGTGTGATTCCTGTCGGTCTGGACTGTAGCATCTGTATGACAGGACTGTGACCCCTCCGGCCTGTGAGCCCTGTGGGACTGGACTGTGACCCCTCTGGGATAGTGCTGTGATCCCTGTGGGACTGCACTGTGTCCCCGATAGGACTTGACTGTGAGCCCTGTGGGACTGGACTGTAACGCCTGTGGGACAGGACTGTGATCCCAATGAGACTTGAATGTGATCCCCGTGGGACTGGACTGCGTTCCATGTGGGACTGGACAGCAAACATTGTGGGACAGGACTGCGACACCTGAGGGACTGGACTGTGACCCTTGTGGGACTGGACAGTGATCACTGTGGGACTGCACTTTGAACCCTGTGGGATTGGGATGTGATCCCTGTGGGTCTGGACTGCAAACATTCTGGGACAGGACTGCGACGACTGTGGGACTGGACTATGACCCTTGTGGGACTGGACAGTGATCACTGTGGGATTGCACTTTGAACCCTGTGGAATTGGGATGTAATCCCTGTGGTTCTGGTATGCGAGCCCGCTGGGACAGGATGGTGAATACTGTGGGACTGAACTCTGATCACTGTTCGGCTGGACTGTAATCCCTGTTGGACTGGACTGTGATCCCTGCGGAATTACAATATGATCCCTCTGGGCGTGGACTGTGACCATAGTTGTACTGGCCTGTGATCCATGTGGAACAGAAATGGGAGACCTGTCGGAGTGGACTCAGACCACTGCGGGACTGGATTGTGATCCCAGTGAGACTGGATTATGACTTCTGCGTGACTGCGCTGCGATCCCTGTGGGAATGGATTGTGATCCCTGTGGGACTGGACAGTGATGCCTATGGGACAAAAATATGACCCCTGTGGGACTGGATTGTGAGCCCTGTGGGACTGGAATTTGATCCCTGTGGGACAGGACTGTGATCCCTGTGGGCCTGCACATTGATCCCTTTGGGACAGGACTGTGAGCCCTGTTGGACAGAAAAGTGATCCCTGTGGGAGAGGACTGCGATCCCTGTGGGACTAGACTGCGAGCCCTGTGGGACTATTCTGTGAAGCCATTGGGACTGGGCTGTGATCCCTGTGGGACTAGACTGTGATCCCTGTGCGACTGGCCTGCGACCCCCGAGGGACTGGACTGTGCTCCCTGTGGGACTAGATTGTGACCCCCGTGGGAGTGGGCTGTGATCCCTGTGTGACTTTCCTGTGACTCCTGTGTGACTGGACTGTGATTCCTGTCGGTCTGGACTGTAGCATCTGTATGACATGACTGTGAGCCCTCCGGTCTGTGAGCCCTGTGGGACTGGACTGTGATCCCTCTGGGACTGTGCTGTGATCCATGTGTGGCTGCACTGTGTCCCGGATAGGACTTGACTGTGAGCCCTGTGGGCCTGGACTGTAACCCCTGTGGGACAGGACTGTGATCCCAATGAGACTTGATTGTGATCCCCGTGGGACTGGACTGTGACCCTTGTGAGACTGGACAGTGATCATTGTGGGACTGCACTTTGAACACAATGGGATTTGACTGAGATCCCTGTGGGACTGGACTGCGAGCCCGCTGGGACAGGACGGTGAACCCTGTCGAAGTGAACTGTGATCCCCGTGGGACTGCACTATAATCCCGGTGTGATGGCATTGTGAGCCCATTGGGACTGGACTGTAACCCCCTTGCGACTGAAATCCTCGTGGTACTGGCCTGTGATCCCAATGAGACATAAATGTGACCCCTGTTGGACAGGACGGTGATTACTGTGGGACTGAACTCTGATCACTGTTCGGCTGGACTGTGATCCCTGTTGGAATGGACTGTGATCCCTGTGGGACTGGACTGTGATCCCTGTGGGAGTGGACTGTGAACCCTGTGGGACAGGACTGCGATCCCTGTTCGAAAGGACTGTGACCCCTCTTGGACCCTTCTGTGATCCCTGTGGACTGGACCGTGATGCCTGTGGGATTGGACTGTGACCGCTGTGCGAATGGACTGTGAGCCGTGTGGGACTGGATTGTAACCCCTGTGGGACTGGACTGTAACCCCTCTGGGACAGTGCTGTGATCACTGTGGGACTGCACTGTGACCCCTGTGGGACTTGACTGTGAGCCCTGTGGCATTGGACTGTGATCCCTGTCGGACTGGACTGTGAACCCTGTGGGAAAGGACTGTGATCCCTGTGCGACTGGACAGCGATCGCTGTGGGACCGGACTGTGATCCCTGTGGGACTGGACTGTGATCCCTGTGGAAATGGACTGTAACAGCTGTGGGACTGGGCTGCGATCGCAGTGGGACTGGACTGTGATATCTGTGGGACAGAACGAGGATCCCAGTGGGCAGAAATGGGAGCTCTGTGGTAATAGACTGTGACCCCTGTGGCACTGGACTGTAATCCCTGTGAGACTGGACTGTGATCCCTGAGGGACAGAAGTGTGACCCCTGTGGGACTGGTTTGTGACCGCTGTGGGACGAGACTATGATCCCTGTGGGACTGGAGTGCGAGCCCTGTGGACACGACGATGATCCCTGTGGGACATGACTGTGATCCTTGTACAACTGGACTGTGAACCCTGTGGGACTAAACTGTGATCCCAGTGGGACAGAAATGTGACCCATGTGGGACCGGACTGTGAGTCCTGTGGGACAGGACTGTGATCCCTGTGGGACTGAAGTGTTATCGCTGTGGGACTGGACTGCAATCGCTGTGGGACTGGACTGTGATATCCTGTGGGGCAGAAATGTGACCACTGTGGGACTGGACTTTGATCCCTGAGGTACTGGAGTGCGACCCCTGTGGGACTGCACTGTGATCCATGTGAGACTCAACTGTGATCGTAGTGGGACAGGACTGCAATCACTTAGTGGCTGGACTTTGATACCTCGTGGACTGGAATGTGACCCCTGTGGGACGAGATTGTGAATCCTGTGGGACTGGACTGTGATCCCTGTGGGACAGAGATGTGACCCCTGTGAGACTGGACTGTGATCCCTGTAGGATTGGACTGTGATCCCTGTGGGTCAGAAATGGGAACCCAGTGGGACTGGACTGTGACCCCTGTGGGACGTTTTTGTGATCCCTTTGGGACAGAAATGTGACCCCTGTGGGACTGGATAGTGATCCCTGAGGTACTGGAGTGCGACCCCTGTGGGACTGCACTGTGATCCATGTGAGACTCAACTGTGATCGTAGTGGGACAGGACTGCAATCACTTAGGGGCTGGACTTTGATACCTCGTGGACTTGAATGTGACCCCTGTGGGACGAGATTGTGAATCCTGTGGGACTGGACTGTGATCCCTGTGGGACAGAGATGTGACCCCTGTGAGACTGGACTGTGATCCCTGTAGGATTGGACTGTGATCCCTGTGGGTCAGAAATGGGAACCCAGTGGGACTGGACTGTGACCCCTGTGGGACGTTTTTGTGATCCCTTTGGGACAGAAATGTGACCCCTGTGGGACGGGACTGTGAGTCATGTGGGACTGGACTGTAACCCCTGTGAGACTGAAATGGGAGCTCTGTGGGAATAGACTGTGACACCTTTGGCACTGGACTGTAATCCCTGTGAGACTGGACTGTGATCCATGAGGGACAGAAGTGTGACCCCTGTGGGACTGGACTGTGATCCCTATGGGACTGGAATGTGATCCCTGTGGGACTGGACTGTGATCCCTGAGGGACAGAAGTGTGACCCCTGTGGGACTGGACTGCGATCCCTGTGGGACAGAAATGGGAACCCAGTGGGACTGGACTGTGACCCGTGTGGGACATTTTTGTGATCCCTTTGGGACAGAAATGTGACCACTGTGGGACTGGATATTGATCCCTCTGGGACAGGACTGCGATACCTGTGGGACCGGAGTGTGAGCCGTGTGGGACAGGACGGTGATCCCTGTGGGACTGGACTGCGATCCCTGTGGGACTCGACTGTGATCCCTGTGGGACTGGACTGTGATTCCAGAGGGACAGAAATGTTATCCGTATGCGACTGGACTGTGATCCCTGTGGGACTGGACTGTGATTCCAGTGGGACAGAGCTGTGACCCCAGTGGAACTGGATTGTGATCCCAGTGAGACTGGATTATGATTTCTGTGTGACTGCGCTGCGTTCCCTGTGGGAATGAACCGTGACCCCTGTGGGACTGGACTGTGAGCCCTGTGGGACTGGAGTTTAATCCGTGTGGGACAGGACCGTAATCCCTGGGGGACTGGACTGTGATCCCTGTGGGATTGGACTGTGACCCCCGTGGGACTGGACTGTACTCCCTGTGGGACAATGCTGTGACTCCTGTGGGACTGGGCTGTGATCCCTCTGGGACTGTGCTCTGATCCCTGTGGGACTGCACTGTGTCGTCAATCGGACTGGACTGTGAGCCCTGTGGGATTGGATTGTAACCCCTATGGGACAGAAATGGGAGCTCTGTGCGAATAGACTGTGACATCTGTGGCACTGGACTGTAATCCCAGTGAGACTGGACTGTGATCCCTGAGGGACAGAAGTGTGACCCTTGTGGGACTGGACTTTGATCCCTGTGGGACTGGAATGTGATCCCTGTGGGACCGAACTGTGATCCCTGAGGGACAGAAGTGTGACCCCTGTGGGACTGGACTGTGATCCCTGTGGGACAGAAATGGGAACCCAGTGGGAGTGGACTGTGACCCCTGTGGGACATTTTTGTGATCCCTTTGGGACAGAAATGTGACCCCTGTGGGACTGGATAGTGATTCCTCTGGGACAGGACTGCGATACCTGTGGGACCGGAGTGTGAGCCGTGTGGGACAGGACGGTGATCCCTGTGGGACTGGACTGCGATCCCTGTGGGACTCGACTGTGATCCCTGTGGGACTGGACTGTGATCCCAGAGGGACAGAAATGTTATCCATATGCGACTGGACTGTGATCCCTGTGGGACTGGACGGTGATTCCATTGGGACAGATCTGAGACCCCTGTGGAACTGGATTGTGATCCCAGTGAGACTGGATTGTGATTTCTGTGTGACTGCGCTGTGATCCCTGTGGGAATGAACTGTGACCCCTGTGGGACTGGACAGTGAGCCCTGTGGGACTGGAGTTTGATCCGTGTGGGACAGGACTGTGATCCCTGTGGGACTGGACTGTGATCCCTGTGGGATTGGACTGTGACCCCCGTGGGACTGGACTGTGCTCCCAGTGGGACAATGCTGTGACCCATGTGGGACTGGGCTGTGATCCCTCTGGGACTGTGCTATGATCCCTGTGGGACTGCACTGTGTCGCCGATCGGACTGGACTGTGATCCAAGTCCAGTGCTCAGGGATTGCGATCCTTTCCCACTGCGATCACAGTAAAGTCTCACATGGAGCACAGTCCAGTCCCACAGGGGTCATACTTCAGTACCTCAGGAATCACATTCCAGTTCCCACAGGTGTAACATTTCTGTCCAAAAGGGATCACAGTACAGTCACACAGGGATCAAATTCCAGGCCCACAGTGATCACAGTCCAGTCACACAAGGATCACATTCCAGTCCCACAGGGGTCACAGTCCAGTCACACAAGGATCACATTCCAGTCCCACAGGGGTCACTGTTCAGTCCCTCAGGGTTTACAGTCCAGTCCTACAGGGATCTCAGTCCAAACCCAACGGGATCACATTACAGTCCCACAGGGGTCACAGTCTAGTCCACAGGGATTGCAGTGCTGTCCCACAGGGATCACTGTCCAATCCCACTTGGCTCAAAGTTCAGTTCCACAGCTTTCACAGTCGAGTACCATAGGGGTTACAGTCCTGTCGCACAAAGATCACAGTCCTATCGCAAAGAGATCGCAGTCCAGTCCCACAGGGATTACAGTCCAGTCCCACAGGGATCACAGTCCAGTCCGAATGGGATCACATTCCTGTCCCACAACGGTTACAGTCCAGTACCACAGGTGTCACAATCTAAACCACAGGGTTCACATTTCTGTCCGATGTGATCCTCGTCCAGTCCCACAGATATAACAGTCCAGTCCCACTGCGATCACAGTCCAGTCCCACAGGGGTTACATTCCAGTCGCAAAGGGCTCACAGTCCAGTCCCACAGGGATCACAGTCCAGGCGCACAGAGATCATAGTCCAGTCCCACATGGATCGCAGTCAGATCGCACAGGGATCACAGTCCAGTCCCACAGGGCTCACAGTCAAGTCTCATAGGGGTGACGGTGCAGTCCCACAGGGATCACAGCACTGTCCCAGAGTGGTCACAGTCCAGTCCCACAGGGATAGCAGTACTGTCCCAAAGGCTTCACAGAGCAGTCCCACAGTGCTCACAGTACATTCCCACAGCGATCGCAGTCCTGTCCCACAGGGATCACTTTCCAGTCCCACAGGTTTCACAGTCCTGACCCACAGGGATCAATGTGCAGGCCCACAGGGATCACAGTCCTGACCCACAGGGATCAATCTACAGTTCGACAGAGTTCATAGTCCAGTCCCACAGCGGTCACAGTCCAGTCCCACAGAGGTCACATTTCTGTCACTCAGGGATTATCGTCCAGTCGCACAGGGATCACAGTCCAGTCCCACATGACTCACAGTCCAGTCCCAGAGGGATGACAAAAATGTCCCACAGGGATCACTGTCCAGTCCCACATTGATCACAGTTCATTCCCACAGGGATCACAGCGCAGTCACACAGAAATCACAATCCAGTCTCACTGGGATCACAATCCAGTTCCACAGGGGTCACAGATCTGTCCCACTGGAATCACGGTCCAGTCCCACAGGGGTCACAGTCCAGTCGCATATGGATAACATTTCAGTCCTTCTGGAATCACAGTCCAGTCCCACAGGGATCACAGTCCAGTCCCACAGGCATCGCAGTCCAGTCCCACAGGGATCACCGTCCTGTCCCACAGGGCTCACACTCCGTTCCCACAGGTATCGCAGTCCTGTCCCAGAGGAATCACAAAAATGTCCCACAGGGTTCACAGTCCAGTCCCACTGGGTTCCCATTTCTGTCCCACAGGGATCACAGTCCAGTCCCACAGGGGTCACACTTCTGTCCCTCAGGGATCGCAGTCCAGTCCCACAGGGATCACATTCCAGTCCCACAGGGATCACAGTCCACTCCCACAGGGGTCACACATCTGTCCCTCAGGGATCACAGTCCAGTCTCACAGGGATTACAGTCCAGTGCCACAGGTGTCACAGTCTATTTCCACAGATTTCCAATTTCTGTCCCACAGGGGTTACAGTCCGGTCCCACAGGGCTCACACTCCAGTCCAATCGGCGACATAGTGCAGTCCCACAGGGATCATAGCACAGTCCCAGAGGGATCACAGCCCAGTCCCACAGGGGTCACAACATTGTCCCACAGGGAGCACAGTCCAGTCCCACGGGGGTCACAGTCCAATCCCACAGGGATAACAGTCCAGTCCCCCAGGGATCACAGTCCTGTCCCACACGGATCAAACTCCAGTCCCAGAGTGCTAACAGGCCAGTCCTACAGGGATCACAGTCCAGTCCCACATAGCTCATATTTCTGTCACTCAGGGATTATCGTCCAGTCCCACAGGGATCACAGTCCAGTCCCACATGACTCACAGTCCAGTCCCACAGGTGTCACATTTCTGTCCCAAAGGGATCACAAAAATGTCCCACAGGGGTCACAGTCCAGACCCACAGGAGTCACAATCTAGTCCCACAGGTGTCACATTCCAGTTCGCGAGGTGTCAAAGTCCAGCCCATAAGGGATTGCAGTCCTGTCCCACTACGATCACAGTTGAGTCTCACATGGATCACAGTGCAGTCCCACAGGGGTCGCACTCCAGTTCCTCAGGGATCACAGTCCACTTCCCACAGGGGTAATATTTCTGGCCCACAGGGATCATAGTCCAGTCACACAGTGTTCAAATTTAAGTCCCACAGGGTTCACAGTCCAGTCACACACGGGTCACAGTCCAGTCCCTCAGGGATCAGAGTCCATTCGCTAACGGATCACAGACCAGTCCCACAGGATCACAGTCCTGTCCCACACGGGTCATAGTCCAGACCCACAGTAGTCACATTTCTGTCCCACAGGATTTCACAGTCCAGTCCCACAGGAAATGCAGTACATCCCCAGAGCGATAACAGTTCAGTCCCACAGGGATCACAGTCCTGTCCCACAGGACTCACAGTCCAGTCCCACAGGGGTCACATTTCTGTCCCACTGGGATCACAGTCCAGTCCCACAAGGTTCACAGTCCAGTTGTACAAGGATCACAGTCAAGTCCCACAGGGATCATCGTCGTGTCCCAGAGGGCTCGCAGTTCAGTACCACAGGTGTCACAGTCCAGTCCCACAAGGCTCGCACTCCAGTCCCACAGGGATCATAGTCCAGTCCCACAGGGGTCACAGACCAGTCCCACAGGGGTCACACTTCTGTCCCTCAGGGATCACAGTCCAGTCTCACAGGGATTACAGTCCAGTGCCACAGGGGTCACAGTCTATTACCACAGAGCTCCCATTTCTGTCCCACTGGGATCCTCGTTCGGTCCCACAGGTATCACAGTCCAGTCCCACTGCGATCGCAGTCCAGTCCCACAGCTGTTACAATACTGTCCCACAGGGTTCACAGTCCAGTCCGACAGAAATCACAGTCCAGTCCCACAGGGCTCACAGTCCACTCCCACAGTGGTCACAGTGCAGTCTCACAGTGATCACAGCACTGTACCAGAGGGGTTACAGTCCAGTTCCACAGGGGTTACAATCCAGTCCCACACGGCTCACAGTCCAGTCGCACAGGTGTCACAGTCCAATCCCACAGGGATCAATGCCCAGTCCACAGGGATCACAGTAGTGTCCAAGAGGGGTCAAAGTCCTTTCCTACAGGGATCGCAGTCCTGTCCCACAGGCTTCACAGTCAAGTCGCACAGGGATCACAGTCCAGTCCCACAGGGATCACAGTCAATTCCAACAGGGTCAGAGTCCAGCCGAACAGTGATCAGAGTTCAGTCCCACAGTAATCACCGTCCTGTCCCACAGGTGTCACATTTATGTCCCATTGGGATCACAGGCCAGTACCACAGGGGTTACAGTCGCAAGGGGGTTACAGTCCAGTCCCAATGGGCTCAAAATCCCATCACACCGAGATTATAGTCCAGAACCACAGGGATCACAGTTCAGTTCTACAGGGATCACCGTCCTGCCCCAGCGGGTTCGCAGTCCAGTCCCAAAGGGATCACAGTCCATTCCCACTGGGTTCAAAGTGCAGTCCCACAGTAATCACTGTCCAGTCCCACAAGGGTCACAATCCAGTCCCACGGGGATCACAGTCAAGTCTCTTTGGGATCACGGCCCTGTCCCATAGGGGTTACAATCCAGTCCAACAGGGCTCACAGTCAAGTCCTATCGGGGACACAGTGCAGTTCCACAGGGATCACAGCACAGTCCCAGAGGGGTCACAGTCCAGTCCCACAGGGCTCACAGAATGGAGGGGTCACAGTCCTGTCATACAGATGCTGCAGTGCAGACCGACAGGAATGACAGTCCAGTCACACAGGAGTCACAGGACAGTCACACAGGGATCACAGCCCACTCCCACAGTGGTCACAGTCTAGTCCCACAGGGAGCACAGTCCAGTCCCACGGGGGTCGCAGGCCAGTCGCACAGCGATCACAGTCTAGTCCCACAGGGATCACAGCCCATTCCCAATGGCTTCACAGAACAGTCCCACAGGGCTCGCAGTCTAGTCCCACAGGGATCGCAGTCTTCTCCCATAGGGATCACTTTTCAGTCCAACAGGGCTCACAGTCCTGCCCCAAAGGTATCAATGTGCAGGCCCACAGGGAGCACAGTCCTGTCCCACAGGGATCAAACTCCAGTCCCACAGGGCTCACATTCCAGTCCCACAGGGGTCACATTTTTGTCCCATAGGGATCACTGTCCAGTCCCACAGGGATCACAATACATTCCCACAGGGATCACAGCGCAGTCACACACAAGTCACAATCCAGTCTCACTGGGATCACAATCCAGTCCCACAGTGGTTACAGTTCAGTCACACAGGGATCACAGTCCAGTTCCACAGGGGTCACATATCAGTTCCACTGGAATCACAGTCCAGTCCCACAGGGATCACAGTCCAGTCGCATATGGATCACATTTATGTCCCTCTGGCATCACAGTCCAGTCCCACAGGGATCACAGGCGAGTCCCACAGGCATCACAGTCCATTCGCAAAGGGATCACAGTCCAGCCCCATAGGTGTCTGAGTCCACTCCGAAAGGGCTCCCATTTCTGTCCCACATAGATCACAGGCCAGTACAACTGTGGTCACAGTCCACGCCCAGAGGGATCATATTGTAATCCCACAGGGATCAAATTCCAGTCCAACAGGGATCACAGTCTAGCCGAACAGTGATCAGAGTTCAATCCAACAGTTATCACCATCCTGTCCCAGCGGGCTCGCAGTCCAGACCCACAGGGATCACATCCCAATTCCACATGGTTCAAAGTGCAGTCCCACAGTGATCACTGTCCAGTGGCACAAGGGTCACAGTCCAGTCCCACAGGCGTCGCAGTCCTGTCCCAGAATGTTTGCAGTCCAGACCCACAGGAATCACATCCCAATCCCACAGGGTTCAAAGTGCTGTCCCACTGTGATGACTGTCCAGTCCCACAAGGGTCACAGTCCAGTCCCACAGGCGTCGCAGTCCTGTGCCAGAATGTTTGCAGTCCAGTCCCACTTGGAACGCAGTCCAGTCCCACGGGGATCACAGTCAAGTCTCATTGGGATCACAGTCCTGCCCCACAGGGGTTACAGTCCAGTCCCACAGGGCTCACAGTCAAGTCCTATCGGGGACACAGTGCAGTGCCACAGGGCACACAGACCGGAGGGGTCACAGTCCTGTCATACAGATGCTACAGTCCAGACCGACAGGAATCACAGTCCAGTCACACAGGAGTCACAGGACAGTCACACAGGATTCACAGCCCTCTCCCACAGTGGTCACAGTCTAGTCCCAATGGAAGCACAGTCCAGTCCCACGGGGGTCGCAGGCCAGTCGCACAGGGATCACAGTCCAGTCCCACAGGGATCACAGCCCAGTCCCAATGGCTTCACAGTACAGTCCCACAGGGCTCGCAGTCTAGTCCCACAGGGATCGCAGTCCTCTCCCACAGGGATCACTTTTCAGTCCAACAGGGCTCACAGTCCTGTCCCAAAGGGAACAATGTGCAGGCCCACAGGGATCACAGTCCTGTCCCACAGGGATCAAACTCCAGTCCCACAGGTCTCACAGTCCAGTCGCACAGGGGTCACATTTTTGTCCCATAGCGATCACTGTCCAGTCCCACAGGGATCACAATCCATTCCCAGAGGGATCACAGCGCAGTCACACACAAGTCACAATCCAGTCTCACTGGGATCACAATCCAGTCCCACAGTAGTTACAGTTCAGTCACACAGGGCTCACAGTCCAGTTCCACTGGGGTCACATATCAGTTGCACTGGAATCACAGACCAGTCCCACAGGGATCACAGTCCAGTCGCATATGGATCACATTTATGTCCCTCTGGCATCACAGTCCAGTCCCACAGGGTTCACAGGCGAGTCCCACAGGCATCACAGTCCATTCGCAAAGGGATCACAGTCCAGCCCCATAGGGGTCTGAGTCCACTCCGAAAGGGCTCCCATTTCTGTCCCACATAGATCACAGGCCAGTCCAACTATGGTCACGCTCCACGCCCAGATGGATCATATTGTAATCCCACAGGAATCACAATCCAGTCCCAGAGCGATCACAATTCAGTCCGTCAGGAGTAACATGTCTGTCCCAAAGGGATCACAATCCTGTCTCACAGGGGTCACAGTCCAGTTCCACTGGGCTCCCATTTCTGTCCCACAGGGATCACAGTCTATTCCTACAGGGATCACAGCCAAGCCTCACAGGGGTCACATCTCGGTCCCACAGGGTTCGCAGTGCAGTCCCACAGCGGTCACAGTTGAGTCCCACAGGGGTCACAGTCCAGTCGTCGAGGGCTCAAAGTCCAGTCCCTCAGGGATTGCAGTCCTGTCCCACTGCGATCACAGTTCAGTCTCACATGGATCACAGTCTAGTCCCACAGGGGTCACACTACAGTACATCAGGGATCACAGTCCAATTCCCACAGTGGTAACATTCCTATCTCACAGGTCACAGTCCAGTCACACAGGGCTCAAATTCCAGTCCCACAGGGATCACAGTCCTATCGCACAGGGATCACAGTCCAGTCCCACAGGGATTACAGTCCAGTCCCACAGTGATCACAGTCCAGTCCCAATGGGATCACAGTCCTGTCCCACAGGGGTTACAGTCCAGTCCCACAGGGTCACAGTCTAGTACCACAGGGCTCACATTTCTGTCCGATGGTATCCTCGTCCAGTCCCATAGATATCACAGTCCTGTCCCACTGCGATCACAGACAAATCCCACAGGGGTTACAGTTCAGTCGCACAGGGCTCACAATCCAGTTCCACATGGATCGCTGTCAGATCGCACAGGGATCACACTCCAGTCCGACAGGGATCACAGTCCAGTCCCACAGGGCTCTCAGTCCAGTCCCACAGTTGACACAGCGCTGTCCCACAGATATCACAGCACTAATCCAGAGGGGTCACAGTCCAGGCCCACAGGGATCGCAGTCCAGTCTCACAAGGATCACAGTGCAGTCCCACAGGGATCACCGTCCTGTCCCACAAGGCTCGCAGTTCAGTCCCACAGGGATCGCAGTCCTGTCGCACAGGGATCACAATCCAGTCCCACGATGGTCACAGTCCTGTCCCACAAGGATCACTGTGCAGTCCCACAGGTATCACATTTCTGTCCCAAAGGGATCACAATCCTGTCCCACAGGGCTCACAGTCCAGTTCAACCGGGAGCACTGTCCAGTCCCACAGGAATCACAGTCCAGTCCCACAGGGTTCACATCTAGTCCCACAGGGATTGCAGTGCTGTTGCACAGGGATCACTGTCCAATCCCACTGACCTCACAGTCCAGTCCCACAGGATTACAGTCCTGCAGCACAGGGATCACAGTCCAGTGCCACAGGATTAAAGTCCAGTCCCACACTGATCACAGTCCAGTCCCAAATGGATCACAGTCCTGTCCCACAGGGTTTACAGTCCAGTCCCACAGGTTTCACAGTCTAGGACCAAAGTGCTGACATTTCAGTCCCACTGGGATCCTCGTCCAGTCCCACAGATATCACAGTCCAGTCCCACAGGGGTTACTTTCCCGTCGCACAGGGCTCACATTCCAGTCCCACAGTGATCACAGTGCAGGCGCACAGGGATCACAGACCAGTCCCACATGGATCTCAGTCAGATCGCAGAGGGATCAAAGTGCAGTACAACAGGGCTCACAGTCCAGTCATATTGGGGTCACGGAGCAGTACCGCAGGGATCACAGCACTGTCCCAGAGGGGTCACAGTCCAGTCCAAAAATGGATCACCGTCCAGTCCAATGGCTTCACACAACAGTCCCACAGGGCTCGCAGTCCAGTCCCACAGGGATTACCATCCTGTCCCACAGGGATCACAGTCCGATCCCACAGGGATCACAGTCCAGTTGTACAATGATCAAAGTCAAGTCCCACAGGGATCACCGTCGTGTCCCACAGGGCTCGCAGTCGTGTCCCACACGGGTCACAGTCCAGTCCCACAGTAGTCACATTTCTGTCCCACAGGATATCACAGTCCAGTCCCAAAGGGATTAGAGTCCAGTCCCACAGCGATAAAGGTTCAGTCCCACAGGGATCACAGTCCTGTCCCACAGGACTCACAGTCCAGTACTACAGGGGTCACATATCTATCCCACTGGGATCACAGTCCAGTCCCACAGGGTTCGCAGTCCAGTTGTACAAGGATCAAAGTCAAGTCCCACAGGGATCACCGTCGTGTCCCACAGAGCTCGCAGTCCAGTCCCACAGGGGTCACAGTCCAGTCCCACAGGGGTCACAGTCCAGTCCCAAAGGGTTCACAGTCCAGTCCCACAGGGGTCATATTTCTGTCCTGCTGGATCAAAGTCCAGTCCATCAGGGTACGCATTCCAGTCCCACAGTGGTCACAATCCAGTCCCTCAGGAATCACAGTCCAAACCCACAGGGGTCACGGTACAGTCCCATAGGGATCACAGTCCTGTCCAACAGGGTTCACAGTCCAGTTCCACAGGGGTCACATTTCGGTCCCACAGGTATCACACCCCAGTCCCACAGGGATCACAGCCCTGTCCAACAGGGATCACAGTGCAGTCCCACAGGGGTCACAGTCCAGTCCCACAGGGGTCACAGTGCTGTCCCACAGGGATCACAGTCCAGTCCCAAATGGATCATAGTCCTGTCCCACAGGGTTTACAGTCCAGTCCCACAGGTTTCACAGTCTAGTACCAAAGGGCTCACATTTCAGTCGCACTGGGATCCTCGTCCAGTCCCACAGATATCACAGTCCAGTCGCAAAGGGGTACAGTCCAGTCGCACAGGGCTCACAATCCAGTCCCACAGGGATCACAGTCCAGTCCCACAGGGATCACAGTCCAGTCCAACAGGGATCACAGTCCAGTCCCACATTGGTTGCAGTCCACTCCCACAGAGATCACAGTCCAGTTGCACAGTGGTCACATATCTGTCCCACTGGGATCACAGTGCAATCGCATATGGATCACATTTCTGTCCCACAAGTATCACAGTCCAATCCCACAGCGATCAAAGTCCAGTCCCACAGGGCTCACAGTCCAGTCGCACAGGGGACACAGTGCAGTCCCACAGGGATTGCAGTCCAGTCCCACAGGGGTCACAGTCCAGTCCCACAGGAGTCACAGGCCAGTCACACAGGGATCGCAGCCCGGTCCCACAAGGTTCACAGTCCAGTCCCACAGGGGTTATAGTCAAGTCCCACAGGGATCACAGTACAGTCCCACAGGGATCACAGTCCAGTCCCACAAGGGTCACAGTCCAGTCCCACAGTGGTTACAGCCCAGTCCCAATGGGCTCACAGTCCAGTCCCACATGTTTCACAGTTCAGTCCAACAGGGATCAGTGTGCATTCCCACAGGAGTAACATATCTGTCCCACAATAATCACAGTCCAGTCATACAGGAGTCACAGAAGAGTCCCTCTGGGTTCACAGTCCAATCACATAGGGTTCACAGTTCAGTCGCACATGGATCACAGTCCAGTCCCACAGGTATCACCGTCATGTCCCTCAGGAATCACAGTCCAGTCGCACAGGGGTCACATTTCTGTCCCATTGGGATTACAGTTCAGTCCACAGTGGTCACAGTCCAATTCTACAGAGATTGCAGTGCTGTCCCACAGTGATCAGACTTTAGTCCCACAAGGATCAGTGTTCTGTCCCACAGGCGTCACATTTCTTTCCCACTGGGATTACAGGCCTGTACCACAGGGATCACAGCCCTGTCCCACAGGGTTCACAGTCCAGTCCCACAGGGATCACAGTCCAGTCCCACAGGGATCACAGTCCAGTCCCACAGGGATTGCAGTCTTGTCCCACAGGGATCACAGTCCAGTCCGACAGGAATCACCGACCAGTCCCACAGGGATCACAGTCAAGTATAGAAACGTACGCAGCTAGTGTAAGCACCTTCAGGGGAGGGGAACCAGTTAATGTAGAACTGAATACAGCTAGTGTAAGCACCTTCAGTGGAGGGGTACCAGTGAGTGTAGAACTGAACCCAGCCAGAGTCAGCGCCTTCAGTGGAGGAGAGGGAGGGGAATTAGTGAGTGTAGAACGGAACCCAGCCAGTGTAAGCACCTTCAGGGAAGGAGAGGGAGGGGAACCAGTGAATGTAGAACTGAACACAGCCAGAGTTAGCGATTTCAGGGGAGGGGAATCAGTGAGTGTGGAACTTAACCCAGCCAGAATCAGCACCTTCAGGGGAGGAGAGAGATGGAAACCAGTGAGTTTAGAACTGAACTCAGCCAGAGACAGCACCTTCCGGGGAGGAGACAGAGGGGAAACAGTTATTGTGGAACTGAACCCAGCCAGAGTCAGCGCCTTCATGGGAGGAGCAGGAGGCCTACTGCTAACTGTAGAATTTAAGCTAACCATGGAAGATTAACTAATTTGCAGCATAAATAGCGAGAAAGTATTCCTTCTGATGATGGAGTCCAGAACAAGGGGGCGTCAATTAAAGTTGGAGTTAGACGTGGTTCCCCTCCCTCTCGTCCCCGTAAGGTGCTGACTCTCGCTGAATTTCTTTCACCACTCATTGCTTCCTCTCCTCGCCTTCCTTCAAGGAACTGACTCTGGCTGGGTTCAGTTCAACACTCACCATTTGCACTCCAAGATGAGACCCGTATGCCCAATTTACACGTGTGACACTCGACAGAGAAATTCTGAAGGCTGTTCCCTTTTTCAGTGGTGATGCCAGAAAGCACTTCTTCACACAAAGGGTAGTGAAAATCTGGCACTCTCCACTATCTTCTTCATTGCTTACAAACGCGACACCAAAAAATCCATGCCGATCCAGGCCGACTTGAGCAATCGACCATCAACCCGTTTCAAATATAGAAAGCCGTTTCGGACAGTCACTGACGCCGTTCTACGGTCTGCCATCAGCCTTGTCGATCGATGGTGAAATACGGAAGAGCTGCGAAATATGGAATGGATTCTTTATCAAGCACTCGACAGTACAGACTTAAGGATCAAACCTTACTCGCCAGTGCAGAACCATCAACCGCCTTAGAACAGGTCATGATAGAAGCTCCAACCTTTGCAATCGGTGGACAATTAAAGCGTTCCCAACATGAGACTGGAGTGCCTAATCAGCCCCTGGAGTAGCTCATTGAGCACTGGTCTCAGAGGGAATTTACAGGCAGTGTACAATATTTCCGCACTTTGAAACCAGAAGCTGTGGTCTGGATATCCAAATTAGATATTGACATTTGGTTTGTTTTGCTACTACCGTACGAAAGAAGAGAATTGTTCAACACATTTCAGAGTTTTGTCTCATCGCAAATGTTGAATTTATGGCTCCTAGATGCAGTTAACTAAAATATATCAAAAAACGCAGTGATCCTTTTTGTATATCTGTAAAGCATGCACTCCCATGTTCCACCACCAGGGAGCTCATCCCCTGAAGTCCCAAGGGATCCCAGCATTCCTTGGGAGCACTGTCGAAAAGCCGGCCCCGAAGGCCTGTTCCTCATTCTGGAGTGTCTTATTAAAGACTGAGCTCACTGTACACTGTACTTTAAACTCCCTGTGTGCAGCCTCATTTGTGATAGGAACACAATAACTGGCGATGAGAATACGAATCGAACGCAAAGATGCAGCAAACTGTGGACATCCTGGAGAAGTTCTCGGAGGGTGAGGACTGAGAAGCCTATGTCGAATGGCTCGACCAGTATTTCTAGCCAACGAGCTGAATGGAGAAGGAAGCGCTAATAAAAGGAGCGCGGTTCTCCTCACGGTCTGCGGGGCATCGACCTACAGCCTCATGAAAAATTTTCTGGCTCCAGTGAAACCCACAGATAAGTTGTAGGAGGAGCTGTGTACACTGGTTCTGGACCATCTTAACCCGAGGGAGAGCGTGCTGATGGCGAGGTATCGGTTCTACATGTGCCAGCGATCTGAAGGTCAGGAAGTGGCGAGCTACGTCGCCGAGCTAAGGCGACTTGCTGAACAATGTGAGTTTTATGGCTAACTGGTGCAAATGCTCAGAGACGTTTTTGTACTGTGCATTGGCCACGAGACCATCCTACGAAAACTTTTGATTGTAGAGACACCGACCCTCAGTAAGGCCATTGCGATAGCCCAGGCGTTTATGTCCATCAGTGATATCACCAAACAAATCGCTCAGCACACAAGTGCTAGCAATGTTCATAAATTAATTAGAACTGTGTTTGCGAGCAGAATTGTACAGGCAGAAACTACGAGACTGTACCTGCCTGCAGGTCTGAGGTGACCCAGATGACTCAGATTCCCCAACAAAGGAAGAATGCAAGGCAATTCACACCTTGTTGGCGTTGTGGAGTCTTCCATTCAGCCGATTCATGCCGCTTCAAAGAGTATGTTTGGAAGATCTGTGGAACAATAGGGGACGTACAACGAGCTTGCAAATGAGCTGCAAGCTCTGCAAAACCTGCAAAACACCACATGGCAGAGGTGGAGTTGGTCCACCATTTGGCGCATGGTGGATCAAAGCAATTTCGAGCTTCAGAAAGAGGAGGCAGGTGCTGACGTACACGGCATGCACATATTTTCGACGAATGCTGAACGTAAAATTGAATGGCTTATCCATAGCTATGGAACTGGACACTGGCACTGGCCAATCAATCATGAGTAAAAAGATGTTTGAGAGACTTAGGTGCAACAATGCATTCAGACCAGCCCTGAGCCCCATCCACACGAAACTAAGAACGTACACCAAATCATTTATCACTGTCCTGGGCAGCGCCATGGTCAAGATCACCTACGAGGGCACGGTGCAAGAACTGCCACTCTGAATTGTCTTGGGCGATGGCACCACACTGCTTGGAAGGAGCTGGCTCGGCAAAATCTTTTGGAACTGGGATGATATTCGAGCGCTATCACATGTCGATGAGGACTCATGTACCCAGGTTCTTAACAAATTTCCGTTTTTTTTTTTAACCAGGCATTGGAACCTTTCCGTGGCGAAGGTGTGGATCCACTTGATCCGAGAGCATGACCCATTCACCACAAGGCGCGAGCGGTACCTCACATGATGAGGGAGTGAGTGTAAATGGAGCTGGACTGGCTGCAACACGAGGGCATCATCTACCCAGTGGAATTCATCGAGTGTGCCAGCCCGATAGTTCTATTAAACAAAAGTGATGGCACGGTCAGGATTTGCCATAATTAAAAAGTAATAATTAAACGTTTCATTCTGCAGAATCAATACCCGCTACCGAAGGCAGACGACCTATTTGAAACACTGGCATGAGGCAAGATATTCAGCAAGCTCGACCTGACTTCGGCCTACCTGACACAGGAGCAGGAAGAGTCTTCGAAGGGCCTCACCTGCATCAACACGCACAAGGGACTGTTCATCGAAAACTGATGTCCGATTGGAATTCGCTCGGCTGCAGCGATCTTCCAAAGAAACATGGAGAGCCTATTCAAGTCGGTGGTTTTTCAGGATGACATTTATTCACTGGTCGGGTCACCGCCAAGCACCGACAAAACCTGGAGGAGCTCCTTCAGCGACAGGATCACGTAGAGCTGCGGCTGAAGAGGTGAAATGAGTCTTCATGGTGGCAGAAGGAAAGTTTTTGGGGAGAATGATTGTGGTGGACCGCTATCGGCCCACAGCCTCTGTCTTGGCGTCTACAGGAATGCACCCAGGCCACAGAACGTCACAGAGCTGCGGTCGTTCCTGGGACCCCTCAACTATTTTCGTAAATTCCTAGCGGGGTTAAACACACTTTTAGAGCCACTACATGTGTTGAGCAATGGTGAGTACTGGGTATGGGGAAAAAAACAAGTAATTGTTTTTTGTGAAAGCCAGACACATTTTATGCTCTAACAAGCTGCTTGTATTGTATAACCTGTGTAAAAGACATATGCTAGCATTGACGCATCGTCATACGGAGTCGTGTGTGTATTACAACAAACTAATGTTGCGGGGAATTTGCAACCTGTCACCTATGCTTCCAGGAGATTGTCTAAGGCCGAGAGGGCCTACAGTATGATTGAGAAAGAGGCATTTGCTTGTGTGTTCGGGATAATGAAAATGAATCATTACCTGTTTGGTCTCAAATTTGAGCTGGAAACCGAACACAAGCGCCTCACATCCCTGTTCGCTGAAAACAAGGGGATAAATACGAATGCCTCAGCCCTCATACAAAGGTGGACACTCATGCTGCCAGCATATAACAATACCCTCCGCCACAGTCCAGGCACCAAAAACTGTGCGGATGCTCTCAGTCGGCTACCATTGCCCAACACGGGGGTGGAAATGGCGCAGCCTGCAAACTTGTTGATGGTGACACAGCCCGCAGACTTGTTGATGGTCATGGAAGCGGTTGAAAATTATAAATCACCAGTTACGGCCCACTCGTTCACAGGGGCTGAGCTACTCATGAAAACGACACTTAAAACCAGACTCTTGCTGGTTCACCCCAACCTCCATGATCAGGTAGACTGCAAGCAGCAGCAATAAAATGTCAATGATTGTCGCGCAACTGTGTCAGGGGAAATTGATTAGAATGACCCTCTGTATATGGTAAACTATGGACATGGTCCCAAGTGGATCGCGGGCACGGTGATAGACAAAGAAGGGAATGGGGTGTTTGTAGTCAAACTAGACAATGGACAAATTTGTAGAAAGTACCTGGACCAAACGAGGCTGCGGTTCATCGACTGCCCTGAACAACCCAGAGCAGACACCAGGTTTTTCGAGGACACAACACACACCCAAAGGATCAATGACACCACGCCGGACATGGAAATCGAACCCATCACGCCGAACAGCCCAGCAAGGCCAGGCTCACCTAGCAGCCCTGCAGGGCAAACAACATGCCAGCCCAGGGACGGCGCAGCCAAAACATCGGAACAGACATTTGTACCGAGGCGGTCCACCAGGGAAAGAAAGGCTCCGACTGCCTCATCTTGTAAATAGTTTTCACTTTGACTTTGCTGGGGGGGGGGGAGTGATGTTGAGTGTCTTTAAAGCATGCACTCCTATTTTGCACCACCAGGGAGCTCATCCCCTGAAGTCCCAAGGAATCCCAGCATCCCTTGGGAGCACTGGAAACAAGCCGGCCCCGAAGGCCTGTTCCGCACTCTCGAGGATCTTTTTAAATACTGAGATTACTGTTACTTTAACATCCCTGTGTGCAGCCTCACCTCTGTTATGAACACAATAATCATAATACCGCCCGCTGGGGGACACCCTTCTATACGTTTCATTCATCTTCGAAAAGTACCCGATCACCACTTATTTCTGCTTTCTGTCCCTTACCAATTTGTTATCCATGATACCTCATTATTCACATGGGCTTCCATTTTGCTAATGATTCAATAACATGAGAGTTTAGAAAATACTTTTTGAAAGTCCATATACACGTTAATCACAATGCATCCACCAGTACTCTCTGTTGTTTCATCGATGTACTAAATCAATTGTCCAGCGTGTCACATTTGCAACCCTCCAGTTTTGTAACACCACTCCTGTATCCAAGGAAGGCTGGAAAATTGTGGCCAGAGCCTGCGCTATTTCAACCGTTTCTCCCCTCAACAACCTACGATGCATCCCAGCCAGACCGGGAGACTTTTCTACTCGAATCAATGCTAAGCTATTCATCCATGTTAACGCATCAAATTGCTCCAGCCTCCTCCTTTGACGTGACATTGGCAGATGTCTCCTCTTTTGTAAGGACAGAATCAAATCAATCACATATTGTCAGCATTTAATGTAAACATTCAATTAATTTACATTATAAATCAATGCATGATGACAACTACATATAATCAATTATAAACCTGCCTGGCATTATTAATGAACATGTGTTCCCACCAACATATATAGACACCAGTCTCGTGATTATACGTCAGTGGTTCTCAACCTTTTTGCGTTCGTGGCACAATTTTGAACACTATAATTTTTGGCGGCACACTTGAAGGGATTAAAAGGTGAACACAGGTTAAAAAAAAAGCAAGTTTCAGAAAATTCTAAAAACATTTTATCAATCACAGTACATGAAGATAAACAACATTGTGCACTTGTATGTTATTAATAATTTTTTATTCGGAAAGAACAATAAAATATTAAACTATAGAAATAATTCCTCACCTTAATCATAGATTAATTAGTATTTTAACGTGATATTTGAGCCTGACGTTTTTTAGTTGTGTCACTAATATTAGGGCCTATAACCGATATGGCGACTCTCATTTCGTGTTCAAGTTCACTAAGTTTTTCCTGTTTATTGCATTTAATGTTCATAAGAGTTGAGAATCCTAATTCACAGATAGATGATGCTGAAAACTGCATCAGAATTATCAAGGCTTTTTTTGATATTTCAGGATATTATTCTTTAATAGAAATCCAGAACGCATCAAAAGACAGATCTGAATGTTTCATTTTAAGATCGCGGTCTGTAGAAATAGAAGTGAATTCTTCTTCTTCTTGCAATGTAAATTGAAAGTCTGACGTACTAATTGGAGAAAATGGATTTCTTACCCAAAAATATTTCTCTACATCCAAAGATGGAAAATATTTTTTGAAGTTGTCTTCCAGCGATGCAAAATGCTCTAACACGATAGGAACAAAATGTTTTAATACTGTGATTTGGTATCAAAGGTAACATTTCAAGATTTTTTCCGTTGCTCTCTTTTTCCAGAAATAATTTTTTTTCTGAAAAGCTGACAGCTTGTCTGTAGAGGTGAGAATGTTTTCATTTCGCCCTTGCATACTGGTATTAAAGCTGTTAAGACAATTATATACATATGCCAAATATGCTAACTTAGCTCACCACATTTCACTCTTAAGGTATTTGCAAACCTTTTCTTCTCTTTCAAAAATACTGACAATTCTTCGATAAGTTCAAATAAACGACGTAAGACTTTTCCCCTTGAAAGCCATTTGACCTTTGTATGCAAAAGTAAATATTCGTGCTGTGCATCCATAGCTTTTCAGAGCTGTAAAAACAAGCGAGTTTATAAAGGTCTTGATTTTATATAATTTACAATATTAAACACTTGATCTAACACAGATTTAAATCTAGCAGTAAGTCTTTGCCACAACTGCTTCTCTATGTAAAAAATCAATGGGTGAATAATATATTTGGATTATGTTTTTTTCCAAGCATAATTTATCCTTTGACACATCCCACCATAGATGGAGCACTGTCCGTGCATATTCCAGACAGAGTCCCATGAAATTTTCAAGTCTTCTAAATATGAATTTACAGGGTCAAATAAGTCTTGATCGCTTGTATTTTCTGGAAGTTCTCTGCGGCAAAGAAATTGGTTCAATATCTCGTTTTCATGAATGAAGCGAACAAAGTTTAATAATTGTGCTTTCCCACTAATGTCGGTGGACTCGTCGATTTTCAAGCAATATTCGAGTTTGTAATTTTCTCGGCTACATTTTCTTCAATGTTAGATGACATATCGTTTATCCTACTCCGAATTGTATCGTCAGACATCGGAATTTTTGCAATTTCTTGTTCCGCTTCATCACCAGGCATTATTTTGATAATTTTACGACATGCAGACAAAATAAGTGACTGAGCTATAGTATGAGGTTTCATTTTCTGCGCTATTAATTCAGCAACTTCGTAAGAAGCAATTTGAACATTATCTGACTTCTTAACATGTTTTTCAAAATATTTCACTTGTTTCGATTGCGTTGCCATAAATCTCTGAAATAACTCTGATCTTTTGTTGCAAGATGTGCATGTTTCTTAATGACATTTCAATTTACTGGGAACCATTGCACTGCTCGACAGTTTTTCGCCGCACACAACACAGAGTGGAATGGGGCACTCTTCTTCTCTTGTCCATGAAATACCGATCCTCAAATAATCCTCCATATATCGACGATGAATTTTGAATGTTTTAGGATTTGGTTCGGCACCGCTTGTACTAGCGTTGGTTGTAGGCCTACTCGCGCCACTTGTAGTGGCACTGTCATTGATATCTCCTTGCTCATTTTTACATTTTCCTGTGATAAATTTGTCCGTTTGGGGGGGGACAAACTTTATTTGTCTGAGTGATCCAAACTCCACACAGACACGAAATGAGTCTTCCAATTTCCAAAGTCCAGAGAGTCCAGACAGAAACGAACCTAGAGTTGAAAAGAAAGTTTTGATTTTGACTATGGTCAAAATATGCTAAAAAGCCAACTCTTAAAAATCAAAAGAACTGCTAGGGCGGCTAGGCCAGGTCAAATTGGATGCCACATGCATCAAAGGAGCCGCTAATTGGCGCTATATCAGGACAAATGTCAAAGATGCCGCCTGTCCCGGCCACACATCAAGCAGCAAATCAATAAGCACAAACGCCAAAATATAAATAAGAATGTGGTCAAATGCAGTTCAATAATTTTTGAAGTTTTTTTACAAAAACGACACTTTTTACCGCATATGTGTTGGACTCGTCTTTCATTTCTTTCATACAAATTAATAATCAAATGTTAAGCTTTTCACAAGAACAATTGAATACTACTATTTTGGATTGGGGATGGCCATTGCCCAAGTGCCCCCTTGGCTTTGCCCTTGGTTCAGACGGGCAGACACACACAAAGATTAATACACACACAAACGATTATCCACACACACACACACACACACATACACACACAGTCTCATTCAATGGTAGGCACTGGCACTTCTCTATCAGTAATGGGAGGGAGTAAGGGAGTGGGAGAGGGGCGGGTGGGTGTCGAGTACTCAAAGAAAACAAATTTTGCCAAAGGATTTTGTTCTGAGTGTGGGCATTTAAATTTTTTCTGTATTTTGTCTCTCGTCATTATTCCTTGTAGAACTCCAAAACATAATTTTTTGATAATAGTAGAGATAAATACATAGTTATTTTCAATATTGACTACAGTAGTAGCGTCATACATATGGATAGATGACATATGTGTCTGTCTGTCACTCTCTCTCCCCCTCCCCGTCTGTTTCAGAGTTAAATGGTTTGTGTTTCATTGTGAAATCAGCTAAAGTTCACCATATTTGCCACGGCCAGATCAGCCATTATCTTGCTGAGTGGCGGAGCAGGCTCGAATGGCTAGATGGTCTTCTCCTATTCATAATTCTTATGTTCTTATATATTTCCACAATTTGGCGGCACTCCTGTGAAGGGTTCGCGGCACCTAATGTGGAGCAACATTCTCTTACTTTCAGCGTCGTGGGATTAAGGTGTTGTTTGGCGGTTTGAGCTTTAGATTATTAGACTGATTTCAGAAGCGATCCCCAGCTCTGAATTGCTGGGCAAAGAGTTCAAGAAGTGGTTTATATTAATGCGATTCAACATTAGTCTCAGGGAAGCACTCCTTGACTCGACACTCTCTGAATCATCTCAACGATAAAGATTGAATTGCGTTTAATTTGACCTGTAACTTGGAGGCAGTTCGGCTCACTGGGACTTAGGTCTGTCGCTCCCTCGGTGATCCATCGGTGGGCGAAAACAACGGAAAATTCATATCTGGTTTCCTAGCATAATGAAGCAAATGCGTTACTTCAGAGGGCGTGCAATCTTTGTTTACCATA
The DNA here is from genome assembly GCF_044704955.1 of Pristiophorus japonicus. Lineage (NCBI taxonomy): Eukaryota > Metazoa > Chordata > Chondrichthyes > Pristiophoridae > Pristiophorus > Pristiophorus japonicus. The sequence goes on along the minus strand of NW_027254846.1, from coordinate 1,049,434 downwards.
TTGATTCCTGGCATGTGTTGTCTGGCCCATCAGGAGAGATTACTTAGACTGTGCCACCATTCTACACTGTAGAAGAATGAGACTTAAGTTGATTGATATGAATATAATTCACAGCGGGCCCGACCCTTCTAAGAAGCGCGTTCGCTCGTAGACTAGCCACGGCAGACAGATGGCGATTCAGAAAATATTTAAATCAGTGCTGGAACTCGCACCTCAGAAAGGCCAATTCCTCTGCTTCGGGAGAAGGAGAGCTTCATTACTTTTTAATTTCCACCTTGGTGTTTGTCGTGTCTCTCATCAAGGTCTCCTACCGATGTATGTCTCTGGAACAGTGCTGTAGGCTGTGTTCCCTATTTCACTTCGGAACGGCTGCTCTGATACCATTTCTGCTGACAAAAAGCAGTGTGTCGAAATTCTCTCTGCCCATGGTTACACAGACTGACGTTGCCGGACACAGGCAGCGGTTCCCTGACAGATTGTTGAGGTATCCTTTCCTGCAGCTTTCCACATAGCCAGAATCACACTTTGTAAATTTGATCACCATTCTCAGCATGCCTTCGTATGCAGTCAGTTTAACAATTCCTTTGTTGATGTAAAACCTTCAAGAAAACTCAGCTCCAGTAGAAGGTCAGTAATCCACGTTTCCAGTCAATTCTTTAGTTTCCTTAATAGCGGTAATGGAATGTCTAAAATCCTTCTAGGGGAAGCGGATTAAACAATATAATCTATTGCACGCATTGATTCGAGCACTGAGCACGTCCACTGCGAGGATGGATCAAACGTGCCCGGGTAAACACAAATGGGACCCAGCAGTTAAATTCTCAAATCGCCCTCCCTGCACTCTGTGTTAAATCTTCTCAATGACTATCGCGCTGCCTTCTTGTTTTTCAATTTGCAGCAATTTCATCAAATGCAAAATAATTGCAGTGATCAATGAAACAATCTAAGCCACGGGATACTTCCCGGTTATATAACATGTTGAGAACAGTTGCAATCCCACTTTGCCTTTGACTCTTATTTGTTGCGATCTGATGTCCGCTTTTCTGATACCGCTTTACGCTACAGGTACACAGATGAGAATCTATTTCCCTATAATGACTGTACCAGACCCTGGCCTGTCACTGTTCCAGCAGAGAGAGCTTTCCCCGCAGCTCTTGCACGTGGGTATATTCGGTTGTCCATTTTTCTGCTCAATCAAGACTGAGTTTGGTTTAAGTTCGCAATCCCTAACCGAATGCACTTCGCAATAAGGATCAGGATTTGGACAAGCGGCGCTTCAATCCTGCTCTCCATTGAATAATTCATTGTGGATCATAGAATTCAACCCAACTCTCCCACCCGATCCCAATATTCCTTGATTGCCTGAGGGTCCAAAAACATTGCATTTATAAAGCTGATTAAGAGCTTGTTCCATTACTGCAGTAAATCGAATCTTCATTCCTGAGCCTGCCTCATCAGTGAAACAGGTCTGGTTTGCTGTCGTAGACTGATCAACATCACTGAGGGTGGTCCAGTCAGGGACTATGATGATTGAAGGGACATTGATTAAATTAGTGGACTGCTCTGAGTGCTCACCCTCTATGTCTCTATTTAAATATATTTTGTTCAATTCTAACCATGTGTGAAAATAAAGTCCCACGCTGCTGTGCCCACCGGACAGGCACTAATAGCATAATGTATCCTGAGCGTCTCAGTGCGGGTTTCCCTTGTGTGCAAATGAGGCATCGATTCAAGCGCTCAGCAGCTCTCCATGAAGGACAGGATCACAGCGTCTCACGGAGATTGCAGCAAGGTAGCTGGATATTAGAACTAAAGATTATTTCTACACTACGCAATCAACATCGCTAGTCAGTGAGTTTTTTTCTGGATAGTTTCTAACTGTGTCAATATTTATCTACGGCATGACGACTTCTTTCGCGCCTGTTTGAGGGAGTGGCCGAATTGTATTCAGATGTTTCTGAGAAAGGCCGAACGTTGACATCATTTTCGGTTGTTTGATAACTAATATGTGTAGGGTTATGTGATGGTCACTTGGTCAGCTTCTGGATGCTGGGTCAGTTTACATGTGTTGGGTTATGTGAGGGACATTTGGTGAGTTTCTGCGTGAAGGACCAGTTTACATGTGTTGGATCATGTGATGGTCACTTGGTGAGTTTCTGGATGATGGGTCAATTTACATGTGTTGGGTTATGTGAGGGTCATTTTGTCAGTTTCTGGTGCTGGGTCAGTTTACATTCATTGGGTTATGTAATGATCATTTGGTCAGCTTCTCGGTGCTGGGACAGATTACATGTGTTGGCTAATGTGAGATTCACTTGGTCAGTTTCTGGGTGATGGGTCATTATATATGTGATGGTTTCGGGGATGGTCAATGGCTCAGTCTCTCCTGGTGTTTTGGGCCTGGCTGGCTTATTCGCTGGACCAATATTCTCTTACCTTCGGAGTAGTGGGATTAAGGTGCTAATTGGCGTTTTGGGCTTTAGCTTATTGAGCTAACTTCAGAGGCGATCCACAGCTCTAAATTGCTCGCAAAGAGTTCAAAATTTTTTTATATGAATGCGATTCAACATCAGTTTCAGAAAATCTCTCCCTGACTCGAAACTCTCTCCATCATCTCGCTGCTAAAGATCGAAATTGCTTTAATTTTACCCGCAGCTCGGAGTCATTCCGGCTCACTGGGACATCGAGCTGTCGGCCGCTTCTTGATCCATCGGTGTGAGAAAACAAGGGCTAATTTGTATTGTGTACAGTTCTGGTTTCCTAGCACAAGGGAGGAAATAAGTGGCTGTAGATGGTGGGCAAACTGTATTGACCATATTGATTCCTGGGATGCGGGGTCTGTCCGATGAGGAGAGATTGCATAGAATGTGCCAATATTCTGGATTTTAGAAGAATGAGAGCTGATGTGTTTGAATGAATAAAACTCATAGCGGGCCTGAATATTATTACTTAGAGGCGAGATCGCTCCCAGCAGAGCCATATCAGACAGATGGCGATTAAACCAGTGGTGCAACTTGCACCTCAGAAAGGTCAATTCCTCTGCTTCGGGAGACGGAGACATTACTTGTTAAAATCCACCTTGATGTTTGTCGTGACCCTTTTCACGTTCCCCTCCCGATGCCTGTCTCCAGGACACTTTCCTGGGCTCAATTCCCTTTTACACTTTGGAGGGCTGCTCTGACACCATTCTTGCTGCCAAAAACCAGTATGTTTCAATTCTCTATCTCCCATGGTTACCAGACAGCATCTTTAATGACAGCGGTTCCCCTTCACTTTCTCGAGGCCTCCGTACTTGTAGCTTTCCACACAGCCAGAATTACACTTTACAATGTGCTCAAGATTCCTAGCCTGCCTTCTTGAACATTCAGTGTATACTTTCCTTTGTTAAATTAAAACCTTCAAGGAAACTCAGCTTCATTAGCGGAACAATAATCCAGGTTTCCATCCAAACCATTAGTGTCCTTAAAAGCGGCATTGAAATGTCTAAAATCCTTCTGGGGAAGCAGATTAATGAATACAAACTATTTCAGACATTGGTTCCAAAATTGAGCACGGCCACAGCGAGGAAGGCTCAAACCTGCACATGTAAACAAAGGCGGTGCCCAACAGTTAAATTCGCAAATCTCCCACCCTGCATTGTCTGTTAAATCTCCTCAATGACTATTGTGCAGCTCTTGCTCGTGTGTTTATATTGTTGTCCATTTTCCAGCTCAATAAGGAACGAGTTTGTTTTATGTTCTCATTTCCTAACAGTAAGATCTTAGGACGAAGGATGGGGATTTGGACACACGGCACATCGAGCCTTTTCCCCGTTTCAATAAGTTCCTGGCTGATCATGGAATTGAACCCACTGTCCTGCCCAATCCCCCTACTCCTTGATTCTATCAGAGTCCAAAAACATGACATTTACAAGGCTGCCCACCTGACTGGCGTCAAGAGGATAATTCAAATTGAGCGTCTCTGTGCAGATTTCCTTTGTGTGCAAATCAGCCATCCAGTCAAGTGTTCAGCAGCTGTGCATGAAGAACATAAATCAGCACTTCTCCAGGAGAAATCAGCCAAAATGGATGGATATTGGGACTAAAGACGATTTCTACCTTACGCAATCAAGCTCTCGTGTCAGTAAGTGTTTCTAGACAAGCTCTAACTGTATAAATATATATCTACCGTATGATGGTTTCTGTCCCGTCTGTTTTATGGGTTCTACCCGATGGTTCTGAGCTGTTTCTTACACAGGCCGAGTGCTGGCAACATGTTCGCCTGGTGGATAATTAACCTGTGTAGTGACCGGTGATGGTCACTTGGTCAGCTTCTGGGTGATGGGTCTGTTTACATGTGTTGGGTTCGGTGGCGGTCATTTGGTCAATTTCTGGATGATGGGACAGTTTACATGTGTTGGGTTATGTGCGGGTCACTTGGTCAGTTTCTGAGTGATGGGTCAGTTTAAATGTGTTGGCTAATGTGAGGGTCACTTGATCAGTTTCTGAGTGATGGGTCAGTTTCCATATGTTGGGTTCAGTGATGGTCAATTAGTCAGTTTCTGTGTGATGGGTCAGTTTACATGTGTTGGGTTATGTGCGGGTCGCTTGGTCAGTTTCTGGGTGATGGGTCAGTTTACATGTGTTGTGTTCGATGGTCAATGGCCCACTCTCCACTATTGGTTTGGGCCTGGCTGGCTTATTCGTTGGAGCAATATTCTCTTACATTCAGAGTCGTGGGATTAAGATGCTCTCTGGCGGTATGAGCTTCAGATTATAAGGCTGATTTTACGGATGATCCCCAGCTCTGAATTGCTGGGCATAGATTTCAAGAGTGGTTTATATGTTTCCAATTCAACATCAGTTTCATGGAACTTCTCATTGATGAGGTCTCTCCTTCATCTCGCCGCTAAAGATTGATTTTGCTTTAATTTGACCCGCAGCTTCGAGTCATTTCGGCTCGCTGCCACTTCGACTGTCGCTCCCTTCATGATCCATCGGTGCGAGAAAACAATAGAACATTCTTACTTCTGCTCTCCTTGCATAAATAAATTAAATACGTTCGTTTAGATTGTGTGCAATCTGTGTTCAGCATGTTGATTCCTGGGTTGTTGCGTCTATTCTCTGAAAGTAAATACGTAGAATAAGCCAATATTCTGGATTTTAGAAAATTGAGTCAGGTCGAGTTTGGTGAACGTCTTGCCTCCTGCCAGCATCACAAATAGGTCGTCTGCCTCAGGTAGCGGGTATTAGTCCTGCAGCGAGAAACGATTAATAGTTACTTTATAATCGACTCAAATTCTGACCGTGCCATTACTTTTGAGAACTGGAAAAATCGGACTGGCCCACTCGCTGAATTCCACTGGGGAGATGATGGCCTCGCATTGCAGCCTGTGAAACTCGATTTGCACTCTCTCCCTCATCATGTGAGGTACCGCTCGCGCCTTGTGGTGACCAAATGGATCCACACCTTCGCCCCGGAATAGTTTCCAATGCCTGGCTCAAAAAGGGAAGGAAATTTGTTAAGAACTTATGTACATGAGGCCTCATCGACATGTGACCGCGCTCGGATGTCATCCCAGTTCCACCTGATGTTGCCCAGCCAGCTACTTCCAAGCAGTGGGGGGCCATCGCCCGGGACAATCCAGAATGGCAGTTCGTGCACCGTGCCCTCGTAGGTGCCCTTGATCATGGCGCTGCCCAGGACAGTGACAAGTCCTTTGGTGTAAGTTTTCAGTGTAGTGTGGATGGGGCTCAGTGCTTGTCTGAGTGCCTTGTTGCACCGCAGTCTCTCAAATAACTTTTTACTCATGATGGATTCGCTAGCGCCAGTATACAGTTCCATTGCTATGGGTAAGCCATTCAATTTTAAATTTAGCATTATAAGTGGACATTTCCTCAAAAATGTATGCACCATGTGTACTTCTACATGTGTCTCCTCTCTCTGAGGCTCCAAATTGTTTTGATCCACCATGGACCGATATTCCTCTGCCAGGTTTTGCAGAGCCTGTAGATCGTGTGCAAGCTCGTTGGAGGTGCCCATTGTTCCACAGCTTTTGCAATCATTTAAAGCGGCATGAATATTCTGAATGGAAGCCTCCACAACGCCAACAAGGTGTGAATTGCCTTGCATTCATCATTTGTTGCGGAATCTGAGTCATCTGTGTCACCTGAGGCCTGCTGGCCGTTGTAGCCTCGTTGTTTCTGCCCTGTACATTTTTACTCGAAAACACAGTTCCAGTTAATTTATGAACATTGCTAGCACTTGTGTGCTGAGATTTGTCTGGTGTTGTCACTTGTGGTATAAAGTCCTCTGCTATCGCAATGGCCTTACTGAGGGTCGGTGTCTCTATATTCAAAAGTTTTCATATGATGCTCTCGTGGCCAATGCCCAGTACCAAATAGTCTCTGAACATTTGCTACAGTTAGCCTTCAATCTCACATGGACCTGCTAGTCGCCTTAGCTCAGCGACGTAGCTCGCCACTTCCTGACCTTCAGAACGCTGGCACGTGTAGAACCGATACCTCGCCATGAGCACGCTCTTCCTCGGGTGAAGGTGCTCCCGAATCATTATACACAGGTCCTTATACGACTTATCTACGGGTTTCACCAGAGCCAGAAGATTCTTCATGAGGCTGCAGGTCGGTGCCAGGCAGACGTGAGGAGGACCGCTCTCCTTTTTGCACCGTTTTCTTCTCCTTCCTGCTTCTTGGCTACAGAATACTGCTCTAGCCGTTCGACATAGGCTACCCAGTGCTCACCCACCGAGAACTGCTCCAGGATGCCCACAGTTTGCTGCATCATTGCGTTGGATTCGTATACTCGTCGCCAGTTATTGTGTACCTAAAACAGATGAGACTGCACACAGGGAAGTTAAAGTACAGTGACCTCAGTCTTTAATAAGACACTCCAGAATGAGGAACAGGCCTTCGGGGCCGGCTTTTCTACAGTGCTCCCAAGGAATGCTGGGATCCCTTGGGACTTCAGGCGATGCGCAGCCTGGTGGCGGAACATGCGCGTGCATTCTTTGCAGATACAGAATAATGCATTCTTGAAATTTCAGTTTCAACTTTCATTTGTTGAACTAAAATCTTCAACGAAACGCAGCTTCATTAGCAGAACATTAATTCAGGATTCTTGCCACTACTTAAATTCCTTAACAGCGGTATTAAAATGTCTAAAATCCTTCTAGGGAAGCCTATTAAAGAATACAATCTATTGCAGGCATTGATTTCAAAATTGAGCATGTCCACTGCGAAGATGGTTCAAACCTGCCCGGGTAAAGAAAGGTGCTGCCCAACAGTTAAATGTTCAAATCGTCCCCTGTGCAACGTGTGCTAAAACTCCACAATGACTGTCGCGCTACATTCATGCTGTTGAAATTGCTGTAAATTCATCATATCGAAAATAATTGCAGCGATCTGTAAAACAATCTAACCCCTCCGGTTATATAAAATATTGAGAACAGTTGCAATCCCACTTTGCATTTTATTCATATTTTTTGCGATCGGATGTCCAGCACGGCGAATTGTGATACCACTTTAAGCCACAGGCACACAGATGAGAATATATTTCCTTATTAGGAATGTACCTGACACTGACCTGGCACTGGTCCAGCAGAAAGGGCTTTCTCTGGAGTTCTTTCTCGTGGATTTATATCGTTCTCCATTTTCCAGCTCAACGACTGCGGAGTTGGGTTAAGTTCTCATTCCCAAACATTAAGATCTGAAGAATTGCGATCGGGATGAGAATGCACGGCCCATCGAGCCTGCACGATATCCAATATGTTGCTGGCCGACCATCAAATTCAAGCTCACTCTCCTGCCGGATCCCAATAGTCCTTGATGACCTGAAAGTCCAAAAACATTACATTGATAAAGCTGTTGAAGAGCTTGTTCCATTACTGCAGGGGATCGAGTATTCATTCCTGAGCCTGACTCACGCATTGAAACAGGTCTGGTTAGCGGTCGTAGACTGATATACATCTCTTAGGGTTGTCCAGTCAGCGAGTATGGTGATTGAAGCGACATTGATTCAATTATTGGACTGCTCTGAGTGCTCATCCTCAATACCACTGTTCTAATATATTCTGTTCCATTGTAACCAGGTGTGAGAATAAAGTCCCACTCTGTTGTGCGCACCGGATTGGCACTAATAGCATAATGTAAGCTGAGCGTCTCAGTGCGGGTTTCCTTTGTTTGCAAATCAGGCATCGATTCAAGCGCTCAGCAGCTGTCCATGAAGGACAGAATCACCACTTCTCACCGAGAATGCAGCATATTTTGATTGATATTAGTACTAAAGATTATTTCTCCCCTACACATTCAACAGTGCTAGTCAGTGAGTTTTTTTCTGGATAGTCTCTAACTGTGTCAATATGTATCCACAGTATGATGGCTTCTTTTGCGCCTGTTTGAGGGAGTGGCCTACTCAGCTGTTTCTGATAAAGGCCGAGCGCTGACATCATGTTCGGATGTTGGATAACTAACATGTGTTGGGTTATGTGAGGGTCACTTGGTAAGTTTCTGGATGATGGGCCAGTTTACATGTGTTGGGTTATGTGAGGGTCACTTGTTCAGTTTCTGGGTAATCGATCAGCTTACGTGTATTGGGTTATGTGTGGATCACCTGGTCAGTTTTTGGGTGATGGTTCAGTTTACACGTGTTGGGTTATGTGAGGGTCACCTGTTTAGTTTCTGTGTGATGGGTCAGTTTACATGTGTTGGGTTATGTGAGGGTCACTTGTTTAGTTTCTTGGTGATGGGTCAGTTTACATGTGTTGGGTTATGTGAAGGTCACTTGTTTAGTTTCTGGGTGAAGGGGCAGTTTACATGTGTTGGGTTATGTGAGGATCATTTGGTCAGTTTCTGGGTGATGGGTAAGTTTACAGGTGTTGGCTTATGTGAGGATCACTTGGTCAGTTTCTGGGTGATGGGTCAATTTACATGTGTTGTGTTATGTGAGGGTCACTTGATAAGATTCTGAATGATGAGTCAGTTTACATGTGTTGGTTTAAGTGAGGGTCACCTGGTCATTTTCTGGGTAATGGGGCAGTTTACATGTGTTGCCTTGTGTGAGGGTCATTTGTCAGTTTCTGGTTGATGGGTAAGTTTAAATGTATTGAATTATGTGAGGGTCACTTGATCAGTTTCTGGATGATGGGTCAGTGCACATTTGTTGGGTTATGTGACGGTCACTTGATTACTTTCTGGTTGATGGTCCAGTGTACATGTGTTGGGTTATTTGAGGGTCGTTTGGTTAGTGTCTGGGTGATGCGTCTGTTTATATGTGTTGGGTTATGTGAGGGTCACTTGTTTATTTTCTGGGTGATGGGTCAGTTTACATGTGATGGGTTATGTGACGGTCACTTGTTTATTTTCTGGCTGATGGACCAGTTTACATGTGTTGGGTTATGTGGGGATCACTTGGTCAGTTGAAGAACATAAGCACATAAGAACATAAGAATTAGGAACAGGAGTAGGCCATCTAGCTCCTCGAGCCTGCTCCGCCAATCAACAAGAGCATGGCTGATCTGGCCGCGGACTCAGCTCCACTTATCCGCCAGCTCCCCGTAACCCTTAATTTCCTTATTGGTTAAAAATCTATCTATCTGTGACTTGAATACATTCAATGAGCTAGCCTCAATTGCTTCCTTGGGCAGATAATTCCACAGATTCACAACCCTCTGGGAGAAGAAATTCCTTCACAACTCGGTTATAAATTGGCTCCCCCTTATTTTGAGGCTGTGCCCCCTAGTTCTTGTCTCCACGACCAGTGGAAACAACCTCTCCGCTTCTATCTTGTCTATCCATGTCATTATTTTAAATGTTTCTGCAAGATTACACCTCATCCTTCTGAAGTCCAACGAGTAAAGACCCAGTCTACTCAATCTATCATCATAAGATAACCCCCTCATCTCCGGAATCAGCCTCGTGAATCGTCTCTGTACCCCGTCCAAAGCCAGTGTATCCTTCCTTCAGTAAGGTGACCAAAACTGCACGCAGTACTCCAGGTGCGGTCTTACCAATACCCTATACAGTTGCAGCAGGACCTCCCTGCTATTGTACTCCATCCCTCTCGCAATGAAGGCCAACATTCCATTCGCCTTCCCGATTACCTGTTGCACCTGCAAACTAACTTTTTGGGATTCATGCACAAGGACCCCCAGGTCCCTCTGCACCTCAGCATCTTGTAATTTCTCCCCATTCAAATAATATTCCCTTTTACTGTTTTTTTCCCAAGGTGGATGACCTCACACTTTCCGACATTGTATTCCATCTGCCAAACCTGAGCCCATTCGCTTAATCTATCTAAATCTCTTTGCAGCCTCTCTGTGTCCTTTACACAACCCGCTTTTCCACTAATCTTAGTGACATCTGCAAATTTTGTTACACTAAAAATCTGTCCCCTCTTCCAGGTCATATATGTATATTGTAAACAATTATGGTCCCAGCACCGATCCCTGTGGCACACCAATAACCACCGATTTCCAACCCAAAAAGGACCCATTTATCCCGACACTCTGCTTTCTGTTCGCCAGCCAATTCTCGATCCGTGCTAATACATTTCCTTTGACTCCGTGCACCTCTATCTTCTGCAGTAAACTTTTGTGTGGCACCTTATCGAATGCCTTTTGGAAATCTAAATACACCACATCCATCGGTACACCTCTATCCGCCATGCTCGTTATATCCACAAAGAATTCCAGTAAGTTAGTTAAACATGATTTCCCCTTCAAGAATCCATGCTGCGTCTGCTTGATTGCACTATTCCTATCCATATGTCCCGCTATTTCTTCCTTAATGATAGTTTCAAGCATTTCCCCCACTACAGATGTTAAACTAACTGGCCTATAGTTACCTGCCTTTTGTCTGCCCCCTTTTTTAAACAGAGGCGTTACATTAGCTGCATTCCAATCCGCTGGTACCTCCCCAGAGTCCAGAGAATTTTGGAAGATTATCACGAATCTGTACTGTGTACATTTTTGGTTCTCTTACATGAGGAAGGACATTAATACCTTTCGAGGGGGTGCAATCAATGGTCACCAGATGGATTCCTGGGATTTGAGGATTTTCCTATGAGGATAGATTGTGTAGAATGTGCTGATACTGTGGATTTTATAAGAATGAGCGGGTGATTTAATAAAATTCATTAAATATTCATCGAGCGCTTAAAGCGTCTAACTTAGAGGCGAGTGTACAGGCTGCTGGTACATGGCAGACAGATGGCGAATCAGACAACTTTTCACATTTAATAATTGGTGTAACTCGATGCTCAGCACAACCACAATAACAACTTATATAGCGCCTTCAAAGTAACGAAACAAACCACAGCGCTTCACAGGACTTTTAAAAATGACACCCCGCCACATAAGGAGAAATTAGAGCAAGTGACCAAACGCGTGATCAATAAGAGTTTCGTTTTAAAAGAGTATTGAAGGATGAAAGAGAGATAGAGTGTCGGAAAGATTAACAGTGGGGATTCCAGAGATTAGCGCCTAGACAACAGATGTCCACAAATGACCGAGGGTTCCTAAAGAGGGCAGATTTAGAGGAGCACCGACATCTCGGGGTGTTGTGAGGATGAAGGTGATTACAAAAGTAGTGCAGGTGTGAGGCCATGGAGGGATTTGAAAAACAAAGATGAGAATTTTGAACTCGAGGCATTGCTGAAACGGGAGCCAAAGGAGGTCAGCCAGCACAGAGTTGATAGGTGAGAGGGATTGGTGAGAGTTAGGTCACAGGCAGCCGCGTTATGGATCACCTCTAGTTTAAGTAGGATACACTGTGGGAGGCCAGCCACGAGTGCGTTGCAATATTCAAGTCTTGAAGTAACAAAATCATAGATGAGAGATTCAGCAGCGGATGAGCTGAGAGCAAGGCGAAAATGGACCATTTTATGGAGACCGAAATCAGAGATTTTGAAACTGGTATATAATATGTAGTTCACAGTAAACAGATGGACGATGCTGTATCTCAGTCTGGTATTTTATGAGTCTTTGTGTAGTCATTTAATGTGTAGTTCTGCCTGTGCTAATGGAATGTATACTGTATCTCAGTAGGAGACAGTCTGAGATTATTGGACTGGTCTATAATGTGTACTTTTGTCTGGGCTCATGGAATAAATACTGTGCCTCAGTCCGACACTGTCTGAGATTACTGGACTAGCATGTAAATTGTAGTTCAGCTTGAACAAATGGAATATATACTGTATCTCGTACTGACGTTGCATGATATTATTGGACTGCAGATAATGTGAAGTTCTAACTGTGATAATGCAATTGATAGTGTGTCTCAGCCAGACACTGTCTGAGTTTTTTGGACTGATATATAATATATAATTTTATATGTGCGAATGGAATGTGTACTGGAACTCAGTCTGACATTGTCTGATAAGTTTCCACTGGTGTATAATGTGTAGTTCAGTGTGAACTAATTCAATTGATATGGTATCTCAGTCTGACACTGTCTGTAATTTGAGGGGTAATTCAACATACATGAAGGTTATACTGACAGGAAAATGAGGTGGGGTAGCGTTGTGCGTTGAAGGAGAAATTACAGCAACAGTAAGGAAGGACATTAGCTTGGATGATGTGGAATCGGTACGGGTGGAGCTGTGGAATACCAAAGGGCAGAAAACGATAGTGGGATTTGTGTACAGACCACCAAACAGTGGTAGTGAGCTGGGGATGGCATCCATCAAGTAATTAGGGATGCAAGCAATAGGGAACAGCAGTTATCATACGTGACCTTAAATTACAAATAGATTGGAAAAACCAAACTGGTAGCAATACGGTGGAGGAGGACTTCCTGTAGTGTATCCGGGATGGTTTTCTAGACCAATATGTCAAGGAACCAACTAGAAGGCTCGCCATCCTAGACTAATGGGGAACAAACTAGTTTGGTTCTGTCTTCAAGAAGGAAGAAACAAACACTGTTCTAGAAATGCTAAGGGTCTGCGGGTCGAGAGAGAAGGAGGAACTGAAGGAAATCCGTATTAGGCAGGAAATTGTGTTTGGGAAATTGATGGTGTCGATGACCGATAAATCCCCTGGGCCTGATCATTTGCATCCCAGAGTACTGAAGGAAGTGGCCCTAGAAATAGTGGATGCATTGGAGATCATGTTCCAACAGACTATCGACACCGGATCAGTTCCTATAGACTGGATATGTAATGTAAAACCATTTTTGAATCAATGAGGGAGAGAGAAAAGTGTAATTATAGATCGGTTGGCCTGACATCAGTGGTGGGGAAAATGTTGGAATCATTTGTTATAAAATGAAATAGCAGCGCATTTGGAAAACAGTGACAGGGTCGGTCCAAGTCAGCCTGGATTTATGAAAGGGAAATCATGCTTGATAAATCTTCTAGAATATTTTGACGATGTAACTGGTAAAGTGGGCATGGAGGAAACCATGGATGTGGTGCATTTGGACTTCAAATGGATTTTGACAAGGTCCCAAACAAGAGATTCGTGTGCAAAACGAAAGCACATGGTATTCGGTGTAATGTATTGTCGGGGATAGAGAACTGGTTGGCAGACAGGAAGCAGAATGTCGGGATAAACGGGTCATTTTCAGAATGGCAGACAGTGAGGAGTTGGGTGCCAAAGGGCTCAGTGCTGGGACCACACTCTTTGCAATACACACCAATGATTCAGTGAAGGAATTGAGTGTAATATCTCCAAGTTTGAAGATGACAATAAGCTGGGTGGCGGTGTGAGCTGTGAGGAGAATGCTTAAGAGGCTGCCGGGTGAGTGGGCAGGTTAGGTGAGAGGGCACATGCATGGAGATGCAGTAGAATGTGGATAAATGTGGGGTTATCTATTTTGGTGGCAAAAACGCGAAGACAGAATTATATCTGAATGGGGGGCATATTAGGAAAAGGCGAGGTGAAACGACACCAGGGTGTCATAGTACATCAGTCATTGAAAGTTGGAATGTAGTTACAGCAGGCGGTGAAGGAGGCAAATGGTATGTTGGCCTTCATAGCTAGGGGATTTGAGTAAAGGAGCATGGTTCTCTGACTGCATTTGTACAGGACCTTGTTGAGGTCTCATCTAGAATATTGTGTCTCCTAATCTGAGGAAGGATGTTCTTGCTATTGAGGGAGTGCAGCGAAGCTTCACCAGACTGATTCCCGGGATGGCTGGACTGATATTTCATTAGCGACTGGATCGACATTGCCTGTATTCACTGGACTTTAGAAAGATTAAAGGGGATCACGTCGAAACATAAAAAATTCTAACGGCACTGGACAGGTTGGATGCGGGTTGAATGTTTCCGATGTTGAGTATTCCAGAACCAGGGGACACAGTCTTAGGATAAGGGGTAAGCCATTTGGGACTGATAGGACGAGATGTGCTTCACTCAGAGAGTTGTTAACCTGTGGAATTCTTTATTGCAGAGAGTTGTTGATGCCAGTTCATTGGATATATTCAAGAGGGAGTTAGATAAGGCCCGTACGGCTAAAGGTATCAAGGGTTATAGAGTTAATTCAGGAAAGGTGACCTCCGGTGAATGATCAGCCATGATCTTATTGAATGCTGGTGCAGGCTTGAAGGGCCGAATGGCCTACTCCTGCACCAATTTTCTTTGTTTTTATGGACTGGTTTGGAAAGTGTAGTTTGTCTGTGCAAATGGATTTGATACTGTATTTCATAGAATGATAGAAATTTACTGCACAGAAAGATCCCATTTCGGGCCACCTTGTCCGTGCCTGCTGAACAGGAGCACTCCAGCCTAATCCCATTTTCCAGCTCTTTGTCCGTAGCCTTGTTACGGCACGATTGCACATCCAATTATTTTTTCAATGAGCTGATGTTTTCTGTCTCTCCCATCCTTTCAGGCCGTGAGTTCCAGATCTCCGTCACCCTCTGAGTGAAGACATTTCCCCTCATATCTCCTCTAATCCTGCACCTAATTACTTTAATCTATGCTGTCTGGAAGTTGATCCCTCTGACAATGGAAACAGGTCCTTTCTATCCACTTTATCCAGGACCTTCATAATTGTATACAACTCAATCAGTTCTCCCCTCAGCCTCATCTGTTCCAAGGAAAAAGGTCTCAGCATCAACAATCTTATCTGATGACTAACAGTCTTGGAAATCTCCTCTACTCTTTACAAATGCAATCACATCTGTCCTGTGAGGTAGCGATCAGAGTTTTATACAGTTCAGTCATAACTAGCGTGCTCTTGTATTCAATGCCTTGACTAATAAAGGCGAGGGTCACATATGCCTTCTTAAACACCTGATCGACCTGGGCTGCTACCTTAAGGGTTAAGTGGAACTGAACTTTAAGTTCATAAGAAGAACAGAAAAATATAGAAATAGGAGCAGGAATAGGCCGATTGGCACGCCGAGCCTGAACCGCCATTGAATAATATAACAACATAAGTATATAAGAACATACGTATTAGGAACACGAGTAGGCCATCTAGCCCCTTGAGCCTGCTCCGCCATTCAACAAGATCATGGCTGATCTGGCCGTGGACTCAGCTCCACTGACCCGCCCGCTCCCCGTAATCCTTAATTGCTTATTGGTTAAAAGTCTATCTCTCTGTGACTTGAAAACATTAAATGAGCTAGCCTCAATTGCTTCCTTGGGCAGAGAATTCCCCAGATTCACAACCCTCTGCGAGAAGAAATTCCTTCTCAACTCGGTTTAAAATTGGCTCCCCCGTATTTTGAGGCTGTGCCCCCTAGTTCTAGTCGCCACAACCAATGAAAGCAACCTCTCTGCCTCTATCTTGTCTACCACTTTCATTATTTTAAATGTTCATATCAGATCACCCTCATCCTTTTGAACTCCAACGAGTAAAGTCCCAGTCTACTCAATTTATCATCATAAATTAATCCCCTCTTCTCCGGAATCAGCCTAGTGAATCGTCTCTGCACCCTCTCCAAAGTTAGTAAATCCTTCCTTAAGTAAGGTGAACAAAACTGCACGCAGTACTCCAGATACGGCCTCACCATTACCCTATACAGTTGCAGAAGGAACCCCTGCTTATGTACTCCATCACTCTTGCAATGAAGGCCAACATTCCAGTCGCCTTCCTGATCACCCGCTGCACCTGCAAACTAACTTTTTAGGATTCATGCAAAAGGATCCAAAAAGAGTTTCATGCAAAAGGACCGCTACACCGTAGCATGTTGTAATTTCTCCCCATTAAAATAATATTCCCTTTACTGTGTTTTTCCCCAAGGTGGATAACCTCGAATTTTCCGACTTTGTATTCCATCTGCCAAACCTTAGCCCATTTGCTTAACCTATCTGACTCTCTTTGCAGCCATTCAGTGTCTTCTACACAACCCGCCTTCCCACGAATCTTTGTATCATCTGCAAATTTTGTTACACTACACTCAGTCCCCTCTTCCAGGTCATCTATGTATATTGTAAACAGTTGTGATCCCATCACTGATCCCTGTGGCACACCACTAACCACCGATTTCCAATCCAAAAAGAACCCATTTATCCCGACACTCTGCTTTCTGTTCGCCAGCCAATTCTCTATCCAAGCTAATACATTTCCTCTGATTCCACGTACATTTATCTTCTGCAGTAACGTTTTGTGTGGCACCTCATCGAATGCCTTCTGAAAATCTAAATACAACACATCCATCGGTACACCTCTATCCACCATGCTCGTTATATCCTCAAATAATTCCAGTAATTTAGTTAAACATGATTTCCCCTTCATGAATCCATGCTATGTCTGCTTGATTGCACTATTCCTCACTAGATGTCCCGCTATTTCTTCCTTAATGATAGTTTCAAGCATTTTCCCCACTATAGATGATAAACTAACCGGTCTATAGTTATCTGCAATTTGTCTGCTCCCTTTTTTTAAACAGAGGTGTTACATTAGCTGCTTTCCAATCCGCTGGTACCTCCTCAGAGACCAGAAAATGTTGCAGGTTATAACGAATGCATCTGCTATAACTTCTGCCATCCCTTTTAATACCCTGGGATACATTTCATCAGGACCAGGGGACTTGTCTACCTTGAGTCCCATTAGCCTGTCCAGCACTACCCGCCTCGTGATAGTGATTGTCTCAAGGTCCTCAATTTCCACATTCCTGTGACCAGCAATTTTTGGCATGGTTTTTGTGTCTTCCACTGTGAAGACCGAAGCAAAATAATTGTTTAAAGTCTCAGCCATTTCAACATTTCCCATTATTAAATCTTCCTTCTCATCTTCTGAGGGACCAACATTTACTTTAGTCACTCTTTTCCGTTTTATATATCTGTAAAAGCTTTTACTATCCGTTTTTATGTTTTGCGCAAGTTTACCTTCATAAGCTATCGTTCCTTCCTCTATTGCTTTCTTAGTCATTCTTTGCACCTGGTTAAAATGTTTCCAATCTTCTATTTTCCCACTAACCTTTGCCACTTTCCTTTATTTCCTTGGATATCCACGGCTGGTTAGCCTTTCTCTTATCGCCCTTCTTTTTCAATGGAATATATTTTTGTTGAGCAATGTGAAAGAGCTCCTGAAAAGTCCTCCACTGTTCCTCAATTGTGCCACCGTTTAGTCTGTGTTTCCAGTCTACTTTAGCCAACTCTGCCCTCATCCCACTATAGTCTCCTTTGTTTACGCATAGTACGCTCGTTTGAGACAAGACTTCTTTACCCTCAATCTGTATTACAAATTCAACCATTGTGTGATCACTCATTCCGAGAGGATCTTTTATGAGGAGATCGTTTATTATTCCTGTCTCATTACACAGGACCAGATCTAAGATAGCTTGCTCCCTTGTAGGGACTGTAAAATACCGTTCTAAGAAACAATCCCATATGTATTCTATGAATTCCACCCCCAGGCTAACCCGTGCGATTTGATTTGACCAATCGATATGTAGATTAAAATCCCCCATGATTACTGACGTTCCTTTTTCACATGCCTCCATTGGTCCCTTGATTATTGCCAGCCCCAACGTGAAGTTATTATTTGTGGGCCTATACACTAAATCAACCTTTTTCCCCTTACGATCTCTAATCTCCACCAACAATGATTCAACATTTTGATCATTAGAGTCAATATCATCTCTCACAACTGCCCTGATATCATCCTTTATTAAGAGAGCTAACCCACTTCCTTTACCTTCTTGTCTATCTTTCCGAATCGTCTGATACCCTTGAATGTTTAATTCCCAGTCTTGGCTACCCTGCAACCACGTTTCTGTAATGGCCAGCTATTCATACCCATTTGTAATGATTTGTGCCGTCAACTCATTTACTTTATTTCGAATGCTGCGTGCGTTTATGTAGAGTATTTTAATACGAGTATTTAAACCATTATTTTTAGTTTTGACCCCTCCTGCAGCCCCTTTATATTCAGTGGCCCTTTTTGTTTTTCTGCCATGCGTTTCACTGCCCTCCACTTTTACTCATCTCCTTTCTGTCTTTTGCTGTTGTCTCCTTTTTGTTTCCCTCTGTCTCCCTGCATTGGTTCCCATCCCCCTGCCATATTAGTTTAACTCTTGCCCAACAGCACCAGCAAATACTCCCTCTTGGACAATGGTTCCGGTCCTGTCCAGGTGCAGACCATCCGGTTTGTACTGGTCCCACCACCCCAGAACCGTTTCCAATGCCCCAGGAAGTTGAATCCCTCCCTGCTGCACCACTGCTCAAGCCACGTATTCATCTGAGCTATCCTGCGATTCCTACTCTGACTAGCACGTGGCACTTGTAGCAATCCCGAGATTACTACTTTTGAGGTCCTACGTTTTAGTTTAGCTCCTAGCTCCTTAAATTCGTCTCGGAGGACCTCATGCCTGTTTTTTACCTATAACTTTGGTACCAATGTGCACCACGACAACTGGCTGTTCACCCTCCATTTTCAGAATTATACTGCACCT
This sequence comes from Pristiophorus japonicus, assembly GCF_044704955.1. Lineage (NCBI taxonomy): Eukaryota > Metazoa > Chordata > Chondrichthyes > Pristiophoridae > Pristiophorus > Pristiophorus japonicus. The sequence continues at coordinate 1,030,592 of NW_027254846.1, read as the reverse complement.
GCTCCGACACATCCTTGACCCTTGCACCAGGGAGGCAACATACCATCCTGGAGTCTCGGTTCCGGCCGCAGAAACGCCTATGTATTCCCTTTACAATCGAATCCTCTATCACTATCGCTCTCCCAATATTTTTCCTGCCCTTCACTGCCGCAGAGCCAGACACGGTGCCATGAACATGGCTGCTGCTGCCCTTCCCTGATGAGTCATCCCCCTCAACAGTACTCAAAACGGTGTATTTGTTGTGCAGGGGGTTGACCGCAGGGAACCCCTGCACTACCTTCCTTGCACTGCTCTTCCTGCTGGTCTTCCATTCCCTAGCTGGCTGTAGACCCTTCACCTTCGGGAAGACCAACTCGCTACACGTGCTACTCGCGTCATTCTCAGCATCGAGGATGCTCCAGAGTGAATCCATCCTCAGCTCCAATTCCGCAAAACAGGTCTGTCAGGAGCTGGAGGCGGATACACTTTCCGCACACATAGTCATCAGTGACACCGGAAGTGTCCCTGAGTACCACATGGTACAGGAGGAGCATATCACGGGACCGAGCTCTCCTGCCATGAATTTTCCCTTACATACACTTAAATTGGCAACAACAATGCTAAAGTTCACTCATTGTTATGGAAGAGAAAAAATGGCTGATTTGACAATGCGCTCATCTCCAGTTCCGTGCCCACTCTCCATCAACCTTTATGGCCCTATTGCTCAAAGATCTGTCTATCTCTGCCTTAAATATATTCAATGACCCACCTCAACTGTTTTCTGGTGCCGAGAAAGCCACAGATTCGTTTCCTTTGTCTCTTTTTTCCACTAAACTTCTCAGTGTCCTAAATTTAATGTGGATTCCCTTGCATTGTTAGACCTCCCCAAATGCATTACCTCACATTTCTCTGGAGTTAATATCATTTGCTACTCTTCTGCCAATCAGACAGCTACATTGATATCTACCTGCCGTCCGCAACTTACTTCTTAATTTTCAACCATGCAGCATATTTTAGTGTCATCTCCAAACTTCGTAATCATTACACCAACATTCAAGTCCATGTCATTGAATTACATCACAAAAAGCAGGGGACCCAAAACTGAGCCCTGCGCAAACCACTGGATAAAGGTTTTACAGAACACAAATCAACCATTGCCCTTTGCTTCCTGTCTCTGAGTCAATTTTGAAACCAACTCGTCACTTTGCCATGAATCCCTTGGGCAGCTACTTTCGTGACCAGTCTGGTATATGGGACATTATCAAGAGCTTTGCTAAAATCCATATCCACCGCATCATAAGCACTGCCCTCATCGCCCCACCCCCCCCCCCCCACCCCCCAGGTAAACTCCTCGAAATATGCAATAACCTTTCTTAGTCAGGTCGTTGCATTTAAGAAATCCATGCCGACTTTCCATGATTAATCCATGTCTTTCCAAACTAATATTTATCATCTACCTCATGTTTTTTCCAATAATTATCCCACCAGTGAGACTTGGCTATAATTACTCGGTCTATCGCTTTTGCCCTTTTTCAACAAGGGTACAATATTAGCAGTGGTCCCCGTCCTTGGCTGCAAAATGATGGTCAGAGCATCTGTAATTTCCTCTCATGCTTCTCTTAAAAGCCTGTGATACATTTAGAAACATAGAAACATGGAAAATAGTTGAAGGAGTAGGCCATTCTGCCCTTCGAGCCTGCACCACCATTCAATAAGATCATGGCTGATCATTGCCTCAGTACCCCTTTCCAGCTTTCTCTCCATACCCCTTGATCCCCTTAGTCGTAAGAGCCGTATCTAACACCCGCTTGAATATATCCAATTAACTGCCATTAACAACTCTCTGCGGCATGGAATTCCACAGGTTAACAACTCTCTGAGTCAAGAAGCTACTACTCATCTCAGTCCGAGTGGCCTACCCCCTATCCGAAGACTGTGTTCCCTGGTACTGGACTTCTCGAATATCGGGAACAATCTATCCACATCTAACCTGTCCCATCCCGTAAGAATCTTGTATGTTTCTATGCGATCTCCTCTCATCCTTCTGAACTCCAAGATATAAAGGCCCAGTTGATCCACTCTCTCCTCATACGTCAGTCCAACCATCCCGGGAATCAGTCTAGTGAACCTTCGCTGAACCCCCACTGAATTCCAAGATCGTCCTCACTCAGATTAGAAGAACAAAACTGAACACAATATTCCAGGTGAGGCCTCACCAAGGCCTTGTACACGTGCAGAAAGATCTCCCTGCTCCCATACACAAATCCCCTAGCTATGAAAGCAAACATGCCATTTGCCTTCTTCACCTCCTGCTGTACCTGAATGCCAACTTTCAATGACTGATGTACAATGACAGCCAGGTCTCGTTGCACTTCGCATTTTACTAACCTGCTGCCATTCAGATAATATTCTGTCTTCGTGTTTTTGGCACCAAAGTGGTAACCTCACGTTTATCCACATTTTACTGCATCTGCCATGCATTTCCCCACTCACCTAACATATCCGAGTTACCCTGAATTCTCTTAGCGTCCGCCTCACAGCTCACACCGTCACCCAGTTTAGTGTCGTCTGCAAACTTGGAGATATTACACACAATTCCTTCATCTAAATCATTGATGTATATTGTAAAGCGCTGGGGTCCCAGTATTGAGTCCTGCGCACTCCACCCCTCACTGCCTGCCATTCTGAAAAGGACCCGTTTATCCCCACTATCTGCTTCCTGTCTGCCAACCAATTCTCCAACCACCTCAGTATATTACCACCAATACCATGTGCTTTGATTTTGCGCATCAATCTCTTGTATGGGACCTTGTCAAACGACTTTTGAAAGTCCAAATACACCACATCCACTGGTTCCCCTTGTCCACTCTACCAGTTACATTCTCAAAAATGTTTGGAAGTTTTTTCAAGCATGATTTCCCTTTCATAAATCCATGCTTACTTGGACCGATCCTGTCACTGTTTTCCAAATGCGCTGTTATTTCATTTTTAATAATTGATTCCAACATTTTCCCCACTGTTGATGTCAGGCTAATAGGTCTATAATTATCCCTTTTCACTCTCCCTCCTTTCTTAAGAAGTGGTGTTACTATAGCTATCCTCCAGTCCATAGGAACTGATCCAGATTCACGAGACTGTTGGAAAATGATCACCTATGCATCCACTATTTCTATCGCTACTTCTTTATGTACTCTTGGATGCAGACTTTCAGGCCCCAGGGATTTATCGGACTTCAATCCCATCAATTTCCCTAACACCATTTCCCACCTAATTAGGATTTCCTTCATTTCCTCCTTCTCACTCGACCCTCGGTCCCCTAGTATTTCCAGAAGGTTATTGGTGTCTTCCTTCGTGAAGACAGAACTACAGTATTTATTCAACTGGTCTGCTATTTCTTTACTCCCCATTATGCATGCCCCTGAATCTGACTGCAAGGGTCCTTCACTAATCCTTTTCACTTCACATATCTATAGACGCTTTTGCAGTCAGTTTTTATGATCCCAGCAATATTCCTCTCATTCTATAATTTCCCCCCTTCTAATTAAATCCTTTGTCCTCCTCTGCTGAATTATAAAATTCTCCCAGTCCTCAGGTTTGCTGCTTTTTCTGGCCAATGTATATGCCCCTTCCCGTGAATTAACACTTTGCTTAATTTCTCTTGTTAGCCACGGTGGAACCACCTTCCACGTTTTATTTTTACTCCAGTGAATGAACTTGTTATCCCGAATATCTTTTTTCTGTAAGTGAGCCAATCATCTATGCATGCTAATATATTGGCCCCAGCGCTATGAACTTTTATCTTGTGCAGGCACCTTCTTAAATGCCTTCTGGAAGTCCAAATGCATCACTTCCACTGATTCCCCTTTATCCACCCTATACGTTTCTTCCTAAAATAATTCTAGCAAATTAGTCAAACGCGAATTCCCCTTCCGAAATCCATGCTGGCCGTGGCTGACTGAATTATGCTTTTCCACATGTCCTGCTATTGCTTCTTTAAAAATGGGTTCCAACATTTTCCCAACCACAGATGTTATGCTAACTGGTCTAGACGTCCCTGCTTCTTTTTCTGCCTCCTTTTTTAAATCGAGACGTTAGGGTTTCCAGTTTTCCAATCTGCTGGGATTTCCCCAGAATCCAAGAAATGTTGTTACATTACAACCAAGGCATCCACTATTCCTGCCCCTAATTCTCTTAAGACCCGAGGATGCAAGCCATCAAATCCAGTTTATTTTTTCGCATTTAGTTCCATTATCTTACCCAGTACCACCTCCTTAGTGATTGTGCTTGTGTTAAGTTATCCCTCCCCCCACCCTATAAGCCCTTGACTATCCACTGTTGGGATATTTTTAGTCTCCTCTACCGTAAAGTCTGATACAAAGTATTTGTTAAAATTTTCTGACATTGCCATGTTATTCATCAGTAATTCCCCGATTTTGTCAACTAATCGACCAATGTTTACTTTAGCCACTCTTTTCCTTTTTATATACAAGTAGAGACTCTTGCGATCTGTTTTTTAGTATTTCCTGATAGTTTACCTTCATAGTCTATCTTGCCTTTCTTTGTTTACCTGCCTTTGTTTCAACCATGTCTAATTAAACGCTATAATACCATACGCCAAATTGTCTACCTGTGCTCACAGCTCATCTGCCTTATTCCATTTAGTATATCCATTGACGTATATACCAGTTAGTTATGTCTACTTTCCAGCCCTTGTTTCCTCTCTCTTCTAAATTCACTTTCTACTTTTCTTCAGGCCAATTCAATATTTGCTTCTCAACCCACTGATTGTATTTTCAGCTTCTCTTCCCCCAGGGTTGTGTAGAAGCTAGTAGCTATCTGTGCCCAAGTCAAACCTTTCTGCATCTGTGCAGTAGCTGTCTGGATTGTGTAGTAGCACACTGGGCCAGTTTGCTACTGTTTGTGTCTGCAGAGTAGCTGTCTGCCTTACGTAGTAGCTGTCTGTGGCCAAATAGGACCTGTCTGGGTCTGTGTACTAGCCCTATGTTTCTGTGTAGTAGCTTTCTGGTTTGTGTCATTGATATCTGCCCCGATTTGCTGCTGTCTGCGTCTTGGTCAGTGTGGTTGCGTCCTGGGCACAAGTAAGACCAGGAGGATCGGTGTAGTAGGTGTCTGGTTCAGTTACTTGCTGTCTATTTTGTGTAAGACCTGTCTGTGTCCAGGTGTTAGTTGGCTGGATCGATGTCGTTGTTGTATGGATCTGTGAAGTCGCTTTGTCTGCTGTGCAGTAGCTGTCTGGTCTCGAGTAGGAGCAATCTGGATGAAGTAGTTTTTGTTTAATTCTGTATAGTAGCAATATGGGTTGTTTATTAGTTGCCTGGGTCTGTGTAGCTGTCCGGATCTGTGTGCTGTTTGTCTGGCTTTGTTTAGGGGTTTCCTGTTTGTGTGTCAGTTCTCTGGAACCCAATAGTAGCGGTCGGTTTTGTGTATTTTCTGTCTGAGACAGTGTAGGACCTGTCTGTGTATGTGCATTCGTTTCTGGTACTATGCAGTAGGTGTCTGCGCCTCTTGAGTATCTGTCTAAGTCGATTCAGTTATTGTCTCTGTCAATGAAATAGGTCTGTTTGTTGTGTAGTAATTTTCTGTGTTGATTTAGAACGTATTTTGTTTGTCTAGCAGCTATCTGGACCCTAGCAGGAGCAGTCTGGTCTGTGTAATTGTTATCTGAATCTGGGCAGTTTTTCACTGGGCCTGTGTCCTAGTTGTATTGGTTGTGTAGCAGCTGCCTGTGTCCGAGTAGTACCTGTCTGGGATTGTCAAGTAGCTGTCTCGATCTATTTTGTAACTGACTGTTTTATGTGGGAACTCTATCCCGTGTAGTAGATGTTGGGGCCCGATTAGGACATGTGTGGTTCTGTGAAGTAGCTGTTTGTTCTGTTTAGCAGCTGTCTGTGTTGTGTCGGAGCTACCTGTGTCTGTGTAGTTGGTGTCTGGATGGTGCAGTTGATGTCTGCGCCAGAGTAGGACCTGTCTGGGTCTCTGTAGGAGCGATCTGTTTCTGTGTAGTAGCTCGCTGCCTTGTGTAACAACTGTCTGTTCCGGATATGGACCTGTCTAGGTATGTGTAGTAGCTGTCTGCCTCCCAGCATGACCTGTCTACGTCTGTATAGCAGCAGACTGTGTCTGTGCAGCAGTTTGTCTTGGTTTGATTAATAGCTGCCTGTATATGTAGCAGCTGTCTGGGTCCCAGTCGTAGCGGTGTGGTTCGTGCAATAGCTCTCAGGGCCGAGTATGTCCTGCTTGGTACTGTGTGATAGTTGTCAATGTTATGTAGTATCTGTCTGGGCCCCAGTAAGACCTGACTGGGTCTGTGTAGTTACTGCCCGTGTCTGTGTAGTAGCTGTCTGAGCCCGTGTAGTATATGTCTTGTTCTGTTTAGTAGCTGTTTGGCTCTGTGTATTAGTTGTATGATTCTATGTAGCAGCTGTTGAAGCCCGAGAAAGAGCTATTCTTTTGCGGTACACGAGCGATCTGGGTCTGTGTAATCGTTATCTGGGTCTGTGTAGTAGCTGTCTCGGTTGTGTAGAAGATAGCTCTGTCTGTGATGGAACTTTTTGGGTTGTGCTGTATTGTCTGGGTCTTTGTAAGGGTTTTCAATGTTATGTAGAGTTCTCTGTGTCAGCATAGTAGATGTTGGCATTGTGCAGTAGTTTCTGGACACGAGTAGGTTCAGTCAGTCTCTGTGCAGTCGCTGTCTCGGTCTGTCTAGTAGCTTTATGTGTTATGTTTTGGCCCACATAGGACCTGTGTGGGCCTATTTAGTAGGGGAATGGGCCGGAGTTGGACCTGTCTGGGCAAGATCAGGACCTCTCTGGACCAGGAGAATAGCAGTAGAGTAACCGATTCTCCAGGTAAATAAAATGGAAAAGAGTGGCTTCGGTAAATGTAGGTCCCTTAGGGGATCAGACTAGGGAATTAATAATTGGAAACAGGGAAATGGTAGTGACTTTGAAGAAATATTTTGTATCGGTCCTCAATGTAGAATAATTTAAATACATCCGAATAATGGATAATCAAGGTGCGATTGGGAGGAAGGGGATTAAAGTTATCACTATCACTGAAGAAACGTTTTCGGTAAAATAACGGAACTAATGTTGAGCAATTCTCCTGTACCTGATCGGTTGCATCCTAAGGTCTTAAAAGAAGTGTCTGCAGTCATCGTGGATGCATTGGTTGTAATCTACCAACATTTCTTTAATTCTGATGAGGTTCCAGCGGATTGGAAAACCGCAAAATGAACGCCTTTACTTAAAAAATGGAGGTAGAGAGAAAGCAAGAAATTGTAGACCAGTTAGCGATACATCTATAGTCAATGATCCATATTAATTAACTGGATGAGGGACCGATTGTAATGTAGTCAAGTTTGCTGATGATATGAAGATGGGAGGAAAAGCAAATTGTGAGGAGGACACAGAAATCCTGCAAAATGATTTAGATTTATTCTCTTATCACTCAAAAATGGTCCTGGTTGAATTTAGTTGCTCGTTAGTTCTGTGTAGGAAGTCCCCTGTCAGCAGAGGTCATTCGTAGGTCTGCAGGGATGGTCTTGCTTCTGTGTGGGTGGTCCCTGTGTCAGTAATGGGGGTCCCTGCATCTCTGTGGATGGTCCTGGTTCTGTGTGCATGGACCTAGGTCTGTGTGGCTGGTCCCTGGGTCAGTGTGGGTGGTCCCTGCGTCAGTAAAGATGGTACATGGGTCTATTTGGATGGTCCTGGGTCTGTGTGCATGGACCTAGGTCTGTGTGGGTGGTCCCTGGGTCAGTAAAATGGTCCCTGTGTCTGTGTGGCTGGTCCTGGGTCTGCATTCATGGACCTAAGTCTGCGTGGGTGGTCCCTGGGTCAGAAAAGATGGTCCCTGCATCTGTGTGGGTGGACCTGTTTAAGTATAGCTGGTCCTGTGTCAGTATAGTTGTTCCGTTGCTCTGTGTTTGTTGTCCTTGTTCTTTTTGGATGGTCCTGGTTCAGTATCGAGGCTCCCTGGGTCAGTGTGGTTGGTCCCTGTGTCACCATTGTTGTTCCCTGGGTCTGGCTGAATGGTCCTTTGTCAGTATAAGTGTACCCTGGTTCTGTGTGGGTGGTCTATGTTCTGTGTACGTGGTCCTGGGTCAGTTTAGGGGCTACATGGATCTGTGCAGGTGGTCCCTGGTTCAGTATAGTTGTTCCCTGTGTCTATCTGGATGTTCCCTGAGTCAGACTGTGTTGTCCTGGTTCAGTATAGGTGCTCACTGGGTCTATGTGGGTGGTCCTGTATCAGTCTAGGTATTGCCTTCGTCTGTGTGTTTGGTCTTGGTTTTCTGTGGATGTTCGCTGGGTGTGTCGGGTTGCTCCCTGGGTCAGTTTGTGTTGTCCCGGGCCTGTCTAGGTGTTTACTGGAACTGTACGTGTGGTCCTTGGGCATGTCTAGCTTGTCCTGGGTCAGTATAGGTGCGTGCACATTCGGTCAGTATAGGTTGGCACTGTGTCAGTATTGGTGCTGCTTGTGTGTCTGGTCCTGGGTCTTTGTGGATATTCCCTCGGTCAGTATATGTTCTTCCTGGTCTGTGTGAATGGTCCTGGATCTGTGTGGATGCTTGTGAGTCTGTGTGGCTTGTCCAGGATCTGTGGATAATACCTGGTTCATTATAGGAGCTCCCTCGGGCTGTGTGGATGGTCCATGTGTCGTTGTGGGTGGTCCTGTGTCTGTGTCGATGGTCCTGAGTCTGTGTGCGTGGTCCATGTGTCTGTGTGAATGGTCCTGGGTCTGTGTGGGTGTTCCTTGCGTCAGTATTGGTGCTCCCTCGTCTGTGTGAATGGTCCTGGATCTGTGTGGGTGGTTCTGGGTCTGTGTGGGTGGTCATGTGTGTGAGTTTCAGCTTGCTCGTTCAAGAGTGGTGCTGTCTGGCTCTGTATAGGATCAGCTAGATCTGTGTAGGAACTTCCAGTGTTTGTGTTGGAGTTGTCTGCGTCTCCAAAATGAGCTGTCTGGCTGTTTGTCGGTGCAGCCTCGGTCTGGGTAGGAGTTGTGCCTGTTTGAGTGGGAGTTCCCTCTAACACTGTAGGGATTGTCTGGGTTTGTGCACGTGAAGTCTGGATCTCTTGCTGTCTTCCCGTCAGTCTCATCGTTTTTTCTCTGCCTGTCATGCAAATCTTACTCCCAAGTCCACTGCCTCGCTATCTCCCCATTCTGTCTGCTCCGTATCTCTCTCTCTATGTCTCCCCTGTCTCCCTCCTGTATCTCTGCCCCAGTCTGTCTCTCACGCTCTCTCTGTCTCCCCTCTCTCCCTCCTCTATCTCTGTCCCCGTCTCTCTCTCTGGCTCTCTCTGTCCACCCTCTCTCCCTCCTCTATCTCTGTCCCCGTCTCTCTCTCTCCCTCTCTGTGTCTCCACTCTCTCTCTCCTCTATCTCTGTCCTCGTCTGTCTCTCTCTCTCTCTCCCTCTCTCTGTCTCCCCTCTCTCCCTCCTCTATATCTGTCCCCGTCTATCTCTCTCCCTCTCTCTGTCTCCCCTCTCTCCCTCCTCTATCTCTGCCCCCGTCTGTCTCTCTCTCTCTCTCTGTCTCCCCTCGCACCCTCCCGTATCTCTGTCCCCGTCTATCTCTCTCCCTCTCTCAGTCTCCCCTCTCTCCCTCCTCTATCTCTGTCCAAATCTGTCTCTCTCTCTCTCTCTCTCTCTCTCTGTCTCCCCTCTCTCCCTCCTCTCTCTCTCTCTCTCTCTCTCTCTCTCTCTCTCTCTCTCTCTCTCTCTGTCTCCCCTCTCTCCCTCCTGTATATCTGTCCCCGTCTGTCTCTCTCTTTCTCTCTGTCTCCCCTCTCTCCCTCCTCTATCTCTGTCCCCGTCTCTCTCTCTCTCTCTCTCTCTCTCTCTCTCTCTCTCTCTCTCTCTCGCTCTCTCTCTCTCTGTCTCCCCTCTCTCCCTCCTGTATCTCTGCCCCGTCTGTCTCACTCCATCTCTCTGTGTCCGCTGTCTCCCTGCTGTTTCTCTCCCCCCGTCTGTCCCACCCTCTCTCCCTCCCTCTCTCGCTCTCTCTCTCCCTCTCCCCCTGTCACCCCATCTCCTTCCGGTACCTCTGTCCCCGTCTGTCCCTCCCTCTCTCCCTCTTTCCGTCTCTCTGTCTCTCTGTCTCCCTCCCGGATCTCTCTCCGTGTCTCCCTCTCTCTCTCTCTCTCTGTGACATATCTCTGTCTCTCATATCCCTTCTATCTGTCTGAACCCCGTCTGTTCTCTTTCTGCCACGCCCCTTCTGACTCTCTCTCTCGCTCTCTCTCTCGCTCTCTGTCTGCCTTCAATGTGTCTCCCCTGTCTGCCGCCTCTCTCTCTCTTTGTCCCCCACCATCTGTCTTGCCTCAGTGACTCCGTCCGTCCCTCTTCCTGTCGCTTTTTCTGAAACCTCCCTCTCTCCCATGTACTAATGTATGCACGTAAAAACATAAGAAATAAGAGCGAGAATAGGTCAAATGTCGCAGTGGCCCCCTCCTGGATCTATTTCTCATGTTCACATATGGCCCCTCGAGCCTGCTCCGCAATTCAATAAGATCATGGCTGATCAGATCTTGGCCTCAGCTCCAATTCCCTGCCCGTTCCGCTTAACCCGTGACTCTGTCTCTCTCTCTTTCTCCCCATGTCTGCCTCCCCGTCAGGCCACTCGGTTTGTTTATGCTGCATCAGTCTCCCTGTATTAAACTCCCTGTCCGTCTGTCTAACTGCCTCTCTCTCTGTTTCCACTGTCTCTCTTTCGCCAGGTCTATTTCTAGTTCTGTTCTTTCCTGTTTTCCGCGCTCCCCCATTCAACTGTTTCGGTTCCGTCTGTTTCCCGAGTCTGTGTCTTTCTCTCTCTGTCTCTCCAGCAAATGGATCACTACATTTATATCGAGAACTCGCTCTCCGCGAAACCCTGTCAAGTTTGCTAACTGTTTCAAAAAACTGTCGGCAGTGCTCCGAATTTAGTGTCACCAACGCCCTGTGCAGTTGTAGAAGGACATCCCTACATTCATACTTCATCCCCCTTGCAAGAAAGGCCAACATCCCATTGGCCTTTCTAATTACTTGCTGCACCTGCATGCTAACTATCTCTGTTTCATGCACAATACCCAGATTCCCCTGTACCGCAAAATATTGTATTCTCGCCCTATTCAAATAATAGTTGCTTTTTTAATTTTTCTACGAAAGGGGATAACTTCACATTTTCCAACATTATAATCCATCCACCTAATTATTGCCCACTCAATTAGTCTATCGATATTCCTTTGCAGATTTTTTACATCTTCCTCACAACTTGTTTTCCCGCATATCTTTGTATCGTCAACAAATTTGGTTAAATTACACGAGGTCCTTTCATCCAAGTCATTAAAATAGATTGTAAATAGTAGGCCCCAGCAATGATCCTTGGGGCACCCCGCTAGTTACAGTTTGCTAACCTGAAAATGAACTATTTATCCCGAATCTGTTTTCTGTTAGTTAGCCATTCCTCTTTCCATGTTCATATATTACCTCCGAACCCCTGACCTTTCACGTGCAGTAAACTTTTATAATGTGACAACTTATCGAGTGTCCTTTGCAAAGCCATCTCCACGACATCGACTGGTTCCACTTTATCCACCCTGCTCGGTGAATCCTCAACGATCTGCGAAAGATTTGTCACACGTGATTTCTCTTATATAAAACCATACTGATTTTTCTTGACTCGATGATAATTTCCTTATTGTCCTTCTACAACAACTTAATACCGAACTCTAGCACTTTCCCAACGGCAGAAGTTATGCTAACTGGTCGACAGTTTCCTGTTTACTATCTGACCCCTTTCTTAAATAGTGTAGCTACTTTTGCGGTTTTCGAATCAGTTGGGACCTCTCCAGAATCCAGGGAATTTTAATAAATTACTACCAAATCATCCACTCTCGCTGTATCCAATTCATTTCACACCCATGGATACAGGCTATCAAGTGCAGAGGTGTGTTGCCCATTTTGTCCCATTAGTTTGTAAAGTACTTTGTGTCTAATGATGGTGATTGTTTTAAGGCCCTCTCCCCCTCTCAATTAGCCCCTTGTTTTTAAATTATTAGGATGCCTTCTACCATGAAGACTGTTGTAAACTGTTTGGTCGGATAATCTGCCAATTACTTGTTTACCATTATTATTTCCACATTCTCATAGTCTAAGGGATACACCTTTACATGAGCTACTCTCTTCATTTTTATATACCTGCAGGGATTCTTACTGTCTATTTTTATATTTCATCCGAGTTTATCCTCATAATTTTTCTTCCCTCTCGCTGTTATTTTTAATCTTCCTTTCCTGATTTCTAAACATTTCCCAATCCTTTGGCCTTCCACTGTTCTTCGCAACACCGTATGCCTTTGTTTTAAATGGGGTCTCATGCTTTACTTCCTCAGCTAGCCAGGGATAGTTGGTCCTTCTCGTAAAGTCTTTCCTTCTCGCACAAATGCTGGGAAAGGAATTCACAAATGTAAAAGATTAAAGAATTGTCATTGATATATTTGTTCAGCCATTTCAATAAAACCTTTACGTAAAATAAATTACACTGAAAATTATGTTAAATTAATTGATAATGTCTAATAAAAAAAACGTTATGGCTTGTTGGGGAAACATACCTGACCATCTGCAGGTGAAACACACATTTGGCAATCTGTAGGTGACACATGGCCATCTGAACGTTACACAAACATGGCCATCTATAGGTGACACACATAAGGACATCTGTAGGTGACGCACACATGGATATCTATTGGTGAAACACACATGACCTCCCTGGTTTGAAAAGCCACTTTAGGACATCCTGAGCTGGGGAATAGCACGAAATAAATGTACATTAATACAATTATTTCAGTATTACAAATTGACTCTCTCAAACAACGATAATTCCCGAAGTAATGGACCCATATTCATGTCATCATTATTGTTCCAGTCAAAATTATCAGCAACAAATGAAAAACGCAGTTTGCAAAACTACTTGTGTTGCACAAATAACGTGGGCAAAAAAAATTATAATTCCAGGTTACACACAGAAAAATGCAGGGCCGGGGCCAGACACTGATTATCCGCAATGGACCCATGGAATACAGAGGGAGATCAGAAGCTTAACATTGCTATCCGCATGTGGAATGTAGTCCAATATAAGAACATAAGAACATAAGAATATAAGAACACAACTGAAGGTTGTTCTGTTAGGTAAGGAGCAATTTATTATCACGCATTGCTTTTAGATGGAACAATTCTACTAAATGATTTTCAAATCGATGCAAGAACAGGAATGCCCATGGAAGGTCACAGGAGGAGAGTGAGTGACTGACACCTGTACACTGGGTGCAGGTATCAGTGAAGGTAGTTGCCTGATCATGATCAGGAGGAGAGAGTGTGACTAAAAGCTGTACACTGGGTGCAGTTATCAGTGCTGGAAGTTCCCTGACCTTTATCAGGAGGAGAGTGTGCGACTGACAGCTGTACACTGGGTGCAGGTATCAGTGCAGGAAGTTCCCTGACCATTATCAGGAGGAGAGTGTGTGACTGACAGCTGTACACTGGGTGCAGGTATCAGTGCAGGAAGTTCCCTGACCATTATCAGGAGTCCAGTGTATGACTGACAGCTGTACACTGGGTGCAGGTATCAGTGCAGGAAGTTCTCTGACCATAATCAAAATGTGTGTCTGTGTGACTGACAGCTGTACACTGGGAGCAGGTATCAGTGCAGGAAGTTCTCTGACCATTATCAGGAGGAGAGTGTGAGGCTGACAGCTGTACACTGGGTGCAGGTATAAGTGTAGGAATTTTCCTGACCAATATGAGGAGTAGAGCATGCGACTGACAGCTGTACACTGGGAGCAGGTATCAGTGCAGGAATTTTCCTGACCATTATCAGGAGGAGAGTGTGTGATTGAAAGCTGTACACTGGGTGCAGGCATCAGTGCAGAAATTTCTCTGACCATTATCAGGATGAGAATGTGTGACCCACAGCTGCATACAGGTTGCAGGTATCAGTGCAGGATGTTCCCTGACCATTATCAGGAGGTGAGTGTGTGACTGGCAGCAGTACGCTAGGTGCTTGTATCAGAGCAGGAAGTTCCCTGACCATTATCAGGAGCATAGCTTGTGACTGACAACTGTTGCCTCGGTGCAGGTATCAGTGCAGGAAGTTCCCTGACCATTATCAGGAGGAGAGTGTGTGTCTCAAAGCTGCACCCTGGTTGCAGGGATCCGTTCAGGAAGTTACCCGACCATTATCAGGAGGAGAGTGTGTGACACAAAGCTGGACACTGGGTGCTGGTATCAGTGCAGTAAGTTCCCTGAACTTGATCAGGAGTTGATTGTGTGACTGACAACTGCAGGCCGGCTGCAGGTATCAGTGTAGGAAGTTCCCTGACGATTATCAGGAGGAGTGTGTGTTTGACACTCAGCTGTACAGTGGGTGAAGGTATCAGTGCAGGAAGTTCCCTGACCATTACCAGGATGAGTGCGTGTGACTGACAGCTCTACACTGGGTGCAGATATGAGTGCAAGAAGTTCCCTGACCATTATCAGGAGGAGAGTGTATGACTGGCACCTGTACACTGGGAACAGGTATCAGTGCAGGAAGTTCCGTGACCATTATCAGGAGGAGAGTATGTGACTGAAAGCTGTACACTGGTTGCAGCTATCAGTGCAGGAGGTTCCCTGACCATTATCAGGAGGAGTGTGTGTGTCTGACAGAAGTACAGTGGGTGCAGGTATCTGTGCAGGAAGTTTTCTGACCATTGACAGAAGGAGAGTGTGTGACTGAAAGCTGTACACGGGGTGCAGGTATCAATGCAGGAAGTTCCCTGACCGTTATCAGGAGGAGAGAGTGGAACTGACAGCTGTACGCTGGGTGCGGGTATTTGTGCAAGAAGTTCCCTGACCATTCTTAGGAGGAGAGTGTGTGTCTGACAGCTATACACTGGGTGCAGGTTTCAGTGAAGGAAATTATCTGCGAATTATCAGGGGGGGTGTGAGTGACTGACAGATATATAGTGGGTGCAGGTATCAGTGCAGACAATACCCTAACCATTATCAGGATGAGTGTGTGTGACCCACAGCTGCATACAGGTTGCAGGTATCATTGCAGGAAGTTCCCTGAACTTTATCAGGAGGGGATTGTGCGACTGACAGCTGAAGACTGGGTGCAGGTATCAGTGCAGGAGGTTCCCTGACCATTATCAGGAGGAGTGTGTGTGACGACAGCTGTACAGTGGGTGCAGGTATCTGTGCAGGGAGTTCCCTGACCATTATCAGGAGGAGAGCTTGTGACTGACAGCTGTACAGTGGGTGCAGGTGTCAGTGCAGAACATTCCCTGACCATTATCAGGGGAAAGAGTGTGTGATTGACAGCTCTATACTGGGTGCAGCTATCTTTGCAGGAATTTCCCTGACCATTATCAGGAGGAGAGTTTGTGACTGACATCTGTACACTGGGTGCAGGTATCAGTGCAGGAATTTCCCTGACCATTATCAGGAGGTGTGTATGACTGACAGCTGAACACTGGGTGCAGGTATCAGTGCAGGAGGTTCACTGACCATTATCAGGTGCAGTGTGTGTAACTGACAGATGTACACTGGATGCAGGTATCAGTGCAGGATGTTCCCTGACCATTATCAGAAGGAGAGTGTGTGAATTAAAGCTGTACACGGGGTGCAGGTATCAATGCAGGAAGTTCGCTCACCATTATCAGGAGGAGAGTGTGTAACTTAAAGCTGTACGCTGGGTACGGGTATTTGTGCAGGAAGTTCCCTGACCTTTCTCAGGAGGAGAGTGTGTGTCTGACAGCTGTAAAATGTGTTCAGGTATCTGTGAAGGAAGTTCCCTGACCATTATCAGGAGGGGTGTGAGTGACTGACAAATGTACAGTGGGTGCAGTTATCAGTGCAGGATGTTCCCTGACCATTATCAGGAGGAGAGTGTGTGACTGACACCTGTACACTGGTTGCAGGTATCAGTGCAGTAACCTCCCTGACCATTATAAGGAGGAGAGTGTGTAACTGACAGCTGGACACTGGGTGCGGTTATTTGTGCACGAAGTTCCCTGACCATTCTCAGGAGGAGAGTGTGTGTCTGACAGCTATACACTGGGTGCAGGCATCTGTGAAGGAAGTTCCCTGACCATTATCAGATGGGGTGTGAGTGACTGACTGATACACAGTGGGTGCAGGTATCAGTGCTGAAAATTCCCTAACCATTATCAGGATGAGAGTGTGTGACACAGAGCTGCATACAGGTTGCAGAAATCATTGCAGGAAGTTCCCTGATTATTATCAGGAGGTGTGTGTGATTGACAGCTGTACACCGGGTGCAGGAATCAGTGCAGGAAGTTCCTGACCATTAACAGGAGGAGAGTGTGTGACTGACAGCAGTACGCTATGTGCTTGTATCAGTGCAGGAAGTTCCTGACCATTATCAGGAGGGGAGTGTGTGACGCAAACCTGTACATTGGGTGCAGGTATCAGTGGAGGAAGTTGCCTTAACTTTATCAGTAGGAGATTGTTTGACTGACAGTTGCAAACCGGCTGCAGGTGTCAGTGCAGGAAATGCCCTGACTATTATCAGGAAGTGTCTATGCATGACAGCTGAACACTGGATCCAGGTATCAGTGCAGGATGTTCCCTGACCATTATCAGGAGGAGAGTGTGTGACTGACAGCAGTACACTGGGAGCTGGTTTCAGTGCAGGAAGTTCCCTGACTATTATCAGGAAGTGTCTATGAATGACAGCTGAACACTGGGAGCAGGTATCAGTGCAGGAAGTTCCCTGACCATTCTCAGGAGGAGTTTGTGTGAGTCACAGCTGTACACTGGGTGCAGGTTTCAGTGCAGGAAGTTCCCTGACAATTATCAGGAGGAGAGTGTGTGACTGACAGCTGTACATTGGGTGCAGGTATCTGTGCAGGAAGTTCCCTGATCATTATCAGGAGGAGAGTGTGTGACTGACAGCTGTACATTGGGTGCAGCTATCAGTGCAGGAAGTTCTCTGACCATTATCAGGAGGAGAGTGTGAGGCTGACAGCTGTACACTGGATGCAGGTATAAGTGTAGGAATTTCCCTAACCAATATGAGGAGGAGAGTATGCGACTGACAGCTGTACACTGGGAGCAGGTATCAGTGCAGGAATTTTCCTGACCATTATCAGGAGGAGAGTGTGTGACTGAAAGCTGTACACTGGGTGCAGATATGAATGAAGGAAGTTCCCTGACCATTATCCGGAGATGAGTGTGTGTCTGACAGCTATACAGTGTGTGCAGGTATCAGTGCAGAAATTTCCCTGACCATTATCAGGACGAGAATGTGTGACCCACAGCTGCATACAGGTTGCAGGTATCAGTGCAGGAGGTTCCCTGACCATGATCAGGAGGTGAGTGTGTGACTGGCAGCAGTACGCTAGGTGCTTGTATCAGAGCAGCAAGTTCCCTGACCATTATCAGGAGGATAGCTTGTGACTGACAGCTGTTGCCTCGGTGCAGGTATCAGTGCAGGAAGTTCCCTGACCATTATCAGGAGGAGAGCGTGTGACACAAAGCTGTACACTGGGTGCTGGTATCAGTGCAGTAAGTTCCCTGAACTTGATCAGGAGTTGATTGTATGACTGACAACTGCAGGCCAGCTGCAGGTATCAGTGTAGGAAGTTCCCTGACGAGTATCAGGATGAGTGAGTGTTTGACTCTCAGCTGTACAGTGGGTGAAGGTATCAGTGCCGGAAGTTCCCTGACCATTATCAGGAGGAGAGTGTGTGATTGACAGCTCTACACTGGGTGCAGGTATGAGTGCAAGAAGTTCCCTGACCATTATCAGGAGGAGAGTGTCTGACTGGCACCTGTACATTGGGAGAAGGTATCAGTGCAGGAAGTTCCCTGACCTTTATCAGGAGGAGAGTATGTGACTGACAGATGTACAACAGGGTGCGGGTATCAGTGCAGGAGGTTCCCTGAACATTATCAGGAGGAGTGTGTGTGTCTGACAGAAGTAAAGTGGGTGCAGGTATCTGTGCAGGAAGTTTCCTGACCATTGACAGAAGCAGAGTGTGTGTCTGAAAGCTGTACACGGGGTGCACGTATGAATGCAGGAAGTTGCCTGACCATTATCAGGAGGAGAGTGTGGAACTGACAGCTGTACGCTGGGAGCGGGTATTTGTGCAGGAAATTCCCTGACCATTCTTAGGAGGAGAGTGTGTGTCTGACAGCTATACACTGGGTGCAGGTTTCAGTGAAGGAAATTATCTGCCCATTATCAGGTGGGGTGTGAGTGACTGACAGATATATAGTGGGTGCAGGTATCAGTGCAGACAATACCCTAACCATTATCAGGATGAGTGTGTGTGACCCACAGCTGCATACAGGTTGCTGGTATCATTGCAGGAAGTTCCCTGAACTTTATCAGGTGGAGATTGTGCGACTGACAGCTGTAGAGTGGGTGCAGGTATCAGTGCAGGTGGTTCCCTGACCATTATCAGGAGGAGAGTGTGTGTCTCACAGCTGCACCCTCGTTGCAGGGACCCGTTCAAGAAGTTGCCCGACCATTATCAGGAGGAGAGTGAGTGACACAAAGCTGTACACTGGGTGCTGGTATCAGTGCAGTAAGTTCCCTGAACTTGATCAGGAGTTGATTGTGTAACTGACAACTGCAGGGCGGCTGCAGGTATCAGTGTCGGAAGTTCCCTGACGATTATCAGGAGGAGTGTGTGTGAGTCTCAGCTGTACAGTGGGTGCAGGTATAAGTGCAGGAAGTTCCCTGAGCATTATCAGGAGGAGACTGTGTGACTGACAGCTCTACACTGGGTGCGGGTATGAGTGCAAGAAGTTCCTTGACCATTATCAGGAGGAGAGTGTCTGACTGGCACCTGCACACTTGGAGCAGGTATCAGTGCAGGAAGTTCCGTGACCATTATCAGGAGTAGTGTGTGTGTCTGACAGAAGTACAGTGGGTGCAGGTATCTGTGCAGGAAGTTTCCTGACCATTGAGAGAATGAGGGAGTGTGGAACTGACAGCTGTACGCTGGTTGCGGGTATTTGTGCAGGAAGTTCCCTGACCATTCTTAGGAGGAGAGTGTGTGTCTGACAGCTATACACTGGGTGCAGGTTTCAGTGAAGGAAATTATCTGCCCATTATCAGGGGGGGTGTGAGTGACTGACAGATATATAGTGGGTGCAGGTATCAGTGCAGACAATACCCTAACCATTATCAGGATGAGTGTGTGTGACCCACAGCTGCATACAGGTTGCAGGTATCATTGCAGGAAGTTCCCTGAACTTTATCAGGAAGAGATTGTGCGACTGATAGCTGTAGAGTTGGTGCAGATATCAGTGCAGGAGGTTCCCTGACCATTATCAGGAGGAGTGTGTGTGACGACAGCTGTACATTGGGTGCAGGTATCAGTGCAGGGAGTTCCCTGACAATTATCAGGAGGAGAGATTGTGACTGACAGCTGTACAGTGGGTGCAGGAGTCAGTGCAGAACATTCCCTGACCATTATTAGCGGAAAGAGTGTGTGACTGACAGCTCTACACTGGGTGCAGCTATCAGTGCAGGAATTTCCCTGATCATTATCAGGTGGAGAGTTTGTGTCTGACATCTGTACACTGGGTGCAGGTATCAGTGCAGGATGTTCCCTGACCATTATCAGGAGGAGAGTGTGTGACTGACAGCTGTACACTGGTTGCAGGTATCAGTGCAGGAAGTTTCCAGACCATTGTCAGAAGGAGAGTGTGTGACTTAAAGCTGTACACGGGGTGCAGGTATCAATGCAGGAAGTTATCTGACCATTATCAGGAGGAGAGTGTGTAACTGACAGCTGTACACTGGGTGCGGTTATTTGTGCACGAAGTTCCCTGACCATTCTCAGGAGGAGAGTGCGTGTCTGACAGCTGTACACTGGGTGCAGGCATCTGTGAAGGAAGTTCCCTGACCATTATCAGATGGGGTGTGAGTGACTGACAGATACACAGTGGGTGCAGGTATCAGTGCAGAACATTCCCTAACCATTATCAGGATGAGAGTGTGTGACCAGGGCTGCATACAGGTTGCAGAAATCAGTGCAGGAAGTGCCCTGATTATTATCAGGAGGTGTGTGTGATTGACTGCTGTACACCGGGTGCAGGAATCAGAGCAGGAATTTCCCTGACCATTATCAGGAGGACAGTGTGTGACTGATAGCTGTACACTGGGTGCAGGTATCTGTGCAGGAAGTTCCCTGACCATTATCAGGAGGACAGTGTGTGACTGACAGCTGTACACTGGATGCAGGTATCAGTGCAGGAATTCCCTGAACATGATCAGGAGGAGATTGTTTGATATGACAGCTGTACACTGGGTGCTGGTATCAGTGCAGGAATTTCCCTGACCATTATCAGGAGGAGATTGTGTGACTGACAGTTGCAAACCGGCTGCAGGTATCAGTGCAGGAAATTCCCTGGCTATTATCAGGCGTTGTGTGTGACTGACAGCTGGAACACTCGGTGCAAGTATCAGTGCAGGAAGTTCCCTGACCATTATCAGGAGGAGAGTACGTGATTGACAGCAGTACACTGGGTGCAGCTATCAGTGAAGGAAGTTCCCTGACTATTATCAGGAAGAGTCTATGAATGACAGCTGAACACTGGGTGCAGGTATCAGTGCAGGAGGTTCGCTGATCATTATCATGAGGCGTGTGTGTGACTGACAGCAGTACACTGGGGGCAGGTATCAGTGCAGAACATTCCCTGACCATAATCATGAGGAGAGTGTGTGACTGACAGCTGAACATTGGGTGCAGGTATCAGTGCAGGAAGTTCCCTGACCATTATCAGGTGGAGTATGTGTGACTGACAGCTGTACACTGCTTGCAGGTATCAGTGCAGGAATTTCCCTGAACATGATCAGCAGGACATTGTGTGAATGACAGCTGTACACTGGGTGCTGGTATCAGTGCAGGAAGTTCCCTGACCATAATCAGGAGGAGAGTCTTTGACCGACAGCTGCAGTCCGGCTGCAGGGTGTCAATGATGGAAGTTTTGCGACCATTATCAGGAGGCGAGATTGGATCTGCAATCTGTACACTGGGTGCAGTTATCAGTGCAGGAAGTTCCCAGTCCATTATCAGGAGGTCTGTGCGACTGACAGCTGTGCACTGGGTGCAGGTATCAGTGCAGGAAATCCCCTGACCATTATCAGGAGGAGAGTGTGTAACTGACAGCTGTATACTGCGTGCAGGTATCAGTGCAGGAAGTTCCCTGACCATTATCAGGATAAGAGTGTGTAACTGACAGCTGTACACTGCTTGCAGGTATCAGTGCAGGAAGTTACCTGACCATTATCAGGAGGAGAGTGTGTGATTGACAGCTGTACACTGGGTGCTGGTATCAGTGCAGGAACTTCCCTGACCATTATCAGGAGGAGAGTATGTGTCTGACAGCTATACACTGGGTGCAGGTATTTGTGAAGGAAGTTCCCTGTCCATTATCAGGAGGTCTGTGAGACTGACAGCTGTGCACTGGGTGCAGGTATCAGTGCAGGTAGTTCCCTGACCATTATCTGGAGGAGAGTGTGTGACTGACAATTGTACACTAGATGCTTGTATCAGTGCAGGAAGTTGTGACCATTATCAGGAGGAGGGTGTGTGTCTGCCAGCTGCTCACTGGGTGAAGGGATCTGTGCAGGAGGTTCCCTGACCATTATCAGGAGGAGAGTGTGTGACTGGCAGCTGTACACCGGGTGCCGGTATCATTGCAGGAAGTTTCATGATTATTATCAGGAGTAGACTGTGCGACTGGCAGCTGTACACTGGGTGCATTTGTCAGAACAGGACGTTCACTGACCATTATCAGGAGGAGAGTATGTGACTGACAGCTGTACACTGGGTGCGGGTATCATTGCAGGAAGTTCCATGACTATTCTCACAGTAGACTGTGCTACTGGCAGCTGTGCACTGGGTGCATTTGTCAGTGCAGGAAGTTCACTGACCATTATCAGGAGGAGGGTATATGATTGACAGCTGGACACTGGTTGCTGGTATCATTGCAGGAAGTTCCATGACCATTATCAGGAGTTGACTGTGCGACTGGCAGCTGTACACTGGGTGCATGTGTCAGTGCAGGAAGTTCCCTGACCATTATCAGGAGGAGTGTGTGTGTCTGACAGAAGTGCAGTGGGTGCAGGTATCAGTGCAGGAAGTTCCCTGACCATTATCTGGAGGAGAGTGTGTGACTGGCACCTGTACACTGGGTGCAGGTATCAGTGCAGGAGGTTCCCTGACCATTATCAAGAGGAGTGTGTGTGTCTGACAGAAGTACAGTGGGTGCAGGTATCTGTGCATGAAGTTTCCTGACCATTGACAGAAGGAGAGTGTGTGTCTGAAAGCTGTACACGGGGTGCAGGTATCAATGCAGGAAGTTCCCTGACCATTATCAGAAGGAGAGTGTGGAACTGACAGCTGGACGCTGGGTGCGGGTATTTGAGCAGGAACTTCCCTGACCACTCTTAGGAGGAGAGTGTGTGTCTGACAGCTATACACTGGGTGCAGGTTTCAGTGAAGGAAATTATCTGCCCATTATCAGGGGGGGTGTGAGTGACTGACAGATATATAGTGGGTGCAGGTATCAGTGCAGACAATACACTAACCATTATCAGGATGATTGTGTGTGACCCACAGCTGCATACAGGTTGCAGGTATCATTGCAGGAAGTTCCTTGGACTGTATCAGGAGCAGATTGTGCGACTGACAGCTGTAGAGTGGGTGCAGGTATCAGTGCAGGAGGTTCCCTGAACATTATCAGGAGGAGAGTGTTTGTCTCACAGCTGCACCCTGGTTGCAGGGATCCGTTCAGGAAGTTGCCCGACCATTATCAGGAGGAGAGTGTGTGACACAAAGCTGTACCCTGGGTGCTGGTATCAGTGCAGCTAGTTCCCTGAACTTGATCAGGAGTTGATTGTGTGACTGACAACTGCAGGCCGGCTGCAGGTATCAGTGTAGGAAGTTCCCTGACGATTATCAGGAGGAGTGTGTGTGACTCTCAGCTGTACAGTGGGTGCAGGTATCAGTGAAGGAAGTTCCCTGACCATTATCAGGAGGAGTGTGTGCGACTCTCAGCTGCACAGTGGGAGCAGGTATCAGTGCAGGAAGTTCCCTGACCATTATCAGGAAGTGTCTATGAATGACAGCTGAACACTGGGTGCAGGTATCAGTGCAGGAAGTTCGCTGATCATTATCATGAGGCGTGTGTGTGACTGACAGCAGTACACTGGGTGCAGGTATCAGTGCAGAACATTCCATGACCATAATCATGAGGGGTGTGTGTGACTGACAGCTGAACACTGGGTGCAGGTATCAGTGCAGGAAGTTCCCTGACCATTATCAGGAGGGGTGTGTGTGACTGACAGCTGTACACTGGGTGCAGGTATCATTGCAGGAATTTTCCTGAACATGATCAGCAGGAGATTGTGTGACTGTCAGCTGTACACTGGGTGCTGGTATCAGTGCAGGAGGTTCCCTGACCATTATATGGAGGAAAGTCTGTGACCGACAGCTGCAGTCCGGCTGCAGGGTGTCAACGATGGACGTTTTGCGACCATTATCAGAAGGCGAGATTGGATCTGCAATCTGTACACTGGCTGCAGTTATCAGTGCAGGAAGTTCACTGTCCCTTATCAGAAGCTCTGTGCGACTGACAGCTGTGCACTGGGTGCAGGTATCCGTGCAGGAAATCCCCTGACCATTATCAGGAGGAGAGTGATTGACTGACCGCCGTCCACTGCGTGCAGGTATCAGTGCAGGAATTTCCCTGCGCATTATCAGGAGGAGAGTGTGTAAATGACAGCTGTACACTGCGTGCAGGTATCAGTGCAGGAAGTTCCCTGACCATTATCAGGAGGAGAGTGTGTAACTGACAGCTGTACACTGCGTGCAGGTATCAGTGCAGGAAGTTCCCTGACCGTTATCAGGAGGAGAGTGTGTGATTGACAGTTGTACATTGGGTGCTGTTATCAGTGCAGGAACTTCCCTGACCATTATCAGAAGGAGAGTGTGTGTCTGACAGCTATACAGTGGGTGCAGGTATTTGTGAACGAAGTTCCCTGTCCATTATCAGGAGGTCTGTGAGACTGACAGCTGTGCACTGGGTGCAGGTATCAGTGCAGGTAGTTCCCTGACAATTATCAGGAGGTGTGTGTGTGACACACAGCTGCACGCTGTTTGCAGGTATCAGTGCAGGATATTCCCTGACCATTATCCTGAGGAGAGTGTGTGACTGACAATTGTACACTGGGTGCAGGTATCAGTGCAGGAGGTTTCGATGACCATTATCAGGAGGAGTGTGTGTGTCTGACAGAAGTACAGTGGGTGCAGGTATCTGTGCATGAAGTTTCCTGACCATTGACAGAAGGAGATTGTGTGTCTGAAAGCTGTACACGGGGTGCAGGTATCAATGCAGGAAGTTCCCTGACGATTATCAGGAGGAGAGTGTGGAACTGACAGCTGGACGCTGGGTGCGGGTATTTGTGCAGGAAGTTCCCTGACCATTCTTAGGAGGAGAGTGTGTGTCTGACAGCTATACACTGGGTGCAGGTTTCAGTGAAGGAAATTATCTGCCCATTATCAGGGGGGGTGTGAGTGACTGACAGATATATAGTGGGTGCAGGTATCAGTGCAGACAATACCCTCACCATTATCAGGATGAGTGTGTGTGACCCACAGCTGCATACAGGTTGCATGTATCATTGCAGGAAGTTCCCCGACCTTTATCAGGAGGAGAGTGTGTCACACAAAGCTGTACACTGGGTGCTGGTATCAGTGCAGCTAGATCCCTGAACTTGATCAGGAGTTGGTTGTGTGACTGACAACTGCAAGCCGGCTGCAGGTATCAGTGTAGGAAGTTCCATGACGATTATCAGGAGGATTTTGTGTGAGTCTCAGCTGTACAGTGGGTGAAGGTATCAGTGAAGGAAGTTCCCTGACCATTATCAGGAGGAGTGTGTGTGACTCTCAGCTGTACAGTGGGTGCAGGTATCAGTGCAGGAAGTTCCCTGACCATTATCAGGAGGAGAGTATGTTACTGACAGCTCTACACTGGGTGCAGTTATGAGTGCAAGAAGTTCCCTGACCATTATCAGGAGGAGAGTGTCTGACTGGCACCTGTACACTGGGAGCAGGTATCAGTGCAGGAAGTTCCGTGACCATTATCAGGAGGAGTGTGTGTGTCTGACAGAAGTACAGTGGGTGCAGGTATCTGTGCAGGAAGTTTCCTGACCATTGACAGAAGGAGAGTGTGTGACTGAAAGCTGTACACGGGGTGCAGGTATCAATGTTGGAAGTTCCCTGACCATTATCAGGAGGAGAGTGTGGAACTGACAGCTGTACGCTGGGTGTGGGTTTTGTGCAGGAAGTTCCCTGACCATTCTTAGGAGGAGAGTGTGTGTCTGACAGCTATACACTGGGTGCAGCTTTCAGTGAAGGAAATTTTCTGCCCATTATCAGGGGGGGTGTGAGTGACTGACAGATATATAGTGGGTGCAGGTATCAGTGCAGAGAATACCCTAACCATGATCAGGATGAGTGTGTGTGACCCACAGCTGAATACAGGTTGCAGGTATCATTGCAGGAAGTTCCCAGAACTTTATCAGGAGGAAATTGTGCGACTGACAGCTGTAGAGTGGGTGCAGGTGTCAGTGCAGGAGGTTCCCTGACCATTATCAGGAGGAGTGTGTGTGACGACAGCTGCACAGTGGGTGCAGGTATCAGTGCAGGGAATTCCCTGACCATTATCAGGAGGAGAGCTTGTGACTGACAGCTGTACAGTGGGTGCAGGTGTCAGTGCAGAACATTCCCTGACCATTATCAGAAGGAGAGTGTGTGAATTAAAGCTGTACACGAGGTGCAGGTATCACTGCAGGAAGTTCCCTGACCATTCTCAGGAGGAGAGTGTGTGTCTGACAGCTGTAAAATGTGTTCAGGTATCTGTGAAGGAAGTTCCCTGACCATTATCAGGAGGCGCGTGAGTGACTGACAGATGTACAGAGGGTGCAGGTATCAGTGCAGGATGTTCCCTGTCCATTATCAGGAGGAGAGTGTGTGACTGACAGCTGTACACTGGTTGCAGGTATCAGTGCAGGAAGTTTCCAGACCATTGTCAGAAGGAGAGTGTGTGACTTAAAGCTGTACACGGGGTGCAGGTATCAATGCAGGAAGTTCCCTGACCATTATCAGGAGGTGAGTGTGTAACTGACAGCTGTACACTGGGTGCGGTTATTTGTGCACGAAGTTCCCTGACCATTCTCAGGAGGAGAGTGTGTGTCTGACAGCTATACACTGGGTGCAGGCATCTGTGAAGGAAGTTCCCTGACCATTATCAGATGGGGTGTGAGTGACTGACAGATACACAGTGGTTGCAGGTATCAGTGCAGAACATTCCCTAACCATTATCAGGATGAGAGTGTGTGACACAGAGCTGCATTCAGGTTGCAGAAATCAGTGCAGGAAGTTCCCTGATTATTATCAGGAGGTGTGTGTGATTGACAGCTGTACACCGCGTGCAGGAATCAGTGCAGGAAATTCCCTGACCATTATCAGGAGGACAGTGTGTGACTGATAGCTGTACATTGGATGCAGGTATCTGTGCAGGAAGTTCCCTGTCCATTATCAGGAGGAGAGTGTGTGACTGACAGCTGTACACTGGTTGCAGGTATCAGTGCAGAAAGTTTCCAGACCATTGTCAGAAGGAGAGTGTGTGACTTAAAGCTGTACACGGGGTGCAGGTATAAATGCAGGAAGTTCCCTGACCATTATCAGGAGGAGAGTGTGTAACTGACAGCTGTACACTGGGTGTGGTTATTTGTGCACGAAGTACCCTGACCATTCTCAGGAGGAGCGTGTGTGTCTGACAGCTATACACTTGGTGCAGGCATCTGTGAAGAAAGTTCCCTGACCATTATCAGATGGGGTGTGAGTGACTGACAGATACACAGTGGGTGCAGGTATCAGTGCAGAACATTCCCGAACCATTATCAGGATGAGAGTGTGTGACACAGAGCAGCATACAGGTTGCAGAAATCAGTGCAGGATGTTCCCTGATTATTATCAGGAGGTGAGTGTGATTGACAGCTGTGCACCGGGAGCAGGAATCAGAGCAGGAAGTTCCCTGACGATTATCAGGAGGACAGTGTATGACTGACAGCTGTACACTGGGTGCAGGTATCAGTGCAGGAAGTTCCCTGAACATGATCAGGAGGAGATTGTTTGACGGACAGCTGTACACTCGGTGCTGGCATCAGTGCAGGAATTTCCCTGACCATTATCAGGAGGAGATTGTGTGACTGACAGTTGCAAACCGGCTGCAGGTATCAGTGCAGGAAATTCCCTGGCTATTATCAGGGGTTGTGTATGACTGACAGCTGAACACCCGGTGCAGGTATCAGTGCAGGAAGTTCCCTGACCATTATCAGGAGGAGAGTATGTGATTGACAGCAGTACACTGGGTGCAGCTATCAGTGCAGGAAGTTCCCTGACTATTATCAGGAAGTGTCTGTGAATGACAGCTGAACACTGGGTGCAGCTTTCAGTGCAGGAAGTTCGCTGATCATTATCATGAGGCGTCTGTGTGACTGACAGTAGTACACTGGGTGCAGGTATCAGTGCAGAACATTCCCTGACCATAATCATGAGGAAAGTGTGTGACTGACAGCTGAACACTGGGTGCAGGTATCAGTGCAGGAAGTTCCCTGACCATTATCAGGTGGAGTGTGTGTGACTGACAGCTGTACACTGTGTGCTGGTATCTGTGCAGGAAGTTCCCTGACCATTATCAGGAGGGGTGTGTGTTACTGACAGCTGTACACTGGGTGCAGGTATCAGTGCAGGAATTTCCCTGAACATGATCAGCAGGAGATTGTGTGACTGACAGCTGTACACTGGGTGCTGGTATCAGTGCAGGAAGTTCTCTGACCATTATGAGGAGGAGAGTCTGTGACCGACAGCTGCAGTCCGGCTGCTGGGTGTCAACGATGGAAGTTTTGCGACCATTATCAGGAGGCGAGATTGGATCTGCAATCTGTACACTGGGTGCAGTTATCAGTGCAGGAAGTTCCCTGTCCATTATCAGGAGGTCTGTGCGACTGACAGCTGTGCACTAGGTGCAGGTATCAGTGCAGAAAATACCCTGACCATTATCAGGTGGAGAGTGTTTGACTGACCGCCGTCCACTGCGTGCAGGTATCAGTGCAGGAAGTTCCCTGCGCATTATCAGGAGGAGCGTGTGTGATTGACAGCTGTACACTGGGTGCTGTTATCAGTGCAGGAAGTTCACTGACCATTATCAGGAGGAGAGTGTGTGATTGACAGCTGTACACTGGGTGCTGTTATCAGTGCAGGAAGTTCCCTGACCATTATCTGGAGGAGAGTGTGTGATTGACAGTTGTACACTGGGTGCTGGTATCAGTGCAGGAACTTCCCTGACCATTATCAGGAGGAGAGTGTGTGTCTGACAGCTATACTTTGGGTGTAGGTATTTGTGAAGGAAGTTCCCTGTCCATTATCAGGAGGTCTGTGAGACTGACAGCTGTGCACTGGGTGCAGGTATCAGTGCAGGTAGTTCCCTGACCATTATCAGGAGGTGTGTGTGTGACCCACAGCTGCACGCTGTTTGCAGGTATCAGTGCAGTAAATTCCCTGACCATTATCCTGAGGAGAGTGTGTGACTGTCAATTGTACTCTAGATGCTTGTATCAGTGCAGGAAGTTGTGACCATTATCAGGAGGAGGGTGTGTGTCTGCCAGCTGTACACTGGGTGAAGGTATCTGTGCAGGAAGTTCCCTGACCATTATCAGGAGGAGAGTGTGTGACTGGCAGCTGTAAACCGGGTGCCGGTATCATTGCAGGATGTTTCATGATTATTATCAGGAGTAGACTGTGCTACTGGCAGCTGTACACAGGGTGCATTTGTCAGAACAGGAAGTTCACTGACCATTATCAGGAGGAGAGTGTGTGACTGGCAGCTGTAAACCGGGTGCCGGTATCATTGCAGGAAGTTCCATGACTATTATCAGGAGTCGACTGTGCTACTGACAGCTGTGCACTGGGTGCATTTGTCAGTGCAGGAAGTTCACTGACCATTATCAGGAGGAGTGTGTGTGACTGACAGTTGCAGACCGGCTGCAGGTATCAGTGCAAGAAGTTCACTGACCATTATCAGGAGGAGAGTGAGTGACTGACAGCGGCAGACTGGCTGCAGGAATCAGTTTATGGAGGAAAATCCCTGTCTGTTCACGTTGAAGAATGACCTTCCTCCCCTTATTTATGCCAATAGTCTACAGCTGTGAATCTGAAACTCTGCCCCAGAAACTGTCAGACAGACCATAAGAAGAAAATAAATTGTTGATTGACCCACTCGAGCATGCTCTGTCATTCAGTATGTTCATGGCTGATCTGATCCTGGGCTCAGTTCCACTTCCCTGCCCGCTCCGCATTGCCATTTATTGTATTATCACTCAAACATATGTCTATCTCCGCGTTAAATATATTTAATGACCGCTCCTTCACCGCTCTCTAGGGCAGCGAATTCCACATACTTCCGACTCTTTGAGAGAAGAACTTCCTCCTTATCTCAGGTCTAAATGGGCGACACTTATTCTGAAACTATACCCCTATTTCTTGCTTCCACTAAGAAACGAAGCATCCTCTCAGCACCGACATCGTCTAGCCCCGGTAGATTCTTATAGATTTCCATAAAATCAACTATAATTCTTCTAAAACCACTGAGTATCGGCCCAACCTGATCAACCTTTCTTCATAAGTCAACCCCCTCATCTCTAGAAGCTGCACAGTGAACCTCCTCTGAACTGCCTCCAATGCAATTATATCCTTCCTTAAAGAATGAGACCAAAACTGTACGCAGGACTTTTGGTCGGGAGCGTCATGCACTTATCTCTCTCCACACGGTATGCAGCAGGCACTCGCACACGCTCCTCATCAGAACAGTTCGTACATTCCTGCTCTTTCACCAAAGTATTGTCAGTTGGATGCTGTTGTTATATCTGGTTGATAAAATATGATTGGACATCCCACACGCTAGATTGAGAGCTGAAGACTTTATGTACTAACTCGTGCGGTAAATTCCTTGACAGTTCTCCAAAGGAGATTATGTGATTGACAGCAGCAGACTGCACAATTAAGTGAAGAGATGTTGAGAATGTTCGGTGGACACGGGCTGCAGCTGATAATATGAGTTAATTTCTGGAGGAGCTGAGGATCACAGATTGGGGAGGGGATGGAGATTAGGATATTATGCTGGGGAGGAGCTGAGGATATTACGTGGGGTGGGTTGGAGCTGAGGTTATTGGGTTTCTTGGGGAGAAATTGAGGATATATGGTGGGGTGGAGAGAAGCTGTGGTTGTGTTTGTTTGGTCCGTTTCTGGGTATTCATTCAAGTTGTGGACAATTGGTAAATGCTTTGGCTGCTCGGTCTCGATGTGCTCAATTGGTCGATTCTGTGTTCTCCATCAAGATGTTATCAGTTCGTCAGTTTTCAGATGTTCCTTCATATTGTAGTCAATTTGACCGTTTGTTGGTGTTCGATCCTACAGTGGTCAGTAGGTCAGGTTCATGATGGTCATTCAGGTTTTGGTCAGTATTTTATTTTCTCGATGTTCCATCAGGTAGTGATGAATTGGTCAGTGTCTGGGTGCTCGGTTCGTCAGTGCTCAGTGAGTCAGTTTCTGAGGGTCTTTCCATTTCAGGTCAGTTGGTAAGTTTCTGGATGTCACGTCATATTGTGCAAACTTATCACTTTCTTTTGCATGGTCAGGGTGTTTTTAGTTTTCCTGTTTCTGGTCATCTGTCAGTTTCTTAGTGCACGGTTACGCAGCGGTCATTAATCAATTGCTGCATGTTCCCTTAGGTTTTAGGTCAGTTTCTGGCCGCTCGATCAGGTCCTGGGCAGTTGGTCAGTTTCTGGATGTTTGTTCAGGCTGTGGTCAGTTGCTCAGATTCTGGTTGCTCGGTCAGACTGTAGTCAGATGGTCAGATTCGGGTTGCTAGGTCAGACTGTGGTTAATTGGTCAGTTGCTGGTTGCGAGGTCAGACAGTGGTCAGTTGGTCAGTTGCTGGTTGCTTGGTCAGACTATGGTCAGTTGGTCAGTTGCTGGTTGCGAGGTCAGACTGTGGTCAGTTGATCAGTTGCTGGTTGCTTGGTCAGACTGTGGTCAGTTGGTCAGTTGCTGGTTGCGAGGTCAGACTGTGGTCAGTTGATCATTTGCTGGTTGCTTGGTCAGACTGTGGTCAGTTGGTCAGTTGCTGGTTGCGAGGTCAGACTGTGGTCAGTTGATCAGTTGCTGGTTGCTTGGTCAGACTGTGGTCAGTTGGTCAGTTGCTGGTTGCGAGGTCAGACTGTGGTCAGTTGATCATTTGCTGGTTGCTTGGTCAGACTGTGGTCAGTTGGTCAGTTGCTGGTTGCGAGGTCAGACTGTGGTCAGTTGATCAGTTGCTGGTTGCGAGGTCAGACTGTGGTCAGTTGATCAGTTGCTGGTTGCGAGGTCAGACTGTGGTCAGTTGCTGGTTGCTTGGTCAGACTGTGGTCAGTTGGTCAGTTGCTGGTTGCTCGGTCAGTCTGTGGTCAGTTGCTGGTTGCTCGGTCAGTCTGTGGTCAGTTGATCAGTTGCTGTTTGCTCGATCAGTCTGTGGTCAGTTGGTCAGTTGCTGGTTGCTCGGTCAGTCTGTGGTCAGTTGCTGGTTGCTCGGTCAGTCTGTGGTCAGTTGGTCAGTTGCTGTTTGCTCGATCAGTCTGTGGTCAGTTGGTCAGTTGCTGGTTGCTCGGTCAGTCTGTGGTCAGTTGATCAGTTGCTGGTTGCGAGGTCAGACTGTGGTCAGTTGCTGGTTGCTTGGTCAGACTGTGGTCAGTTGGTCAGTTGCTGGTTGCTCGGTCAGACTGTGGTCAGTTGGTCAGTTGCTGGTTGCGAGGTCAGACTGTGGTCAGTTGGTCAGTTGCTGTTTGCTCGATCAGTCTGTGGTCAGTTGGTCAGTTGCTGGTTGCTCGGTCAGTCTGTGGTCAGTTGATCAGTTGCTGGTTGCGAGGTCAGACTGTGGTCAGTTGCTGGTTGCTTTGTCAGACTGTGGTCAGTTGGTCAGTTGCTGGTTGCTCGGTCAGACTGTGGTCAGTTGGTCAGTTGCTGGTTGCTCGGTCAGACTGTGGTCAGTTGATCAGTTGCTGGTTGCGTGGTCAGACTGTGGTCAGTTGATCAGTTGCTGGTTGCTCGGTCAGTCTGTGGCCAGTTGGTCAGCTGCTAGTTGCTCGGTCAGTCTGTGGTCAGTTGGTCAGTTGCTGGTTGCGAGGTCAGACTGTGGTCAGTTGATCAGTTGCTGGTTGCTCGGTCAGTCAGTGGTCAGTTGGTCAGATGCTGGTTGCTCGGTCAGTCTGTGGTCAGTTGGTCAGTTGCTGGTTGCGAGGTCACACTGTGGTCAGTTGGTCAGTTGCTGGTTGCGAGGTCACACTGTGGTCAGTTGCTCAGTTGCTGATTGCTCGGTCAGTCTGTGGTCAGTTGGTCAGCTGCTAGTTGCTCGGTCAGTCTGTGGTCAGTTGGTCAGTTGCTGGTTGCGAGGTCAGACTGTGGTCAGTTGATCAGTTGCTGGTTGCTCGGTCAGTCAGTGGTCAGTTGGTCAGATGCTGGTTGCTCGGTCAGTCTGTGGTCAGTTGGTCAGTTGCTGGTTGCGAGGTCACACTGTGGTCAGTTGGTCAGTTGCTGGTTGCGAGGTCACACTGTGGTCAGTTGCTCAGTTGCTGGTTGCTCGGTCAGTCTGTGGTCAGTTGGTCAGCTGCTAGTTGCTCGGTCAGTCTGTGGTCAGTTGGTCAGTTGCTGGTTGCGAGGTCAGACTGTGGTCAGTTGATCAGTTGCTGGTTGCTTGGTCAGACTGTGGTCAGTTGATCAGTTGCTGGTTGCTCGGTCAGTCTGTGGTCAGTTGGTCAGCTGCTAGTTGCTCGGTCAGTCTGTGGTCAGTTGGTCGTTGCTGGTTGCGAGGTCAGACTGTGGTCAGTTGATCAGTTGCTGGTTGCTCGGTCAGTCTGTGGTCAGTTGGTCAGTTGCTGGTTGCGAGGTCACACTGTGGTCAGTTGCTCAGTTGCTGGTTGCTCGGTCAGTCTGTGGTGAGTTGGTCAGTTGCTGGTTGCTCGGTCAGTCTGTGGTCAGTTGGTCAGTTGCTGATTGCTCGGTCACACTGTGGTCAGTTTCGGGTTGTCTCGGTCACACTGTGGTCAGTTGGTCAGTTTTTGTTTTCTCGGTCAGACTGTGGCAAATTGTTCAGTTGCAGGTTGCTGGGTCAGACTGTGGGCATTTGCTCAGTTACTAGTTGCTCGGTCAGTCTGTGGTTTGTTGGGCAGTTGCTGGTTGTCTCGGTCAGTCTGTGATTTGTTGGTCAGTTGCTGGTTGTCTCGGTCAGGATTTGGAATGTTGGTTATGTGCTTGTTGCTCGGTCGGGCTGTGACCAGTGGTTCAGTGTTGGGGATCCTCGGTCAGGCAATGGTCAATTGTTCAGTTTCTGGTTAAACGTCATGATATGTTCAGCTGGTCAATGACTGATTGCTAGATCAGGCTGTGGTCAGTTGGTTAGTTTTTAGTTGCTGGCTCACCTGTGGACCGTTGGTTACTTTTTAGTTGCTAGGTTACCTGTGGTCAGTTGGTCAGTTGCTGGTTGCTAGATCAGTCTGTGTTCAGTTGGTTACTTTTTGGTTGCTAGGTCGGACTGTGGTCAGTTGCTGATTGCTCGGTCAGTCTGTGGTAAGTTGATCATATTCTGTTTGCCTTGGTCAGACTGTTGTCAGTTGGTCATTTTCTAGTTGCTCGGTCAGCTTGTGTTCAGTTGGTCAGTTTTGGGTTCACTGTGACAGACTGTGGTCAGTTGGTCAGTTGCTGGTTTCTAGCTCAGACTGAGGTCAATTGCTCAGTTTCTGATTGCTAGGTCAGACTGTGGTCAGTTGCTCAGTTTCTGGTGGCCATGTCAGACTGTTGTCAGTTGGTCAATTTCTGGTTTCTAGCTCAGAATGTGGTCAGTTGCTCATTGCTCGGTCAGACTGTGGTCAGTTGGTCAGTTTCTGGTTTCGAGGTCAGACTGAGGTCAGTTGCTCAGTTTCTGATTTCTAGGTCAGACTGTGGTCAATTGGTCAGTTTCTGTTTTCTCGGTCAGACTGTGGTCAGTTGCTCAGCTTCTGTTTTCTCGGTCAGATTGTGGTCAGTTGGTCTGTTTCGCATTGCCTCAGTCAGACTGTGGCCAGTTGCTCAGTTGCTGATTGCTAGGTCAGACTGTGGTCAGTTGGTCAATTTCTGGTTTCCAGGTCAGATTGTGGTCAGTTGCTCAGTTGCTGATTGCTAGGTCAGACTATGGTCAGTTGGTCAGTATCTGTTTTCTAGCTCAGACTGTGGTCAGTTGGTCAGCTTCTGTTTTCTCGGTAAGATTGTGGTCATTTGGTCTGTTTCGCATTGTCTCGGTCAGACTGTGGTCAGTTGCTCAGTTGCTGAGTGACAGGTCAGACTGTGTTCAGTTGGTCAGTTTCTGTTTTCTAGGTCAGACTGTGGTCAGTTGGTCAGCTCCTGTTTTCTCGGTAAGATTGTGGTCATTTGGTCTGTTTCGCATTGTCTCGGTCAGACTGTGGTCAGTTGCTCAGTTACTGATTTCTAGGTCAGACTGTGGTCAGTTGCTCAGTTTCGGGTTGTCTCGGTCAGATGTGATCAGTTTCTGGTTCCTAGGTCAGACTGCGGTCAGTTCGACAGTTTCCGGTTGCTCAGTCAGGCTGTGGTCAGTTGCTCAGTTTTGCGTTGACTTGGTCTGCCTTTGGTCAGTTGGTCAGTTTCTGGTTGTCTCGCACGGACTGTGGTCAGTTGGTCAGTTTCTGGTTTCCAGGTGAGACTGTGGTGAGTTGGTCAGTTTCTGGTTGCCTCACTCGGATTGTGGTCAGTTGGTCAGTTACTAGTTTCTAGGTCAGACTGTGGTCAGTTGGTCAGTTGCTGCTTCCTCGGCCAGACTGTGGTCAGATGGCCAGTTGCTGGTTGCTTGGTCAGACTGTGGTCAGTTGGTCAGTTTCGGGTTGGCATGTAGACTCGGATGATTTGTTCAGTTGCTGGATCCTAAGTCAGGCTGTGGTTATTTGGTGAGTTGCTGGTTGCATGGTGAGACTGTGGTCAGTTGCTCAGTTACTAGTTTCTACGTCAGGCTGTGGTCAGTTGGTCAGTTGCTGGTTCCTCGGTCAGACTGTGGTCAATTGCTCAGTTATGGGTTTCTAGGTCAGACTGTGGTCAGTTGCTCAGTTTCGTGTTGTATCAGTCAGACTGTGGTCAGTTTCTGGTTCCTCGGTCAGACTGTGGTCAGTTGCTCAGTTTCCGGTTGCTCAGTCAGGCTGTGGTCAGTTGCTCAGTTTTGTGTTGACTCGGTCTGACTGTGGTCAGTTGGTCAGTTTATGGTTGTGTCGCTCGGACTGTAGTCAGTTGGTCAGTTTCTGGTTTCCAGGTCAGACTGTGGTGAGTTGGTCAGTTTCTGGTTTCTTTGTCAGACTGTGGTAAGTTGGTCTGTTTCTGATTGCCTCGCTCGGACTGTGGTCAGTAGGTCAGTTTCTGGTTTTCTCGGTCGGACAGTGGTCAGTTGGTCAGTTTCTGGTTTCTCAGTCAGAGTGTGGTCACTTGGTCAGTTTCTAGTTGTCTTGGTCAGACTGTGGTCAATTGGTCAGTTTCTGGTTTCTGGGTCAGACTATGGTCAGTTGGACAGTTTCTGGTTTCTAGGTCAGACTGGGGTCAGTTTGTCATTTTCTGGTTTTCTTGGTCGGACTGTGGTCAGTTGGTCAGTTTCTGGTTTCTAGGTCAGACAATTGTCAGTTGGTCAGTTTCTGGTTTCGAGATCAGACTGTGGTCAGTTGGTCAGTTTCTGCTTGTCTCGGTCGGACTGTGGTCAGTTGGTCAGTTTCTGGTTGTCTCGGTCAGACTGTGGTCAGTTGGTCATTTTCTGGTTTATAGGTCAGACTTTGGTCAGTTGCTCAGTTTCTGGTTTCTAGGTCAGACTGTGGTCAGTTGGTCAATTTCGGGTTGTCTCGGTCATACTGTGGTCAATTGGTCAGTTTCGGCTTGCCTCTGTCAGACTGTTGTCAGTTGTCAGTTTCTGGTTTCTCGGTCAGACTGTGGTCAATTGGTCAGTTTCTGGTTGCGAGGTCAGACTGTGGTCAGTTGCTCAGTTTCTGGTTGTCTCGGTCAAATTGTCGTTAGTTGGTCAGTTTCTGGTTTCTAGATCAGACTGTGGTCAGTTGCTCAGTTTCTGGTTTCTAGGACAGACTGAGGTCAGTTGGTCAGTTTCGGGTTGTCTCGGTGAGACTGTGGTCAGTTGCTCAGTTTCTGGTTGTCTCGGGCAGATTGTGGTTAGTTGGTCAGTTTCTGGATTCTAGATCAGACTGTGGTCAGTTGGTCAATTTCTGGTTTATAGATCAGACTGTGGTCATTTGCTCAATTTCTGATTTATTGGTCAGACTTCGGTGAGTTGGTCAGTTTCTGGTTTCTAGATAGGACTGTGGTCAGTTGATCAGTTTCTGCTTGCCTCGCTCGGACTGTGGTCAGTAGCTCAGTTTCTGGTTTCTAGGTAAGACTGTGGTCAGTTGGACAGTTTCTAGTTTCTAGGTCAGACTGGGGTCAGCTTGTCAGTTTCTGGTTTTCTTGGTCGGACTGTGCTCAGTTTGCCAGTTTCTGGTTTCTAGGTCAGACTATTGTCAGTTGGTCAGTTTCTGGTTTATAGATCAGCCTGTGGTCAGTTGGTCAGTTTCCGGTTGCTGTGTCAGGCTGTGGTCAGTTGCTCAGTTTTGGGTTGACTCGGTCTGACTGTGGTCAGTTGGTCAGTTTCTGGTTGTCTCGCTCGGACTGTGGTCAGTTGGTCAGTTTCTGGTTTCCAGGTCAGACTGTGGTGAGTTGGTCAGATTCTGGTTTATTTGTCAGACTGTGGTAAGTTCTCAGTTTCTGATTGCCTCGCTCGGACTGTGGTCAGTTGGTCAGTTTCTGGTTTTCTCGGTCGGACAGTGGTCAGTTGGTCAGTTTCTGGT
This sequence comes from Pristiophorus japonicus, assembly GCF_044704955.1. NCBI lineage: Eukaryota > Metazoa > Chordata > Chondrichthyes > Pristiophoridae > Pristiophorus > Pristiophorus japonicus. The sequence goes on along the minus strand of NW_027254846.1, from coordinate 993,583 downwards.
GTCTCATTCAGAGTGTGGTCACTCGGTCAGTTTCTAGTTGTCTTGGTCAGACTGTGGTCAATTGGTCAGTTTCTGGTTTCTGGGTCAGATTATGGTCAGTTGGACAGTTTCTGGTTTCTAGGTGAGACTGGGGTCAGTTTGTCAGTTTCTGGTTTTCTTGGTCGGACTGTGGTCAGTTGGTCAGTTTCTGGTATCTAGGTCAGACAATTGTCAGTTGGTCAGTTTCTGGTTTCGAGATCAGACTGTGGTCAGTTGGTCAGTTTCTGCTTGTCTCGGTCGGACTGTGGTCAGTTGGTCAGTTTCTGGTTGTCTCGGTCAGACTGTGGTCAGTTGGTCATTTTCTGGTTTATAGGTCAGACTGTGGTCAGTTGCTCAGTTTCTGGTTTCTAGGTCAGACTGTGGTCAGTTGGTCAATTTCGGGTTGTCTCGGTCATACTGTGGTCAATTGGTCAGTTTCGGCTTGCCTCTGTCAGACTGTTGTCAGTTGTCAGTTTCTGGTTTCTCGGTCAGACTGTGGTCAATTGGTCAGTTTCTGGTTGTGAGGTCAGACTGTGGTCAGTTGCTCAGTTTCTGGTTGTCTCGGTCAAATTGTGGTTAGTTGGTCAGTTTCTGGTTTCTAGATCAGACTGTGGTCAGTTGCTCAGTTTCTGGTTTCTAGGACAGACTGTGGTCAGTTGGTCAGTTTCGGGTTGTCTCGGTGAGACTGTGGTCAGTTGCTCAGTTTCTGGTTGTCTCGGGCAGATTGTGGTTAGTTGGTCAGTTTCTGGATTCTAGATCAGACTGTGGTCAGTTGGTCAGTTTCTGGTTTATAGATCAGACTGTGGTCATTTGCTCAATTTCTGATTTATTGGTCAGACTTCGGTGAGTTGGTCAGTTTCTGGTTGTCTCGGTCAGACTGTGGTCAGTTGGTCAGTTTCTGGTTTCTAGATAGGACTGTCGTCAGTTGATCAGTTTCTGCTTGCCTCGCTCGGACTGTGGTCAGTAGCTCAGTTTCTGGTTTCTAGGTAAGACTGTGGTCAGTTGGACAGTTTCTAGTTTCTAGGTCAGACTGGGGTCAGCTTGTCAGTTTCTGGTTTTCTTGGTCGGACTGTGCTCAGTTTGCCAGTTTCTGGTTTCTAGGTCAGACTATTGTCAGTTGGTCAGTTTCTGGTTTATAGATCAGCCTGTGGTCAGTTGGTCAGTTTCCGGTTGCTGTGTCAGGCTGTGGTCAGTTGCTCAGTTTTGGGTTGACTCGGTCTGACTGTGGTCAGTTGGTCAGTTTCTGGTTGTCTCGCTCGGACTGTGGTCAGTTGGTCAGTTTCTGGTTTCCAGGTCAGACTGTGGTCAGTTGGTCAGCTTCTGTTTTCTCGGTAAGATTGTGTTCATTTGGTCTGTTTTGCATTGTCTCGGTCAGACTGTGGTCAGTTGCTCAGTTACTGATTTCTAGGTCAGACTGTGGTCAGTTGCTCAGTTTCGGGTTGTCTCGGTCAGACTGTGGTCAGTTTCTGGTTCCTAGGTCAGACTGCGGTCAGTTGGACAGCTTCCGGTTGCTCAGGCAGGCTGTGGTCAGTTGCTCAGTTTTGCGTTGACTCTATCTGACTTTGGTCAGTTGGTCAGTTTCTGGTTGTCTCGTACGGACTGTGGTCAGTTGGTCAGTTTCTGGTTTCCAGGTCAGACTGTGTTCAGTTGGTCAGTTGCTGCTTCCTCGGCCAGACTGTGGTCAGATGGCCAGTTGCTGGTTGCTTGGTCAGACTGTGGTCAGTTGGTCAGTTTCGGGTTGGCATGTAGACTCGGATGATTTGTTCAGTTGCTGGATCCTAAGTCAGGCTGTGGTTATTTGGTGAGTTGCTGGTTGCATGGTGAGACTGTGGTCAGTTGCTCAGTTACTAGTTTCTACGTCAGGCTGTGGTCAGTTGGTCAGTTGCTGGTTCCTCGGTCAGACTGTGGTCAATTGCTCAGTTATGGGTTTGTAGGTCAGACTGTGGTCAGTTGCTCAGTTTCGTGTTGTATCAGTCAGACTGTGGTCAGTTTCTGGTTCCTAGGTCAGACTGTGGTCAGTTGCTCAGTTTCCGGTTGCTCAGTCAGGCTGTGGTCAGTTGCTCAGTTTTGTGTTGACTCGGTCTGACTGTGGTCAGTTGGTCAGTTTATGGTTGTGTCGCTCGGACTGTAGTCAGTTGGTCAGTTTCTGGTTTCCAGGTCAGACTGTGGTGAGTTGGTCAGTTTCTTGTTTCTTTGTCAGACTGTGGTAAGTTGGTCAGTTTCTGATTGCCTTGCTCGGACTGTGGTCAGTTGGTCAGTTTCTGGTTTTCTCGGTTGGACAGTGGTCTGTTGGTCAGTTTCTGGTTTCTCAGTCAGAGTGTGGTCACTTGGTCAGTTTCTAGTTGTCTTGGTCAGACTGTGGTCAATTGGTCAGTTTCTGGTTTCTGGGTCAGACTATGGTCAGTTGGACAGTTTCTGGTTTCTATGTCAGACTGGGGTCAGTTTGTCAGTTTCTGGTTTTCTTGATCGGACTGTGGTCAGTTGGTCAGTTTCTGGTTTATAGGTCAGACAATTGTCAGTTGGTCAGTTTCTGGTTTCGAGATCAGACTGTGGTCAGTTGGTCAGTTTCTGCTTGTCTCGGTCGGACTGTGGTCAGTTGGTCAGTTTCTGGTTGTCTCGTTCACACTGTGGTCAGTTGGTCATTTTCTGGTTTATAGGTCAGACTGTGGTCAGTTGCTCAGTTTCTGGTTTCTAGGTCAGACTGTGGTCAGTTGGTCAATTTCGGGTTGCTTCGGTCATACTGTGGTCAATTGGTCAGTTCCGGCTAGCCTCTGTCAGACTGTTGTCAGTTGTCAGTTTCTGGTTTCTCGGTCAGACTGTGGTCAATTGGTCAGTTTCTGGTTGCGAGGTCAGACTGTGGTCAGTTGCTCAGTTTCTGGTTGTCTCGGTCAGATTGTGGTTACTTGGTCAGTTTCTGGTTTCTAGATCAGACTGTGGTCAGTTGCTCAGTTTCTGGTTTCTAGGACAGACTGTGGTCAGTTGGTCAGTTTCGGGTTGTCTCGGTGAGACTGTGGTCAGTTGCTCAGTTTCTGGTTGTCTCGGGCAGATTGTGGTTAGTTGGTCAGTTTCTGGATTCTAGATCAGACTGTGGTCAGTTGGTCAGTTTCTGGTTTATAGATCAGACTGTGGTCATTTGCTCAATTTCTGATTTATTGGTCAGACTTCGGTGAGTTGGTCAGTTTCTGGTTGTCTCGGTCAGACTGTGGTCAGTTGGTCAGTTTCTGGTTTCTAGATAGGACTGTGGTCAGTTGATCAGTTTCTGCTTGCCTCGCTCGGACTGTGGTCAGTAGCTCAGTTTCTGGTTTCTAGGTAAGACTGTGGTCAGTTGGACAGTTTCTAGTTTCTAGGTCAGACTGGGGTCAGCTTGTCAGTTTCTGGTTTTCTTGGTCGGACTGTGCTCAGTTTGCCAGTTTCTGGTTTCTAGGTCAGACTATTGTCAGTTGGTCAGTTTCTGGTTTATAGATCAGCCTGTGGTCAGTTGGTCAGTTTCCGGTTGCTGTGTCAGGCTGTGGTCAGTTGCTCAGTTTTGGGTTGACTCGGTCTGACTGTGGTCAGTTGGTCAGTTTCTGGTTGTCTCGCTCGGACTGTGGTCAGTTGGTCAGTTTCTGGTTTCCAGGTCAGACTGTGGTCAGTTGGTCAGCTTCTGTTTTCTCGGTAAGATTGTGGTCATTTGGTCTGTTTTGCATTGTCTCGGTCAGACTGAGGTTAGTTGCTCAGTTACTGATTTCTAGGTCAGACTGTGGTCAGTTGCTCAGTTTCGGGTTGTCTCGGTCAGACTGTGGTCAGTTTCTGGTTCCTAGTTCAGACTGCGGTCAGTTGGACAGCTTCCGGTTGCTCAGGCAGGCTGTGGTCAGTTGCTCAGTTTTGCATTGACTCTATCTGACTTTGGTCAGTTGGTCAGTTTCTGGTTGTCTCGTACGGACTGTGGTCAGTTGGTCAGTTTCTGGTTTCCAGGTCAGACTGTGTTCAGTTGGTCAGTTGCTGCTTTCTCGGCCAGACTGTGGTCAGATGGCTAGTTGCTGGTTGCTTGGTCAGACTGTGGTCAGTTGGTCAGTTTCGGGTTGGCATGAAGACTCGCCTGATTTGTTCAGTTGCTGGATCCTAAGTCAGGCTGTGGTTATTTGGGGAGTTGCTGGTTGCATGGTGAGACTGTGGTCAGTTGTCAGTTACTAGTTTCTACGTCAGGCTGTGGTCAGTTGGTCAGTTGCTGGTTCCTCGGTCAGACTGTGGTCAATTGCTCAGTTATGGGTTTCTAGGTCAGACTGTGGTCAGTTGCTCAGTTTCGTGTTGTATCAGTCAGACTGTGGTCAGTTTCTGGTTCCTAGGTCAGACTGTGGTCAGTTGCTCAGTTTCCGGTTGCTCAGTCAGGCTGTGGTCAGTTGCTCAGTTTTGTGTTGACTCGGTCTGACTGTGGTCAGTTGGTCAGTTTATGGTTGTGTCGCTCGGACTGTAGTCAGTTGGTCAGTTTCTGGTTTCCAGGTCAGACTGTGGTGAGTTGGTCAGTTTCTGGTTTCTTTGTCAGACTGTGGTAAGTTGGTCAGTTTCTGATTGCCTCGCTCGGACTGTGGTCAGTTGGTCAGTTTCTGGTTTTCTCGGTCGGACAGTGGTCAGTTGGTCAGTTTCTGGTTTCTTATTCAGAGTGTGGTCACTTGGTCAGTTTCTAGTTGTCTTGGTCAGACTGTGGTCAATTGGTCAGTTTCTGGTTTCTGGGTCAGACAATTGTCAGTTGGTCAGTTTCTGGTTTCGAGATCAGACTGTGGTCAGTTTGTCAGTTTCTGGTTTTCTTTGTCAGACTGTGGTAAGTTGGTCAGTTTCTGATTGCCTCGCTCGGACTGTGGTCAGTTGGTCAGTTTCTGGTTTTCTCGGTCGGACAGTGGTCAGTTGGTCAGTTTCTGGTTTCTCAGTCAGAGTGTGGTCACTTGGTCAGTTTCTAGTTTTCTTGGTCGGACTGTGGTCAGTTGGTCAGTTTCTGGTTTCTAGGTCAGACAATTGTCAGTTGGTCAGTTTCTGGTTTCGAGATCAGACTGTGGTCAGTTGGTCAGTTTCTGCTTGTCTCGGTCGGACTGTGGTCAGTTGGTCAGTTTCTGGTTGTCTCGTACGGACTGTGGTCAGTTGGTCAGTTTCTGGTTTCCAGGTCAGACTGTGTTCAGTTGGTCAGTTGCTGCTTCCTCGGCCAGACTGTGGTCAGATGGCCAGTTGCTGGTTGCTTGGTCAGACTGTGGTCAGTTGGTCAGTTTCGGGTTGGCATGTAGACTCGGATGATTTGTTCAGTTGCTGGATCCTAAGTCAGGCTGTGGTTATTTGGTGAGTTGCTGGTTGCATGGTGAGACTGTGGTCAGTTGCTCAGTTACTAGTTTCTACGTCAGGCTGTGGTCAGTTGGTCAGTTGCTGGTTCCTCGGTCAGACTGTGGTCAATTGCTCAGTTATGGGTTTGTAGGTCAGACTGTGGTCAGTTGCTCAGTTTCGTGTTGTATCAGTCAGACTGTGGTCAGTTTCTGGTTCCTAGGTCAGACTGTGGTCAGTTGCTCAGTTTCCGGTTGCTCAGTCAGGCTGTGGTCAGTTGCTCAGTTTTGTGTTGACTCGGTCTGACTGTGGTCAGTTGGTCAGTTTATGGTTGTGTCGCTCGGACTGTAGTCAGTTGGTCAGTTTCTGGTTTCCAGGTCAGACTGTGGTGAGTTGGTCAGTTTCTTGTTTCTTTGTCAGACTGTGGTAAGTTGGTCAGTTTCTGATTGCCTTGCTCGGACTGTGGTCAGTTGGTCAGTTTCTGGTTTTCTCGGTTGGACAGTGGTCTGTTGGTCAGTTTCTGGTTTCTCAGTCAGAGTGTGGTCACTTGGTCAGTTTCTAGTTGTCTTGGTCAGACTGTGGTCAATTGGTCAGTTTCTGGTTTCTGGGTCAGACTATGGTCAGTTGGACAGTTTCTGGTTTCTATGTCAGACTGGGGTCAGTTTGTCAGTTTCTGGTTTTCTTGATCGGACTGTGGTCAGTTGGTCAGTTTCTGGTTTATAGGTCAGACAATTGTCAGTTGGTCAGTTTCTGGTTTCGAGATCAGACTGTGGTCAGTTGGTCAGTTTCTGCTTGTCTCGGTCGGACTGTGGTCAGTTGGTCAGTTTCTGGTTGTCTCGTTCACACTGTGGTCAGTTGGTCATTTTCTGGTTTATAGGTCAGACTGTGGTCAGTTGCTCAGTTTCTGGTTTCTAGGTCAGACTGTGGTCAGTTGGTCAATTTCGGGTTGCTTCGGTCATACTGTGGTCAATTGGTCAGTTCCGGCTAGCCTCTGTCAGACTGTTGTCAGTTGTCAGTTTCTGGTTTCTCGGTCAGACTGTGGTCAATTGGTCAGTTTCTGGTTGCGAGGTCAGACTGTGGTCAGTTGCTCAGTTTCTGGTTGTCTCGGTCAGATTGTGGTTACTTGGTCAGTTTCTGGTTTCTAGATCAGACTGTGGTCAGTTGCTCAGTTTCTGGTTTCTAGGACAGACTGTGGTCAGTTGGTCAGTTTCGGGTTGTCTCGGTGAGACTGTGGTCAGTTGCTCAGTTTCTGGTTGTCTCGGGCAGATTGTGGTTAGTTGGTCAGTTTCTGGATTCTAGATCAGACTGTGGTCAGTTGGTCAGTTTCTGGTTTATAGATCAGACTGTGGTCATTTGCTCAATTTCTGATTTATTGGTCAGACTTCGGTGAGTTGGTCAGTTTCTGGTTGTCTCGGTCAGACTGTGGTCAGTTGGTCAGTTTCTGGTTTCTAGATAGGACTGTGGTCAGTTGATCAGTTTCTGCTTGCCTCGCTCGGACTGTGGTCAGTAGCTCAGTTTCTGGTTTCTAGGTAAGACTGTGGTCAGTTGGACAGTTTCTAGTTTCTAGGTCAGACTGGGGTCAGCTTGTCAGTTTCTGGTTTTCTTGGTCGGACTGTGCTCAGTTTGCCAGTTTCTGGTTTCTAGGTCAGACTATTGTCAGTTGGTCAGTTTCTGGTTTATAGATCAGCCTGTGGTCAGTTGGTCAGTTTCCGGTTGCTGTGTCAGGCTGTGGTCAGTTGCTCAGTTTTGGGTTGACTCGGTCTGACTGTGGTCAGTTGGTCAGTTTCTGGTTGTCTCGCTCGGACTGTGGTCAGTTGGTCAGTTTCTGGTTTCCAGGTCAGACTGTGGTCAGTTGGTCAGCTTCTGTTTTCTCGGTAAGATTGTGGTCATTTGGTCTGTTTTGCATTGTCTCGGTCAGACTGAGGTTAGTTGCTCAGTTACTGATTTCTAGGTCAGACTGTGGTCAGTTGCTCAGTTTCGGGTTGTCTCGGTCAGACTGTGGTCAGTTTCTGGTTCCTAGTTCAGACTGCGGTCAGTTGGACAGCTTCCGGTTGCTCAGGCAGGCTGTGGTCAGTTGCTCAGTTTTGCATTGACTCTATCTGACTTTGGTCAGTTGGTCAGTTTCTGGTTGTCTCGTACGGACTGTGGTCAGTTGGTCAGTTTCTGGTTTCCAGGTCAGACTGTGTTCAGTTGGTCAGTTGCTGCTTTCTCGGCCAGACTGTGGTCAGATGGCTAGTTGCTGGTTGCTTGGTCAGACTGTGGTCAGTTGGTCAGTTTCGGGTTGGCATGAAGACTCGCCTGATTTGTTCAGTTGCTGGATCCTAAGTCAGGCTGTGGTTATTTGGGGAGTTGCTGGTTGCATGGTGAGACTGTGGTCAGTTGTCAGTTACTAGTTTCTACGTCAGGCTGTGGTCAGTTGGTCAGTTGCTGGTTCCTCGGTCAGACTGTGGTCAATTGCTCAGTTATGGGTTTCTAGGTCAGACTGTGGTCAGTTGCTCAGTTTCGTGTTGTATCAGTCAGACTGTGGTCAGTTTCTGGTTCCTAGGTCAGACTGTGGTCAGTTGCTCAGTTTCCGGTTGCTCAGTCAGGCTGTGGTCAGTTGCTCAGTTTTGTGTTGACTCGGTCTGACTGTGGTCAGTTGGTCAGTTTATGGTTGTGTCGCTCGGACTGTAGTCAGTTGGTCAGTTTCTGGTTTCCAGGTCAGACTGTGGTGAGTTGGTCAGTTTCTGGTTTCTTTGTCAGACTGTGGTAAGTTGGTCAGTTTCTGATTGCCTCGCTCGGACTGTGGTCAGTTGGTCAGTTTCTGGTTTTCTCGGTCGGACAGTGGTCAGTTGGTCAGTTTCTGGTTTCTTATTCAGAGTGTGGTCACTTGGTCAGTTTCTAGTTGTCTTGGTCAGACTGTGGTCAATTGGTCAGTTTCTGGTTTCTGGGTCAGACAATTGTCAGTTGGTCAGTTTCTGGTTTCGAGATCAGACTGTGGTCAGTTTGTCAGTTTCTGGTTTTCTTTGTCAGACTGTGGTAAGTTGGTCAGTTTCTGATTGCCTCGCTCGGACTGTGGTCAGTTGGTCAGTTTCTGGTTTTCTCGGTCGGACAGTGGTCAGTTGGTCAGTTTCTGGTTTCTCAGTCAGAGTGTGGTCACTTGGTCAGTTTCTAGTTTTCTTGGTCGGACTGTGGTCAGTTGGTCAGTTTCTGGTTTCTAGGTCAGACAATTGTCAGTTGGTCAGTTTCTGGTTTCGAGATCAGACTGTGGTCAGTTGGTCAGTTTCTGCTTGTCTCGGTCGGACTGTGGTCAGTTGGTCAGTTTCTGGTTGTCTCTATCAGACTGTGGTCAGTTGGTCATTTTCTGGTTTATAGGTCAGACTGTGGTCAGTTGCTCAGTTTCTGGTTTCTAGGTCAGACTGTGGTCAGTTGGTCAATTTCGGGTTGTCTCGGTCATACTGTGGTCAATTGGTCAGTTTCGGCTTGCCTCTGTCAGACTGTTGTCAGTTGTCAGTTTCTGGTTTCTCGGTCAGACTGTGGTCAATTGGTCAGTTTCTGGTTGCGAGGTCAGACTGTGGTCAGTTGGACAGCTCCGGTTGCTCAGGCAGGCTGTGGTCAGTTGCTCAGTTTTGCGTTGACTCTATCTGACTTTGGTCAGTTGGTCAGTTTCTGGTTGTCTCGTACGGACTGTGGTCAGTTGGGCAGTTTCTGTTTTCCAGGTCAGACTGTGTTCAGTTGGTCAGTTGCTGCTTCCTCGGCCAGACTGTGGTCAGATGGCCAGTTGCTGGTTGCTTGGTCAGACTGTGGTCAGTTGGTCAGTTTCGGGTTGGCATGAAGACTCGGATGATTTGTTCAGTTGCTGGATCCTAAGTCAGGCTGTGGTTATTTGGTGAGTTGCTGGTTGCATGGTGAGACTGTGGTCAGTTGCTCAGTTACTAGTTTCTACGTCAGGCTGTGGTCAGTTGGTCAGTTGCTGGTTCCTCGGTCAGATTGTGGTCAATTGCTCAGTTATGGGTTTCTAGGTCAGACTGTGGTCAGTTGCTCAGTTTCGTGTTGTATCAGTCAGACTGTGGTCAGTTTCTTGTTCCTAGGTCAGACTGTGGTCAGTTGCTCAGTTTCCGGTTGCTCAGTCAGGCTGTGGTCAGTTGCTCAGTTTTGTGTTGACTCGGTCTGACTGTGGTCAGTTGGTCAGTTTATGGTTGTGTCGCTCGGACTGTAGTCAGTTGGTCAGTTTCTGGTTTCCAGGTCAGACTGTGGTGAGTTGGTCAATTTCTGGTTTCTTTGTCAGACTGTGGTAAGTTGGTCAGTTTCTGATTGCCTCGCTCGGACTGTGGTCAGTTGGTCAGTTTCTGGTTTTCTCGGTCGGACAGTGGTCAGTTGGTCAGTTTCTGGTTTCTCAGTCAGAGTGTGGTCACTTGGTCAGTTTCTAGTTGTCTTGGTCAGAATGTGATCAATTGGTCAGTTTCTGGTTTCTGGGTCAGACAATTGTCAGTTGGTCAGTTTCTGGTTTCGAGATCAGACTGTGGTCAGTTTGTCAGTTTCTGGTTTTCTTTGTCAGACTGTGGTAAGTTGGTCAGTTTCTGATTGCCTCGCTCGGACTGTGGTCAGTTGGTCAGTTTCTGGTTTTCTCGGTCGGACAGTGGTCAGTTGGTCAGTTTCTGGTTTCTCAGTCAGAGTGTGGTCACTTGGTCAGTTTCTAGTTTTCTTGGTCGGACTGTGGTCAGTTGGTCAGTTTCTGGTTTCTCGGTCAGACAATTGTCAGTTGGTCAGTTTCTGGTTTCGAGATCAGACTGTGGTCAGTTGGTCAATTTCTGCTTGTCTCGGTCGGACTGTGGTCAGTTGGTCAGTTTCTGGTTGTCTCGGTCAGACTGTGGTCAGTTGGTCATTTTCTGGTTTATAGGTCAGACTGTGGTCAGTTGCTCAGTTTCTGGTTTCTAGGTCAGACTGTGGTCAGTTGGTCAATTTCGGGTTGTCTCGGTCATACTGTGGTCAATTGGTCAGTTTCGGCTTGCCTCTGTCAGACTGTTGTCAGTTGTCAGTTTCTGGTTTCTCGGTCAGACTGTGGTCAATTGGTCAGTTTCTGGTTACGAGGTCAGACTGTGGTCAGTTGCTCAGTTTCTGGTTGTCTCGGTCAGATTGTGGTTAGTTGGTCAGTTTCTGGTTTCTAGATCAGACTGTGGTCAGTTGCTCAGTTTCTGGTTTCTAGGACAGACTGTGGTCAGTTGGTCAGTTTCGGGTTGTCTCGGTGAGACTGTGGTCAGTTGCTCAGTTTCTGGTTGTCTCGGGCAGATTGTGGTTAGTTGGTCAGTTTCTGGATTCTAGATCAGACTGTGGTCAGTTGGTCAGTTTCTGGTTTATAGATCAGACTGTGGTCATTTGCTCAATTTCTGATTTATTGGTCAGACTTCGGTGAGTTGGTCAGTTTCTGGTTGTCTCGGTCAGACTGTGGACAGTTGATCAGTTTCTCGTTTCTAGATAGGACTGTGGTCAGTTGATCAGTTTCTGCTTGCCTCGCTCGGACTGTGGTCAGTAGCTCAGTTTCTGGTTTCTAGGTAAGACTGTGGTCAGTTGGACAGTTTCTAGTTTCTAGGTCAGACTGGGGTCAGCTTGTCAATTTCTGATTTTCTTGGTCGGACTGTGCTCAGTTTGCCAGTTTCTGGTTTCTAGGTCAGACTATTGTCAGTTGGTCAGTTTCTGGTTTATAGATCAGCCTGTGGTCAGTTGGTCAGTTTCCGGTTGCTGTGTCAGGCTGTGGTCAGTTGCTCAGTTTTGGGTTGACTCGGTCTGACTGTGGTCAGTTGGTCAGTTTCAGGTTGTCTCGCTCGGACTGTGGTCAGTTGGTCACTTTCTGGTTTCCAGGTCAGACTGTGGTCAGTTGGTCAGCTTCTGTTTTCTCGGTCAGACTGTGATCAGTTTCTGGTTCCTAGGTCAGACTGCGGTCAGTTGGACAGTTTCCGGTTGCTCAGGCAGGCTGTGGTCAGTTGCTCAGTTTTGCGTTGACTCGGGCAGAATTTGGTCAGTTGGTCAGTTTCTGGTTGTCTCGTACGGACTGTGGTCAGTTGGTCAGTTTCTGGTTTCCAGGTCAGACTGTGGTCAGTTGGTCAGTTTCTGGTTGCCTCGCTCGGATTGTTGTCAGTTGGTCAGTTTCTGGTTTCTAGGTCAGACTGCGGTCAGTTGGTCAGTTGCTGCTTCCTCGGCCAGACTGTGGTCAGTTGGCCAGTTGCTGGTTGCTTGGTCAAACTGTGGTCAGTTGGTCAGTTTCGGGTTGGCATGTAGACTCGGATGATTTGTTCAGTTGCTGGATCCTAAGTCAGGCTGTGGTTATTTGGTGAGTTGCTGGTTGCATGGTGAGACTGTGGTCAGTTGCTTAGTTACTAGTTTCTAGGTCAGGCTGTGGTCAGTTGGTCAGTTGCTGCTTCCTCGGTCAGACTGTGGTCAGTTGCTCAGTTATGGGTTTCTAGGTCAGACTGTGGTCAGTTGCTCAGTTTCGGGTTGTATTAGTCAGACTGTGGTCAGTTTCTGGTTTCCAGGTCAGACTGTGGTCAGTTGGTCAGTTTCTGGTTGTGTCACTCGGACTGTGGTCAGTTGGTCAGTTTATGGTTTCCAGGTCAGACTGTGGTCAGTTGGTCAGTTTCTGGTTGCCTCGGTCGGATTGTGGTCAGTTGATCAGTTTCTTGTTTCTAGGTCAGACTGTGGTCAGTTGGTCAATTTCTGGTTTTCTCGGTCGGACTGTGGTCAGTTGGTCAGTTTCTGGTTTCTCAGTCAGAGTGTGGTCACTTGGTCAGTTTCTAGTTGTCTCGGTCAGACTGTGGTCAGTTGGTCAGTTTCTGGTTTCTGGGTAAGACTGTGGTCAGTTAGACAGTTTCTGGTTTTTAGGTCAGACTGGAGTCAGTTTGTCAGTTTCTGGTTTTTTTGGTCGGACTGTGGTCAGTTGGTCAGTTTCAGGTTTCTAGGTCAGACAATTGTCAGTTGGTCAGTTTCTGGTTTCTAGATCAGACTGTGGTCAGTTGGTCAGTTTCTGCTTGTCTCGGTCGGACTGTGGTCAGTTGGTCAGTTTCTGGTTGCCTCGCTCGGATTGTTGTCAGTTGGTCAGTTTCTGGTTTCTAGGTCAGACTGCGGTCAGTTGGTCAGTTGCTGCTTCCTCGGCCAGACTGTGGTCAGTTGGCCAGTTGCTGGTTGCTTGGTCAAACTGTGGTCAGTTGGTCAGTTTCGGGTTGGCATGTAGACTCGGATGATTTGTTCAGTTGCTGGATCCTAAGTCAGGCTGTGGTTATTTGGTGAGTTGCTGGTTGCATGGTGAGACTGTGGTCAGTTGCTTAGTTACTAGTTTCTAGGTCAGGCTGTGGTCAGTTGGTCAGTTGCTGCTTCCTCGGTCAGACTGTGGTCAGTTGCTCAGTTATGGGTTTCTAGGTCAGACTGTGGTCAGTTGCTCAGTTTCGGGTTGTATTAGTCAGACTGTGGTCAGTTTCTGGTTTCCAGGTCAGACTGTGGTCAGTTGGTCAGTTTCTGGTTGTGTCACTCGGACTGTGGTCAGTTGGTCAGTTTATGGTTTCCAGGTCAGACTGTGGTCAGTTGGTCAGTTTCTGGTTGCCTCGGTCGGATTGTGGTCAGTTGATCAGTTTCTTGTTTCTAGGTCAGACTGTGGTCAGTTGGTCAATTTCTGGTTTTCTCGGTCGGACTGTGGTCAGTTGGTCAGTTTCTGGTTTCTCAGTCAGAGTGTGGTCACTTGGTCAGTTTCTAGTTGTCTCGGTCAGACTGTGGTCAGTTGGTCAGTTTCTGGTTTCTGGGTAAGACTGTGGTCAGTTAGACAGTTTCTGGTTTTTAGGTCAGACTGGAGTCAGTTTGTCAGTTTCTGGTTTTTTTGGTCGGACTGTGGTCAGTTGGTCAGTTTCAGGTTTCTAGGTCAGACAATTGTCAGTTGGTCAGTTTCTGGTTTCTAGATCAGACTGTGGTCAGTTGGTCAGTTTCTGCTTGTCTCGGTCGGACTGTGGTCAGTTGGTCAGTTTCTGGTTGTCTCGGTCAGACTGTGGTCAGTTGGTCATTTTCTGGGTTATAGGTCAGACTGTGGTCAGTTGCTCAGTTTCTGGTTTCTAGGTCAGACTGTGGTCAGTTGGTCAATTTCGGGTTGTCTCGGTCATACTGTGGTCAATTGGTCAGTTTCGGCTTGCGTCTGTCAGACTGTTGTCAGTTGGTCAGTTTCTGGTTTCTCGGTCAGACTGTGGTCAATTGGTCAGTTTCTGGTTGCGAGGTCAGACTCAAGTCAGTTGCTCAGTTTCTGGTTGTCTCGGTCAGATTGTGGTTAGTTGGTCAGTTTCTGGTTTCTAGATCAGACTGTGGTCAGTTGCTCAGTTTCTGGTTTCTAGGAGAGACTGTGGTCAGTTGGTCAGTTTCGGGTTGTCTAATTGAGACTGTGGTCAGTTGCTCAGTTTCTGGTTTCTTTGTCAGACTGTGGTAAGTTGGTCAGTTTCTGGTTGTGTCGCTCGGACTGTGGTCAGTTGGTCAGTTTCTGGTTTCCAGGTCAGACTGTGGTGAGTTGATCAGTTTCTGTTTTTTTGTCAGACTGTGGTAAGTTGGTCAGTTTCTGGTTGTCTCGCTCGGACTGTGGTCAGTAGCACAGTTTCTGGTTTCTAGGTCAGACTGTGGTCAGTTGCTCAGTTTCTGGTTGTCTCGGTCAGATTGTGGTTAGTTGGCCAGTTGCTGGATTCTAGATCAGACTGTGGTCAGTTGGTCAGTTTCTGGTTTATATATCAGACTGTGGTCAGTTGCTCAATTTCTTGTTGATTGGTCAGACTTCGGTGAGTTGGTCAGTTTCTGATTGTCTCGGTCAGACTGTGGTCAGTTGGTCAGTTTCTGGTTTCTAGATCAGATTGTGGTCAGTTGGTCAGTTTCTGCTTGCCTCGCTCGGACTGTGATCAGTAGCTCAGTTTCTGGTTTCTAGGTAAGACTGTGGTCAGTTGGACAGTTTCTAGTTTCTAGGTCAGACTGGGGTCAGTTTGTCAGTTTCTGTTTTTTTAGGTCGGACTGTGGTCAGTTGGTCAGTTTCTGGTTTCTAGACAGACTATTGTCAGTTGGTCAGTTTCTGGTTTCTCGATCAGCCTGTGGTCAGTTGTTCAGTTTCTGCTTGTCTCGGTCGGACTGTGGTCAGTTGGTCAGTTTCTGTTTGTCTCGGTCAGACTGTGGTCAGTTTGTCAGATTCTGGTTTATAGGTCAGACTGTGGTCAGTTGCTCAGTTTCTGGTTTCTAGGTCAGACTGTGGTCAGTTGTTCAGTTTCGGGTTGTCTCGGTCAGACTGTTGTCAGTTGGTCAGTTTTGGGTTGCCTCTGTCAGACTGTTGTCAGTTGGTCAGTTTCTGGTTTCTCGGTCAGACTGTGGTCAATTGGTCAGTTTCTTTCTGGTTGCTAGGTCAGACTGTGGTCCGTTGCTCAGTTTCTGGTTGTCTCGGTCAGATTGTGTTTTGTTGGTCAGTTTCTGGTTTCTAGATCAGACTGTGGTCAGTTGCTCAGTTTCTGGTTTCTCGATCAGACTGTGGTCCGATGCTCAGTAGCTGGATCCTAATCAGGCTGTGGTCATTTGGTCAGTTGCTGGTTGCTCGGTGAGACTTTGGTCAGTTGCTCAGTTACTAGTTTCTAGGTCAGGCTGCGGTCAGTTGTTCAGTTGCTGCTTGCTCGGCCAGACAGTGGTCAGTTGCTCAGTTACAGGTTTCTAAATCTGACTGTGGTCAGTTGCTCAGTTTCGGTTTGTCTCAGTCAGACTGCGTTCAGTTGGACAGTTTCCGGTTGCTCAGTCAGGCTGTGGTCAGTTGCTAAGTTTTGGGTTGACTCGGTCTGACCGTGGTCAGTTGGTCAGTTTCTGGTTGTCTCGCTCGGACTGTGGTCAGTTGGTCAGCTTCTGATTTCCAGGTCAGACTATAGTCAGTTGGTCAGTTTCTGGTTGCTTCGCGCGGATTGTGGTCAGTTGGTCAGTTTATGGTTGTCTCGGTCGGACAGTGGTCAGTTGGTCAGTTTCTGGTTGTCTCGGTCAGAATGTGGTCAGATGGTCAGTTTCTGGTTGTCTCGGTCAGACTGTGGTCAGTTGGTCAGTTTCTGGTTTCTGGGACAGACTGTGGTCAGTTGTTCAGTTTCTGGTTGTCTCGGTCTGACAGTGGTCAGTTGGTCAGTTTCTGGTTGTCTCGGTCAGAATGTGGTCAGATGGTCAGTTTCTGGTTGTCTCGGTCAGACTGTGGTCAGTTGGTCAGTTTCTGGTTTCTGGGTCAGACTGTGGTCAGTTGGTCATTTCGTCTTGTCTCGGTCAGACTGTGGTCAATTGGTCAGTTTCGGGTTGTCTCTGTCAGACTGTGGTCAGTTGGTCAGTTTCTGGTTTCTGGTTCAGACTATGGTCAGTTGGACACTTCTGGTTTATTTGTCAGACTGTGGTAAGTTGGTCAGTTTCTGGTTGCCTCGATCGGACTGTGGTCAGGAGCTCAGTTTCTGGTTTTCAGGTCAGACTGTGGTCAGTTGGTCAGTTTCTGGTTTTCTCGGTCGGACAGTGGTCAGTTGGTCAGTTTCTGGTTTCTCAGTCAGAGTGTGGTCACTTGGTCAGTTTCTAGTTGTCTCGGTCAGACTGTGGTCAGTTGGTCAGTTTCTGGTTTCTGGGTCAGACTATGGTAAGTTGGACAGTTTCTGGTTTCTAGGTCAGACTGGGGTCAGATTGTCAGTTTCTGATTTTTTGGTCGGACTGTGGTCAGTTGATCAGTTTCTGCTTTCTAGGTCAGTCTATTGTCAGTTGGTCAGTTTTTGGTTTCTAGATCAGACTGTGGTCAGTTGGTCAGTTTCTGCTTGTCTCGGTCAGACTGTGGTTAGTTGGTCAGTTTCTGGTTGTCTCGGTCAGACTGTGGTCAGTTGGTCAGTTTCTGGTTTATCGGTCAGACTGTGGTCAGTTGCTCAGTTTCTGGTTTCTAGGTCAGACTGTGGTCAGTTGGTCAGTTTTTGGTTTCTCGGTCAGACTGTGGTCAATTGGTCAGTTTCTGGTTGCGAGGTCAGACTGTGGCCAGTTGCTCAGTTTCTGGTTGTCTCGGTCAGACTGTTGTCAGTTGGTCAGTTTCTGGTTTCTAGATCAGACTGTGGTCAGTTGGTCAGTTTCTGCTTGCCTCGCTCGGACTGTGATCAGTAGCTCAGTTTCTGGTTTCTAGGTCGGACTATTGTCAGTTGGTCAGTTTCTGGTTTCTAGATCAGCCTGTGATCAGTTGGTCAGTTTCCGGTTGCTGAGTCAGGCTGTGGTCAGTTGCTCAGTTTTGGGTTGACTCGGTCTGACTGTGGTCAGTTGGTCAGTTTCTGGTTGTCTCGCTCGGACTGTGGTCAGTTGGTCAGTTTCTACTTTCCAGGTCAGACTGTGGTCAGTTGGTCAGCTTCTGTTTTCTCGGTAAGATTGTGGTCATTTGGTCTGTTTCGCATTGTCTCGGTCAGACTGTGGTCAGTTGCTCAGTTACTGATTTCGAGGTCAGACTGTGGTCAGTTGCTCAGTTTCGGGTTGTCTCGGTCAGAATGTGGTCAGTTTCTGATTCCTATTTCAGACTGCGGTCAGTTAGACAGTTTCCGGTTGCTCAGTCAGGCTGTGGTCAGTTGCTCAGTTTTGGGTTGACTCGGTCTGACTGTGGTCAGTTGGTCAGTTTCTGGTTGTCTCGCTCGGACTGTGGTCAGTTGGTCAGTTTCTGGTTTCCAGGTCAGACTGTGGTCAGTTGGTCAGTTTCTGGTTGCCTGGCTCGGATTGTGGTCAGTTGGTCAGTTTCTGGTTTCTAGATCAGACTGTGGTCAGTTGGTCAGTTGCTGCTTCCTCGGCCAGACTGTGGTCAGTTGTCCAGTTGCTGGTTGCTTGGTCAGACTGTGGTCAGTTGGTCAGTTTCGGGTTGCCATGTAGACTCGGATGATTTGTTCAGTTGCTGGATCCTAAGTCAGGCTGTGGTTATTTGGCGAGTTGCTGGTTGCATGGTGAGACTGCGGTCAGTTGCTCAGTTACTAGTTTCTACGTCAGGCTGTGGTCAGTTGGTCAGTTGCTGGTTCCTCGGTCAGACTGTGGTCAGTTGCTCAGTTATGGGTTTCTAGGTCAGACTGTGGTCAGTTGCTCAGTTTCGGGTTGTATCAGTCAGACTGTGGTCAGTTTCTGGTTCCTCGGTCAGATTGTGGTTAGTTGGTCAGTTTCTGTTTTCAAGATCAGACTTTGGTCAGTTGCTCAGTTTCTGTTTTCTAGGACAGACTGTGGTCAGTTGGTCAGTATCGGGTTGTCTCGGTGAGACTGTGGTCAGTTGCTCAATTTCTGGTTGTCTCGGTCAGATTGTGGATCGTTGGTCAGTTGCTGGATTCTAGATCAGACTGTGGTCAGTTGGTCAGTTTCTGGTTTCTAGATCAGACTGTGGTCAGTTGGTCAGTTTATGCGTGCCTCGCTCGGACTGTGGTCTGTAGCTCAGTTTCTGGTTTCTAGGTAAGACTGTGGTCAGTTGGACAATTTCTAGTTTCTAGGTCAGACTGGGGTCAGTTTCTCAGTTTCTGGTTTTCTTGGTCCGACTGTGGTCAGTTGGTCATTTTCTGGTTTCTAGGGCAGACAATTGTCAATTGGTCAGTTTCTGGTTTCGAGATCAGCCTGTGGTCAGTTGGTCAGTTTCTGCTTGTCTCGGTCGGACTGTGGTCAGTTGGTCAGTTTCTGCTTGTCTCGGTCGGACTGTGGTCAGTTGGTCAGTTTCTGCTTGTCTCGGTCGGACTGTGGTCAGTTGGTCAGTTTCTGGTTGTCTCGGTCAGACTGTGGTCAGTTGGTCATTTTCTGGTTTATAGGTCAGACTGTGGTCAGTTGGTCAATTTCGGGTTGTCTCGTTCATACTGTGGTCAATTGGTCAGTTTCGGCTTGCCTCTGTCAGACTGTTGTCAGTTGTCAGTTTCTGGTTTCTCGGTCAGACTGTGGTCAATTGGTCAGTTTCTGGTTGCGAGGTCAGACTGTGGTCAGTTGCTCAGTTTCTGGTTGTCTCGGTCAGATTGTGGTCAGTTGGTCAGTTTCTGGTTGTCTCGGTCAGACTGTTGTCAGTTGGTCAGTTTCTGGTTTCTCGGTCAGACTGTGGTCAATTGGTCAGTTTCTGGTTTTCTCGGTCGGACAGTGGTCAGTTGGTCAGTTTCTGTTTTCTAGATCAGACTGTGGTCCGATGCTCAGTTGCTGGTTTCTAGGTCAGACTGTGGTCAGTTGGCCAGTTGCTGATTGCTTGGTCAGACTGTGGTCAGTTGCTCAGTTTCCGGTTGGCATGGAGACTGTGATGATTTGTTCTGTTGCTGGATCCTAATCAGGCTGTGGTCATTTGGACAGTTGCTGGTTGCTCGGTGAGACTTTGGTCAGTTGCTCAGTTACTAGTTTCTAGGTCAGGCTGCGGTCAGTTGTTCAGTTGCTTCTTGCTCGGCCAGACAGTGGTCAGTTGCTCAGTTACAGGTTTCTCAATCAGACTGTGGTCAGTTGCTCAGTTTCGGGTTGTCTCAGTCAGACTGCGATCAGTTGGACAGTTTCCGTTTGCTCAGTCAGGCTGTGGTCAGTTGCGAAGTTTTGGGTTGACTCGGTCTGACCGTGGTCAGGTGGTCAGTTTCTGGTTGTCTCGCTCGGACTGTGGTCAGTTGGTCAGCTTCTGGTTTCCAGGTCAGACTGTAGTCAGTTGGTCAGTTTCTGGTTGCCTCGCACGGATTGCGGTCAGTTGGTCAGTTTCTGATTTCTAGGTCAGACTGTGGTCCGTTGGTCAGTTTCTGGTTGTCTCGGTCGGACAGTGGTCAGTTGGTCAGTTTCTGGTTGTCTCGGTCAGAATGTGGTCAGATGGTCAGTTTCTGGTTGTCTCGGTGAGACTGTGGTCAGTTGGTCAGTTTCTGGTTTCTGGGTCAGACTATGGTCAGTTGGACACTTCTGGTTTCTTTGTCAGACTGTGGTCAGTTGGTCAGTTTCTGGTTGCCTCGCTCGGACTGTGGTCAGTAGCTCAGTTTCTGGTTTCCAGGTCAGACTGTGGTCAGTTGGTCAGTTTCTGGTTGTCTCGGTCAGACTGTGGTCAGTTGCTCAGTTTCTGGTTTCTAGGTCAGACTGTGGTCAGTTGGTCAATTTCGGGTTGTCTCGGTCAGAGTGTGGTCAATTGGTCAGTTTCGGCTTGCCTGTGTCAGACTGTTGTCAGTTGGCCAGTTTCTGGTTTCTCAGTCAGAGTGTGGTCACTTGGTCAGTTTCTAGTTGTCTTGGTCAGACTGTGGTCAGTTGGTCCGTTTTGGGTTGTCTCGGTGAGACTGTGGTCAGTTGGCCAGTTGCTGGTTGCTTGGTCAGACTGTGGTCAGTTGCTCAGTTTCCGGTTGGCATGGAGACTGCGATGATTTGTTCTGTTGCTGGATCCTAATCAGGCTGTGGTCATTTGGACAGTTGCTGGTTGCTCGCTGAGACTTTGGTCAGTTGCTCAGTTACTAGTTTCTAGGTCAGGCTGCGGTCATTTGTTCAGTTGCTGCTTGCTCGGCCAGACAGTGGTCAGTTGCTCAGTTACAGGTTTCTAAATCAGACTGTGGTCAGTTGCTCAGTTTCGGGTTGTCTCAGTCAGACTGCGGTCCGTTGGACAGTTTCCGGTTGCTCAGTCAGGCTGTGGTCAGTTGCGAAGTTTTGGGTTGACTCGGTCTGACCGTGGTCAGGTGGTCAGTTTCTGGTTGTCTCGCTCGGACTGTGGTCAGTTGGTCAGCTTCTGGTTTCCAGGTCAGACTGTAGTCAGTTGGTCAGTTTCTGGTTGCCTCGCGCGGATTGTGGTCAGTTGGTCAGTTTCTGGATTCTAGGTCAGACTGTGGTCCGTTGGTCAGTTTCTGGTTGTCTCGGTCGGACAGTGGTCAGTTGGTCAGATTCTGGTTGTCTCGGTCAGAATGTGGTCAATTGGTCAGTTTCGGGTTGTCTCTGTCAGACTGTTGTCAGTTGGTCAGTTTCAGGTTTCTCGGTCAGACTGTGGTGAATTGGTTAGTTTCTGTTTGCGAGGTCAGACTGTGGTCAGTTGCTCAGTTTCTGGTTGTCTCGATCAGATTGTAGTTAGTTGGTCAGTTTCTGGTTTCTAGATCAGACTGTGGTCAGTTGCTCAGTTTCTGGTTTCTAGGACAGACTGTTGTCAGTTGGTCAGTTTCTGGTTTCTCGGTCAGACTGTGGTCAATTGGTCAGTTTCTGTTTGCGAGGTCAGACTGTGGTCAGTTGCTCAGTTTCTGGTTGTCTCGGTCAGATTGTGGTTAGTTGGTCAGTTTCTGGATTCTAGATCAGACTGTGGTCAGTCGCTCAGTTTCTGGTTTCTAGGACAGACTGTGGTCAGTTGGTCAGTTTCGGGTTGTCTCGGTGAGATTGTAGTTAGTTGGTCAGTTTCTGGTTTCTAGATCAGACTGTGGTCAGTATCTCAGTTTCTGGTTTCTAGGACAGACTGTGGTCAGTTGGTCAGTTTCGGGTTGTCTCGGTGAGACTGTGGTCAGTTGCTCAGTTTCTGGTTGTCTCGGTCAGATTGTGGTTAGTTGGTCAGTTTCTGGATTCTAGATCAGACTGTGGTCAGTTGGTCAGTTTCTGGTTTATAGATCAGACTGTGGTCAGTTGCTCAATTTCTGGTTTATTGGTCAGACTTTTGTGAGTTGGTCAGTTTCTGGTTGTCTCGGTCAGACTGTCAGTTGGTTAGTTTCTGGTTTCTAGATCAGACTATTGTCAGTTGGTCAGTTTCTGATTTCTAAATCAGCCTGTGGTCAGTTGGTCAGTTTCCGGTTGCTCAGTCAGGCTGTGGTCAGTTGCTCAGTTTTGGGTTGACTCGGTCTGACTGTGGTCAGTTGGTCAGTTTCTGGTTGTCTCGCTCGGACTTTGGTCAGTTGGTCAGCTTCTGGTTTGCAGGTCAGACTGTGGTCAGTTGGTCAGCCTCTGTTTTCTCGGTAAGATTGTGGTCATTTGGTCTGTTTCGCGTTGTCTCGGTCAGACTGTGGTCAGTTGCTCAGTTACTGATTTCTAGGTCAGACTGTGGTCAGTTGCGCAATTTCGGGTTGTCTCCGTCAGACTCTGATCAGTTTCTGGTTCCTAGGTCAGACTGCGGTCAGTTGGACAGTTTCCGGTTGCTCAGTCAGGCTGTGGTCAGTTGCTCAGTTTTGGGTTGACTCGGTCTGACTGTGGTCAGTTGGTCAGTTTCTGGTTGTCTCGCTCGGACTGTGGTCAGTTGGTCAGTTTCTGGTTTCCAGGTCAGACTGTGGTCAGTTGGTCAGTTTTTGGTTGCCTCGCTCGGATTGTGGTCAGTTGGTCAGTTTCTGGTTTCTAGGTCAGACTGTGGTCAGTTGGTCAGTTGCTGCTTCCTCGGCCAGACTGTGGTCAGTTGGCCAGTTGCTGGTTGCTTGGTCAGACTGTGGTCAGTTGGTCAGTTTCGGGTTGGCATGTGTACTCGGATGATTTGTTCTATTGTTGGATCCTAACTCAGGCTGTGGTTATTTGGTGAGTTGCTGGTTGCATGGTGAGACTGTGGTCAGTTGCTCAGTTACTAGTTTCTACATCAGGCTGTGGTCAGTTGGTCAGTTGCTGCTTCCTCGGTCAGACTGTGGTCAGTTGCTCAGTTGTGGGTTTCTAGGTCAGAATGTGGTCAGTTGCTCAGTTTCGGGTTGTATCAGTCAGACTGTGGTCAGTTTCTGGTTCCTAGCTCAGACTGTGGTCAGTTGCTCAGTTTCCGGTTGCTCAGTCAGGCTGTGGTCAGTTGCTCAGTTTTGGGTTGACTCGGTCTGACTGTGGTCAGTTGGTCAGTTTCTGGTTGTCTCGCTCGGACTTTGGTCAGTTGGTCAGCTTCTGGTTTGCAGGTCAGACTGTGGTCAGTTGGTCAGCCTCTGTTTTCTCGGTAAGATTGTGGTCATTTGGTCTGTTTCGCGTTGTCTCGGTCAGACTGTGGTCAGTTGCTCAGTTACTGATTTCTAGGTCAGACTGTGGTCAGTTGCTCAATTTCGGGTTGTCTCGGTCAGACTCTGATCAGTTTCTGGTTCCTAGGTCAGACTGCGGTCAGTTGGACAGTTTCCGGTTGCTCAGTCAGGCTGTGGTCAGTTGCTCAGTTTTGGGTTGACTCGGTCTGACTGTGGTCAGTTGGTCAGTTTCTGGTTGTCTCGCTCGGACTGTGGTCAGTTGGTCAGTTTCTGGTTTCCAGGTCAGACTGTGGTCAGTTGGTCAGTTTTTGGTTGCCTCGCTCGGATTGTGGTCAGTTGGTCAGTTTCTGGTTTCTAGGTCAGACTGTGGTCAGTTGGTCAGTTGCTGCTTCCTCGGCCAGACTGTGGTCAGTTGGCCAGTTGCTGGTTGCTTGGTCAGACTGTGGTCATTTGGTCAGTTTCGGGTTGGCATGTGTACTCGGATGATTTGTTCTGTTGTTGGATCCTAACTCAGGCTGTGGTTATTTGGTGAGTTGGTGGTTGCATGGTGAGACTGTGGTCAGTTGCTCAGTTACTAGTTTCTACGTCAGGCTGTGGTCAGTTGGTCAGTTGCTGCTTCCTCGGTCAGACTGTGGTCAGTTGTTCAGTTGTGGGTTTCTAGGTCAGACTGTGGTCAGTTGCTCAGTTTCGGGTTGTATCAGTCAGACTGTGGTCAGTTTCTGGTTCCTAGCTCAGACTGTGGTCAGTTGCTCAGTTTCCGGTTGCTCAGTCAGGCTGTGGTTAGTTGCTCAGTTTTGGGTTGACTCGGTCTGACTGTGGTCAGTTGGTCAGTTTCTGGTTGTGTCGCTCGAAATGTGGTCAGTTGGTCAGTTTCTGGTTTCCAGGTCAGACTGTGGTGAGTTGGTCAGTTTCTGGTTGCCTCGCTCGGACTGTGGTCAGTAGCTCAGTTTCTGGTTTCTAGGTCAGACTGTGGTCAGTTGGTCAGTTCCTGGTTTTCTCGATCGGACAGTGGTCAGTTGGTCAGTTTCTGGTTTCTCAGTCAGAGTGTGGTCACTTGGTCAGTTTCTAGTTGTCTCGGTCAGACTGTGGTCAGTTGGTCAGTTTCTGGTTTCTGGGTCAGACTATGGTCAGTTCGTCAGTTTCTGGTGTTCTCGGTCGGACGTGGTAAGTTGGTCAGTTTCTGGTTTCTCAGTCAGAGTGTGGTCACTTGGTCAGTTTCGAGTTGTCTCGGTCAGACTGTGGTCAGTTGGTCAGTTTCTGGTTTCTGGGTCAGACTATGGTCAGTTGGACAGTTTCTGGTTTCTAGGTCAGACTGGGGTCAGTTTGTCAGTTTCTGGTTTTCTTGGTTGGACTGTGGTCAGTTGGTCAGTTTCTGGTTTCTAGGTCAGACTATTTTCAGTTGGTCAGTTTCTGGTTTCTAGATCAGACTGTGGTCAGTTGGTCAGTTTCTGCTTGTCTCGGTCGGACTGTGGTCAGTTGCTCAGTTTCTGGTTTATAGGTCAGACTGTGGTCAGTTGCTCAGTTTCTGGTTTCTCGGTCAGACTGTGGTCAATTGGTCAGTTTCTGGTTGTCTCGGTCAGACTGTGGTCAGTTGCTCAATTTCTGGTTTCTAGTTCAGACTGTGGTCAGTTGCTCAGTTTCTGGTTTTTAGTTCAGACTGTGGTCAGTTGGTCAGTTTCGTTTTGTCTCGGTGAGACTGTGGTCAATTGGTCAGTTTCGGTTTGCCTCTGTCAGACTGTTGTCAGTTGGTCAGTTTCTGGTTTCTCGGTCAGACTGTGGTCAATTGGTCAGTTTCTGGTTGCGAGGTCAGACTGTGGCCAGTTGCTCAGTTTCTGATTGTCTCGGTCAGATTCTGGTTAGTTGGTCAGTTTCTGGTTTCGTGATCAGACTATGGTCAGTTGCTCAGTTTCTGGTTTCTAGGAAAGACTGTGGTCAGTTGGTCAGTTTCGGGTTGTCTCGGTGAGACTGTGGTCAGTTGCTCAGTTTCTGGTTGTCTCGGTCAGATTGTGGTTCGTTGGTCAGTTTCTGGATTCTAGATCAGACTGTGGTCAGTTGGTCAGTTTCTGCTTGTCTCGGTCGGACTGTGGTCAGTTGCTCAGTTTCTGGTTTCTAGGTCAGACTGTGGTCCGTTGGTCAGTTTCTGGTTGTCTCGGTCGGACAGTGGTCAGTTGGTCAGTTTCTGGTTGTCTCGGTCAGAATGTGGTCAATTGGTCAGTTTCGGGTTGTCTCTGTCAGACTGTGGTCAGTTGGTCAGTTTCTGGTTTCTGGGTCAGACTATGGTCAGTTGGACACTTCTGGTTTCTTTGTCAGACTGTGGTCAGTTGGTCAGTTTCTGGTTGCCTCGCTCGGACTGTGGTCAGTAGCTCAGTTTCTGGTTTCCAGGTCAGACTGTGGTCAGTTGGTCAGTTTCTGGTTGTCTCGGTCAGACTGTGGTCAGTTGCTCAGTTTCTGGTTTCTCGGTCAGACTGTGGTCAGTTGGTCAATTTCGGGTTGTCTCGGTCAGAGTGTGGTCAATTGGTCAGTTTCGGCTTGCCTGTGTCAGACTGTTGTCAGTTGGCCAGTTTCTGGTTTCTCAGTCAGAGTGTGGTCACTTGGTCAGTTTCTAGTTGTCTTGGTCAGACTGTGGTCAGTTGGTCCGTTTTGGGTTGTCTCGGTGAGACTGTGGTCAGTTGGCCAGTTGCTGGTTGCTTGGTCAGACTGTGGTCAGTTGCTCAGTTTCCGGTTGGCATGGAGACTGCGATGATTTGTTCTGTTGCTGGATCCTAATCAGGCTGTGGTCATTTGGACAGTTGCTGGTTGCTCGCTGAGACTTTGGTCAGTTGCTCAGTTACAGGTTTCTAAATCAGACTGTGGTCAGTTGCTCAGTTTCGGGTTGTCTCAGTCAGACTGCGGTCCGTTGGACAGTTTCCGGTTGCTCAGTCAGGCTGTGGTCAGTTGCGAAGTTTTGGGTTGACTCGGTCTGACCGTGGTCAGGTGGTCAGTTTCTGGTTGTCTCGCTCGGACTGTGGTCAGTTGGTCAGCTTCTGGTTTCCAGGTCAGACTGTAGTCAGTTGGTCAGTTTCTGGTTGCCTCGCGCGGATTGTGGTCAGTTGGTCAGTTTCTGGTTTCTAGGTCAGACTGTGGTCCGTTGGTCAGTTTCTGGTTGTCTCGGTCGGACAGTGGTCAGTTGGTCAGTTTCTGGTTGTCTCGGTCAGAATGTGGTCAATTGGTCAGTTTCGGGTTGTCTCTGTCAGACTGTGGTCAGTTGGTCAGTTTCTGGTTTCTGGGTCAGACTATGGTCAGTTGGACACTTCTGGTTTCTTTGTCAGACTGTGGTCAGTTGGTCAGTTTCTGGTTGCCTCGCTCGGAATGTGTTCAGTAGCTCAGTTTCTGGTTTCCAGGTCAGACTGTGGTCAGTTGGTCAGTTTCTGTTTGTCTCGGTCAGACTGTGGTCAGTTGCTCAGTTTCTGGTTTCTAGGTCAGACTGTGGTCAGTTGGTCAATTTCGGGTTGTCTCGGTCAGAGTGTGGTCAATTGGTCAGTTTCGGCTTGCCTGTGTCAGACTGTTGTCAGTTGGTCAGTTTCAGGTTTCTCGGTCAGACTGTGGTGAATTGGTTAGTTTCTGCTTGTCTAGGTTGGACTGTGGTCAGTTGGTCAGTTTCTGGTTGTCTCGGTCAGATTGTGGTTAGTTGGTCAGTTTCTGGTTTATTGATCAGACTGTGGTCAGTTGCTCAGTTTCTGGTTTCAAGGACAGACTGTGGTCAGTTGGTCAGTTTCGGGTTGTCTCGGTGAGACTGTGGTCAGTTGGTCAGTTTCTGCTTGTCTCGGTTGGACTGTGGTCAGTTGGTCAGGTTCTGATTGTCTCGGTCAGATTGTGGTCAGTTTCTGGTTTATAGGTAAGACTGTGGTCAGTTGCTCAATTTCTGGTTAATAGGTCAGACTGTGGTCATTTGCTCAGTTTCTGGATACTAGTTCAGACTCTGGTCAGTTGGTCATTTCGGCTTGTCTCGGTCAGACTGTGGTCAATTCGTCAGTTTCGGGTTGTCTCTGTCAGACTGTTGTCAGTTGGTCAGTTTCTGGTTTCTCGGTCAGACTGTGGTCAATTGGTCAGTTTCTGGTTTTCTCGGTCGGACAGTGGTCAGTTGGTCAGTTTCTGGTTTCTCAGTCAGAGTGTGGTCACTTGGTCAGTTTCTAGTTGTCTTGGTCAGACTGTGGTCAGTTGGTCCGTTTCTGGTTTCTGGGTCAGACTATGGTCAGTTGGACAGTTTCTGGTTTCGAGGTCAGACTGGGGTCAGTTTGTCAGTTTCTGGTTTTCTTGGTCGGATTGTGGTCAGTTGGTCAGTTTCTGGTTTCTAGGTCGGGCAATTGTCAGTTGGTCAGTTTTTGGTTTCTAGATCAGACTGTGGTCAGTTGCTCAGTTTCTGGTTTCTAGGTCAGACTGTGGTCAGTTGGTCAATTTCGGCTTGCCTCTGTCAGACTGTTGTCAGTTGGTCAGTTTCTGGTTTCTCGGTCAGACTGTGGTCAATTGGTCAGTTTCTGATTCCGAGGTCAGACTGTGGTCAGTTGCTCAGTTTCTGGTTGTCTCGGTCAGATTGTGGTTAGTTGGTCAGTTTCTGGTTTCTAGATCAGACTGTGGTCAGTTGCTCAGTTTCTTGTTTCCAGGACAGACTGTGGTCAGTTGGTCAGTTTCGGGTTGTCTCGGTGAGACTGTGGTCAGTTGCTCCGTTTCTGGTTGTCTCGGTCAGATTGTGGTTAGTTGGTCAGTTTCTGGTTTCTAGATCAGACTGTGGTTAGTTGGTCAGTTTCTGGTTTATAGATCAGACTGTGATCAGTTGCTCAATTTCTGGTTTATTGGTCAGACTTCGGTGTGTTGGTCAGTTTCTGGTTGTCTCGGTCAGACTGTGGTCAGTTGGTCAGTTTCTGGTTTCTAGATCAGACTGTGGTCAGTTGGTCAGTTTCTGCTTGCCTCGCTCGGACTGTGGTCAGTAGCTCAGCTTCTGGTTTCTAGGTAAGACTGTGGTCAGTTGGACAGTTTCTAGTTTCTAGGTCAGACTGGGGTCAGCTTGTCAGTTTCTGGTTTTCTTGGTCGGACTGTGGTCAGTTGGTCAGTTTCTGGTTTCTAGGTCAGACTATTGTCAGTTGGTCAGTTTCTGGTTTCTAGATCAGACTGTGGTCAGTTGGTCAATTTCCGGTTGCTCAGTCAGGCTGTGGTCAGTTGCTCAGTTTTGGTTTGACTCGGTCTGACTGTGGTCAGTTGGTCAGTTTATGGTTGTCTCGCTCGGACTGTGGTCAGTTGGTCAGTTTCTGGTTTCCAGGTCAGACTGTGGTCAGTTGGTCAGCTTCTGTTTTCTCGGTAAGATTGTGGTCATTTGGTCTGTTTCGCATTGTCTCGGTCAGACTGTGGTCAGTTGCTCAGTTTCTGGTTGTCTCGGTCAAATTGTGGTTAGTTGGCCAGTTGCTGGATTCTAGATCAGACTGTGGTCAGTTGCTCTGTTTCCGGTTGGCATGGAGACTGTGATGATTTGTTCTGTTGCTGGATCCTAAGTCAGGCTGTGGTCATTTGTTCAGTTGCTGGTTGCTCGGTGAGACTTTGGTCAGTTGCTCAGTTCCTAGTTTCTAGGTCATGCTGCGGTCAGTTGTTCAGTTGCTGCTTGCTTAGCCAGATTGTGGTCAGTTGCTCAGTTACTGATTTCTAGATCAGACTGCGGTCAGTTGTTCAGTTGCTGCTTGCTCGGCCAGACTGTGGTCAGTTGCTCAGTTACAGATTTCTAGTTCAGACTGTGGTCAGTTGCTCAGTTTCGGGTTGTCTCAGTCAGACTGCGGTCAGTTTCTGGTTCCTAGGTCAGACTGCGGTCACATGGACAGTTTCCGGTTGCTCAGTCAGGCTGTGGTCAGATGCTAAGTTTTGGGTTGACTCGGTCTGACCGTGGTCAGTTGCTCAGTTTCTGGTTGTCTCGCTTGGACTGTGGTCAGTTGGTCAGTTTCTGGTTTCCAGGTCAGACTGTAGTCAGTTGGCCTGTTTCTGGTTGCCTCGCTCGGATTGTGGTCAGTTGGTCAGTTTCTGGTTTCTAGGTCAGACTGTGGTGAATTGGTCAGTTTCTGGTTGTCTCGGTCGGACAGTGGTCAGTTGGTCAGTTTCTGGTTGTCTCGGTCAGACTGTGGTCAATTGGTCAGTTTCTGGATACTAGTTCAGACTCTGGTCAGTTGGTCATTTCGGCTTGTCTCGGTGAGACTGTGGTCAATTGGTCAGTTTCGGGTTGTCTCTGTCAGACTGTTGTCAGTTGGTCAGTTTCTGGTTTCTCGGTCAGACTGTGGTCAATTGGTCAGTTTCTGGTTTTCTCGGTCGGACAGTGGTCAGTTGGTCAGTTTCTGGTTTCTCAGTCAGAGTGTGGTCACTTGGTCAGTTTCTAGTTGTCTTGGTCAGACTGTGGTCAGTTGGTCCGTTTCTTGTTTCTGGGTCAGACTATGGTCAGTTGGACAGTTTCTGGTTTCGAGATCAGACTGGGGTCAGTTTGTCAGTTTCTGGTTTTCTTGGTCGGATTGTGGTCAGTTGGTCAGTTTCTGGTTTCTAGGTCGGACAATTGTCAGTTGCTCAGTTTCTGGTTTCTAGGTCAGACTGTGGTCAGTTGGTCAGTTTCGTGTTGTCTCGGTGAGACTGTGGTCAATTGGTCAGTTTCGGCTTGCCTCTGTCAGACTGTTGTCAGTTGGTCAGTTTCTGGTTTCTCGGTCAGACTGTGGTCAATTTTTCAGTTTCTGGTTGCGAGGTCAGACTGTGGCCAGTTGCTCAGTTTCTGGTTGTCTCGGTCAGATTCTGGTTAGTTGTTCAGTTTCTGGTTTCTTGATCAGACTATGGTCAGTTGCTCAGTTTCTGGTTTCTAGGACAGACTGTGGTCAGTTGGTCAGTTTCGGGTTGTCTCGGTGAGACTGTGGTCAGTTGGTCAGTTTCTGGTTTATAGATCAGACTGTGGTCAGTTGCTCAATTTCTGGTTTATTGGTCAGACTCCGGTGAGTTGGTCAGTTTCTGGTTGTATCCGTCAGACTGTGGTCAGTTGGTCAGTTTCTGGTTTCTAGATCCGACTGTGGTCAGTTGGTCAGTTACTGCTTGCCTCGCTCGGACTGTGGTCTGTAGCTCAGATTCTGGTTTCTAGATAAGACTGTGGTCAGTTGGACAGTTTCTAGTTTCTAGGTCAGACTGCGGTCAGTTTGTCAGATTCTGGTTATCTTGCTCGGACTGTAGTCAGTTGGTCAGTTTCTGGTTTCTAGATCAGCCTGTGGTCAGTTGGTCAGTTTCTGCTTGTCTCGGTCGGACTGTGGTCAGTTGGTCAGTTTCTGGTTGTCTCGGTCAGACTGTGGTCAGTTTGTCAGATTCTGGTTCATCGGTCAGACTGTGGTCAGTTGCTCAGTTTCTGGTTTCTAGGTCAGACTGTGGTCAGTTGGTCAGTTTCGGGTTGCCTCTGTCAGATTGTTGTCAGTTGGTCAGTTTCTGGTTTCTCGGTCAGACTGTGGTCAATTGGTCAGTTTCTTTCTGCTTGCTAGGTCAGACTGTGGTCCGTTGCTCAGTTTCTGGTTGTCTCGGTCAGTTTGTGTTTAGTTGGTCAGTTTCTGGTTTCTAGGTCAGACTATTGTCAGTTGGTCAGTTTCTGGTTTCTAGATCAGACTGTGGTCCGTTGCTCAGTTTCTGGTTGTCTCGGTCAGATTGTGGTTAGTTGGTCAGTTTCTGGTTTATTGATCAGACTGTGGTCAGTTGCTCAGTTTCTGGTTTCAAGGACAGACTGTGGTCAGTTGGTCAGATTCGGGTTGTCTCGGTGAGACTGTGGTCCGTTGCTCAGTTGCTGGTTTCTAGGTCAGACTTCGGTCAGTTGGTAAGTTGCTGGTTGCTCGGTGAGACTTTGGTCAGTTGCTCAGTTCCTAGTTTCGAGGTCAGGCTGCGGTCAGTTGTTCAGTTGCTGCTTGCTCGGCCAGACTGTGGTCAGTTGCTCAGTTACTGATTTCTAGATCAGACTGCGATCAGTTGTTCAGTTGCTGCTTGCTCGGCCAGACTGTGGTCAGTTGGTCAGTTGCATATTTCTAGTTCAGACTGTGGTCAGTTGCGCAGTTTCGGGTTGTCGCAGTCAGACTGCGGTCAGTTTCTGGTTCCTAGGTCAGACTGCGGTCACATGGACAGTTTCCGGTTGCTCAGTCAGGCTGTGGTCAGATGCTAAGTTTTGGGTTGACTCGGTCTGACCGTGGTCAGTTGCTCAGTTTCTGGTTGTCTCGCTCGGACTGTGGTCAGTTGGTCAGTTTCTGGTTTCCAGGTCAAACTGTAGTCAGTTGACCTGTTTCTGGTTGCCTCGCTCGGATTGTGGTCCGTTGGTCAGTTTCTGGTTTCTAGGTCAGACTGTGGTCAGTTGGTCAGTTTCTGGTTGTCTCGGTCGGACAGTGGTCAGTTGGTCAGTTTCTGGTTGTCTCGGTCAGACTGTGGTCATTTGGTCAGTTTCTGCTTGTATCGGTCAGACTGTGGTCAGTTGGTCAGCTTCTGGTTTCTGGGTCAGACTGTGGTCAGTTGGACAGTTTCTGGCTTCTAGCTCAGACTGGGGTCAGTTTGTCAGTTTCTGGTTGTCTCGGTCGGACTGTGGTCAGTTGGTCAGTTTCTGCTTGTCTCGGTCAGATTGTGGTTAGTTGGTCAGTTTCTGGTTTCGAGATCAGACTGTGGTCAGTTGCTCAGTTTCTTGTTTCAAGGACAGACTGTGGTCAGTTGGTCAGTTTCGGGTTTCTCGGTCAGACTGTGGTCAGTTGGTCATTTTCTGGTTTATAGGTCAGACTGTGGTCAGTTGCTCAGTTTCTGGTTTCTAGGTCAGACTGTGGTCAGTTGGTCAATTTCGGCTTGCCTCTGTCAGACTGTTGTCAGTTGGTCAGTTTCTCGTTTCTCGGTCAGACTGTGGTCAATTGGTCAGTTTCTGGTTGCGAGGTCAGACTGTGGTCAGTTGCTCAGTTTCTGGTTGTCTCGGTCAGATTGTGGTTAGTTGGTCAGTTTCTGGTTTCTAGATCAGACTGTGGTCAGTTGCTCCGTTTCTGGTTGTCTCGGTCAGATTGTGGTTAGTTGGTCAGTTTCTGGATTCTAGATCAGACTGTGGTTAGTTGGTCAGTTTCATATTTATAGATCATACTGTGATCAGTTGCTCAATTTCTGGTTTATTGGTCAGACTTCGGTGAGTTGTTCAGTTTCTGGTTGTCTCGGTCAGACTGTGGTCAGTTGGTCAGTTTCTGGTTTCTAGATCAGACTGTGGTCAGTTGGTCAGTTTCTGCTTGCCGCGCTCGGACTGTGGTCAGTAGCTCAGTTTCTGGTTTCTCGGTAAGACTGTGGTCAGTTGGACAGTTTCTAGTTTCTAGGTCAGACTGGGGTCAGTTTCTGGTTTTCTTGGTCGGACTGTGGTCAGTTGGTCAGTTTCTGGTTTCTAGATCAGACTGTGTTCAGTTGGTCAATTTCCGGTTGCTCAGTCAGGCTGTGGTCAGTTGCTCAGTTTTGGGTTGACTCAGTCTGACTGTGGTCAGTTGGTCAGTTTCTGGTTGTCTCGCTCGGACTGTGGTCATTTGGTCAGTTTCTGGTTTCCAGGTCAGACTGTGGTCAGTTGGTCAGCTTCTGTTTTCTCGGTAAGATTGTGGTCATTTGGTCTGTTTCGCATTGTCTCGGTCAGACTGTGGTCAGTTGCTCAGTTTCTGGTTGTCTCGGTCAAATTGTGGTTAGTTGGCCAGTTGCTGGATTCTAGATCAGACTGTGGTCAGTTGCTCTGTTTCTGGTTGGCATGGAGACTGTGATGATTTGTTCTGTTGCTGGATCCTAAGTCAGGCGGTGGTCATTTGGTCAGTTGCTGGTTGCTCGGTGAGACTTTGGTCAGTTGCTCAGTTCCTAGTTTCTCGGTCATGCTGCGGTCAGTTGTTCAGTTGCTGCTTGCTCGGCCAGACTGTGGTCAGTTGCTCAGTTACTGATTTCTAGATCAGACTGCGGTCAGTTGTTCAGTTGCTGCTTGCTCGGCCAGACTATGGTCAATTGCTCAGTTAGAGATTTCTAGTTCAGACTGTGGTCAGTTGCTCAGTTTCGGGTTGTCTCAGTCAGACTGCGGTCAGTTTCTGGTTCCTAGGTCAGACTGCGGTCACATGGACAGTTTCCGGTTGCTCAGTCAGGCTGTGGTCAGATGCTAAGTTTTGGGTTGACTCGGTCTGACCGTGGTCAGTTGCTCAGTTTCTGGTTGTCTCGCTCGGACTGTGGTCAGTTGGTCAGTTTCTGGTTTCCAGGTCAAACTGTAGTCAGTTGGCCTGTTTCTGGTTGCCTCGCTCGGATTGTGGTCCGTTGGTCAGTTTCTGGTTTCTAGGTCAGACTGTGGTCAGTTGGTCAGTTTCTGGTTGTCTCGGTCGGACAGTGGTCAGTTGGTCAGTTTCTGGTTGTCTCGGTCAGACTGTGGTCATTTGGTCAGTTTCTGCTTGTATCGGTCAGACTGTGGTCAGTTGGTCAGCTTCTGGTTTCTGGGTCAGACTGTGGTCAGTTGGACAGTTTCTGGCTTCTAGCTCAGACTGGGGTCAGTTGGTCAGTTTCTGGTTTCTAGGTCAGACAATAGTCAGTTGGTCAGTTTCTGGTTTCTAGATCAGACTGTGGTCAGTTGGTCAGTTTCGGGTTTCTCGGTCAGACTGTGGTCAGTTGGTCATTTTCTGGTTTATAGGTCAGACTGTGGTCAGTTGCTCAGTTTCTGGTTTCTAGGTCAGACTGTGGTCAGTTGGTCAATTTCGGCTTGCCTCTGTCAGACTGTTGTCAGTTGGTCAGTTTCTCGTTTCTCGGTCAGACTGTGGTCAATTGGTCAGTTTCTGGTTGCGAGGTCAGACTGTGGTCAGTTGCTCAGTTTCTGGTTGTCTCGGTCAGATTGTGGTTAGTTGGTCAGTTTCTGGTTTCTAGATCAGACTGTGGTCAGTTGCTCAGTTTCTTGTTTCTAGGACAGACTGTGGTCAGTTGGTCACTTTCGGGTTGTCTCGGTGAGACTGTGGTCAGTTGCTCCGTTTCTGGTTGTCTCGGTCAGATTGTGGTTAGTTGGTCAGTTTCTGGATTCTAGATCAGACTGTGGTTAGTTGGTCAGTTTCATATTTATAGATCATACTGTGATCAGTTGCTCAATTTCTGGTTTATTGGTCAGACTTCGGTGAGTTGTTCAGTTTCTGGTTGTCTCGGTCAGACTGTGGTCAGTTGGTCAGTTTCTGGTTTCTAGATCAGACTGTGGTCAGTTGGTCAGTTTCTGCTTGCCGCGCTCGGACTGTGGTCAGTAGCTCAGTTTCTGGTTTCTCGGTAAGACTGTGGTCAGTTGGACAGTTTCTAGTTTCTAGGTCAGACTGGGGTCAGTTTCTGGTTTTCTTGGTCGGACTGTGGTCAGTTGGTCAGTTTCTGGTTTCTAGATCAGACTGTGTTCAGTTGGTCAATTTCCGGTTGCTCAGTCAGGCTGTGGTCAGTTGCTCAGTTTTGGGTTGACTCAGTCTGACTGTGGTCAGTTGGTCAGTTTCTGGTTGTCTCGCTCGGACTGTGGTCAGTTGGTCAGTTTTTGGTTTCCAGGTCAGACTGTGGTCAGTTGGTCAGCTTCTGTTTTCTCGGTAAGATTGTGGTCATTTGGTCTGTTTCGCATTGTCTCGGTCAGACTGTGGTCAGTTGCTCAGTTTCTGGTTGTCTCGGTCAAATTGTGGTTAGTTGGCCAGTTGCTGGATTCTAGATCAGACTGTGGTCAGTTGCTCTGTTTCCGGTTGGCATGGAGACTGTGATGATTTGTTCTGTTGCTGGATCCTAAGTCAGGCTGTGGTCATTTGGTCAGTTGCTGGTTGCTCGGTGAGACTTTGGTCAGTTGCTCAGTTCCTAGTTTCTAGGTCATGCTGCGGTCAGTTGTTCAGTTGCCGCTTGCTTAGCCAGACTGTGGTCAGTTGCTCAGTTACTGATTTCTAGATCAGACTGCGGTCAGTTGTTCAGTTGCTGCTTGCTCGGCCAGACTGTGGTCAGTTGCTCAGTTACAGATTTCTAGTTCAGACTGTGGTCAGTTGCTCAGTTTCGGGTTGTCTCAGTCAGACTGCGGTCAGTTTCTGGTTCCTAGGTCAGACTGCGGTCACATGGACAGTTTCCGGTTGCTCAGTCAGGCTGTGGTCAGATGCTAAGTTTTGGGTTGACTCGGTCTGACCGTGGTCAGTTGCTCAGTTTCTGGTTGTCTCGCTCGGACTGTGGTCAGTTGGTCAGTTTCTGGTTTCCAGGTCAGACTGTAGTCAGTTGGCCTGTTTCTGGTTATCTCGCTCGGATTGTGGTCAGTTGGTCAGTTTCTGGTTTCTAGGTCAGACTGTGGTCATTTGGTCAGTTTCTGGTTGTCTCGGTCGGACAGTGGTCAGTTGGTCAGTTTCTGGTTGTCTCGGTCAGACTGTGGTCAGTTGGTCAGTTTCTGGTTGTCTCGGTCAGACTGTGTTCAGTTGGTCAGCTACTGGTTTCTGGGTGAGACTGTGGTCAGTTGGTCAGGTTCTGATTGTCTCGGTCAGATTGTGGTCAGTTGGTTAGTTTCTGGTTTATAGGTCAGACTGTGGTCAGTTGCTCAATTTCTGATTAATAGGTCAGAATGTGGTCAGTTGCTCAGTTTCTGGTTACTAGTTCAGTCTCTGGTCAGTTGGTCATTTCGGCTTGTCTCGGTCAGACTGTGGTCAATTGGTCAGTTTCGGGTTGTCTCTGTCAGAATGTGGTCAATTGGTCAGTTTCTGGTTTTCTCGGTCGCACAGTGGTCAGTTGGTCAGTTTCTGGTTTCTCAGTCAGAGTGTGGTCACTTGGTCAGTTTCTAGTTGTCTTGGTCAGACTGTGTTCAGTTGGTCCGTTTCCGGTTTCTGGGTCAGACTGGGGTCAGTTTGTCAGTTTCTGGTTTTCTTGGTCGGACTGTGGTCAGTTGGTCAGTTTCTGGTTTCTAGGTCAGACTGTGGTCAGTTGGTCAATTTCGGCTTGCCTCTGTCAGACTGTTGTCAGTTGGTCAGTTTCTGGTTTCTCGGTCAGACTGTGGTCAATTGGTCAGTTTCTGGTTGCGAGGTCAGACTGTGGTCATTTGCTCAGTTTCTGGTTCTCTCGCTCAGATTCTGGTTAGTTGTTCAGTTTCTGGTTTCTAGATCAGACTGTGGTCAGTTGTTCAGTTTCTTGTTTTCAGAACAGACTGTGGTCATTTTCTCAGTTTCGGGTTGTCTCGGTGAGACTGTGGTCAGTTGCTCCGTTTCTGGTTGTCTCGGCCAGATTGTGGTTAGTTGGTCAGTTTCTGGATTCTAGATCAGACTGTGGTCAGTTGGTCAGTTTCTGGTTTATAGATCAGACTGTGATCAGTTGCTCAATTTCTGGTTTATTGGTCAGACTTCGGTGAGTTGGTCAGTTTCTGGTTGTCTCGGCCAGAGTGTGGTCACTTGGTCAGTTTCTGGTTTATAGGTCAGACTGTGTTCAGTTGCTCAGTTTCTGGTTTCTAGGTCAGACTGTGGTCAGTTGGTCAATTTCGGCTTGCCTCTGTCAGACTATTGTCAGTTGGTCAGTTTCTGGTTTCTCGGTCAGACATGTGGTCAATTGGTCAGTTTCTGGTTGTCTCGGTCAGATTGTGGTTAGTTGGTCAGTTTCTGGTTTCTAGGTCAGACTGTGGTCAGTTGGTCAATTTCGGGTTGTCTCGGTCATACTGTGGTCAATTGGTCAGTTTCGGCTTGCCTCTGTCAGAATGTTGTCAGTTGGTCAGTTTCTCGTTTCTCGGTCAGACTGTGGTCAATTGGTCAGTTTCTGGTGTCGAGGTCAGACTGTGGTCAGTTGCTCAGTTTTTGGCTGTCTCGGTCAGATTGTGGTTAGTTGGTCATTTTCTGGTTTCTAGATCAGACTGTGGTCAGTTGCTCAATTTCTTGTTTCTAGGACAGACCGTGGTCAGTTGGTCAGTTTCGGGTTGTCTCGGTGAGACTGTGGTCAGTTGCTCCGTTTCTGGTTGTCTCGGTCAGATTGTGGTTAGTTGGTCATTTTCTGATTCTAGATCAGACTGCGGTCAGTTGGTCATTTTCTGGTTTATAGATCAGACTATGGTCAGTTGCTCAATTTCTGGTTTATTGGTCAGACTTCGGTGAGTTGGTCAGTTTCTGGTTGTCTCGGTCAGACTGTGGTCAGTTGGTCAGTTTCTGGTTTCTAGATCAGACTGTGGTCAGTTGGTCAGTTTCTGCTTGCCTCGCTCGGACTGTGGTCAGTAGCTCAG
This sequence comes from Pristiophorus japonicus, assembly GCF_044704955.1. NCBI lineage: Eukaryota > Metazoa > Chordata > Chondrichthyes > Pristiophoridae > Pristiophorus > Pristiophorus japonicus. The sequence continues at coordinate 957,229 of NW_027254846.1, read as the reverse complement.
TTTCTGGTTTCTAGGTAAGACTGTGGTCAGTTGGATAGTTTCTAGTTTTTAGGTCAGACTGGGGTCAGCTTGTCAGTTTCTAGTTTTCTTGGTCGGACTGTGGTCAGTTGGTCAGTTTCTGGTTTCTATGTCAGACTATTGTCAGTTGGTCAGTTTCTGGTTTCTAGATCAGCCTGTGGTCAGTTGGTCAATTTCCGGTTGCTCAGTCAGGCTGTGGTCAGTTGCTCAGTTTTGGGTTGACTCGGTCTGACTGTGGTCAGTTGGTCAGTTTCTGGTTGTCTCGCTCGGACTGTGGTCAGTTGGTCAGTTTCTGGTTTCCAGGTCAGACTGTGGTCAGTTGGTCAGCTTCTGTTTTCTCGGTAAGATTGTGGTCATTTGGTCTGTTTCGCATTGTCTCCGTGAGACTGTGGTCAGTTGCTCAGTTTCTGGTTGTCTCGGTCAGATTGTGGTTAGTTGGCCAGTTTCTGGATTCTACATCAGACTGTGGTCAGTTGGTCAGTTTCTGATTTATATGTCAGACTGCGGTCAGTTGGTCAGTTTCTGGTTTCTCAGTCAGAGTGTGGTCACTTGGTCAGTTTCTAGTTGTCTTGGTCAGACTCTGGTCAGTTGGTCCGTTTCCGGTTTCTGGGTCAGACTGGGGTCAGTTTGTCAGTTTCTGGTTTTCTTGGTCGGACTGTGGTCAGTTGGTCAGTTTCTGGTTTCTAGGTCAGACAATAGTCAGTTGGTCAATTTCGGCTTGCCTCTGTCAGACTGTTGTCAGTTGGTCAGTTTCTGGTTGTCTCGGTCAGACTGTGGTCAATTGGAAATTTTCTGGTTTATAGGTCAGACTGTGGTCAGTTGCTCAGTTTCTGGTTTCTAGGTCAGACTGTGGTCAGTTGGTCAATTTCTGGTTTCTAGGTCAGACTGTGGTCAGTTGGTCAATTTCGGCTTGCCTCTGTCAGACTGTTGTCAGTTGGTCAGTTTCTGGTTTCTCGGTCAGACTGTAGTCAATTGGTCAGTTTCTGGTTGCGAGGTCAGACTGTGGTCATTTGCTCAGTTTCTGGTTGTCTCGGTCAGATTGTGGTTAGTTGGTCAGTTTCTGGTTTCTAGATCAGACTGTGGTCAGTTGTTCAGTTTCTTGTTTCCAGGACAGACTGTGGTCATTTTCTCAGTTTCGGGTTGTCTCGGTGAGACTGTGGTCAGTTGCTCCGTTTCTGGTTGTCTCGGTCAGATTGTGGTTAGTTGGTCAGTTTCTGGATTCTAGATCAGACTGTGGTCAGTTGGTCAGTTTCTGGTTTATAGATCAGACTGTGATCAGTTGCTCAATTTCTGGTTTATTGGTCAGACTTCGGTGAGTTGGTCAGTTTCTGGTTGTCTCGGTCAGAGTGTGGTCACTTGGTCAGTTTCTGGTTTATAGGTCAGACTGTGGTCAGTTGCTCAGTTTCTGGTTTCTAGGTCAGACTGTGGTCAGTTGGTCAATTTCGGCTTGCCTCTGTCAGACTATTGTCAGTTGGTCAGTTTCTGGTTTCTCGGTCAGACATGTGATCAATTGGTCAGTTTCTGGTTGCGAGGTCAGACTGTGGTCAGTTGCTCAGTTCCTAGTTTCTAGGTCATGCTGCGGTCAGTTGTTCCGTTGCTGCTTGCTTAGCCAGACTGTGGTCAATTGCTCAGTTACTGATTTCTAGATCAGACTGCGGTCAGTTGTTCAGTTGCTGCTTGCTCGGCCAGACTGTGGTCATTTGCTCAGTTTCTGGTTGTCTCGGTCAGATTGTGGTTAGTTGGTCAGTTTCTGGTTTCTAGATCAGACTGTGGTCAGTTGTTCAGTTTCTTGTTTCCAGGACAGACTGTGGTCATTTTCTCAGTTTCGGGTTGTCTCGGTGAGACTGTGGTCAGTTGCTCCGTTTCTGGTTGTCTCGGTCAGATTGTGGTTAGTTGGTCAGTTTCTGGATTCTAGATCAGACTGTGGTCAGTTGGTCAGTTTCTGGTTTATAGATCAGACTGTGATCAGTTGCTCAATTTCTGGTTTATTGGTCAGACTTCGGTGAGTTGGTCAGTTTCTGGTTGTCTCGGTCAGAGTGTGGTCACTTGGTCAGTTTCTGGTTTATAGGTCAGACTGTGGTCAGTTGCTCAGTTTCTGGTTTCTAGGTCAGACTGTGGTCAGTTGGTCAATTTCGGCTTGCCTCTGTCAGACTGTTGTCAGTTGGTCAGTTTCTGGTTGTCTCGGTCAGACTGTGGTCAATTGGAAATTTTCTGGTTTATAGGTCAGACTGTGGTCAGTTGCACAGTTTCTGGTTTCTAGGTCAGACTGTGGTCAGTTGGTCAATTTCTGGTTTCTAGGTCAGACTGTGGTCAGTTGGTCAATTTCGGCTTGCCTCTGTCAGACTGTTGTCAGTTGGTCAGTTTCTGGTTTCTCGGTCAGACTGTAGTCAATTGGTCAGTTTCTGGTTGCGAGGTCAGACTGTGGTCATTTGCTCAGTTTCTGGTTGTCTCGGTCAGATTGTGGTTAGTTGGTCAGTTTCTGGTTTCTAGATCAGACTGTGGTCAGTTGTTCAGTTTCTTGTTTCCAGGACAGACTGTGGTCATTTTCTCAGTTTCGGGTTGTCTCGGTGAGACTGTGGTCAGTTGCTCCGTTTCTGGTTGTCTCGGTCAGATTGTGGTTAGTTGGTCAGTTTCTGGATTCTAGATCAGACTGTGGTCAGTTGGTCAGTTTCTGGTTTATAGATCAGACTGTGATCAGTTGCTCAATTTCTGGTTTATTGGTCAGACTTCGGTGAGTTGGTCAGTTTCTGGTTGTCTCGGTCAGAGTGTGGTCACTTGGTCAGTTTCTGGTTTATAGGTCAGACTGTGGTCAGTTGCTCAGTTTCTGGTTTCTAGGTCAGACTGTGGTCAGTTGGTCAATTTCGGCTTGCCTCTGTCAGACTATTGTCAGTTGGTCAGTTTCTGGTTTCTCGGTCAGACATGTGATCAATTGGTCAGTTACTGGTTGCGAGGTCAGACTGTGGTCAGTTGCTCAGTTCCTAGTTTCTAGGTCATGCTGCGGTCAGTTGTTCAGTTGCTGCTTGCTTAGCCAGACTGTGGTCAATTGCTCAGTTACTGATTTCTAGATCAGACTGCGGTCTGTTGTTCAGTTGCTGCTTGCTCGGCCAGACTGTGGTCAGTTGCTCAGTTACAGATTTCTAGTTCAGACTGTGGTCAGTTGCTCAGTTTCGGGTTGTCTCAGTCAGACTGCGGTCAGTTTCTGGTTCCTAGGTCAGACTGCGGTCACATGGACAGTTTCCGGTTGCTCAGTCAGGCTGTGGTCAGATGCTAAGTTTTGGGTTGACTCGGTCTGACCGTGGTCAGTTGCTCAGTTTCTGGTTGTCTCGCTCGGACTGTGGTCAGTTGGTCAGTTTCTGGTTTCCAGGTCAGACTGTAGTCAGTTGGCCTGTTTCTGGTTATCTCGCTCGGATTGTGGTCAGTTGGTCAGTTTCTGGTTTCTAGGTCAGACTGTGGTCAGTTGGTCAGTTTCTGGTTGTCTCGGTCGGATAGTGGTCAGTTGGTCAGTTTCTGGTTGTCTCGGTCAGACTGTGGTCAGTTGGTCAGTTTCTGGTTGTCTCGGTCAGACTGTGTTCAGTTGGTCAGCTTCTGGTTTCTGGGTGAGACTGTGGTCAGTTGGTCAGGTTCTGATTGTCTCGATCAGATTGTGGTCAGTTGGTCAGTTTCTGGTTTATAGGTCAGACTGTGGTCAGTTGCTCAATTTCTGATTAATAGGTCAGAATGTGGTCAGTTGCTCAGTTTCTGGTTACTAGTTCAGACTCTGGTCAGTTGGTCATTTCGGCTTGTCTCGGTCAGACTGTGGTCAATTGGTCAGTTTCGGGTTGTCTCTGTCAGACTGTTGTCAGTTGGTCAGTTTCTGGTTTCTCGGTCAGACTGTGGTCAATTGGTCAGTTTCTGGTTTTCTCGGTCAGACAGTGGTCAGTTGGTCAGTTTCTGGTTTCGCAGTCAGAGTGTGGTCACTTGGTCAGTTTCTAGTTGTCTTGGTCAGACTGTGGTCAGTTGGTCCGTTTCCGGTTTCTGGGTCAGACTGGGGTCAGTTTGTCAGTTTCTGGTTTTCTTGGTCGGACTGTGGTCAGTTGGTCAGTTTCTGGTTTCTAGGTCAGACAATAGTCAGTTGGTCAGTTTCTGGTTTCTAGATCAGACTGTGGTCAGTTGGTCAGTTTCTGCTTGTCTCGGTCGGACTGTGGTCAGTTGGTCAGTTTCTGGTTGTCTCGGTCAGACTGTTCAGTTGGTCATTTTCTGGTTTATAGGTCAGACTGTGGTCAGTTGCTCAGTTTCTGGTTTCTAGGTCAGACTGTGGTCAGTTGGTCAATTTCGGCTTGCCTCTGTCAGACTGTTGTCAGTTGGTCAGTTTCTGGTTTCTCGGTCAGACTGTGGTCAATTGGTCAGTTTCTGGTTGCGAGGTCAGACTGTGGTCATTTGCTCAGTTTCAGGTTGTCTCGGTCAGATTGTGGTTAGTTGGTCAGTTTCTGGTTTCTAGATCAGACTGTGGTCAGTTGTTCAATTTCTTGTTTCCAGGACAGACTGTGGTCATTTTCTCAGTTTCGGGTTGTCTCGGTGAGACTGTGGTCAGTTGCTCCGTTTCTGGTTGTCTCGGTCAGATTGTGGTTAGTTGGTCAGTTTCTGGATTCTAGATCAGACTGTGGTCAGTTGGTCAGTTTCTGGTTTATAGATCAGACTGTGATCAGTTGCTCAATTTCTGGTTTATTGGTCAGACTTCGGTGAGTTGGTCAGTTTCTGGTTGTCTCGGTCAGAGTGTGGTCACTTGGTCAGTTTCTGGTTTATAGGTCAGACTGTGGTCAGTTGCTCAGTTTCTGGTTTCTAGGTCAGACTGTGGTCAGTTGGTCAATTTCGGCTTGCCTCTGTCAGACTATTGTCAGTTGGTCAGTTTCTGGTTTCTCGGTCAGACATGTGGTCAATTGCTCAGTTTCTGGTTGTCTCGGTCAGATTGTGGTTAGTTGGTCAGTTTCTGGTTTCTAGGTCAGACTGTGGTCAGTTGGTCAATTTCGGGTTGTCTCGGTCATACTGTGGTCAATTGGTCAGTTTCGGCTTGCCTCTGTCAGAATGTTGTCAGTTGGTCAGTTTCTCGTTTCTCGGTCAGACTGTGGTCAATTGGTCAGTTTCTGGTTGCGAGGTCAGACTGTGGTCAGTTGCTCAGTTTCTGGCTGTCTCGGTCAGATTGTGGTTAGTTGGTCATTTTCTGGTTTCTAGATCAGACTGTGGTCAGTTGCTCAATTTCTTGTTTCTAGGACAGACTGTGGTCAGTTGGTCAGTTTCGGGTTGTCTCGGTGAGACTGTGGTCAGTTGCTCCGTTTCTGGTTGTCTCGGTCAGATTGTGGTTAGTTGGTTATTTTCTGGATTCTAGATCAGACTGCGGTCAGTTGGTCATTTTCTGGTTTATAGATCAGACTATGGTCAGTTGCTCAATTTCTGGTTTATTGGTCAGACTTCGGTGAGTTGGTCAGTTTATGGTTGTCTCGGTCAGACTGTGGTCAGTTGGTCAGTTTCTGGTTTCTAGATCAGACAGTGGTCAGTTGGTCAGATTCTGCTTGCCTCGCTCGGACTGTGGTCAGTAGCTCAGTTTCTGGTTTCTAGGTAAGACTGTGGTCAGTTGTATAGTTTCTAGTTTTTAGGTCAGACTGGGGTCAGCTTGTCAGTTTCTAGTTTTCTTGGTCGGACTGTGGTCAGTTGGTCAGTTTCTGGTTTCTAGGTCAGACTATTGTCAGTTGGTCAGTTTCTGGTTTCTAGATCAGCCTGTGGTCAGTTGGTCAATTTCCGGTTGCTCAGTCAGGCTGTGGTCAGTTGCTCAGTTTTGGGTTGACTCGGTCTGACTGTGGTCAGTTGGTCAGTTTCTGGTTGTCTCGCTCGGACTGTGGTCAGTTGGTCAGTTTCTGGTTTCCAGGTCAGACTGTGGTCAGTTGTTCAGCTTCTGTTTTCTCGGTAAGATTGTGGTCATTTGGTCTGTTTCGCATTGTCTCCGTGAGACTGTGGTCAGTTGCTCAGTTTCTGGTTGTCTCTGTCAGATTGTGGTTAGTTGGCCAATTTCTGGATTCTACATCAGACTGTGGTCAGTTGGTCAGTTTCTGATTTATATGTCAGACTGCGGTCAGTTGGTCAGTTTCTGGTTTCTCAGTCAGAGTGTGGTCACTTGGTCAGTTTCTAGTTGTCTTGGTCAGACTGTGGTCAGTTGGTCCGTTTCCGGTTTCTGAGTCAGACTGGGTTCAGTTTGTCAGTTTCTGGTTTTCTTGGTCGGACTGTGGTCAGTTGGTCAGTTTCTGGTTTCTAGGTCAGACAATAGTCAGTTGGTCAGTTTCTGGTTTCTAGATCAGACTGTGGTCAGTTGGTCAGTTTCTGCTTGTCTCGGTCGGACTGTGGTCAGTTGGTCAGTTTCTGGTTGTCTCGGTCAGACTGTGGTCAGTTGGTCATTTTCTGGTTTATAGGTCAGACTGTGGTCAGTTGCTCAGTTTCTGGTTTCTAGGTCAGACTGTGGTCAGTTGGTCAATTTCGGCTTGCCTCTGTCAGACTGTTGTCAGTTGGTCAGTTTCTGGTTTCTCGGTCAGACTGTGGTCAATTGGTCAGTTTCTGATTGCGAGGTCAGACTGTGGTCATTTGCTCAGTTTCTGGTTGTCTCGCTCAGATTCTGGTTAGTTGGTCAGTTTCTGGTTTCTAGATCAGACTGTGGTCAGTTGTTCAGTTTCTTGTTTCCAGGACAGACTGTGGTCAGTTTCTCAGTTTCGGGTTGTCTCGGTGAGACTGTGGTCAGTTGCTCCGTTTCTGGTTGTCTCGGTCAGATTGTGGTTAGTTGGTCAGTTTCTGGATTCTAGATCAGACTGTGGTCAGTTGGTCAGTTTCTGGTTTATAGATCAGACTGTGATCAGTTGCTCAATTTCTGGTTTATTGGTCAGACTTCGGTGAGTTGGTCAGTTTCTGGTTGTCTCGGTCAGAGTGTGGTCACTTGCTCAGTTTCTGGTTTCTAGGTCAGACTGTGGTCAGTTGGTCAATTTCGGCTTGCCTCTGTCAGACTATTGTCAGTTGGTCAGTTTCTGGTTTCTCGGTCAGACATGTGGTCAATTGGTCAGTTTCTGGTTGCGAGGTCAGACTGTGGTCAGTTGCTCAGTTTCTGATTGTCTCGGTCAGATTGTGGTTAGTTGGTCAGTTTCTGGTTTCTAGGTCAGACTGTGGTCAGTTGGTCAATTTCGGGTTGTCTCGGTCATACTGTGGTCAATTGGTCAGTTTCGGCTTGCCTCTGTCAGAATGTTGTCAGTTGGTCAGTTTCTCGTTTCTCGGTCAGACTGTGGTCAATTGGTCAGTTTCTGGTTGCAAGGTCAGACTGTGGTCAGTTGCTCAGTTTCTGGCTGTCTCGGTCAGATTGTGGTTAGTTGGTCATTTTCTGGTTTCTAGATCAGACTGTGGTCAGTTGCTCAATTTCTTGTTTCTAGGACAGACTGTGGTCAGTTGGTCAGTTTCGGGTTGTCTCGGTGAGACTGTGTTCAGTTGCTCCGTTTCTGGTTGTCTCGGTCAGATTGTGGTTAGTTGGTCATTTTCTGGATTCTAGATCAGACTGCGGTCAGTTGGTCATTTTCTGGTTTATAGATCAGACTATGGTCAGTTGCTCAATTTCTGGTTTATTGGTCAGACTTCGGTGAGTTGGTCAGTTTCTGGTTGTCTCGGTCAGACTGTGGTCAGTTGGTCAGTTTCTGGTTTCTAGATCAGACTGTGGTCAGTTGGTCAGTTTCTGCTTGCCTCGCTCGGACTGTGGTCAGTAGCTCAGTTTCTGGTTTCTAGGTAAGACTGTGGTCAGTTGGATAGTTTCTAGTTTTTAGGTCAGACTGGGGTCAGCTTGTCAGTTTCTGGTTTTCTTGGTCGGACTGTGGTCAGTTGGTCAGTTTCTGGTTTCTAGGTCAGACTATTGACAGTTGGTCAGTTTCTGGTTTCTAGATCAGCCTGTGGTCAGTTGGTCAATTTCCGGTTGCTCAGTCAGGCTGTGGTCAGTTACTCAGTTTTGGGTTGACTCGGTCTGACTGTGGTCAGTTGGTCAGTTTCTGGTTGTCTCGCTCGGACTGTGGTCAGTTTGTCAGTTTCTGGTTTCCAGGTCAGACTGTGGTCAGTTGGTCAGCTTCTGTTTTCTCGGTAAGATTGTGGTCATTTGGTCTGTTTCGCATTGTCTCCGTGAGACTGTGGTCAGTTGCTCAGTTTCTGGTTGTCTCGGTCAGATTGTGGTTAGTTGGCCAGTTTCTGGATTCTACATCAAACTGTGGTCAGTTGGTCAGTTTCTGATTTATATGTCAGACTGCGGTCAGTTGGTCAGTTTCTGGTTTCTCAGTCAGAGTGTGGTCACTTGGTCAGTTTCTAGTTGTCTTGGTCAGACTGTGGTCAGTTGGTCCGTTTCCGGTTTCTGGGTCAGACTGGGGTCAGTTTGTCAGTTTCTGGTTTTCTTGGTCGGACTGTGGTCAGTTGGTCAGTTTCTGGTTTCTAGGTCAGACAATAGTCAGTTGGTCAGTTTCTGGTTTCTAGATCAGACTGTGGTCAGTTGGTCAGTTTCTGCTTGTCTCGGTCGGACTGTGGTCAGTTGGTCAGTTTCTGTGGTTGTCTCGGTCAGACTATGGTCAGTTGGTCATTTTCTGGTTTATAGGTCAGACTGTGGTCAGTTGCTCAGTTTCTGGTTTCTAGGTCAGACTGTGGTCAGTTGGTCAATTTCGGCTTGCCTCTGTCAGACTGTTGTCAGTTGGTCAGTTTCTGGTTTCTCGTTCAGACTGTGGTCAATTGGTCAGTTTCTGATTGCGAGGTCAGACTGTGGTCATTTGCTCAGTTTCTGGTTGTCTCGGTCAGATTGTGGTTAGTTGGTCAGTTTCTGGTTTCTAGATCAGACTGTGGTCAGTTGTTCAGTTTCTTGTTTCCACGACAGACTGTGGTCATTTTCTCAGTTTCGGGTTGTCTCGGTGAGACTGTGGTCAGTTGCTCCGTTTCTGGTTGTCTCGGTCAGATTGTGGTTAGTTGGTCAGTTTCTGGATTCTAGATCAGACTGTGGTCAGTTGGTCAGTTTCTGGTTTATAGATCGGACTGTGATCAGTTGCTCAATTTCTGGTTTATTGGTCAGACTTCGGTGAGTTGGTCAGTTTCTGGTTGTCTCGGTCAGAGTGTGATCACTTGGTCAGTTTCTGGTTTATAGGTCAGACTGTGGTCAGTTGCTCAGTTTCTGATTTCTAGGTCAGACTGTGGTCAGTTGGTCAATTTCGGCTTGCCTCTGTCAGACTATTGTCAGTTGGTCAGTTTCTGGTTTCTCGGTCAGACATGTGGTCAATTGGTCAGTTTCTGGTTTCGAGGTCAGACTGTGGTCAGTTGCTCAGTTTCTGGTTGTCTCGGTCAGATTGTGGTTAGTTGGTCAGTTTATGGTTTCTAGGTCAGACTGTGGTCAGTTGGTCAATTTCGTGTTGTCTCGTTCATACTGTGGTCAATTGGTCAGTTTCGGCTTGCCTCTGTCAGAATGTTGTCAGTTGGTCAGTTTCTCGTTTCTCGGTCAGACTGTGGTCAATTGGTCAGTTTCTGGTTGCGAGGTCAGACTGTGGTCAGTTGCTCAGTTTCTGGCTGTCTCGGTCAGATTGTGGTTAGTTGGTCATTTTCTGGTTTCTAGATCAGACTGTGGTCAGTTGCTCAATTTCTTGTTTCTAGGACAGACTGTGGTCAGTTGGTCAGTTTCGGGTTGTCTCGGTGAGACTGTGGTCAGTTGCTCCGTTTCTGGTTGTCTCGGTCAGATTGTGGTTAGTTGGTCATTTTCTGGATTCTAGATCAGACTGCGGTCAGTTGGTCATTTTCTGGTTTATAGATCAGACTATGGTCAGTTGCTTAATTTCTGGTTTATTGGTCAGACTTCGGTGAGTTGGTCAGTTTCTGGTTGTCTCGGTCAGACTGTGGTCAGTTGGTCAGTTTCTGGTTTCTAGATCAGACTGTGGTCAGTTGGTCAGTTTCTGCTTGCCTCGCTCGGACTGTGGTCAGTAGCTCAGTTTCTGGTTTCTAGGTAAGACTGTGGTCAGTTGGATAGTTTCTAGTTTTTAGGTCAGACTGGGGTCAGCTTGTCAGTTTCTGGTTTTCTTGGTTGGACTGTGGTCAGTTGGTCAGTTTCTGGTTTCTAGGTCAGACTATTGTCAGTTGGTCAGTTTCTGGTTTCTAGATCAGCCTGTGGTCAGTTGGTCAATTTCCGGTTGCTCAGTCAGGCTGTGGTCAGTTGCTCAGTTTTGGGTTGACTCGGTCTGACTGTGGTCAGTTGGTCAGTTTCTGGTTGTCTCGCTCGGACTGTGGTCAGTTGGTCAGTTTCTGGTTTCCAGGTCAGACTGTGGTCAGTTGGTCAGCTTCTGTTTTCTCGGTAAGATTGTGGTCACTTGGTCTGTTTCGCATTGTCTCGGTGAGACTGTGGTCAGTTGCTCAGTTTCTGGTTGTCTCGGTCAGATTGTGGTTAGTTGGCCAGTTTCTGGATTCTACATCAGACTGTGGTCAGTTGGTCAGTTTCTGGTTTATATATCAGACTGTGGTCAGTTGCTCAATTTCTGGTTTATTGGTCAGACTTCGGTGAGTTGGTCAGTTTCTGGTTGTCTCGGTCAGAGTGTGGTCACTTGGTCAGTTTCTGGTTGTCTCGGTCAGACTGTGGTCAGTTGGTCAGTTTCTGCTTGCCTCGCTCGGACTGTGGTCAGTTGGTCAGTTTCTGGTTTCTAGGTAAGACTGTGGTCAGTTGGACAGTTTCTAGTTTCTAGGTCAGACTGGGGTCAGTTTGTCAGTTTCTGGTTTTTTAGGTCGGACTGTGGTCAGTTGGTCAGTATCTGGTTTCTAGGCAGACTATTGTCAGTTGGTCAGTTTCTGGTTTCTAGATCAGACTGTGGTCAGTTGGTCAGTTTCTGCTTGTCTCGGTCGGACTGTGGTCAGTTGGTCAGTTTATGGTTGTCTCGGTCAGACTGTGTTCAGTTTGTCAGATTCTGGTTTATAGGTCAGACTGTGGTCAGTTGCTCAGTTTCTGGTTTCTAGGTCAGACTGTGGTCAGTTGGTCAGTTTCGGGTTGTCTCGGTCAGACTGTGGTCAATTGGTCAGTTTTGGGTTGCCTCTGTCAGACTGTTGTCAGTTGGTCAGTTTCTGTTTTCTCGGTCAGACTGTGGTAAATTGGTCAGTTTCTTTCTGGTTGCTAGGTCAGACTGTGGTCCGTTGCTCAGTTTCTGGTTGTCTCGGTCAGATTGTGTTTAGTTGGTCAGTTTCTGGTTTCTAGATCAGACTGTGGTCAGTTGCTCAGTTTCTGGTTTCATGGACAAACTGTGGTCAGTTGGTCAGTTTCGGGTTGTCTCGGTGAGACTGTGTTCAGTTGCTCAGTTTCTGGTTTCTAGATCAGACTGTGGTCCGATGCTCAGTTGCTGGATCCTAATCAGGCTGTGGCCATTTGGTCAGTTGCTGGTTGCTCGGTGTGACTTTGGTCAGTTGCTCAGTTACTAGTTTCTAGGTCAGACTGCGGTCAGTTGATCAGTTGCTGCTTGCGCGGCCAGACAGTGGTCAGTTGCTCAGTTACAGGTTTCTAAATCAGACTGTGGTTAGTTGCTCAGTTTCGGGTTGTCTCAGTCAGAATGCGGTCAGTTTCTAATTCCATGGTCAGACTGGACAATTTCCGGTTGCTCAGTCAGGCTGTGGTCAGTTGCTAAGTTTTGGGTTGACTCGGTCTGACCATGGTCAGTTGGTCAGTTTCTGGTTGTCTCGCTCGGACTGTGGTCAGTTGGTCAGTTTCTGGTTTCTAGGTCAGACTGTGGTCAGTTGGTCAGTTTCTGGTTGTCTCGGTCGGACAGTGGTCAGTTGGTCAGTTTCTGGTTGTCTCGGTCAGAATGTGGTCAGATGGTCAGTTTCTGGTTGTATCGGTCAGACTGTGGTCAGTTGGTCAGCTTCTGGTTTCTGGGTCAGACTGTGGTCAGTTGGACAGTTTCTGGCTTCTAGCTCAGACTGGGGTCAGTTTGTCAGTTTCTGGTTGTCTCGGTCGGACTGTGGTCAGTTGGTCAGTTTCTCCTTGTCTCGGTTGGACTGTGGTCAGTTGGTCAGGTTCGGATTGTCTCGGTCAGACTGTGGTCAGTTGGTCAGTTTCTGGTTTATAGGTCAGACTGTGGTCAGTTGCTCAATTTCTGATTAATAGGTCAGACTGTGGTCAGTTGCTCAGTTTCTGGTTACTAGTTCAGACTCTGGTCAGTTGGTCATTTCGGCTTGTCTCGGTAAGACTGTGGTCAATTGGTCAGTTTCGGGTTGTCTCTGTCAGACTGTTGTCAGTTGGTCAGTTTCTGGTTTCTCGGTCAGACTGTGGTCAATTGGTCAGTTTCTGGTTTTCTCGGTCGGACTGTGGTCAGTTGGTCAGTTTCTGGTTTCTCAGTCAGACTGTGGTCACTAGGTCAGTTTCTCGTTGTCTTGGTCAGACTGTGGTCAGTTGGTCCGTTTCTGGTTTCTGGGTCAGACTATGGTCAGTTGGACAGTTTCTGGTTTCTAGGTCAGACTGGGGTCAGTTTGTCAGTTTCTGGTTTTCTTGGTCGGACTGTGGTCAGTTGGTCAGTTTCTGGTTTCTGGGTCAGACAATTGTCAGTTGGTCAGTTTCTGGTTTTTAGATCAGACTGTGGTCAGTTGGTCAGTTTCTGCTTGTCTCGGTCGGACTGTGGTCAGTTGGTCAGTTTCTGGTTGTCTTGGTCAGACTGTGGTCAGTTGGTCATTTTCTGGTTTATAGGTCAGACTGTGGTCAGTTGCTCAGTTTCTGATTTCTAGGTCAGTCTGTGGTCAGTTGGTCAATTTCGGGTTGTCTCGGTCATACTGTGGTCAATTGGTCAGTTTCGGCTTGCCTCTGTCAGACTGTTGTCAGTTGGTCAGTTTCTGGTTTCTCGGTCAGACTGTGGTCAATTGGTCAGTTACTGGTTGCGAGGTCAGACTGTGGTCAGTTGCTCAGTTTCTGGCTGTCTCGGTCAGATTGTGGTTAGTTGGTCATTTTCTGGTTTCTAGATCAGACTGTGGTCAGTTGCTCAGTTTCTTGTATCTAGGACAGACTGTGGTCAGTTGGTCAGTTTCGGGTTGTCTCGGTGAGACTGTGGTCAGTTGCTCCGTTTCTGGTTGTCTCGGTCAGATTGTGGTTAGTTGGTCAGTTTCTGGATTCTAGATCAGACTGTGTTCAGTTGGTCAGTTTCTGGTTTATAGTTCAGACTGTGGTCAGTTGCTCAATTTCTGGTTTATTGGTCAGATTTCGGTGAGTTGGTCAGTTTCTGGTTGTCTCGGTCAGAGTGTGGTCACTTGCTCAGTTTCTGGTTTCTAGGTCAGACTGTGGTCAGTTGGTCAATTTCGGCTTGCCTCTGTCAGACTATTGTCAGTTGGTCAGTTTCTGGTTTCTAGGTCAGACTGGGGTCAGCATGTCAGTTTCTCGTTTTCTTGGTCGGACTGTTGTCAGTTGGTCAGTTTCTGGTTTCTAGGTCAGACTATTGACAGTTGGTCAGTTTTGGTTTCTAGATCAGCCTGTGGTCAGTTGGTCAGCTTCTGTTTTTTCGGTAAGATTGTGGTCATTTGGTCTGTTTCGCATTGTCTCGGTCAGTCTGTGGTCAGTTGCTCAGTTACTGATTTCGAGGTCAGACTGTGGTCAGTTGCTCAGTTTCGGGTTGTCTCGATCAGACTGTGGTCAGTTTCTGGTTCCTAGTTCAGACTGCGGTCAGTTGGACAGTTTCCGGTTGCTCAGTCAGGCTGTGGTCAGTTGCTCAGTTTTGGGTTGACTCGGTCTGACTGTGGTCAGTTGGTCAGTTTCTGGTTGTCTCGCTCGGACTGTAGTCAGTTGGTCAGTTTCTGGTTTCCAGGTCAGACTGTGGTCAGTTGGTCAGTTTCTGGTTGCCTCGCTCGGATTGTGGTCAGTTGGTCAGTTTCTGGTTTCTAGGTCAGACTGTGGTCAGTTGGTCAGTTGCTGCTTCCTAGGCCAGACTGTGGTCAGTTGTCCAGTAGCTGGTTGCTTGGTCCGACTGTGGTCAGTTGGTCAGTTTCGAGTTGGCATGTAGACTCGGATGATTTGTTCAGTTGCTGGATCCTCAGTCTGGCTGTGGTTATTTGGTGAGTTGCTGGTTGCATGGTGAGACTGTGGTCAGTTGCTTAGTTACTAGTTTCTAGGTCAGGCTGTGGTAAGTTGGTCAGTTGCTGCTTCCTCGGTCAGACTGTGGTCAGTTGCTCAGTTATGGGTTTCTAGATCAGACTGTGGTCAGTTGCTCAGTTTCGGGATGTATCAGTCAGACTGTGGTCAGTTTCTGGTTCCTCGGTCAGATTGTGGTTAGTTGGTCAGTTTCTGGTTTCTAGATCAGACTATGGTCAGTTGCTCAGTTTCTGTTTTCTAGGACAGACTGTGGTCTGTTGGTCAGTTTCTGGTTTCTAGATCAGACTGTGGTCAGTTGGTCAGTTTCTGCTTGCCTCACTCGGACTGTGGTCTGTAGCTCAGTTTCAGGTTTCTAGGTAAGACTGTGGTCAGTTGGACAGTTTTTATTTGTCTCGGTCAGGCTGTGGTCAGTTTGTCAGATTCTGGTTTATATGTCGGACTGTGGTCAGTTGGTCAGTTTCTGGTTGTCTCGGTCAGACTGTGGTCAGTTGGTCATTTTCTGGTTTATAGGTCAGACTGTGGTCAGTTGCTCAGTTTCTGGTTTCTAGGTCAGTCTGTGGTCAGTTGGTCAATTTCCGGTTGTCTCGGTCATACTGTGGTCAATTGGTCAGTTTCGGCTTGCCTCTGTCAGACTGTTGTCAGTTGGTCAGTTTCTGGTTGCGAGGTCAGACTGTGGTCAGTTGCTCAGTTTCTGGCTGTCTTGGTCAGATTGTGGTTAGTTGGTCATTTTCTGGTTTCTAGATCAGACTGTGGTCAGTTGCTCAGTTTCTTGTTTCTAGGACAGACTGTGGTCAGTTGGTCAGTTTCGGGTTGTCTCGGTGAGACTGTGGTCAGTTGCTCCGTTTCTGGTTGTCTCGGTCAGATTGTGGTTAGTTGGTCAGTTTCTGGATTCTAGATCAGACTGTGGTCAGTTGGTCAGTTTCTGGTTTATAGATCAGACTGTGGTCAGTTGCTCAATTTCTGGTTTATTGGTCAGATTTCGGTGAGTTGGTCAGTTTCTGGTTGTCTCGGTCAGACTGTGGTCAGTTGGTCAATTTCGGTTTGTCTCGGTCATACTGTGGTCAATTGGTCAGTTTCGGCTTGCCTCTGTCAGACTGTTGTCAGTTGGTCAGTTTCTGGTTTCTCGGTCAGACTGTGGTCAATTGGTCAGTTTCTGGTTGCGAGGTCAGACTGTGGTCAGTTGCTCAGTTTCTGGCTGTCTCGGTCAGATTGTGGTTAGTTGGTCATTTTCTGGTTTCTAGATCAGACTGTGGTCAGTTGCTCAGTTTCTTGTTTCTAGGACAGACTGTGGTCAGTTGGTCAGTTTCGGGTTGTCGCGGTGAGACTGTGGTCAGTTGCTCCGTTTCTGGTTGTCTCGGTCAGATTGTGGTTAGTTGGTCAGTTTCTGGATTCTAGATCAGACTGTGGTCAGTTGGTCAGTTTCTGGTTTATAGATCAGACTGTGGTCAGTTGCTCAATTTCTGGTTTATTGGTCAGATTTCGGTGAGTTGGTCAGTTTCTGGTTGTCTCGGTCAGGCTGTGGTCAGTTGGTCAGTTTCTGGTTTCTAGATCAGACTGTGGTCAGTTGGTCAGTTTCTGCTTGCCTCGCTCGGACTGTGGTCAGTAGCTCAGTTTCTGGTTTCTAGGTAAGACTGTGGTCAGTTGGGCAGTTTCTAGTTTCTAGGTCAGATGGGGTCAGCTTGTCAGTTTCTAGTTTTCTTGGTCGGACTGTGGTCAGTTGGTCAGTTTCTGGTTTCTAGGTCAGACGATTGACAGTTGGTCAGTTTCTGGTTTCTAGATCAGCCTGTGGTCAGTTGGTCAGCTTCTGTTTTCTCGGTAAGATTGTGTTCATTTGGTCTGTTTCGCATTGTCTCGGTCAGTCTGTGGTCAGTTGCTCAGTTACTGATTTCGAGGTCAGACTGTGGTCAGTTGCTCAGTTTCGGGTTGTCTCGGTCAGACTGTGGTCAGTTTCTGGTTCCTAGTTCAGACTGCGGTCAGTTGGACAGTTTCTGGTTGCTCAGTCAGGCTGTGGTCAGTTGCTCAGTTTTGGGTTGACTCGGTCTGACTGTGGTCAGTTGGTCAGTTTCTGGTTGTCACGCTCGGACTGTGGTCAGTTGGTAAGTTTCTGGTTTCTAGATCAGACTGTGGTCAGTTGGTCAGTTTCTGCTTGCCTCGCTCGGACTGTGGTCTGTAGCTCAGTTTCTGGTTTCTAGGTAAGACTGTGGTCAGTTGGACAGTTTTTAGTTGTCTCGGTCAGACTGTGGTCAATTTGTCAGATTCTGGTTTATAGGTCAGACTGTGGTCAGTTGGTCAGTTTCTGGTTTCTAGGTCAGACTGTGGTCAGTTTGTCAGATTCTGGTTTATAGGTCAGACTGGTGATCAGTTGCTCAGTTTCTGGTTTCTAGGTCAGACTGTGGTCAGTTGGTCAGTTTCGGGTTGTCTCGGTCAGACTGTGGTCAATTGGTCAGTTTCGGGTTGCCTCTATCAGACTGTTGTCAATTGGTCAGTTTCTGGTTTCTCGGTCAGACTGTGGTCAATTGGTCAGTTTCTTTCTGATTGCTAGGTCAGACCGTGGTCCGTTGCTCAGTTTCTGGTTGTCTCGGTCAGATTGTGTTTAGTTGGTCAGTTTCTAGTTTCATGGACAGACTGTGGTCAGTTGGTCAGTTTCGGGTTGTCTCGATGAGACTGTGGTCAGTTGCTCAGTTTCTGGTTTCTCGGACAGACTGTGGTCAGTTGGTCAGTTTTGGGTTGTCTCGGTGAGACTGTGGTCAGTTGCTCAGTTTCTGGTTTCTAGATCAGACTGTGGTCCGATGCTCAGTTGTTGGTTTCGAGGTCAGACTGTGGTCAGTTGGCCAGTTGCTGGTTGCTTGGTCAGACTGTGGTCAGTTGCTCAGTTTCCGGTTGGCATGGAGACTGTGATGATTTGTTCTGTTGCTGGATCCTAAGTCAGGCTGTGGTCATTTGGTCAGTTGCTGGTTGCTCGGTGAAACTTTGGTCAGTTGCTCAGTTACTAGTTTCTAGGTCAGGCTGCGGTCAGTTGTTCAGTTGCTGCTTGGTCGGCCAGACTGTGGTCAGTTGCTCAGTTACAGGTTTCTAAATCAGACTGTGGTCAGTTGCTCAGTTTCGGGTTGTCTCAGTCAGACTGCGGTCAGTTTCTGGTTCCTAGGTCAGACTGCGGTCAGTTGGTCAGTTTCCGGTTGCTCAGTCAGGCTGTGCTCAGTTGGAAAGTTTTGGGTTGACTCGGTCTCACCGTGGTTATTTGGTCAGTTTCTGGTTGTCTCGCTCGGACTGTGTTCAGTTGGTCAGCTTCTGGTTTCCAGGTCAGTCTGTAGTCTGTTGTTCAGTTTCTGGTTGCCTCGCGCGGATTGTGGTCAGTTTCTGGTTTCTAGGTCAGACTGTGGTCAGTTGGTCAGTTTCTGGTTGTCTCGGTCGGACAGTGGTCAGTTGGTCAGTTTCTGGTTGTCTCGGTCAGAATGTGGTCAGATTGTCAGTTTCTGGTTTCTCGGTCAGAATGTGGTCAATTGGTCAGTTTCTGGTTTTCTCGGTCGGACAGTGGTCAGTTGGTCAATTTCTGGTTTCTCAGTCAGAGTGTGATTATTTGGTCAGTTTCTAGTTGTCTTGGTCAGACTGTGGTCAGTTGGTCAGTTTCTGGTTTCTAGGTCAGACTTTGGTCAGTTGGTCAGTTTCGGGTTGTCTCGGTCAGACTGTGGTCAATTGGTCAGTTTTGGGTTGCCTCTGTCAGACTGTTGTCAGTTGGTCAGTTTCTGGTTTCTCGGTCAGACTGTGGTCAATTGGTCAGTTTCTTTCTGGTTGCTAGGTCAGACTGTGGTCCGTTGCAAAGTTTCTGGTTGTCTCGGTCAGATTGTGTTTAGTTGGTCAGTTTCTGGTTTCTAGATCATACTGTGGTCAGTTGCTCAGTTCCTGGTTTCTAGATCAGACTGTGGTCCGATGCTCAGTTGCTGGATCCTAATCAGGCTGTGGTCATTTGGTCAGTTGCTGGTTGCTCGGTGAGACTTTGGTCAGTTGCTCAGTTACTAGTTTCTAGGTGAGGCTGCGGTCAGTTTTTCAGTTGCTGCTTGCGCGGCCAGACAGTGGTCAGTTGCTCAGTTACAGGTTTCTAAATAAGACTGTGGTTAGTTGCTCAGTTTCGGGTTGTCTCAGTCAGAATGCGGTCAGTTTCTAATTCCTTGGTCAGACTTCGGTCAGTTGGACAATTTCCGGTTGCTCAGTCAGGCTGTGGTCTGTTGCTATGTTTTGGGTTGACTCGATCTGACCATGGTCAGTTGGTCAGTTTCTGGTTGTATCGCTCAGACTGTGGTCAGTTGTTCAGCTTCTGGTTTCCAGGTCAGACTGTAGTCAGTTGGTCAGTTTCTGGTTGCCTTGCGCGGATTGTGGTCAGTTGGTCAGTTTCTGGTTGTCTCGGTCGGACAGTGGTCAGTTGGTCAGTTTCTGGTTGTCTCGGTCAGAATGTGGTTAGATGGTCAGTTTCTGGTTGTATCGGTCAGACTGTGGTCAGTTGGTCAGCTTCTGGTTTCTGGGTCAGACTGTGGTCAGTTGGACAGTTTCTGGCTTCTAGCTCAGACTGGGGTCAGTTTGTCAGTTTCTGGTTGTCTCGGTCGGACTGTGGTCAGTTGGTCAGTTTCTGCTTGTCTCGGTTGGACTGTGGTCAGTTGGTCAGGTTCTGATTGTCTCGGTCAGACTGTGGTCAGTTGGTCAGTTTCTGGTTTACAGGTCAGACTGTGTTCAGTTGCTCAATTTCTTATTAATAGGTCAGACTGTGGTCAGTTGCTCAGTTTCTGGTTACTAGTTCAGACTCTGGTCAGTTGGTCATTTCGGCTTGTCTCGGTCAGACTGTGGTCAATTGGTCAGTTTCGGGTTGTCTCTGTCAGACTGTTGTCAGTTGGTAAGTTTCTGGTTTCTCGGTCAGACTGTGGTCAATTGGTCAGTTTCTGGTTTTCTCGGTCGGACTGTGGTCAGTTGGTCAGTTTCTGGTTTCTGGGTCAGACTATGGTCAGTTGGACAGTTTCTGGTTTCGAGGTCAGACTGCGGTCATTTTGTCAGTTTCTGGTTTTCTTGGTCGGACTGTGGTCAGTTGGTCAGTTTCTGGTTTCTGGGTCAGACAATTGTCAGTTGGTCAGTTTCTGGTTTCTAGATCAGACTGTGGTCAGTTGGTCAGTTTCTGCTTGTCTCGGTCGGACTGTGGTCAGTTGGTCAGTTTCTGGTTGTCTCGATCAGACTGTGGTCAGTTTGTCAGATTCTAGTTTATAGGTCAGACTGTGGTCAGTTGGTAAGTTTCTGGTTTCTAGGTCAGACTGTGGTCAGTTGGTCAATTTCGGGTTGTCTCGGTCATACTGTGGTCAATTGGTCAGTTTCGGCTTGCCTCTGTCAGACTGTTGTCAGTTGGTCAGTTTCTAGTTTCTCGGTCAGACTGTGGTCAGTTGCTCAGTTTCTGGCTGTCTCGGTCAGATTGTGGTTAGTTGGTCATTTTCTGGTTTCTAGATCAGACTGTGGTCAGTTGCTCAGTTTCTTGTTTCTCGGACAGACTGTGGTCAGTTGGTCAGTTTCGGGTTGTCTCGGTGAGACTGGTCAGTTGCTCCGTTTCTGGTTGTCTCGGTCAGATTGTGGTTAGTTGGTCAGTTTCTGGATTCTAGATCAGACTGTGGTCAGTTGGTCATTTTCTGATTTATAGATCAGACTGTGGTCAGTTGCTCAATTTCTGGTGTATTGGTCAGATTTCGGTGAGTTGGTCAGTTTCTGGTTGTCTCGGTCAGACTGTGGTCAGTTGGTCAGTTTCTGGTTGTCTCGGTCAGATTGTGTTTAGTTGGTCAGTTTCTGGTTTCTAGATCAGACTGTGGTCAGTTGCTCAGTTCCTGGTTTCTAGATCAGACTGTGGTCCGATGCTCAGTTGCTGGATCCTAATCAGGCTGTGGTCATTTGGTCAGTTGCTGGTTGCTCGGTGAGACTTTGGTCAGTTGCTCAGTTACTAGTTTCTAGGTGAGGCTGCGGTCAGTTTTTCAGTTGCTGCTTGCGCGGCCAGACAGTGGTCAGTTGCTCAGTTACAGGTTTCTAAATAAGACTGTGGTTAGTTGCTCAGTTTCGGGTTGTCTCAGTCAGAATGCGGTCAGTTTCTAATTCCTTGGTCAGACTTCGGTCAGTTGGACAATTTCCGGTTGCTCAGTCAGGCTGTGGTCTGTTGCTATGTTTTGGGTTGACTCGATCTGACCATGGTCAGTTGGTCAGTTTCTGGTTGTATCGCTCAGACTGTGGTCAGTTGTTCAGCTTCTGGTTTCCAGGTCAGACTGTAGTCAGTTGGTCAGTTTCTGGTTGCCTTGCGCGGATTGTGGTCAGTTGGTCAGTTTCTGGTTTTCTCGGTCGGACAGTGGTCAGTTGGTCAGTTTCTGGTTGTCTCGGTCAGAATGTGGTTAGATGGTCAGTTTCTGGTTGTATCGGTCAGACTGTGGTCAGTTGGTCAGCTTCTGGTTTCTGGGTCAGACTGTGGTCAGTTGGACAGTTTCTGGCTTCTAGCTCAGACTGGGGTCAGTTTGTCAGTTTCTGGTTGTCTCGGTCGGACTGTGGTCAGTTGGTCAGTTTCTGCTTGTCTCGGTTGGACTGTGGTCAGTTGGTCAGGTTCTGATTGTCTCGGTCAGACTGTGGTCAGTTGGTCAGTTTCTGGTTTACAGGTCAGACTGTGTTCAGTTGCTCAATTTCTTATTAATAGGTCAGACTGTGGTCAGTTGCTCAGTTTCTGGTTACTAGTTCAGACTCTGGTCAGTTGGTCATTTCGGCTTGTCTCGGTCAGACTGTGGTCAATTGGTCAGTTTCGGGTTGTCTCTGTCAGACTGTTGTCAGTTGGTAAGTTTCTGGTTTCTCGGTCAGACTGTGGTCAATTGGTCAGTTTCTGGTTTTCTCGGTCGGACTGTGGTCAGTTGGTCAGTTTCTGGTTTCTGGGTCAGACTATGGTCAGTTGGACAGTTTCTGGTTTCGAGGTCAGACTGCGGTCATTTTGTCAGTTTCTGGTTTTCTTGGTCGGACTGTGGTCAGTTGGTCAGTTTCTGGTTTCTGGGTCAGACAATTGTCAGTTGGTCAGTTTCTGGTTTCTAGATCAGACTGTGGTCAGTTGGTCAGTTTCTGCTTGTCTCGGTCGGACTGTGGTCAGTTGGTCAGTTTCTGGTTGTCTCGATCAGACTGTGGTCAGTTTGTCAGATTCTGGTTTATAGGTCAGACTGTGGTCAGTTGGTAAGTTTCTGGTTTCTAGGTCAGACTGTGGTCAGTTGGTCAATTTCGGGTTGTCTCGGTCATACTGTGGTCAATTGGTCAGTTTCGGCTTGCCTCTGTCAGACTGTTGTCAGTTGGTCAGTTTCTGGTTTCTCGGTCAGACTGTGGTCAGTTGCTCAGTTTCTGGCTGTCTCGGTCAGATTGTGGTTAGTTGGTCATTTTCTGGTTTCTAGATCAGACTGTGGTCAGTTGCTCAGTTTCTTGTTTCTCGGACAGACTGTGGTCAGTTGGTCAGTTTCGGGTTGTCTCGCTGAGACTGGTCAGTTGCTCCGTTTCTGGTTGTCTCGGTCAGATTGTGGTTAGTTGGTCAGTTTCTGGATTCTAGATCAGACTGTGCTCAGTTGGTCATTTTCTGATTTATAGATCAGACTGTGGTCAGTTGCTCAATTTCTGGTGTATTGGTCAGATTTCGGTGAGTTGGTCAGTTTCTGGTTGTCTCGGTCAGACTGTGGTCAGTTGGTCAGTTTCTGGTTTCTAGATCAGACTGTGGTCAGTTGGTCAGTTTCTGCTTGCCTCGCTCGGACTGTGGTCAGTAGCTCAGTTTCTGGTTTCTAGGTAAGACTGTGGTCAGTTGGACAG
The DNA here is from genome assembly GCF_044704955.1 of Pristiophorus japonicus. Classification (NCBI taxonomy): domain Eukaryota; kingdom Metazoa; phylum Chordata; class Chondrichthyes; family Pristiophoridae; genus Pristiophorus; species Pristiophorus japonicus. Next base: position 935,265 of record NW_027254846.1, on the reverse strand, counting down.
TTTCTAGTTTCTAGGTCAGACTGGGGTCAGCTTGTCAGTTTCTGGTTTTCTTGATGGACTGTGGTCAGTTGGTCAGTTTCTGGTTTCTAGTTCAGACTATTGACAGTTGGTCAGTTTCTGGTTTCTAGATCAGCCTGTGGTCAGTTGGTCAGCTTCTGTTTTCTCGGGAAGATTGTGGTCAATTGGTCTGTTTCGCATTGTCTCGGTCAGTCTGTGGTCAGTTGCTCAGTTACTGATTTCGAGGTCAGACTGTGGTCAGTTGCTCAGTTTCGGGTTGTCTCGGTCAGACTGTGGTCAGTTTCTGGTTCCTAGTTCAGACTGCAGTCAGTTGGACAGTTTCCGGTTGCTCAGTCAGGCTGTGGTCAGTTGCTCAGTTTTGGGTTGACTCGGTCTGACTGTGGTCAGTTGGTCAGTTTCAGGTTGTCTCGCTCGGACTGTGGTCAGTTGGTCATTTCTGGTTTCCAGGTCAGACTGTGGTCAGTTGGTCAGTTTCTGGTTGCCTCGCTCGGATTGTGGTCAGTTGGTCAGTTTCTGGTTTCTAGGTCAGACTGTGGTCAGTTGGTCAGTTGCTGCTTCCTCGGCCAGACTGTGGTCAGTTGTCCAGTAGCTGGTTGCTTGGTCCGACTGTGGTCAGTTTTTCAGTTTCGGGTTGGCATGTAGACTCGGATGATTTGTTCATTTGCTGGATCCTAAGTCTGGCTGTGGTTATTTGGTGAGTTGCTGGTTGCATGGTGAGACTGTGGTCAGTTGCTCAGTTACTAGTTTCTACGTCAGGCTGTGGTCAGTTGGTCAGTTGCTTCTTCCTCGGTCAGACTGTGGTCAGTTGCTCAGTTATGGGTTTCTAGGTCAGACTGTGGTCAGATGCTCAGTTTCCGTTTGTATCAGTCAGACTGTGGTCAGTTTCTGGTTCCTCGGTCAGATTGTGGTTAGTTGGTCAGTTTCTGGTTTCTAGATCAGACTATGGTCAGTTGCTCAGTTTCTGTTTTCTAGGACAGACTGTGGTCAGTTGGTCAGTTTCTGGTTTCTAGATCAGACTGTGGTCAGTTGGTCAGTTTCTGCTTGTCTCGGTCGGACTGTGGTCAGTTGGTCAGTTTCTGGTTGTCTTTGTCAGACTGTAGTCAGTTGGTCATTTTCTGGTTTATAGGTCAGACTGTGGTCAGTTGCTCAGTTTCTGGTTTCTAGGTCAGACTGTGGTCAGTTTGTCAGATTCTGGTTTATAGGTCAGACTGGTGATCAGTTGCTCAGTTTCTGGTTTCTAGGTCAGACTGTGGTCAGTTGGTCAGTTTCTGGTTTCTGGGTCAGACTGTGGTCAGTTGGTCATTTCGGCTTGTCTCGGTCAGACTGTGGTCAATTGGTCAGTTTCGGGTTGCCTCTATCAGACTGTTGTCAATTGGTCAGTTTCTGGTTTCTCGGTCAGACTGTGGTCAATTGGTCAGTTTCTTTCTGGTTGCTAGGTCAGACTGTGTTCCGTTGCTCAGTTTCTGGTTGTCTCGGTCAGATTGTGTTTAGTTGGTCAGTTTCTGGTTTCATGGACAGACTGTAATCAGTTGGTCAGTTTCAGGTTGTCTCGATGAGACTGTGGTCAGTTGCTCAGTTTCTGGTTTCTCGGACAGACTGTGGTCAGTTGGTCAGTTGCTGGTTGCTTGGTCAGACTGTGGTCAGTTGCTCAGTTTCCGGTTGGCATGGAGACTGTGATGATTTGTTCTGTTGCTGGATCCTAATTCAGGCTGTGGTCATTTGGTCAGTTGCTGGTTGCACGGTGAGACTTTGGTCAGTTGCTCAGTTACTAGTTTCTAGGTCAGGCTGCGGTCAGTTGTTCAGTTGCTGCTTGCTCGGCCAGACTGTGGTCAGTTGCTCAGTTACTGATTTCTAGATCAGACTGTGGTCAGTTGCTCAAATACTGATTTCAAGATCAGACTGTGGTCAGTTGCTCAGTTTCGGGTTGTCTCAGTCAGACTGCGTTCAGTTTCTGGTTCCTAGGTCAGAATGCGGTCAGTTGGACAGTTTCCGGTAACTCAGTCAGGCTGTGCTCAGTTGCTAAGTTTTGGGTTGACTCGGTCTGACCGTGGTCAGTTGGTCAGTTTCTGGTTGTCTCGCTCGGACTGTGGTCAGTTGGTCAGCTTCTGGTTTCAAGGTCAGACTGTAGTCAGTTGGTCAGTTTCTGGTTGCCTCGCACGGATTGTGGTCAGTTGGTCAGTTTCTGGTTTCTAGGTCAGACTGTGGTCAGTTAGTCAGTTTCTGGTTGTCTCGGTCGGACAGTGGTCATTTGGTCAGTTTCTGGTTGTCTCGGTCAGAATGTGGTCAGATGGTCAGTTTCTGGTTGTCTCGGTCAGTCTGTTGTCAGTTGGTCAGTTTCTGGATTCTCGGTCAGACTGTGGTCAATTGGTCAGTTTCTTTCTGGTTGCTAGCTCAGACTGTGGTCCGTTGCTCAGTTTCTGGTTGTCTCGGTCAGATTGTGTTTAGTTCGTCAGTTTCTGGTTTCTAGATCAGACTGTGGTCAGTTGCTCAGTTCCTGGTTTCATGGACAAACTATGGTCAGTTGGTCAGTTTCGGGTTGTCTCGGTGAGACTGTGGTCAGTTGCTCAGTTTCTGGTTTCTAGATCAGACTGTGGTCCGATGCTCAGTTGCTGGATCCTAATCAGGCTGTGGTCATTTGGTCAGTTGCTGGTTGCTCGGTGAGACTTTGGTCAGTTGCTCAGTTACTAGTTTCTAGTTGAGGCTGCGGTCAGTTGTTCAGTTGCTGCTTGCGCGGCCAGACAGTGGTCAGTTGCTCAGTTACAGGTTTCTAAATCAGACTGTGGTTCGTTGCTCAGTTTCGGGTTGTCTCAGTCAGAATGCGGTCACTTTCTAATTAATTGGTCAGACTGCGGTCAGTTGGACAATTTCCGGTTGCTCAGTCAGGCTGTGGTCAGTTGCTAAGTTTTGGGTTGACTCGGTCTGACCGTGGTCAGTTGGTCAGTTTCTGGTTGTCTCGCTCGGACTGTGGTCAGTTGGTCAGCTTCTGGTTTCCAGGTCAGACTGTAGTCAGTTGGTCAGTTTCTGGTTACCTCGCGCGGATTGTGGTCAGTTGGTCAGTTTCTGGTTTCTAGGTCAGACTGAGGTCAGTTGGTCAGTTTCTGGTTGCCTCGGTCGGACAGTGGTCTTTTGGTCAGTTTCTGGTTGTCTCGGTCAGAATGTGGTCAGATGATCAGTTTCTGGTTGTCTCCGTCAGACTGTGGTCAGTTGGTCAGCTTCTGGTTTATGGGTCAGACTGTGGTCAGTTGGACAGTTTCTGGCTTCTAGCTCAGACTGGGGTCAGTTTGTCAGTTTCTGGTTGTCTCGGTCGGACTGTGGTCAGTTGGTCAGTTTCTGCTTGTCTCGGTTGGACTGTGGTCAGTTGGTCAGGTTCTGATTGTCTCGGTCAGACTGTGGTCAGTTGGTCAGTTTCTGGTTTATAGGTCAGACTGTGGTCAGTTGCTCAATTTCTGATTAATAGGTCCGACTGTGGTCAGTTACTCAGTTTCTGGTTACTAGTTCAGACTCTGGTCAGTTGGTCATTTCGGCTTGTCTCGGTCAGACTGTGGTCAATTGGTCAGTTTCGGGTTGTCTCTGTCAGACTGTTGTCAGTTGGTCAGTTTCTGGTTTCTCGGTCAGACTGTGGTCAATTGGTCAGTTTCTGGTTTTCTCGGTCGGACAGTGGTCAGTTGGTCAGTTTCTGGTTTCTCAGTCAGAGTGTGGTCACTTGGTCAGTTTCTAGTTGTCTTGGTCAGACTGTGGTCAGTTTGTCAGATTCTGGTTTATAGGTCAGACTGTGGTCAGTTGGTCAGTTTCTGGTTGTCTCGCTCGGACTGTGGTCAGTTGGTCAGCTTCTGGTTTCCAGGTCAGACTGTAGTCAGTTGGTCAGTTTCTGGTTGCCTCGCGCGGTTTGTGGTCAGTTGGTCAGCTTCTGGTTTCTAGGTCAGACTGTGGTCAGTTGGTCAGTTTCTGGTTGTCTCGGTCGGACAGATGTCAGTTGGTCAGTTTCTGGTTGTCTCGGTCAGAATGTGGTCAGATGGTCAGTTTCTGGTTGTCTCGCTCGGACTGTGGTCAGTTGGTCAGCTTCTGGTTTCCAGGTCAGACTGTAGTCAGTTGGTCAGTTTCTGGTTGCCTCGCGCGGTTTGTGCTCAGTTGGTCAGCTTCTGGTTTCTAGGTCAGACTGTGGTCAGTTGGTCAGTTTCTGGTTGTCTCGGTCGGACAGTGGTCAGTTGGTCAGTTTCTGGTTGTCTCGGTCAGAATGTGGTCAGATGGTCAGTTTCTGGTTGTCTCGGTCAGACTGTGATCAGTTGGTCAGTTTCTGGTTTCTGTGTCAGACTGTGGTCAGTTGGTCAGTTTCTGGTTGTCTCGGTCGGACAGTGGTCAGTTGGTCAGTTTCTGGTTGTCTCGGTCAGAAAGTGGTCAGATGATCAGTTTCTGGTTGTCTCGCTCAGACTGTGGTCAGTTGGTCAGTTTCTGGTTTCTGGGTCAGACTGTGGTCAGTTGGTCATTTCGGCTTGTCTCGGTCAGACTGTGGTCAATTGGTCAGTTTCGGGTTGTCTCTGTCAGACTGTGGTCAGTTGGTCAGTTTCTGGTTTCTGGGTCAGACTATGGTCAGTTGGACAGTTCTGGTTTCTTTGTCAAACTGTGGTAAGTTGGTCAGTTTCGGGTTTCCTCGCTTGGACTGTGGTCAGTAGCTCAGTTTCTGGTTTCTGGGTCAGACTGTGGTCAGTTGGTCAGTTTCTTGTTTTCTTGGTCGGACAGTGGTCAGTTGGTCAGTTTCTGGTTTCTCAGTCAGAGTGTGGTCACTTGGTCAGTTTCTAGTTGTCTCGGTCAGACTGTGGTCAGTTGGTCAGTTTCTGGTTTCTGGGTCAGACTATGGTCAGTTGGACAGTTTCTGGTTTCTAGGTCAGACTGGGGTCAGTTTGTCAGTTTCTGTTTTTTTTTGGTCGGACTGTGGTCAGTTGGTCAATTTCCGGTTTCTAGGTCACTCTATTGTCAGTTGGTCAGTTTCTGGTTTCTAGATCAGACTGTGGTCAGTTTGTCAGTTTCTGCTTGTCTCGGTCGGACTGTGGTCAGTTGGTCAGTTTCTGGTTGTCTCGGTCAGACTGTGGTTAGTTGCTCAGTTTCTGGTTTCTAGGTCAGACTGTGGTCAGTTGGTCAGTTTCTGGTTTCTAGATCAGACTGTGGTCAGTTGGTCAGTTTCTGCTTGTCTCGGTCAGATTCTGGTTAGTTGGTCAGTTTCTGGTTTCTAGATCAGACTGTGGTCAGTTGGTCAATTTCTGGTTTCTAGGACAGACTGTGGTCAGTTGGTCAGTTTCGGGTTGTCTCGGTCAGATTGTGGTTAGTTGGTCAGTTTCTGGATTCTAGAGCAGACTGTGGTCAGTTGGTCAGTTTCTGTTTTATAGATCAGACTTTGGTGAGTTGGTCAGTTTCTGGTTGTCTCGGTCAGACTGTTGTCAGTTGGTCAGTTTCTGGTTTCTAGATCAGACTGTGGTCAGTTGGTCAGTTTCTGCTTGCCTCGCTCGGACTGTGGTCAGTAGCTCAGTTTCTGGTTTCTAGGATGACTGTGGTCAGTTGGACAGTTTCTAGTTTCTAGGTCAGACTGGGGTCAGCTTGTCAGTTTCTGGTTTCTAGATCAGCCTGTGATCAGTTGGTCAGTTTCCGGTTGCTGAGTCAGGCTGTGGTCAGTTGCTCAGTATTGTGTTGACTCGGTCTGACTGTGGTCAGTTGGTCAGTTTCTGGTTGTCTCGCTCGGACTGTGGTCAGTTGGTCAGTTTCTGGTTTCCAGGTCAGACTGTGGTCAGTTGGTCAGCTTCTGTTTTCTCGGTAAGATTGTGGTCATTTGGTCTGTTTCGCATTGTATCGGTCAGACTGTGGTCAGTTGCTCAGTTACTGATTTCGAGGTAAGACTGTGGTCAGTTGCTCAGTTTCGGGTTGTCTCGGTCAGACTGTGGTCAGTTTCTGGTTCCTAGTTCAGACTGCGGTCAGTTGGACAGTTTCCGGTTGCTCAGTCAGGCTGTGGTCAGTTGCTCAGTTTTGGGTTGACTCGGTCTGACTGTGTTCAGTTGGTCAGTTTCTGGTTGTCTCGCTCGGATTGTGGTCAGTTGGTCAGTTTCTGGTTTCTAGGTCAGACTGTGGTCAGTTGGACAGTTTCTGGCTTCTAGCTCAGACTGGGGTCAGTTTGTCAGTTTCTGGTTGTCTCGGTCGGACTGTGGTCAGTTGGTCAGTTTCTGCTTGTCTCGGTTGGACTGTGGTCAGTTGGTCAGGTTCTGATTGTCTCGGTCAGACTGTGGTCAGTTGGTCAGTTTCTGGTTTATAGGTCAGACTGTGGTCAGTTGCTCAATTTCTGATTAATAGGTCCGACTGTGGTCAGTTACTCAGTTTCTGGTTACTAGTTCAGACTCTGGTCAGTTGGTCATTTCGGCTTGTCTCGGTCAGACTGTGGTCAATTGGTCAGTTTCGGGTTGTCTCTGTCAGACTGTTGTCAGTTGGTCAGTTTCTGGTTTCTCGGTCAGACTGTGGTCAATTGGTCAGTTTCTGGTTTTCTCGGTCGGACAGTGGTCAGTTGGTCAGTTTCTGGTTTCTCAGTCAGAGTGTGGTCACTTGGTCAGTTTCTAGTTGTCTTGGTCAGACTGTGGTCAGTTTGTCAGATTCTGGTTTATAGGTCAGACTGTGGTCAGTTGGTCAGTTTCTGGTTGTCTCGCTCGGACTGTGGTCAGTTGGTCAGCTTCTGGTTTCCAGGTCAGACTGTAGTCAGTTGGTCAGTTTCTGGTTGCCTCGCGCGGTTTGTGGTCAGTTGGTCAGCTTCTGGTTTCTAGGTCAGACTGTGGTCAGTTGGTCAGTTTCTGGTTGTCTCGGTCGGACAGATGTCAGTTGGTCAGTTTCTGGTTGTCTCGGTCAGAATGTGGTCAGATGGTCAGTTTCTGGTTGTCTCGCTCGGACTGTGGTCAGTTGGTCAGCTTCTGGTTTCCAGGTCAGACTGTAGTCAGTTGGTCAGTTTCTGGTTGCCTCGCGCGGTTTGTGCTCAGTTGGTCAGCTTCTGGTTTCTAGGTCAGACTGTGGTCAGTTGGTCAGTTTCTGGTTGCCTCGCGCGGTTTGTGCTCAGTTGGTCAGCTTCTGGTTTCTAGGTCAGACTGTGGTCAGTTGGTCAGTTTCTGGTTGCCTCGCGCGGTTTGTGCTCAGTTGGTCAGCTTCTGGTTTCTAGGTCAGACTGTGGTCAGTTGGTCAGTTTCTGGTTGTCTCGGTCGGACAGTGGTCAGTTGGTCAGTTTCTGGTTGTCTCGGTCAGAATGTGGTCAGATGGTCAGTTTCTGGTTGTCTCGGTCAGACTGTGATCAGTTGGTCAGTTTCTGGTTTCTGTGTCAGACTGTGGTCAGTTGGTCAGTTTCTGGTTGTCTCGGTCGGACAGTGGTCAGTTGGTCAGTTTCTGGTTGTCTCGGTCAGAAAGTGGTCAGATGATCAGTTTCTGGTTGTCTCGCTCAGACTGTGGTCAGTTGGTCAGTTTCTGGTTTCTGGGTCAGACTGTGGTCAGTTGGTCATTTCGGCTTGTCTCGGTCAGACTGTGGTCAATTGGTCAGTTTCGGGTTGTCTCTGTCAGACTGTGGTCAGTTGGTCAGTTTCTGGTTTCTGGGTCAGACTATGGTCAGTTGGACAGTTCTGGTTTCTTTGTCAAACTGTGGTAAGTTGGTCAGTTTCGGGTTTCCTCGCTTGGACTGTGGTCAGTAGCTCAGTTTCTGGTTTCTAGGTCAGACTGTGGTCAGTTGGTCAGTTTCTTGTTTTCTCGGTCGGACAGTGGTCAGTTGGTCAGTTTCTGGTTTCTCAGTCAGAGTGTGGTCACTTGGTCAGTTTCTAGTTGTCTCGGTCAGACTGTGGTCAGTTGGTCAGTTTCTGGTTTCTGGGTCAGACTATGGTCAGTTGGACAGTTTCTGGTTTCTAGGTCAGACTGGGGTCAGTTTGTCAGTTTCTGTTTTTTTTGGTCGGACTGTGGTCAGTTGGTCAATTTCCGGTTTCTAGGTCACTCTATTGTCAGTTGGTCAGTTTCTGGTTTCTAGATCAGACTGTGGTCAGTTTGTCAGTTTCTGCTTGTCTCGGTCGGACTGTGGTCAGTTGGTCAGTTTCTGGTTGTCTCGGTCAGACTGTGGTTAGTTGCTCAGTTTCTGGTTTCTAGGTCAGACTGTGGTCAGTTGCTCAGTTTCTGGTTTCTAGATCAGACTGTGGTCAGTTGGTCAGTTTCTGCTTGTCTCGGTCAGATTCTGGTTAGTTGGTCAGTTTCTGGTTTCTAGATCAGACTGTGGTCAGTTGGTCAATTTCTGGTTTCTAGGACAGACTGTGGTCAGTTGGTCAGTTTCGGGTTGTCTCGGTCAGATTGTGGTTAGTTGGTCAGTTTCTGGATTCTAGAGCAGACTGTGGTCAGTTGGTCAGTTTCTGTTTTATAGATCAGACTTTGGTGAGTTGGTCAGTTTCTGGTTGTCTCGGTCAGACTGTTGTCAGTTGGTCAGTTTCTGGTTTCTAGATCAGACTGTGGTCAGTTGGTCAGTTTCTGCTTGCCTCGCTCGGACTGTGGTCAGTAGCTCAGTTTCTGGTTTCTAGGATGACTGTGGTCAGTTGGACAGTTTCTAGTTTCTAGGTCAGACTGGGGTCAGCTTGTCAGTTTCTGGTTTCTAGATCAGCCTGTGATCAGTTGGTCAGTTTCCGGTTGCTGAGTCAGGCTGTGGTCAGTTGCTCAGTATTGTGTTGACTCGGTCTGACTGTGGTCAGTTGGTCAGTTTCTGGTTGTCTCGCTCGGACTGTGGTCAGTTGGTCAGTTTCTGGTTTCCAGGTCAGACTGTGGTCAGTTGGTCAGCTTCTGTTTTCTCGGTAAGATTGTGGTCATTTGGTCTGTTTCGCATTGTATCGGTCAGACTGTGGTCAGTTGCTCAGTTACTGATTTCGAGGTAAGACTGTGGTCAGTTGCTCAGTTTCGGGTTGTCTCGGTCAGACTGTGGTCAGTTTCTGGTTCCTAGTTCAGACTGCGGTCAGTTGGACAGTTTCCGGTTGCTCAGTCAGGCTGTGGTCAGTTGCTCAGTTTTGGGTTGACTCGGTCTGACTGTGTTCAGTTGGTCAGTTTCTGGTTGTCTCGCTCGGATTGTGGTCAGTTGGTCAGTTTCTGGTTTCTAGGTCAGACTGTGGTCAGTTGGTCAGTTGCTGCTTCCTCGGCCAGACTGTGGTCAGTTGTCCAGTTGCTGGTTGCTTGGTAAGACTGTGGTCAGTTGGTCAGTTTCGGGTTGGCAAGTAGACTCGGATGATTTGTTCAGTTGCTGGATCCTAAGTCTGGCTGTGTTTATTTGGTGAGTTGCTGGTTGCATGGTGAGACTATGGTCAGTTGCTCAGTTACTAGTTTCTAAGTCAGGCTCTGGTCACTTGGTCATTTGCTGCTTCCTCGGTCAGACTGTGGTCAGTTGCTCAGTTATGGGTTTCCATGTCAGACTGTGGTCAGTTGCTCAGTTTCAGGTTGTATCAGTCAGACTGTGGTCAGTTTCTGGTTCCTCGGTCAGATTGTGGTTAGTTGGTCAGTTTTTGTTTTCTTGATCAGACTATGGTCAGTTGCTCAGTTTCTGTTTTCTAGGACAGACTGAGGTCAGTTGGTCAGTTTCGGGTTGCCTCGGTGAGACTGTGGTCAGTTTCTCAATTTCTGGTTGTCTCGGTCAGATTGTGGATAGTTGGTCAGTTGCTGGATTCTAGATCAGACTGTGGTCAGTTGGTCAGTTTCGGTTTGTCTCGGTCAGACTGTGGTCAGTTGGTCAGTTTCTGGTTTAACGGTCAGACTGTGGTCAGTTGCTCAGTTTCTGGTTTCTAGGCAGACTGTGGTCAGTTGGTCAGTTTCTGCTTGCCTCGCTCGGACTGTGGTCTGTAGATCAGTTTCTGTTTTCTAGGTAAGTCTGTGGTCAGTTGGACAGTTTTTAGTTTCTAGGTCAGACTGGGGTCAGTTTGTCAGTTTCTGGTTTTCTTGGACGGACTGTGGTCAGTTGGTCAGTTTCTGCTTGTCTCGGTCGGACTGTAGTCAGTTGGTCAGTTTCTGGTTGTCTCGGTCAGACTGTGGTCAGTTGGTCAGTTTCTGGTTTATCGGTCAGACTGTGGTCAGTTGCTCAGTTTCTGGTTTCTAGATCAGACTGTGGTCAGTTGGTCAGTTTCTGCTTGTCTCGGTCGGACTGTGGTCAGTTGGTCAGTTTCTGGTTGTCTCGGTCAGGCTGTGGTCAGTTGGTCAGTTTCTGGTTTATCGGTCAGACTGAGGTCAGTTGCTCAGTTTCTGGTTTCTAGGTCAGACTGTGGTCAGTTGGTCAATTTCAGGTTGTCTCGGTCAGACTGTGGTCAATTGGTCAGTTTCGGTTTGCCTCTGTCAGATTGTTGTCAGTTGGTCAGTTTCTGGTTTCTCGGTCAGACTGTGGTCAATTGGTCAGTTTCTGGTTGCGAGGTCAGACTGTGGTCAGTTGCTCAGTTTCTGGTTGTCTCGGTCAGATTCTGGTTAGTTGGTCAGTTTCTGGTTTCGAGATCAGACTGTGATCAGTTGCTCAGTTTCTGCTTGCCTCGCTCGGACTGTGGTCTGTAGCTCAGTTTCTGGTTTCTAGGTAAGACTGTGGTCAGTTGGACAGTTTTTAGTTTCTAGGTCAGACTGGGGTCAGTTTGTCAGTTTCTGGTTTTCTTGGTCGGACTGTGGTCAGTTGGTCAGTTTCTGCTTGTCTCGGTCGGACTGTGGTCAGTTGGTCAGTTTCTGGTTGTCTCGGTCAGACTGTGGTCAGTTTGTCAGATTCTGGTTTATAGGTCAGATTGTGGTCATTGGTAAGTTTCTCGTTTCTAGGTCAGACTGTGGTCAGTTGGTCAGTTTCTGCTTGCCTCGCTCGGACTGTGGTCAGTAGCTCAGTTTCTGGTTTCTAGGATGACTGTGGTCAGTTGGATAGTTTCTAGTTTCTCGGTCAGACTGGGGTCAGCTTGTCAGTTTCTGGTTTTCTTGGTCGGACTGTGGTCAGTTGGTCAGTTTCTGGTCTCTAGGTCAGACTATTGTCAGTTGGTCAGTTTCTGGTTTCTAGATCAGCCTGTGATCAGTTGGTCAGTTTCCGGTTGCTGAGTCAGGCTGTGGTCAGTTGCTCAGTATTGTGTTGACTCGGTCTGACTGTGGTCAGTTGGTCAGTTTCTGGTTGTCTCGCTCGGACTGTGGTCAGTTGGTCAGTTTCTGGTTTCCAGGTCAGACTGTGGTCAGTTGGTCAGCTTCTGTTTTCTCGGTAAGATTGTGGTCATTTGGTCTGTTTCGCATTGTATCGGTCAGACTGTGGTCAGTTGCTCAGTTACTGATTTCGAGGTAAGACTGTGGTCAGTTGCTCAGTTTCGGGTTGTCTCGGTCAGACTGTGGTCAGTTTCTGGTTCCTAGTTCAGACTGCGGTCAGTTGGACAGTTTCCGGTTGCTCAGTCAGGCTGTGGTCAGTTGCTCAGTTTTGGGTTGACTCGGTCTGACTGTGTTCAGTTGGTCAGTTTCTGGTTGTCTCGCTCGGATTGTGGTCAGTTGGTCAGTTTCTGGTTTCTAGGTCAGACTGTGGTCAGTTGGTCAGTTGCTGCTTCCTCGGCCAGACTGTGGTCAGTTGTCCAGTTTCTGTTTTCTAGGACAGACTGAGGTCAGTTGGTCAGTTTCGGGTTGCCTCGGTGAGACTGTGGTCAGTTTCTCAATTTCTGGTTGTCTCGGTCAGATTGTGGATAGTTGGTCAGTTGCTGGATTCTAGATCAGACTGTGGTCAGTTGGTCAGTTTCGGTTTGTCTCGGTCAGACTGTGGTCAGTTGGTCAGTTTCTGGTTTAACGGTCAGACTGTGGTCAGTTGCTCAGTTTCTGGTTTCTAGGCAGACTGTGGTCAGTTGGTCAGTTTCTGCTTGCCTCGCTCGGACTGTGGTCTGTAGCTCAGTTTCTGGTTTCTAGGTAAGTCTGTGGTCAGTTGGACAGTTTTTAGTTTCTAGGTCAGACTGGGGTCAGTTTGTCAGTTTCTGGTTTTCTTGGTCGGACTGTGGTCAGTTGGTCAGTTTCTGCTTGTCTCGGTCGGACTGTAGTCAGTTGGTCAGTTTCTGGTTGTCTCGGTCAGACTGTGGTCAGTTGGTCAGTTTCTGGTTTATCGGTCAGACTGTGGTCAGTTGCTCAGTTTCTGGTTTCTAGATCAGACTGTGGTCAGTTGGTCAGTTTCTGCTTGTCTCGGTCGGACTGTGGTCAGTTGGTCAGTTTCTGGTTGTCTCGGTCAGGCTGTGGTCAGTTGGTCAGTTTCTGGTTTATCGGTCAGACTGAGGTCAGTTGCTCAGTTTCTGGTTTCTAGGTCAGACTGTGGTCAGTTGGTCAATTTCAGGTTGTCTCGGTCAGACTGTGGTCAATTGGTCAGTTTCGGTTTGCCTCTGTCAGATTGTTGTCAGTTGGTCAGTTTCTGGTTTCTCGGTCAGACTGTGGTCAATTGGTCAGTTTCTGGTTGCGAGGTCAGACTGTGGTCAGTTGCTCAGTTTCTGGTTGTCTCGGTCAGATTCTGGTTAGTTGGTCAGTTTCTGGTTTCGAGATCAGACTGTGATCAGTTGCTCAGTTTCTGCTTGCCTCGCTCGGACTGTGGTCTGTAGCTCAGTTTCTGGTTTCTAGGTAAGACTGTGGTCAGTTGGACAGTTTTTAGTTTCTAGGTCAGACTGGGGTCAGTTTGTCAGTTTCTGGTTTTCTTGGTCGGACTGTGGTCAGTTGGTCAGTTTCTGCTTGTCTCGGTCGGACTGTGGTCAGTTGGTCAGTTTCTGGTTGTCTCGGTCAGACTGTGGTCAGTTTGTCAGATTCTGGTTTATAGGTCAGATTGTGGTCATTGGTAAGTTTCTCGTTTCTAGGTCAGACTGTGGTCAGTTGGTCAGTTTCTGCTTGTCTCGGTCGGACTGTAGTCAGTTGGTCAGTTTCTGGTTGTCTCGGTCAGACTGTGGTCAGTGGGTCAGTTTCTGGTTTATCGGTCAGACTGTGGTCAGTTGGTCAATTTCGGGTTGTCTCGGTCAGACTGTGGTCAATTGGTCAGTTTCGGCTTGCCTCTGTCAGATTGTTGTCAGTTGGTCAGTTTCTGGTTTCTCGGTCAGCCTGTGGTCAGTTTGTCAGTTTCTGGTTTTCTTGGTCGGACTGTGGTCAGTTGGTCAGTTTCTGCTTGTCTCGGTCGGACTGTGGTCAGTTGGTCAGTTTCTGGTTGTCTCGGTCAGACTGTGGTCAGTTTGTCAGATTCTGGTTTATAGGTCAGACTGTGGTCAGTTGGTAAGTTTCTGGTTTCTAGGTCAGACTGTGGTCAGTTAGTCAGTTTCTGCTTGTCTCGGTCGGACTGTGGTCAGTTGGTCAGTTTCTGGTTGTCTCGGTCAGACTGTGGTCAGTTGGTCAGTTTCTGGTTTAGCGGTCAGACTGTGGTCAGTTGGTCAATTTCGGGTTGTCTCGGTCAGACTGTGGTCAATTGGTCAGTTTCGGCTTGCCTCTGTCAGATTGTTGTCAGTTGGTCAGTTTCTGGTTTCTCGGTCAGACTGTGGTCAGTTTGTCAGATTCTGGTTAATAGGTCAGACTGTGGTCAGTTGGTAAGTTTCTGGTTTCTAGGGCAGACTGTGGTCAGTTGGTCAGTTTCTGCTTGTCTCGGTCGGACTTTGGTCAGTTGGTCAGTTTCTGGTTGTCTCGGTCAGACTGTGGTCAGTTGGTCAGTTTCTGGTTCATCGGTCAGACTGTTGTCAGTTGGTCAATTTCGGTTTGTCTCGGTCAGACTGTGGTCAATTGGTCAGTTTCGGCTTGCCTCTGTCAGATTGTTGTCAGTTGGTCAGTTTCTGGTTTCTCGGTCAGACTGTGGTCAGTTTGTCAGTTTCTGGTTTTCTTGATCGGACTGTGGTCAGTTGGTCAGTTTCTGGTTGTCTCGGTCAGGCTGTGGTCAGTTGGTCAGTTTCTGGTTTATCGGTCAGACTGAGGTCAGTTGCTCAGTTTCTGGTTTCTAGGTCAGACTGTGGTCAGTTGGTCAATTTCAGGTTGTCTCGGTCAGACTGTGGTCAATTGGTCAGTTTCGGTTTGCCTCTGTCAGATTGTTGTCAGTTGGTCAGTTTCTGGTTTCTCGGTCAGACTGTGGTCAATTGGTCAGTTTCTGGTTGCGAGGTCAGACTGTGGTCAGTTGCTCAGTTTCTGGTTGTCTCGGTCAGATTCTGGTTAGTTGGTCAGTTTCTGGTTTCGAGATCAGACTGTGATCAGTTGCTCAGTTTCTGCTTGCCTCGCTCGGACTGTGGTCTGTAGCTCAGTTTCTGGTTTCTAGGTAAGACTGTGGTCAGTTGGACAGTTTTTAGTTTCTAGGTCAGACTGGGGTCAGTTTGTCAGTTTCTGGTTTTCTTGGTCGGACTGTGGTCAGTTGGTCAGTTTCTGCTTGTCTCGGTCGGACTGTGGTCAGTTGGTCAGTTTCTGGTTGTCTCGGTCAGACTGTGGTCAGTTTGTCAGATTCTGGTTTATAGGTCAGATTGTGGTCATTGGTAAGTTTCTCGTTTCTAGGTCAGACTGTGGTCAGTTGGTCAGTTTCTGCTTGTCTCGGTCAGATTCTGGTTAGTTGGTCAGTTTCTGGTTTCTAGATCAGACTGTGGTCAGTTGGTCAGTTTCTGCTTGCCTCGCTCGGACTGTGGTCAGTAGCTCAGTTTCTGGTTTCTAGGATGACTGTGGTCAGTTGGACAGTTTCTAGTTTCTAGGTCAGACTGGGGTCAGCTTGTCAGTTTCTGGTTTTCTTGGTCGGACTGTGGTCAGTTGGTCAGTTTCTGGTCTCTAGGTCAGACTATTGTCAGTTGGTCAGTTTCTGGTTTCTAGATCAGCCTGTGATCAGTTGGTCAGTTTCCGGTTGCTGAGTCAGGCTGTGGTCAGTTGCTCAGTATTGTGTTGACTCGGTCTGACTGTGGTCAGTTGGTCAGTTTCTGGTTGTCTCGCTCGGACTGTGGTCAGTTGGTCAGTTTCTGGTTTCCAGGTCAGACTGTGGTCAGTTGGTCAGCTTCTGTTTTCTCGGTAAGATTGTGGTCATTTGGTCTGTTTCGCATTGTATCGGTCAGACTGTGGTCAGTTGCTCAGTTACTGATTTCGAGGTAAGACTGTGGTCAGTTGCTCAGTTTCGGGTTGTCTCGGTCAGACTGTGGTCAGTTTCTGGTTCCTAGTTCAGACTGCGGTCAGTTGGACAGTTTCCGGTTGCTCAGTCAGGCTGTGGTCAGTTGCTCAGTTTTGGGTTGACTCGGTCTGACTGTGTTCAGTTGGTCAGTTTCTGGTTGTCTCGCTCGGATTGTGGTCAGTTGGTCAGTTTCTGGTTTCTAGGTCAGACTGTGGTCAGTTGGTCAGTTGCTGCTTCCTCGGCCAGACTGTGGTCAGTTGTCCAGTTTCTGTTTTCTAGGACAGACTGAGGTCAGTTGGTCAGTTTCGGGTTGCCTCGGTGAGACTGTGGTCAGTTTCTCAATTTCTGGTTGTCTCGGTCAGATTGTGGATAGTTGGTCAGTTGCTGGATTCTAGATCAGACTGTGGTCAGTTGGTCAGTTTCGGTTTGTCTCGGTCAAACTGTGGTCAGTTGGTCAGTTTCTGGTTTAACGGTCAGACTGTGGTCAGTTGCTCAGTTTCTGGTTTCTAGGCAGACTGTGGTCAGTTGGTCAGTTTCTGCTTGCCTCGCTCGGACTGTGGTCTGTAGCTCAGTTTCTGGTTTCTAGGTAAGTCTGTGGTCAGTTGGACAGTTTTTAGTTTCTAGGTCAGACTGGGGTCAGTTTGTCAGTTTCTGGTTTTCTTGGTCGGACTGTGGTCAGTTGGTCAGTTTCTGCTTGTCTCGGTCGGACTGTAGTCAGTTGGTCAGTTTCTGGTTGTCTCGGTCAGACTGTGGTCAGTTGGTCAGTTTCTGGTTTATCGGTCAGACTGTGGTCAGTTGCTCAGTTTCTGGTTTCTAGATCAGACTGTGGTCAGTTGGTCAGTTTCTGCTTGTCTCGGTCGGACTGTGGTCAGTTGGTCAGTTTCTGGTTGTCTCGGTCAGGCTGTGGTCAGTTGGTCAGTTTCTGGTTTATCGGTCAGACTGAGGTCAGTTGCTCAGTTTCTGGTTTCTAGGTCAGACTGTGGTCAGTTGGTCAATTTCAGGTTGTCTCGGTCAGACTGTGGTCAATTGGTCAGTTTCGGTTTGCCTCTGTCAGATTGTTGTCAGTTGGTCAGTTTCTGGTTTCTCGGTCAGACTGTGGTCAATTGGTCAGTTTCTGGTTGCGAGGTCAGACTGTGGTCAGTTGCTCAGTTTCTGGTTGTCTCGGTCAGATTCTGGTTAGTTGGTCAGTTTCTGGTTTCGAGATCAGACTGTGATCAGTTGCTCAGTTTCTGCTTGCCTCGCTCGGACTGTGGTCTGTAGCTCAGTTTCTGGTTTCTAGGTAAGACTGTGGTCAGTTGGACAGTTTTTAGTTTCTAGGTCAGACTGGGGTCAGTTTGTCAGTTTCTGGTTTTCTTGGTCGGACTGTGGTCAGTTGGTCAGTTTCTGCTTGTCTCGGTCGGACTGTGGTCAGTTGGTCAGTTTCTGGTTGTCTCGGTCAGACTGTGGTCAGTTTGTCAGATTCTGGTTTATAGGTCAGATTGTGGTCATTGGTAAGTTTCTCGTTTCTAGGTCAGACTGTGGTCAGTTGGTCAGTTTCTGCTTGTCTCGGTCGGACTGTAGTCAGTTGGTCAGTTTCTGGTTGTCTCGGCCAGACTGTGGTCAGTGGGTCAGTTTCTGGTTTATCGGTCAGACTGTGGTCAGTTGGTCAATTTCGGGTTGTCTCGGTCAGACTGTGGTCAATTGGTCAGTTTCGGCTTGCCTCTGTCAGATTGTTGTCAGTTGGTCAGTTTCTGGTTTCTCGGTCAGCCTGTGGTCAGTTTGTCAGTTTCTGGTTTTCTTGGTCGGACTGTGGTCAGTTGGTCAGTTTCTGCTTGTCTCGGTCGGACTGTGGTCAGTTGGTCAGTTTCTGGTTGTCTCGGTCAGACTGTGGTCAGTTTGTCAGATTCTGGTTTATAGGTCAGACTGTGGTCAGTTGGTAAGTTTCTGGTTTCTAGGTCAGACTGTGGTCAGTTAGTCAGTTTCTGCTTGTCTCGGTCGGACTGTGGTCAGTTGGTCAGTTTCTGGTTGTCTCGGTCAGACTGTGGTCAGTTGGTCAGTTTCTGGTTTAGCGGTCAGACTGTGGTCAGTTGGTCAATTTCGGGTTGTCTCGGTCAGACTGTGGTCAATTGGTCAGTTTCGGCTTGCCTCTGTCAGATTGTTGTCAGTTGGTCAGTTTCTGGTTTCTCGGTCAGACTGTGGTCAGTTTGTCAGATTCTGGTTAATAGGTCAGACTGTGGTCAGTTGGTAAGTTTCTGGTTTCTAGGGCAGACTGTGGTCAGTTGGTCAGTTTCTGCTTGTCTCGGTCGGACTTTGGTCAGTTGGTCAGTTTCTGGTTGTCTCGGTCAGACTGTGGTCAGTTGGTCAGTTTCTGGTTCATCGGTCAGACTGTTGTCAGTTGGTCAATTTCGGTTTGTCTCGGTCAGACTGTGGTCAATTGGTCAGTTTCGGCTTGCCTCTGTCAGATTGTTGTCAGTTGGTCAGTTTCTGGTTTCTCGGTCAGACTGTGGTCAGTTTGTCAGTTTCTGGTTTTCTTGATCGGACTGTGGTCAGTTGGTCAGTTTCTGCTTGTCTCGGTCGGACTGTGGTCAGTTGGTCAGTTTCTGGTTGTCTCGGTCAGACTGTGGTCAGTTTGTCAGATTCTGGTTTATAGGTCAGACTGTGGTCAGTTGGTAAGTTTCTGGTTATCTCGGTCAGACTGTGGTCAATTGGTCAGTTTCGGCTTGCCTCTGTCAGATTGTTGTCAGTTGGTCAGTTTCTGGTTTCTCGGTCAGACTGTGGTCAGTTTGTCAGTTTCTGGTTGTCTTGGTCGGACTGTGGTCAGTTGGTCAGTTTCTGATTGTCTCGGTCGGACTGTGGTCAGTTGGGCAGTTTCTGGTTGTCTCGGTCAGACTGTGGTCAGTTGGTCAGTTTCTGGTTGTCTCGGTCAGATTGTGGTTAGTTGGTCAGTTTCTGGATTCTAGAGCAGACTGTGGTCAGTTGGTCAGTTTCTGGTTTATAGATCAGACTGTGGTCAGTTGGTCAATTTCGGGTTGTCTCGGTCAGACTGTGGTCAGTTGGTCAGTTTCTGGTTTATCGTTCAGACTGTGGTCAGTTGGTCAATTTCGGGTTGTCTCGGTCAGACTGTGGTCAATTGGTCAGTTTCGGCTTGCCTCTGTCAGATTGTTGTCAGTTGGTCAGTTTCTGGTTTCTCGGTCAGACTGTGGTCAGTTTGTCAGATTCTGGTTTAGAGGTCAGACAGTGGTCAGTTGGTAAGTTTCTGGTTTCTAGGTCAGACTGTGGTCAGTTGGTCAGTTTCTGCTTGTCTCGGTCGGACTGTGGTCAGTTGGTCAGTTTCTGGTTGTCTCGGTCAGACTGTGGTCAGTTGGTCAGTTTCTGGTTTATCGGTCAGACTGTTGTCAGTTGGTCAATTTCGGGTTGTCTCGGTCAGACTGTGGTCAATTGGTCAGTTTCGGCTTGCCTCTGTCAGATTGTTGTCAGTTGGTCAGTTTCTGGTTTCTCGGTCAGACTGTGGTCAGTTTGTCAGTTTCTGGTTTTCTTGGTCGGACTGTGGTCAGCTGGTCAGTTTCTGCTTGTCTCGGTCGGACTGTGGTCAGTTGGTCAGTTTCTGGTTGTCTCGGTCAGACTGTGGTCAGTTTGTCAGATTCTGGTTTATATGTCAGACTGTGGTCAGTTGGTCAATTTCGGGTTGTCTCGGTCAGACTGTGGTCAATTGGTCAGTTTCGGCTTGCCTCTGTCAGATTGTTGTCACTTGGTCAGTTTCTGGTTTGTCGGTCAGACTGTGGTCAGTTTGTCAGTTTCTGGTTTTCTTGGTCGGACTGTGGCCAGTTGGTCAGTTTCTGCTTGTCTCGGTCAGACTGTGGTCAGTTGGTCAGTTTCTGGTTGTCTCGGTCAGACTGTGGTCAGTTTGTCAGATTCTGGTTTATAGGTCAGACTGTGGTCAGTTGGTAAGTTTCTGGTTTCTAGGTCAGACTGTGGTCAGTTGGTCAGTTTCTGATTGTCTCGGTCGGACTGTGGTCAGTTGGGCAGTTTCTGGTTGTCTCGGTCAGACTGTGGTCAGTTGGTCAGTTTCTGGTTTCTAGGACAGACTGTGGTCAGTTGGTCAGTTTCGGGTTGTCTCGGTGAGACTGTGGTCAGTTGCTCAGTTTCTGGTTGTCTCGGTCAGATTGTGGTTAGTTGGTCAGTTTCTGGATTCTAGAGCAGACTGTGGTCAGTTGGTCAGTTTCTGGTTTATAGATCAGACTGTGGTCAGTTGCTCAATTTCTGGTTTATTGGTCAGACTTTGGTGAGTTGGTCAGTTTCTGGTTGTCTCGGTCAGACTGTTGTCAGTTGGTCAGTTTCTGGTTTCTAGATCAGACTGTGGTCAGTTGGTCAGTTTCTGCTTGCCTCGCTCGGACTGTTGTCAGTAGCTCAGTTTCTGGTTTCTAGGATGACTGTGGTCAGTTGGACAGTTTCTAGTTTCTAGGTCAGACTGGGGTCAGCTTGTCAGTTTCTGGTTTTCTTGGTCGGTCTGTGGTCAGTTGGTCAGTTTCTGGTCTCTAGGTCAGACTATTATCAGTTGGTCAGTTTCTGGTTTCTAGATCAGCCTGTGATCAGTTGGTCAGTTTCCGGTTGGTGAGTCAGGCTGTGGTCAGTTGCTCTATATTGTGCTGACTCGGTCTGACTGTGGTCAGTTGCTCAGTTTCTGGTTGTCTCGCTCGGACTGTGGTCAGTTGGTCAGTTTCTGGTTTCCAGGTCAGACTCTGACAGTTGGTCAGCTTCTGTTTTCTCGGTAAGATTGTGGTCATTTGGTCTGTTTCGCATTGTCTCGGTCAGACTGTGGTCAGTTGCTCAGTTACTGATTTCGAGGTCATACTGTGGTCAGTTGCTCAGTTTCGGGTTGTCTCGGTTAGACTGTGGTCAGTTTCTGGTTCCTAGTTCAGACTGCGGTCAGTTGGACAGTTTCCGGTTGCTCAGTCAGGCTGTGGTCAGTTGCTCAGTTTTGGGTTGACTCGGTCTGACTGTGGTCAGTTGGTCAGTTTCTGGTTGCCTCGCTCGGATTGTGGTCAGTTGGTCCGTTTCTGGTTGCTAGGTCAGACTGTGGTCAGTTGGTCAGTTGCTGCTTCCTCGGCCAGACTGTGGTCAGTTGTCCAGTTGCTGGTTGCTTGGTCAGACTGTGGTCAGTTGGTCAGTTTCGGGTTGGCATGTAGACTCGGATGATTTGTTCAGTTGCTGGATCGTAAGTCTGGCTGTGGTTATTTGGTGAGTTGCTGGTTGCATGGTGAGACTGTGGTCAGTTGCTCAGTTACTAGTTTCTACGTCAGGCTGTGGTCAGTTGGTCAGTTGCTGCTTCCTCGGTTAGACAGTGGTCAGTTGCTCAGTTATGGGTTTCTAGGTCAGACTGTGGTAAGTTGCTCAGTTTCGGGTTGTATCAGTCAGACTCTGGTCAGTTTCTGGTTCCTCGGTCAGATTGTGGTTAGTTGGTCAGTTTCTGGTTTCCAGATCAGACTATGGTCAGTTGCTCAGTTTCTGTTTTCCAGGACAGACTGTGGTCAGTTGGTCAGTTTCTGGATTCTAGATCAGACTGTGGTCAGTTGGTCAGTTACTGCTTGCCTCGCTCGGACTGTGGTCTGTAGCTCAGTTTCTGGTTTCTAGGTAAGACTGTGGTCAGTTGGACAGTTTTTAGTTTCTAGGTCAGACTGGGGTCAGTTTGTCAGTTTCTGGTTTTCTCGGTCGGACTGTGATCAGTTGGTCAGTTTCTGGTTGTCTCGGTCAGACTGTGGTCAGTTTGTCAGATTCTGGTTTATAGGTCAGACTGTGGTCAGTCGCTCAGTTTCTGGTTTCTAGGTCAGACTGTGGTCAGTTGGTCAGTTTCTGGTTTCTAGGTCAGACTGTGGTCAGTTGGTCAGTTTCTGCTTGTCTCGGTCGGACTGTGGTCAGTTGGTCAGTTTCTGGTTGTCTCGGTCAGACTGTGGTCAGTTGGTCAGTTTCTGGTTTATCGGTCAGACTGTGGTCAGTTGTTCAATTTCGGGTTGTCGCGGTCAGACTGTGGTCAATTGGTCAGTTTCGGCTTGCCTCTGTCAGATTGTTGTCAGTTGGTCAGTTTCTGGTTTCTCGGTCAGACTGCGGTCAGTTTGTCAGTTTCTGGTTGTCTTGGTCGGACTGTGGTCAGTTGGTCAGTTTCTGATTGTCTCGGTCGGACTGTGGTCAGTTGGGCAGTTTCTGGTTGTCTCGGTCAGACTGTGGTCAGTTGGTCAGTTTCTGGTTGTCTCGGTCAGATTGTGGTTAGTTGGTCAGTTTCTGGATTCGAGAGCAGACTGTGGTCAGTTGGTCAGTTTCTGGTTTATAGATCAGACTGTGGTCAGTTGGTCAATTTCGGGTTGTCTCGGTCAGACTGTGGTCAATTGGTCAGTTTCGGCTTGCCTCTGTCAGATTGTTGTCAGTTGGTCAGTTTCTGGTTTCTCGGTCAGACTGTGGTCAGTTTGTCAGATTCTGGTTTAGAGGTCAGACTGTGGTCAGTTGGTAAGTTTCTGGTTTCTAGGTCAGACTGTGGTCAGTTGGTCAGTTTCTGCTTGTCTCGGTCGGACTGTGGTCAGTTGGTCAGTTTCTGGTTGTCTCGGTCAGACTGTGGTCAGTTGGTCAGTTTCTCGTTTATCGGTCAGACTGTTGTCAGTTGGTCAATTTCGGGTTGTCTCGGTCAGACTGTGGTCAATTGGTCAGTTTCGGCTTGCCTCTGTCAGATTGTTGTCAGTTGGTCAGTTTCTGGTTTCTAGGTCAGACTGTGGTCAGTTGGTCAGTTTCTGGTTTATCGGTCAGACTGTGGTCAGTTGCTCAGGTTCTGGTTTCTAGATCAGACTGTGGTCAGTTGGTCAGTTTCTGCTTGTCTCGGTCGGACTGTGGTCAGTTGGTCAGTTTCTGGTTGTCTCGGTCAGGCTGTGGTCAGTTGGTCAGTTTCTGGTTTATCGGTCAGACTGAGGTCAGTTGCTCAGTTTCTGGTTTCTAGGTCAGACTGTGGTCAGTTGGTCAATTTCAGGTTGTCTCGGTCAGACTGTGGTCAATTGGTCAGTTTCGGTTTGCCTCTGTCAGATTGTTGTCAGTTGGTCAGTTTCTGGTTTCGCGGTCAGACTGTGGTCAATTGGTCAGTTTCTGGTTGCGAGGTCAGACTGTGATCAGTTGCTCAGTTTCTGGTTGTCTCGGTCAGATTCTGGTTAGTTGGTCAGTTTCTGGTTTCGAGATCAGACTGTGATCAGTTGCTCAGTTTCTGCTTGCCTCGCTCGGACTGTGGTCTGTAGCTCAGTTTCTGGTTTCTAGGTAAGACTGTGGTCAGTTGGACAGTTTTTAGTTTCTAGGTCAGACTGGGGTCAGTTTGTCAGTTTCTGGTTTTCTTGGTCGGACTGTGGTCAGTTGGTCAGTTTCTGCTTGTCTCGGTCGGACTGTGGTCAGTTGGTCAGTTTCTGGTTGTCTCGGTCAGACTGTGGTCAGTTTGTCAGATTCTGGTTTATAGGTCAGATTGTGGTCATTGGTAAGTTTCTCGTTTCTAGGTCAGACTGTGGTCAGTTGGTCAGTTTCTGCTTGTCTCGGTCGGACTGTAGTCAGTTGGTCAGTTTCTGGTTGTCTCGGTCAGACTGTGGTCAGTGGGTCAGTTTCTGGTTTATCGGTCAGACTGTGGTCAGTTGGTCAATTTCGGGTTGTCTCGGTCAGACTGTGGTCAATTGGTCAGTTTCGGCTTGCCTCTGTCAGATTGTTGTCAGTTGGTCAGTTTCTGGTTTCTCGGTCAGCCTGTGGTCAGTTTGTCAGTTTCTGCTTTTCTTGGTCGGACTGTGGTCAGTTGGTCAGTTTCTGCTTGTCTCGGTCGGACTGTGGTCAGTTGGTCAGTTTCTGGTTGTCTCGGTCAGACTGTGGTCAGTTTGTCAGATTCTGGTTTATAGGTCAGACTGTGGTCAGTTGGTAAGTTTCTGGTTTCTAGGTCAGACTGTGGTCAGTTGGTCAGTTTCTGCTTGTCTCGGTCGGACTGTGGTCAGTTGGTCAGTTTCTGGTTGTCTCGGTCAGACTGTGGTCAGTTGGTCAGTTTCTGGTTTAGCGGTCAGACTGTGGTCAGTTGGTCAATTTCGGGTTGTCTCGGTCAGACTGTGGTCAATTGGTCAGTTTCGGCTTGCCTCTGTCAGATTGTTGTCAGTTGGTCAGTTTCTGGTTTCTCGGTCAGACTGTGGTCAGTTTGTCAGATTCTGGTTAATAGGTCAGACTGTGGTCAGTTGGTAAGTTTCTGGTTTCTAGGGCAGACTGTGGTCAGTTGGTCAGTTTCTGCTTGTCTCGGTCGGACTTTGGTCAGTTGGTCAGTTTCTGGTTGTCTCGGTCAGACTGTGGTCAGTTGGTCAGTTTCTGGTTCATCGGTCAGACTGTTGTCAGTTGGTCAATTTCGGTTTGTCTCGGTCAGACTGTGGTCACTTGGTCAGTTTCGGCTTGCCTCTGTCAGATTGTTGTCAGTTGGTCAGTTTCTGGTTTCTCGGTCAGACTGTGGTCAGTTTGTCAGTTTCTGGTTTTCTTGATCGGACTGTGGTCAGTTGGTCAGTTTCTGCTTGTCTCGGTCGGACTGTGGTCAGTTGGTCAGTTTCTGGTTGTCTCGGTCAGACTGTGGTCAGTTTGTCAGATTCTGGTTTATAGGTCAGACTGTGGTCAGTTGGTAAGTTTCTGGTTTCTAGGTCAGACTGTGGTCAGTTGGTCAGTTTCTGCTTGTCTCGGTCGGACTGTGGTCAGTTGGTCAGTTTCTGGTTGTCTCGGTCAGACTGTGGTCAGTTGGTCAGTTTCTGGTTTATCGGTCAGACTGTGGTCAGTTGTTCAATTTCGGGTTATCTCGGTCAGACTGTGGTCAATTGGTCAGTTTCGGCTTGCCTCTGTCAGATTGTTGTCAGTTGGTCAGTTTCTGGTTTCTCGGTCAGACTGTGGTCAGTTTGTCAGTTTCTGGTTGTCTTGGTCGGACTGTGGTCAGTTGGTCAGTTTCTGATTGTCTCGGTCGGACTGTGGTCAGTTGGGCAGTTTCTGGTTGTCTCGGTCAGACTGTGGTCAGTTGGTCAGTTTCTGGTTGTCTCGGTCAGATTGTGGTTAGTTGGTCAGTTTCTGGATTCTAGAGCAGACTGTGGTCAGTTGGTCAGTTTCTGGTTTATAGATCAGACTGTGGTCAGTTGGTCAATTTCGGGTTGTCTCGGTCAGACTGTGGTCAGTTGGTCAGTTTCTGGTTTATCGGTCAGACTGTGGTCAGTTGGTCAATTTCGGGTTGTCTCGGTCAGACTGTGGTCAATTGGTCAGTTTCGGCTTGCCTCTGTCAGATTGTTGTCAGTTGGTCAGTTTCTGGTTTCTCGGTCAGACTGTGGTCAGTTTGTCAGATTCTGGTTTAGAGGTCAGACAGTGGTCAGTTGGTAAGTTTCTGGTTTCTAGGTCAGACTGTGGTCAGTTGGTCAGTTTCTGCTTGTCTCGGTCGGACTGTGGTCAGTTGGTCAGTTTCTGGTTGTCTCGGTCAGACTGTGGTCAGTTGGTCAGTTTCTGGTTTATCGGTCAGACTGTTGTCAGTTGGTCAATTTCGGGTTGTCTCGGTCAGACTGTGGTCAATTGGTCAGTTTCGGCTTGCCTCTGTCAGATTGTTGTCAGTTGGTCAGTTTCTGGTTTCTCGGTCAGACTGTGGTCAGTTTGTCAGTTTCTGGTTTTCTTGGTCGGACTGTGGTCAGCTGGTCAGTTTCTGCTTGTCTCGGTCGGACTGTGGTCAGTTGGTCAGTTTCTGGTTGTCTCGGTCAGACTGTGGTCAGTTTGTCAGATTCTGGTTTATATGTCAGACTGTGGTCAGTTGGTCAATTTCGGGTTGTCTCGGTCAGACTGTGGTCAATTGGTCAGTTTCGGCTTGCCTCTGTCAGATTGTTGTCATTTGGTCAGTTTCTGGTTTGTCGGTCAGACTGTGGTCAGTTTGTCAGTTTCTGGTTTTCTTGGTCGGACTGTGGCCAGTTGGTCAGTTTCTGCTTGTCTCGGTCAGACTGTGGTCAGTTGGTCAGTTTCTGGTTGTCTCGGTCAGACTGTGGTCAGTTTGTCAGATTCTGGTTTATAGGTCAGACTGTGGTCAGTTGGTAAGTTTCTGGTTTCTAGGTCAGACTGTGGTCAGTTGGTCAGTTTCTGATTGTCTCGGTCGGACTGTGGTCAGTTGGGCAGTTTCTGGTTGTCTCGGTCAGACTGTGGTCAGTTGGTCAGTTTCTGGTTTCTAGGACAGACTGTGGTCAGTTGGTCAGTTTCGGGTTGTCTCGGTGAGACTGTGGTCAGTTGCTCAGTTTCTGGTTGTCTCGGTCAGATTGTGGTTAGTTGGTCAGTTTCTGGATTCTAGAGCAGACTGTGGTCAGTTGGTCAGTTTCTGGTTTATAGATCAGACTGTGGTCAGTTGCTCAATTTCTGGTTTATTGGTCAGACTTTGGTGAGTTGGTCAGTTTCTGGTTGTCTCGGTCAGACTGTTGTCAGTTGGTCAGTTTCTGGTTTCTAGATCAGACTGTGGTCAGTTGGTCAGTTTCTGCTTGCCTCGCTCGGACTGTTGTCAGTAGCTCAGTTTCTGGTTTCTAGGATGACTGTGGTCAGTTGGACAGTTTCTAGTTTCTAGGTCAGACTGGGGTCAGCTTGTCAGTTTCTGGTTTTCTTGGTCGGTCTGTGGTCAGTTGGTCAGTTTCTGGTCTCTAGGTCAGACTATTATCAGTTGGTCAGTTTCTGGTTTCTAGATCAGCCTGTGATCAGTTGGTCAGTTTCCGGTTGGTGAGTCAGGCTGTGGTCAGTTGCTCTATATTGTGTTGACTCGGTCTGACTGTGGTCAGTTGCTCAGTTTCTGGTTGTCTCGCTCGGACTGTGGTCAGTTGGTCAGTTTCTGGTTTCCAGGTCAGACTCTGACAGTTGGTCAGCTTCTGTTTTCTCGGTAAGATTGTGGTCATTTGGTCTGTTTCGCATTGTCTCGGTCAGACTGTGGTCAGTTGCTCAGTTACTGATTTCGAGGTCATACTGTGGTCAGTTGCTCAGTTTCGGGTTGTCTCGGTTAGACTGTGGTCAGTTTCTGGTTCCTAGTTCAGACTGCGGTCAGTTGGACAGTTTCCGGTTGCTCAGTCAGGCTGTGGTCAGTTGCTCAGTTTTGGGTTGACTCGGTCTGACTGTGGTCAGTTGGTCAGTTTCTGGTTGCCTCGCTCGGATTGTGGTCAGTTGGTCCGTTTCTGGTTGCTAGGTCAGACTGTGGTCAGTTAGTCAGTTGCTGCTTCCTCGGCCAGACTGTGGTCAGTTGTCCAGTTGCTGGTTGCTTGGTCAGACTGTGGTCAGTTGGTCAGTTTCGGGTTGGCATGTAGACTCGGATGATTTGTTCAGTTGCTGGATCGTAAGTCTGGCTGTGGTTATTTGGTGAGTTGCTGGTTGCATGGTGAGACTGTGGTCAGTTGCTCAGTTACTAGTTTCTACGTCAGGCTGTGGTCAGTTGGTCAGTTGCTGCTTCCTCGGTTAGACAGTGGTCAGTTGCTCAGTTATGGGTTTCTAGGTCAGACTGTGGTAAGTTGCTCAGTTTCGGGTTGTATCAGTCAGACTCTGGTCAGTTTCTGGTTCCTCGGTCAGATTGTGGTTAGTTGGTCAGTTTCTGGTTTCCAGATCAGACTATGGTCAGTTGCTCAGTTTCTGTTTTCCAGGACAGACTGTGGTCAGTTGGTCAGTTTCTGGATTCTAGATCAGACTGTGGTCAGTTGGTCAGTTACTGCTTGCCTCGCTCGGACTGTGGTCTGTAGCTCAGTTTCTGGTTTCTAGGTAAGACTGTGGTCAGTTGGACAGTTTTTAGTTTCTAGGTCAGACTGGGGTCAGTTTGTCAGTTTCTGGTTTTCTCGGTCGGACTGTGGTCAGTTGGTCAGTTTCTGGTTGTCTCGGTCAGACTGTGGTCAGTTTGTCAGATTCTGGTTTATAGGTCAGACTGTGGTCAGTCGCTCAGTTTCTGGTTTCTAGGTCAGACTGTGGTCAGTTGGTCAGTTTCTGGTTTCTAGGTCAGACTGTGGTCAGTTGGTCAGTTTCTGCTTGTCTCGGTCGGACTGTGGTCAGTTGGTCAGTTTCTGGTTGTCTCGGTCAGACTGTGGTCAGTTGGTCAGTTTCTGGTTTATCGGTCAGACTGTGGTCAGTTGTTCAATTTCGGGTTGTCTCGGTCAGACTGTGGTCAATTGGTCAGTTTCGGCTTGCCTCTGTCAGATTGTTGTCAGTTGGTCAGTTTCTGGTTTCTCGGTCAGACTGCGGTCAGTTTGTCAGTTTCTGGTTGTCTTGGTCGGACTGTGGTCAGTTGGTCAGTTTCTGATTGTCTCGGTCGGACTGTGGTCAGTTGGGCAGTTTCTGGTTGTCTCGGTCAGACTGTGGTCAGTTGGTCAGTTTCTGGTTGTCTCCGTCAGATTGTGGTTAGTTGGTCAGTTTCTGGATTCGAGAGCAGACTGTGGTCAGTTGGTCAGTTTCTGGTTTATAGATCAGACTGTGGTCAGTTGGTCAATTTCGGGTTGTCTCGGTCAGACTGTGGTCAATTGGTCAGTTTCGGCTTGCCTCTGTCAGATTGTTGTCAGTTGGTCAGTTTCTGGTTTCTCGGTCAGACTGTGGTCAGTTTGTCAGATTCTGGTTTAGAGGTCAGACTGTGGTCAGTTGGTAAGTTTCTGGTTTCTAGGTCAGACTGTGGTCAGTTGGTCAGTTTCTGCTTGTCTCGGTCGGACTGTGGTCAGTTGGTCAGTTTCTGGTTGTCTCGGTCAGACTGTGGTCAGTTGGTCAGTTTCTGGTTTATCGGTCAGACTGTTGTCAGTTGGTCAATTTCGGGTTGTCTCGGTCAGACTGTGGTCAATTGGTCAGTTTCGGCTTGCCTCTGTCAGATTGTTGTCAGTTGGTCAGTTTCTGGTTTCTCGGTCAGACTGTGGTCAGTTTGTCAGTTTCTGGTTTTCTTGGTCGGACTGTGGTCAGCTGGTCAGTTTCTGCTTGTCTCGGTCGGACTGTGGTCAGTTGGTCAGTTTCTGGTTGTCTCGGTCAGACTGTGGTCAGTTTGTCAGATTCTGGTTTATATGTCAGACTGTGGTCAGTTGGTAAGTTTCTGGTTTCTAGGTCAGACTGTGGTCAGTTGGTCAGTTTCTGCTTGTCTCGGTCGGACTGTGGTCAGTTGGTCAGTTTCTGGTTGTCTCGGTCAGACTGTGGTCAGTTGGTCAGTTTCTGGTTTATCGGTCAGACTGTGGTCAGTTGGTCATTTTCGGGTTGTCTCGGTCAGACTGTGGTCAATTGGTCAGTTTCGGCTTGCCTCTGTCAGATTGTTGTCATTTGGTCAGTTTCTGGTTTGTCGGTCAGACTGTGGTCAGTTTGTCAGTTTCTGGTTTTCTTGGTCGGACTGTGGCCAGTTGGTCAGTTTCTGCTTGTCTCGGTCGGACTGTGGTCAGTTGGTCAGTTTCTGGTTGTCTCGGTCAGACTGTGGTCAGTTTGTCAGATTCTGGTTTATAGGTCAGACTGTGGTCAGTTGGTAAGTTTCTGGTTTCTAGGTCAGACTGTGGTCAGTTGGGCAGTTTCTGGTTGTCTCGGTCAGACTGTGGTCAGTTGGTCAGTTTCTGGTTTCTAGGACAGACTGGTCAGTTGGTCAGTTTCGGGTTTTCTCGGTGAGACTGTGGTCAGTTGCTCAGTTTCTGGTTGTCTCGGTCAGATTGTGGTTAGTTGGTCAGTTTCTGGATTCTAGAGCAGACTGTGGTCAGTTGGTCAGTTTCTGGTTTATAGATCAGACTGTGGTCAGTTGCTCAATTTCTGGTTTATTGGTCAGACGTTGGTGAGTTGGTCAGTTTCTGGTTGTCTCGGTCAGACTGTTGTCAGTTGGTCAGTTTCTGGTTTCTAGATCAGACTGTGGTCAGTTGGTCAGTTTCTGCTTGCCTCGCTCGGACTGTAGTCAGTAGCTCAGTTTCTGGTTTCTAGGATGACTGTGGTCAGTTGGACAGTTTCTAGTTTCTAGGTCAGACTGGGGTCAGCTTGTCAGTTTCTGGTTTTCTTGGTCGGTCTGTGGTCAGTTGGTCAGTTTCTGGTCTCTAGGTCAGACTATTATCAGTTGGTCAGTTTCTGGTTTCTAGATCAGCCTGTGATCAGTTGGTCAGTTTCCGGTTGGTGAGTCAGGCTGTGGTCAGTTGCTCTGTATTGTGTTGACTCGGTCTGACTGTGGTCAGTTGGTCAGTTTCTGGTTGTCTCGCTCGGACTGTGGTCAGTTGGTCAGTTTCTGGTTTCCAGGTCAGACTCTGACAGTTGGTCAGCTTCTGTTTTCTCGGTAAGATTGTGGTCATTTGGTCTGTTTCGCATTGTCTCGGTCAGACTGTGGTCAGTTGCTCAGTTACTGATTTCGAGGTCAGACTGTGGTCAGTTGCTCAGTTTCGGGTTGTCTCGGTCAGACTGTGGTCAGTTTCTGGTTCCTAGTTCAGACTGCGGTCAGTTGGACAGTTTCCGGTTGCTCAGTCAGGCTGTGGTCAGTTGCTCAGTTTTGGGTTGACTCGGTCTGACTGTGGTCAGTTGGTCAGTTTCTGGTTGCCTCGCTCGGATTGTGGTCAGTTGGTCAGTTTCTGGTTGCTAGGTCAGACTGTGGTCAGTTGGTCAGTTGCTGCTTCCTCGGCCAGACTGTGGTCAGTTGTCCAGTTGCTGGTTGCTTGGTCAGACTGTGGTCAGTTGGTCAGTTTCGGGTTGGCATGTAGACTCGGATGATTTGTTCAGTTGCTGGATCGTAAGTCTGGCTGTGGTTATTTGGTGAGTTGCTGGTTGCATGGTGAGACTGTGGTCAGTTGCTCAGTTACTAGTTTCTACGTCAGGCTGTGGTCAGTTGGTCAGTTGCTGCTTCCTCGGTTAGACAGTGGTCAGTTGCTCAGTTATGGGTTTCTAGGTCAGACTGTGGTCAGTTGCTCAGTTTCGGGTTGTATCAGTCAGACTCTGGTCAGTTTCTGGTTCCTCGGTCAGATTGTGGTTAGTTCGTCAGTTTCTGGTTTCCAGATCAGACTATGGTCAGTTGCTCAGTTTCTGTTTTCCAGGACAGACTGTGGTCAGTTGGTCAGTTTCTGGATTCTAGATCAGACTGTGGTCAGTTGGTCAGTTACTGCTTGCCTCGCTCGGACTGTGGTCTGTAGCTCAGTTTCTGGTTTCTAGGTAAGACTGTGGTCAGTTGGACAGTTTTTAGTTTCTAGGTCAGACTGGGGTCAGTTTGTCAGTTTCTGGTTTTCTCGGTCGGACTGTGGTCAGTTGGTCAGTTTCTGGTTGTCTCGGTCAGACTGTGGTCAGTTTGTCAGATTCTGGTTTATAGGTCAGACTGTGGTCAGTCGCTCAGTTTCTGGTTTCTAGGTCAGACTGTGGTCAGTTGGTCATTTTCTGGTTTCTAGGTCAGACTGTGGTCAGTTGGTCAGTTTCGGGTTGTCTCGGTCAGACTGTGGTCAATTGGTCAGTTTCGGGTTGCCTCTATCAGACTGTTGTCAATTGGTCAGTTTCTGGTTTCTCGTTCAGACTGTGGTCAATTGGTCAGTTTCTTTCTGGTTGCTAGGTCAGACTGTGGTCCGTTGCTCAGTTTCTGGTTGTCTCGGTCAGATTGTGTTTAGTTGGTCAGTTTCTGGTTTCTAGATCAGACTGTGGTCAGTTGGTCATTTTCGGGTTGTCTCGATGAGACTGTGGTCAGTTGCTCAGTTTCTGGTTTATCGGACAGACTGTGGTCAGTTGGTCTGTTTTGGGTTATCTCGGTGAGACTGTGGTCAGTTGCTCAGTTTCTGGTTTCTAGATCAGACTGTGGTCCGTTGGTCAGTTTCCGGTTGGCATGGAGACTGTGATGATTTATTCTGTTGCTGGATCCTAAGTCAGGCTGTGGTCATTTGGTCAGTTGCTGGTTGCTCGGTGAAACTATGGTCAGTTGTTCAGTTACAGGTTTCTAAATCAGACTGTGGTCAGTTGCTCAGTTTCGGGTTGTCTCATCGGACTGCGGTCAGTTGGACAGTTTCCGGTTGCTCAGTCAGGCTGTGCTCAGTTGTTAAGTTTTGGGTTGACTCGGTCTGACCGTGATCAGTTGGTCAGTTTCTGATTGTCTCGCGCGGATTGTGGTCAGTTGGTCAGTTTCTGGTTTCTCGGTCAGACTGTGGTCAGTTGGTCAGTTTCTTGTTGTCTCGGTCGGACAGTGGTCAGTTGGTCAGTTTCTGGTTGTCCCGGTCAGAATGTGGTCAGATGGTCAGTTTCTGGTTGTCTCGGTCAGACTGTGGTCATTTGGTCAGTTTCTTGTTGTCTCGGTCGGACAATGGTCAGTTGGTCAGTTTCTGGTTGTCTCGGTCAGAATGTGGTCAGAGGGTCAGTTTCTGGTTGTCTCGGTCAGACTGTGGTCAGTTGGTCAGCTTCTGGTTTCTGGGTCAGACTGTGGTCAGTTGGACAGTTTATGGCTTCTAGCTCAGACTGGGGTCAGTTTGTCAGTTTCTAGTTGTCTCGGTCAGACTGTGGTCAGTTGGTCAGTTTCTGGTTTATAGGTCAGACTGTGGTTAGTTGCTCAATTTCTGATTGATAGGTCAGACTGTGGTCAGTTGCTCAGTTTCTGGTTACTAGTTCAGACTCTGGTCAGTTGGTCATTTCGGCTTGTCTCGGTCCGACTGTGGTCAATTGGTCAGTTTCGGGTTGTCTCTGTCAGACTGTTGTCAGTTGGTCAGTTTCTGGTTTCTCGGTCAGACTGTGGTCAATTGGTCAGTTTCTGGTTTTCTCGGTCGGACAGAGGTCAGTTGGTCAGTTTCTGGTTTCTCAGTCAGAGTGTGGTCACTTGGTCAGTTTCTAGTTGTCTCGGTCAGACTGTGGTCAGTTGGTCAGTTTCTGGTTTCTGGGTCAGACAATGGTCAGTTGGACAGTTTCTGGTTTCTAGGTCAGACTGTGGTCAGTTTGTCAGTTTCTGGTTTTTTTGGTCGGACTGTTGTCAGTTGGTCAGTTTCTGGTTTCTAGGTCAGTCTATTGTCAGTTGGTCAGTTTCTGGTTTCTAAATCAGACTGAGGTCAGTTGGTCAGTTTCTGCTTGTCTCGGTCGGACTGTGGTCAGTTGGTCAGTTTCTGGTTGTCTCGGTCAGACTGTGGTCAGTTGGTCAGTTTCTAGTTTATCGGTCAGACTGTGGTCAGTTGCTCAGTTTCTGGTTTCTCGGTCAGACTGTGGTCAGTTGGTCAATTTCGGGTTGTCTCGGTCAGACTGTGGTCAATTGGTCAGTTTCGGCTTGCCTCTGTCAGATTGTTGTCAGTTGGTCAGTTTCTGGTTTCTCGGTCAGACTGTGGTCAATTGGTCAGTTTCTGGTTGCGAGGTCAGACTGTGGTCAGTTGCTCAGTTTGTGGTTGGCCCGGTCAGATTGTGGTTAGTTGGTCAGTTTCTGGTTTCTAGATCAGACTGTGGTCAGTTGCTTAGTTTCTGGTTTCTAGGACAGACTGTGGCCAGTTGGTCAGTTTCGGGTTGTCTCGGTGAGACTGTGGTCAGTTGGTCAGTTTCTGGTTGTCTCGGTCAGATTGTGGTCAGTTGCTCAGTTTCTGGTTGTCTCGGTCAGATTGTGGTTAGTTGGTCATTTTCTGGATTCTAGACCAGACTGTGGTCAGTTGGTCAGTTTCTTGTTTATAGATCAGACTGTGGTAAGTTGCTCAATTTCTGGTTTATTGGTCTGACTTTGGTGAGTTGGTCAGTTTCTGGTTGTCTCGGTCAGACTGTTGTCAGTTGGTCAGTTTCTGGTTTCTAGATCAGACTGTGGTCAGTTGGTCAGTTTCTGCTTGCCTCGATCAGACTGTGGTCAGTAGCTCAGTTTCTGGTTTCTAGGATGACTGTGGTCAGTTGGACAGTTTATAGTTTATTGGTCAGACTGGGGTCAGCTTGTCAGTTTCTTGTTTTCTTGGTCGGACTGTGGTCAGTTGGTCAGTTTCTAGTCTCTAGATCAGCCTGTGATCAGTTGGTCAGTTTCCGGTTGCTGAGTCAGGCTGTGGTCAGTTGCTCAGTAGTGTGTTGACTCGGTCTGACTGTGGTCAGTTGGTCAGTTTCTGGTTGTCTCGCTCGGACTGTGGTCAGTTGGTCAGTTTCTGGTTTCCAGGTCAGACTGTGGTCAGTTGGTCAGCTTCTGTTTTCTCGGTAAGATTGTGGTCATTTGGTCTGTTTCGCATTGTCTCGGTCAGTCTGTGGTCAGTTGCTCAGTTACTGATTTCAAGGTCAGACTGTGGTCAGTTGCTCAGTTTCGGCTTGTCTCGGTCAGACTGTGGTCAGTTTCTGGTTCCTAGTTCAGACTGCGGTCAGTTGGACAGTTTCCGGTTGCTCAGTCAGGCTGTGGTCAGTTGCTCAGTTTTGGGTTGACTCGGTCTGACTGTGGTCAGTTGGTCAGTTTCTGGTTGTCTCGCTCGGACTGTGGTCAGTTGGTCAGTTTCTGGTTTCCAGGTCAGACTGTGGTCAGTTGTTCAATTTCTGGTTGCCTCGCTCGGATTGTGGATCAGTTGGTCAGTTTCTGGTTTCTCGGTCAGACTGTGGTCAGTTGGTCAGTTGCTGCTTCCTCGGTAAGACTGTGGTCAGTTGTCCAGTTGCTGGTTGCTTGGTCAGACTGTGGTCAGTTGGTCAGTTTCGGGTTGGCATGTAGACTCGGATGATTTGTTCAGTTGCTGGATCCTAATTCTGGCTGTGGTTATTTGGTGAGTTGCTGGTTGCATGGTGAGACTGTGGTCAGTTGCTCAGTTACTAGTTTCTACGTCAGGCTGTAGTCAGTTGGTCAGTTTCTGGTTTCTAGATCAGACTGTGGTCAGTTGGTCAGTTTCTGGTTTCTAGATCAGACTGTGGTCAGTTGGTCAGTTTCTGCTTGCCTCGCTCGGACTGCGGTCTGTAGCTAAGTTTCTGGTTTCTAGGTAAGACTGTGGTCAGTTGGACAGTTTTTAGTTTGTAGGTCAGACCGGGGTCAGTTTGTCAGTTTCTGGTTTTCTTGGTCGGACTGTGGTCAGTTGGTCAGTTTCTGCTTGTCTCGGTCAGACTGTGGTCAGTTGGTCAGTTTCTGGTTGTCTCGGTCAGACTGTGGTCAGTTGGTCAGTTTCTGGTTTCTATGTCAGACTGTGGTCAGTTGCTCAGTTTCGGTTTCTAGGTCAGACTGTGGTCAGTTGGTCAGTTTCGGGTTGTCTCGGTCAGACTGTGGTCAATTGGTCAGTTTCGGGTTGCCTCTATCAGACTGTTGTCAATTGGTCAGTTTCTGGTTTCTCGGTCAGACTGTGGTCAATTGGTCAGTTTCTTACTGGTTGCTAGGTCAGACTGTGGTCCGTTGCTCAGTTTCTGGTTGTCTCGGTCAGATTGTGTTTAGTTGGTCAGTTTCTGGTTTCTCGATCAGACTGTGGTCAGTTGCTCAGTTCCTGGTTTCATGGACAAACTGTGGTCAGTTGGTCAGTTTCGGGTTGTCTCGGTGAGACTGTGGTCAGTTGGTCAGTTTCTGGTTTTTCGGTCAGACTGTGGTCAATTGGTCAGTTTCTTTCTGGTTTCTAGATCAGACTGTGGTCCGATGCTCAGTTGCTGGATCCTAATCAGGCTGTGGTCATTTGGTCAGTTGCTGGTTGCTCGGTGAGACTTTGGTCTGTTGCTCAGTTACTAGTTTCAAGGTCAGGCTGCGGTCAGTTTTTCAGTTGCTGCTTGCGCGGCCAGACAGTGGTCAGTTGCTCACTCACAGGTTTCTAAATCAGACTGTGGTTAGTTGCTCAGTTTCGGGTTGCCTCAGTCAGAATGCGGTCAGTTTCTAATTCCTTGGTCAGACTGCGTTCAGTTGGACAATTTCCGGTTGCTCAGTCAGGCTGTGGTCAGTTGCTAAGTTTTGGGTTGACTCGGTCTGACCGTGATCAGTTGGTCAGTTTCTGGTTGTCTCGCTCGGACTGTGGTCAGTTGGTCAGCTTCTGGTTTCCAGGTCAGACTGTAGTCAGTTGGTCAGTTTCTGGTTGCCTCGCGTGGATTGTGGTCAGTTGGTCAGTTTCTGGTTTCTAGGTCAGACTGTGGTCAGTTGGTCAGTTTCTGGTTGTCTCGGTCGGACAGTGGTCAGTTGGTCAGTTTCTGGTTGTCTCGGTCAGAATGTGGTCAGATGGTCAGTTTCTGGTTGTCTCGGTCAGACTGTGGTCAGTTGGTCAGCTTCTGGTTTCTGGGTCAGAGTGTGGTCAGTTGGACAGTTTCTGGCTTTTAGCTCAGACTGGGGTCAGTTTGTCAGTTTCTGGTTGTCTCGGTCGGACTGTGGTCAGTTGGTCAGTTTCTGCTTGTCTCGGTTGGACTGTGGTCAGTTGGTCAGGTTCTGATTGTCTCGGTCAGACTGTGGTCAGTTGCTCAATTTCTGATTAATACGTCAGACTGTGGTCAGTTGCTCAGTTTCTGGTTACTAGTTCATACTCTGGTCTGTTGGTCATTTCGGCTTGTCTCGGTCAGACTGTGGTCAATTGGTCAGTTTCGGGTTGTCTCTGTCAGACTGTTGTCAGTTGGTCAGTTTCTGGTTTCTCGGTCAGACTGTGGTCAATTGGTCAGTTTCTGGTTTTCTCGGTCGGATAGTGGTCAGTTTGTCAGATTCTGGTTTATAGGTCAGACTGTGGTCAGTTGCTCAGTTTCTGGTTTCTAGGTCAGACTGTGGTCAGTTGGTCAGTTTCGGGTTGTCTCGGTCGGACTGTGGTCAATTGGTCAGTCTTGGGTTGCCTCTGTCAGACTGTTGTCAGTTGGTCAGTTTCTGGATTCTCGGTCAGACTGTGGTCAATTGGTCAGTTTCTTTCTGGTTGCTAGGTCAGACTGTGGTCCGTTGCTCAGTTTCTGGTTGTCTCGGTCAGATTGTGTTTAGTTGGTCAGTTTCTGGTTTCTAGATCAGACTGTGGTCAGTTGCTCAGTTTCTGGTTTCTAGATCAGACTGTGGTCCGATGCTCAGTTGCTGGATCCTAATCATGCTGTGGTCATTTGGTCAGTTGCTGGTTGCTCGGTGGGACTTTGGTCAGTTGCTCAATTCCTAGTTTCTAGGTCAGGCTGCGGTCAGTTGTTCAGTTGCTGCTTGCGCGGGTAGACAGTGGTCAGTTGCTCAGTTACAGGTTTCTAAATCAGACTGTGGTTAGTTGCTCAGTTTCGGGTTGTCTCAGTCAGAATGCGGTCAGTTTCTAATTCCTTGGTCAGACTGCGGTCAGTTGGACAATTTCCGGTTGCTCAGTCAGGCTGTGGTCAGTTGCTAAGTTTTGGGTTGACTCTGTCTGACCGTGCTCAGTTGGTCAGTTTCTGGTTGTCTCGCTCGGACTGTAGTCAGTTGTTCAGCTTCTGGTTTCCAGGTCAGACTGTAGTCAGTTGGTCAGTTTCTAGTTGCCTCGCGCGTATTGTGGTCAGTTGGTCAGTTTCTGGTTTCTAGGTCAGACTGTGGTCAGTTGGTCAGTTTCTGGTTGTCTCGGTCGGACAATGGTCACTTGGTCAGTTTCTGGTTGTCTCGGTCAGAATGTGGTCAGATGGTCAGTTTCTGGTTGTCTCGGTCAGACTGTGGTCAGTTGGCCAGCTTCTGGTTTCTGGGTCAGGCTGTGGTCAGTTGGACAGTTTCTGGCTTCTAGCTCAGACTGGGGTCAGTTTGTCAGTTTCTGGTTGTCTCGCTTGGACTGTGGTCAGTTGGTCAGGTTCCGATTGTCTCGGTCAGACTGTGGTCAGTTGGTCAGTTTCTGGTTTATAGGTCAGACTGTGGTCAGTTGCTCAATTTCTGATTAATAGGTCAGACTGTGGTCAGTTGCTCAGTTTCTGGTTACTAGTTCAGACTCTGGTCAGTTGGTCTTTTCGGCTTGTCTCGGTCAGACTGTGGTCAATTGTTCAGTTTCGGGTTGTCTCTGTCAGACTGTTGTCAGTTGGTCAGTTTCTGGTTTCTCGGTCAGACTGTGGTCAATTGGTCAGTTTCTGGTTTCTCAGTCAGAGTGTGGTCACTTGGTCAGTTTCTAGTTGTCTTGGTCAGACTGTGGTCAGTTTGTCAGATTCTGGTTTATAGGTCAGACTGTGGTCAGTTGCTCAGTTTCTGGTTTCTAGGTCAGACTGTGGTCAGTTGGTCAGTTTCGGGTTGTCTCGGTCAGACTGTGGTCAATTGGTCAGTTTTGGGTTGCCTCTGTCAGACTGTTGTCAGTTGGTCAGTTTCTGGTTTCTCGGTCAGACTGTGGTCAATTGGTCAGTTTCTTTCTGGTTGCTAGGTCAGACTGTGGTCCGTTGCTCAGTTTCTGGTTGTCTCGGTCAGATTGTGTTTAGTTGGTCAGTTTCTGGTTTCTCGATCAGACTGTGGTCAGTTGCTCAGTTTCTGGTTTCATGGACAAACTGTGGTCAGTTGGTCAGTTTCGGGTTGTCTCGGTGAGACTGTGGTCAGTTGCTCAGTTTCTGGTTTCTAGATCAGAATGTGGTCCGATGCTCAGTTGCTGGATCCTAATCAGGCTGTGGTCATTTGGTCAGTTGCTGGTTGCTCGGTGAGACTTTGGTCAGTTGCTCAGTTACTAGTTGCTACGTCAGGCTGCGGTCAGTTGTTCAGTTGCTGCTTGCGCGGCCAGACAGTGGTCAGTTGCTCAGTTACAGGTTTCTAAATCAGACTGTGGTTAGTTGCTCAGTTTCGGGTTGTCTCAGTCAGAATGCGGTCAGTTTCTAATTCCTTGGTCAGACTGCGGTCAGTTGGACCATTTCCGGTTGCTCATTCAGGCTGTGGTCAGTTGCTAAGTTTTGGGTTGACTCGGTCTGATCGTGGTCAGTTGGTCAGTTTCTGGTTGTCTCGCTCGGACTGTGGTCAGTTGGTCAGCTTCTGGTTTCCAGGTCAGACTGTAGTCAGTTGGTCAGTTTCTGGTTGCCTCGCGCGGATTGTGGTCAGTTGGTCAGTTTCGGGTTGTCTCGGTCAGGCTGTGGTCAGATGCTCAATTTCGGGTTGTCTACGTCAGACTGTGGTCAGTTGGTCAGTTTCGGGTTGTCTCGGTCAGACTGTGGTCAATTGGTCAGTTTCGGGTTGCCTCTGTCAGACTGTTGTCAGTCGGTCAGTTTCTTGTTTCTCGGTCAGACTGTGGTCAATTGGTCAGTTTCTGGTTTCTAGGTCAGACTATGGTCAGTTGCTCAGTTTCTGGTTGTCTCGGTCAGATTGTGGTTAGTTGGTCAGTTTCTGGTTTCTAGATCAGACTGTGGCCAGTCGCTCAGTTTCTGGTTTATAGGTCAGACTGTGGTCAGTTGCTCAGTTTCTGGTTTATAGGTCAGACTGAGGTCAGATGTTCAGTTTCTGATTTCTGGTCAGATTGTGGTCAGTTGCTCAGTTTCTGGTTGTCTCGGTCAGACTGTGGTCAGTTGGTCAGTTTCGGGTTGTCTCTGTCAGACTGTTGTCAGTTGGTAAGTTTCTGGTTTCTCGGTCAGACTGTGGTCAATTGGTCAGTTTCTGGTTTCTAGGTCAGACTGTGGTCAGTTGCTCAGTTTCTGGTTGACTCGGTCGAACTGTGGTTAGTTGGCCAGTTTCTGGTTTCGAGATCAGACTGTGGTCAGTTGCTCAGTTTCTGGTTTCTAGGTCAGACTGTGGTCAGCTGTTCAGTTTCGTTTTGTCTCGGTGAGACTCTGGTCAGTTGCTCAGTTTCTGGTTTCTAGGATAGACTGTGGTCAGTTGGTCATTTTCGGGTTGTCTCGATGAGACTGTGGTCAGTTGCTCAGTTTATGGTTTCTAGGTCAGACTTTGGTCCGTTGCTCAATTACTGGTTTCTAGGTCAGACTGTGGTCAGTTGGTCAGTTTCTGGTTTAGAGGTCAGGCTGTGGTCAGTTGCTCAGTTTCTGGTTTATAGATCAGACGTTGGTCAGTTGCTCAGTTTCTTGTTTCTAGGTCATACTGTGGTCAGTTGCTCAGTTTCGGGTTTTCTCGGTGAGACTGTGGTCAGTTGCTCAGTTTCTGGTTTCTCGGACCGACTGTGGTCAGTTGGTCAGTTTCGGATTGCCTCGATGAGACTATGGTCAGTTGCTCAGTTTCTGGTTTCTAGGTCAGACTTTGGTCAGTTGCTCAGTTACTGGTTTCTAGGTCAGACTGTGGTCAGTTGCTCAGTTACTGGTTTCTAGGTCCGACTGTGGTCAGTTGGCCAGTTGCTGGTTGCTTGGTCAGACTGTGTTCAGTTGATCTGCTTCGGGTTGGCATGTAGACTGTGATGATTTGTTCAGTTGCTGGATCCTATTCAGGCTGTGGTCATTTGGTCAGTTGCTGGTTGCTCGGTGAGACTGTGGTCAGTTGCTCAGTTACTAGTGTCTAGGTCAGGCTGTGGTCAGTTGGTCAGTTGCTGGTTGCTCGGTCAGACTGTGGTCAGTTGCTCAGTTACTAGTGTCTAGGTCAGGCTGTGGTCAGTTGGTCAGTATCTGCTTGCTCGGCCAGACTGTGGTCAGTTGCTCAGTTGCTGGTTTCTAGGTCAGACTGTGGTCAGTTGCTCAGTTACTGGTTTCTAGGTCAGACTGTGGTCAGTTGCTCAGCTTCGGGTTGTCTCAGTCAGACTGTGGTCAGTTTCTGGTTCCTAGGTCAGACTGTGGTCAGTTGGTCAGTTTCTGGTTTCTAGATCAGACTGTGGTCAGTTGCTCAGTTTCGTGTTGTCTCAGTCAGATTGTGGTCAATTTCTGGTTCCTAGGTCAGGCTCTGGTCAGTTGGTCAGTTTCTGGTTTATAGGTCAGACTGTGGTTAGTTGCTCAGTTTCTGGTTTATAGGCCAGACTGTGGTCAGTTGGTCAGTTTCTGGTTGTCTCCGTGAGACTGTGGTCAGTTGCTCAGTTTCTCGTGTCTGGGACAGACTGTGGTCAGTTGATCAGTTTCGGGTTGTCTCGGTGAGACTGTGGCCAGTTGCTCAGTTTCTGGTTTCGAGGTCAGACTGTGGTCCGTTGCTCAGTTGCGGGTTTCTAGATCAGACTGTGGACAGTTGGTCAGTTTCGGGTTGGCATGCAGACTGTGATAATTTGTTCAGTTGCTGGATCCTAACTCAGGCTGTGGTCATTTGGTCAGTTGCTGGTTTCTCGGTGAGACTGTGGTCAGTTGCTTTGTTACTGGTTTCTAGGTCAGGCTGTGGTCAGTTGCTGCTTGCTCAGTCAGACTGTGGTCAGTTGCTCAGTTTCGGGATGTCTCGTTCAGGCTGTGGACATTTGCTCAGTTTCGGGTCGTCTTGGTTAGACTGTGGTCAGTTGCTCAGTTTCGGGTTCTCCCAGTCAGACTGTGGTCAGTTGGTCAGTTTCTGGTTGTCTCGGTCAGGCTGTGGTCAGATGCTCAGTTTCGGGTTGTCTCGTTCAGGCTGTGGATATTTGCTCTGTTTCGGGTTGTCTCGCTCAGACTGTGGTCAGTTCCTCAGTTTCGGGTTGTCCCAGTCAGGCTGTGGTCAATTTTTCAGTTTCTGATTGTCTCGGTCGGACTGTGGTCAGTTGGTCAGTTTCTGGTTTCTAGGTCAGGATGTGGTCAGTTGGTCAGTTTCCTGGTTTCTAGGTCAGGATGTGGTCAGTTGGTCAGTTTCGGGTTGTCTCGGTCAGACTGTGGTCAATTGGTCAGTTTCGGATTGCCTCTGTCAGACTGTTGTCAGTTGGTCAGTTTCTGGTTTCTCGGTCAGACTGTAGACAATTGGTCAGTTTCTGGTTGCTAGGTCAGACTGTTGCTCAGTTTCTGGTTGTCTCGGTCAGATTGTGGTTAGTTGGTCAGATTCTGGTTTCCAGATAAGACTGTGGTCAGTTGCTCAGTTTCTGGTTTCTAGGTCGGACTGTGGTCAATTGGTCAGTTTCGAGTTGTCTCTGTCAGACTGTGGTCAGTTGCTCAGTTTCCGGTTTATAGGTCAGACTGTGGTCAGTTGGTCAGTTTCCGGTTGTCTCGGTGAGACTGTGGTCAGTTGCTCAGTTTCTGGTTTCTAGGACAGACTGTGGTCAGTTGGTCAGTTTCGGGTTGTCTCGGTGAGACTGTGGTCAGTTGCTCAGTTTGTGGTTACTAGATCAGACTGTGGTCCGATGCTCAGTTGCTGGTTTCTAGGTTAGACCGTAGTCAGTTGGCCATTTGCTGGTTGATTGATCAGACTCTGGTCAGTTGGTCAGCTACCGGTTGGCATGTAGACTCTGATGATTTGTTCAGTTGCTGGATCCTAACTCACGCTGTGGTCATTTGTTCAGTTGCTGGTTGCTCGGTGAGACTGTGGTCAGTTGCTCAGTTATTAGTTTCTAGGTCAGGCTGTGGTCAGTTGGTCAGTTGCTGCTTGCTCGGCCAGACTGTGGTCAGTTTCTGGTTCCTAGGTCATGCTGAGATCATTTGGTCAGTTTCTGGTTTATAGGTCAGACTGTGGTCAGTTGCTCAGTTTCTGGTTTATAGGTCAAACTGTGGTCAGTTGCTCAGTTTCTGGTTTATAGGTCAGATTGTGGTGATTTGCTCAGTTTCTGGTTGTCTCGGTCAGACTGTGGTCAGTTCGTCAGTTTCGGGATGTCTCTGTCAGACTGTTGTCAGTTGGTAAGTTTCTGGTTTCTCTGTCAGACTGTGGTCAATTGGTCAGTTTCTGGTTTCTAGGACAGACTGTGGTCAGTTGCTCAGTTTCTGGTTGTCTTGGTCAGACTGTGGTTAGTTGGCCAGTTTCTGGTTTCGAGATCAGACTGTGGTCAGTTGCTCAGTTGCTGGTTTATTGGTCAGACTGTGGTCAGCTGGTCAGTTTCGTTTTGTCTCGGTGAGACTGTGGTCAGTTGCTC
The DNA here is from genome assembly GCF_044704955.1 of Pristiophorus japonicus. Lineage (NCBI taxonomy): Eukaryota > Metazoa > Chordata > Chondrichthyes > Pristiophoridae > Pristiophorus > Pristiophorus japonicus. The sequence goes on along the minus strand of NW_027254846.1, from coordinate 893,532 downwards.
AGTTTCTGGTTTCTAGGATGGACTGTGGTCAGTTGGTCAGTTTCGGGTTGTCTCGGTCAGACTGTGGTCAGCTTCTGGTTCCTAGGTCAGGCTGTGGTCAGTTGCTCAGTTTCTGGTTTCTCGGTCAGACTGTGGTCAGTTGGTCAGTTTCGGTTTGTCTCGGTGAGACTGTGGTCAGTTGATCAGTTTCTGGTTTCTCGGACCGACTGTGGTCAGTTGGTCAGTTTCGGGTTGTCTCGATGAGACTGTGGTCAGTTGCTCAGTTTATGGTTTCTAGGTCAGACTTTGGTCCGTTGCTCAGTTACTGGTTTCTAGGTCAGATTGTGGTTAGTTGGCCAGTTGCTGGTTGCTTGGTAGAACTGTGGTCAGTTGGTCAGCTTCGGGTTGGCATGTAGACTGTGATGATTTGTTCAGTTGCTAGATCCTTAGTCAGGCTGTGGTCATTTGGTCAGTTGCTAGTTGCTCGGCGAGACTGTGGTCAGTTGGTCAGTTACTGGTTGCTCGGTGAGACTGTGGTCAGTTGCTCAGTTACTAGTGTTTAGGTCAGACTGTGGTCAGTTGGTCAGTTGCTGCTTGCTCGGCCAGACTGTGGTCAGTTGCTCAGTTACTGGTTGCTCGGTGAGACTGTGGTCAGTTGCTCAGTTGCTAGTGTCTAGGTCAGGCTGTGGTCAGTTGGTCAGTTGCTTCTTACTCGGCCAGACTGTGGTCAGTTGCTCAGTTTCGGGTTGTCTCAGTCAGACTGTGGTCAATTTCTGGTTCCTAGGTCAGTCTCTGGTCAGTTGGTCAGTTTCTGGTTTATAGGTCAGACTGTGGTTAGTTGCTCAGTTTCTGGTTTATAGGCCAGACTGTGGTCAGTTGGTCAGTTTCTGGTTGTCTCGGTGAGACTGTGGCCAGTTGCTCAGTTTCTGGTTTCTAGGTCAGACCGTGGTCAGTTGATCAGTTTCGGGTTTCTAGGTCAGACTGTGGTCAGTTGGCCAGTTGCTGGTAGATAGTTCAGACTGTGGACAGTTGGTCAGTTTCGGATTGGCATGTAGATTGTGATGATTTGTTCATTGCTGGATCCTAACTCAGACTGTGGTAATTTGGTCAGTTGCTGGTTGCTCGGTGAGACTGTGGTCAGTTGTTTAGTTACTGGTTTCTAGGTCAGGCTGTGGTCAGTTGCTGCTTGCTCAGTCAGACTGTGGTCAGTTGCTCAGTTTCGGGTTGTCTCGTTCAGGCTGTGGAGATTTGCTCAGTTTTCGGGTCGTCTTGGTTAGACTGTGGTCAGTTGCTCAGTTACTGGTTTCTAGGTCAGGCTGTGGTCAGTTGGTCAGTTGCAGCTTGCTCAGTCAGACTGTGGTCAGTTGCTCAGTTTCGGGTTGTCCCAGTCAGACTTTGGTCAGTTGGTGAGTTTCTGGTTGTCTCGGTCAGGCTGTGGTCAGTTGCTCAGTTTCGGGTTAACTCGTTCAGGCTGTGGACATTTGCTCAGTTTCGGGTTGTCTCACTCAGACTGTGGTCAGTTGGTCAGTTTCGGATTGTCCTGGTCAGGCTGTGGTCAGTTGCTCATTTTCCGGTTTGCAGGTAGACTGTGCTCATTCGGTCAGTTTCGGTTGTCTAGGTCAGGCTTTGGTCAGTTGCTCATTTTCGGGTTGGCAGGTAGACTGTGGTCAGTTGGTCAGTTTCGGCTTGTCTTGGTAGACTGTGGTCAGTTGCTCAGTTTCTTGTTGTTAGGTCAGTCTGTGGTCAGTTGCTCAGTTTCTGATTTATAGGTCAGTCTGTGGTCAGTTGCTCAGTTTCTGGTTTCTAGGTCAGACTGTGGTCAGTTGCTCAGTTTCGGGTTGTCTCGGTGAGACTGTGGTCAGTTGATCAGTTTCTGGTTTCTAGGACCGACTGTGGTCAGTTGGTCAGTTTCGGGTTGTCTCGATGAGACTGTGATCAGTTGCTCAGTTTCTGATTTCTAGGTCAGACTTTGGTCCGTTGCTCAGTTACTGGTTTCTAGGTCAGATTGTAGTTAGTTGGCCAGTTGCTGGTTGCTTGGTCAGACTGTGGTCAGTTGGTCAGCTTCGGGTTGGCATGTAGACTGTGACGAATTGTTCAGTTGCTCGATCCTTAATCAGGCTGTGGTCATTTGCTCAGTTGCTAGTTATTCGGGAGACTGTGGTCAGTTGGTCAGTTGCTGCTTGCTCGGCCAGACTGTGGTCAGTTGCTCAGTTACTGGTTGCTCGGTGAGACTGTGGTCAGTTGCTCAGTTACTAGTGTCTAGGTCAAGCTGTGGTCAGTTGGTCAGTTGCTGCTTGCTCGGCCAGACTGTGGTCAGTTGCTCAGTTTCGGGTTGTCTCAGTCAGACTGTGGTCAATTTCTGGTTCCTAGGTCAGTCTCTGGTCAGTTGGTCAGTTTCTGGTTTATAGGTCAGACTGTGGTTAGTTGCTCAGTTTCTGGTTTATAGGCCAGACTGTGGTCAGTTGGTCAGTTTCTGGTTGTCTCGGTGAGACTGTGGCCAGTTGCTCAGTTTCTGGTTTCTAGGTCAGACCGTGGTCAGTTGATCAGTTTCGGGTTTCTAGGTCAGACTGTGGTCAGTTGGCCACTTGCTGGTAGCTAGTTCAGACTGCGGACAGTTGGTCAGTTTCGGATTGGCATGTAGATTGTGATGATTTGTTCATTGCTGGATCCTAACTCAGGCTGTGGTCATTTGGTCAGTTACTGGTTGCTCGGTGAGACTGTGGTCAGTTGCTTAGTTACTGGTATCTAGGTCAGGCTGTGGTCAGTTGCTGCTTGCTCAGTCAGAATGTGGTCAGTTGCTCAGTTTCGGATTGTCTTGTTCAGGCTGTGGAGATTTGCTCAGTTTTCGGGTCCTCTTGGTTAGACTGTGGTCAGTTGCTCAGTTTCGGGTTCTCCCAGTCAGACTGTGGTCAGTTGGTCAGTTTCGGGTTGTCTCGGTCATGGTGTGGTCAGATGCTCCTTTTCGGGTTGTCTCGTTCAGGCTGTGGATATTTGCTCAGTTTCGGGTTGTCTCGCTCAGTCTGTGGTCAGTTCCTCAGTTTCTGATTGTCCCAGTCAGGCTGTGGTCAACTGGTCAGTTTCTGATTGTCTCGGTCGGACTGTGGTCAGTTTCTGGTTGTCTCGGTCAGACTGTGGTCAGTTGGTCAGTTTCTGGTTTATAGGTCAGACTGTGGTCAATTGGTCAGTTTCTGGTTTCGAGGTCAGACTGGGGTCAGTTGGTCAGTTTCTGGTTGTCTCGGTCGGACTGTGGTCAGTTTTCAGTTTCTGGTTCCTAGGTCAGACTATTGTCTGTTGGTCAGTTTCTGGTTTCTAGATCAGATTGTGGTCAGTTGATCAGTTTCTGCTTGTTTCGGTCGGACTGTGGTCAGTTGCTCAGTTTCTGGTTTCTAGGTCATACTGTGGTCAGTTGGTCAGTTTCGTGTTGTCTCGGTGAGACTGTGGCCAGTTGCTCAGTTTCTCGTTTCTAGGTCAGACTGTGGTCCGTTTACCAGTTGCTGGTTTCCAGATCAGACTGTGGTCAGTTGGCCAGTTGCTGGTTGCTTGGTCAGTCTGTGGTCAGTTGGTCAGTTTCGGCTTGGAATGTAGTCTCTGATGATTTGTTCAGTTGCTGGATCCTAAATCAGGCTATGGTCATTTGGCCAGTTGCTGGTTGCCCGGTGAGACTGTGGTCAGTTGCTCAGTTACTGGTTTCTAGGTCACGCTGTGGTCAGTTGTTCAGATGCTGCTTGCTCAGTCAGACTATGGTCAGTTGCTCAGTTTCGGCTTGTCTCGTTCAGGCTCTGGACATTTGCTATGTTTCGGGTCGTCTCGGTTAGACTGTGGTCAGTTGCTCAGTTTCGGGTTGTCCCAGTCAGACTGTGGTCAGTTGGTGAGTTTCTGGTTGTCTCGGTCAGGCTGTGGTCAGTTGCTCAGTTTCGGGTTAACTCGTTCAGGCTGTGGACATTTGCTCAGTTTCGGGTTTTCTCACTCAGACTGTGGTCAGTTGCTCAGTTTCGGGCTGTCCCAGTCAGGCATTGGTCAGTTGGTCAGTTTCGGATTGTCCAGGTCAGGCTGTGGTCAGTTGCTCATTTTCGGGTTTGCAGGTAGACTGTGCTCATTCGGTCAGTTTCGGTTGTCTAGTACATGCTTTGGTCAGTTGCTCATTTTCGGGTTGTCAGGTAGACTGTTGTCAGTTGGTCACTTTCGGCTTGTCTTGGTCAGACTGTGGTCAGTTGCTCAGTTTCTTGTTGTTAGGTCAGTCTGTGGTCAGTTGCTCAGTTTCGTGGGATTATTGTCAGGCAAAGGTCAATTGTTCAGTTTCTCGTTGAACTTCAGGATATGCTCAGTTGGTCAGTTTCTGATTGCGAGGACAGTCTGTGTTCAGTTGGTTAGTTTCGGGTTGTTCTTTCAGGCTGCGGACAGTTTCTCATCCTCGGGGCACCTCGGTCAGGCACTGGTCAATTGTTCAGTTTCTAGGTGCTCGCTGAGTTTGTGGTCAACTGTCTACTGATGCTGGAGGAAGTGAATATTTAAGGTTCTGGATTGGGTTCCGATTAAGCGCGATGCTTTGTCCTGGATGGTTTAAAGCTGTATTGCGATGGGGTACTCGATTAATTGGAGCTTCTCTATTTGTTTGAAGTTCTCTATTATGTTGAGTTTCTCTAGTAGTTTGAATTGCTGTATGAGTTCAACAGGCTGTGCGAGATGATGTGCTGTAATACTTATAGATAATCTTTGCGTGTCAGGGGCTGTATGAATATCGGCAGTGGTATGATAATGGGAGGTTGTAGGAGTCTGCGGGGCTGTATTTGTTTCAGGGACTGTATTCGTTTGAGCAGCAGTCCTAAATTGAGGGGCAAAATTAGTTTGTAGGGCAGTATTCGTTTGAGGCGCTGTGCTAGTTTGAGTTGTATGAGTTTGATGTGTTTTAATAGTTTGCGGGCTGCATTAGTTTCAGGCGCTTCAGTAGTTTGAGGGGCTGAATTGGTTTGAGTTGCAGCATTAGGATTTGAGGTTATATTAGTTTGAGTGGTTGTATTCGTTTGACGTGCGATATTATTTGAGAAGCGGATTAATTTGAGGGGCTGCATTAGCTTTAGAGTCTGTATTGGTTTTGAGGGGCCATATTATTTTGAGGTGCTCTGTCAGTTTGAGTTGTTGTATTCGTTTGAGAGACGGCATTAGTTTTAGGGCCTGTATTATTTTGAGGGCCTGTATTATTTTGAAGGCCTTTACGAGTTTGAGGTGCAGCAATAGTTTGAGGAATGTATTAGTTTGAGGGTCAGTGTTAGTTTGATGGACTGTATTATTTTGAGGGACTGTTTAGTTTGATGGTCTGTATCAGTTTGAGGGTCTGTATTAGTTTGAAGCACTGTATTAGTTTGAGGCACTGTATTAGTTTCATGGAATATATTAGATTGAGGGACTGTATTAATTTGATGGACTGTATTAATATGAGGGACTGTGTTGGTTTGAGGGTCTGTATTAGTTTGAGATGCTGTATTAGTTTGATTAGGCTGTATTAGTTTCAGGGACTGTATCAGTTTGAGGGGCTGTATTAGTCTGAGGGCTGTAATAGTTTGAGGACTGTAGTACTTTGAGGGGCTGTATTAGTCTGAGGGCTGTATTAGTTTGAGGACTGTAGTAGTTTGAGGGGCTGTATTAGTTGAGGTACTGTATTAGTTTAAGGGACTGTATTAGTCTGAGGGCTGTATTAGTTTGAGGGACTGTATTAGTTTGAGGGGCTGTATTAGTTTGATGGAATGTATAAGTTTGAGGGTCTGTATTGGTTTGAGGGTGTGTATTAGTTTGGGGGTCTGTATTAGTTTGAGAGGCTGTATTAATTTGAGGCACTGTATTAGTTTGAGGGTCTGTATTAGTTTGATGCGCTGTATAATTTGATGGACTGTATTAGTTTGATGGACCGTATTAGTTTGAGGGACTGTATTAGTTTGATAAACTGTATTCGTTTGAGGGACTGTATTAGTTTGAAGGAATTTATTCGTTTGATGCACTGTATTAGTTTGAGGGGCTGTATTAGTTTGAAGCTCTGTATAGGTATGAGCGTCTGTATTAGTTTGAGGGTCTGTATTAGTTAGAGGGGCTGTATTAATTTGGGCAGCATTAATAGTTTGAGGGACTGTATTAGTTTGAGGGACTGTATTAATTTGAAGGTCAGTATTAGTTTGAGGGGCATATTAGTTTGAGGGGCCGTATATGATTGAGGGTCTGTATTAGTTTGAGGGACTGTATTCGTTTGAGGGTCTGTATTAGTTTCAGGGTCTGCATTAGTTTGAGGGGCTGTAAAAGTTTCAGGGAATGTATTAGTTTGAGTGGCTGTATAAGTTTGAGGGGCTGGATTAGTTTGAGGGTCTGTATTTGTTTGATGGACTGTATTACTTTGAGTGACTGTATTAGTTTGAGGGACGGTATTAGTTTGAGGGACTTTATTATTTGGAGGGGCTTTGTTAATTTGAGCAGCATTAATAGTTTGAGGGACTGTATTAGTTTGAGGGACTGCATTAGTTTGAGGGACTGTATTGGTTTGAGGGTCTGTATTAGTTTGAGGGTCTGTATTAGTTTGAGGGGCTGTAAAAGTTTGAGGGAATGTATTAGTTTGAGCAGCTGTATTAGTTTGAGGGGCTTTATTAGTTTGAGAGTCTGTATTTGTTTGATGGACTGTATTACTTTGAGGGACTGTATTAGTTTGTTGGACGGTATTAGTTTGACGGTCTGTATTAGTTTTGGTGGATGTATTAGTTTTAGGGGTGTATTAGTTTGAGGGGCTGTATTAGTTCTAAGGACTGTATTCGTTTTCGGTTCTAAATTAGTTTGATGGTCTGTATTAGTTTGAGGGATGTTATTAGTTTGAGAGCCTTTATCAGTTTGAGGTCCTGTATTAGTTTGAGGACTGTGGTAATTTGAGGGCCTATATTAGTTTGAACACTGTATTAGTTTGCTGGACTGTATTAGTTTGATGAACTGTATTAGTTTGACGTACTGTATTAGTTTGATGGACTGTATTAGTTTGATGGACTGCATTAGTTTAATGCACTGTATTAGTTTGACAGAATGTATTAGTTTGATGGACTTTATTACTTTGATAGGTCTTTATTAGTTTGAGGGACTGTATTAGTTTGAGGGCCTTTATTAGTTTGAGGTCCTGTATTAGTTTGAGGACTGTGTTAAATTGAGGGCATATATTAGTTTGAACACTGTATTAGTTTGATGGACTGTATTAGTTTGAGGAATGTATTAGTTTAATGGATTGTATTACTGTATTACTTTGAGGGATTGCATACATTTGAGGGGCTGAATTATTTAATGGACTGTATTAGTTTGATGGACTGTATTAGTTTGATGGACAATTAGTTTGCGGGACTATATTAGTGTGAGGGTCTGTGTTATTTTGAGGTACTATATTAGTTTCAGGGGCTGTGTTACTTTGATGGACTTTGTTAGATTGAGGGGTTGTAAAAGTTTGAGGGTCTGTATTAGTTTGAGTGACTGTATTAGTTAGTGGATTTGTATTAGTTTGAGGGGCTGTATTAGTTTGAGGGTCTGTATTTGTTTGATGGACTGTATTACTTTAAGGGATTGTATTAGTTTGAGGGACGGTATTAGTTTGAGGGACTTTATTAGTTAAAGGGGCTGTTTAATTTGAGCAGCATTAATATTTTGAGGGACTGTATTAGTTTGAGCGACTGTATTGGTTTGAGGGTCTGTATTAGTTTGAGGGTCTGTATTAGCTTGAGGGGCTGTAAAAGTTTGAGGGAATGTATTAGATTGAGTGGCTGTATTAGTTTAAGGGGCTGTATTAGTTTGAGGGCCTGTATTAGTTTGATGGACTGTATTACTATGAGGGAGTGAATTAGTTTGAGGGACTGTATTAGTTTGACGGACGTTATTAGTTAGAGGGGCTGTATTAATTTGAGCAGCATTAATAGTTTGACGGACTGTATTAGTTTAAGGGACTGTATTAGTTTGAGGGACTGTATTGGTTTGAGGGACCGTCTGAGATTGATTTACTATATTACATTGATGTACTGTAATAATTTGAGGGGCTGTATTAGTTTGATGGACTGTATTAGTTTGAGGGGCTGTATTAGTTTGATGGACTGTATTAGTTTGAATGGTTGTATTAGTTTGAAAGACTGTATTAGTTTGACGGACTGCATTAGTTTGAGGGTCTGTATTAGTTTGATGAACCATATTAGTTTGAAGGTGTGTATTAGTTTTACGGGATGTATTAGTTTGATGGGCTGTATTAGTTATAGGGACTGTATTCGTTTTAGGTTCTATATTAGTTTGATGCTCTGCATTAGTTTGACGGACTTTATTACTTTAATGGTCTTTATTAGTATTAGGGACTGCATTAATTTGAGGGCCTGTATTAGTTTGACGGACTTTATTAGTTTGAAGGTCTGTTATAGTTTATTGGGACTGTATTAGTTTGAGAGGCTGTATTCGTTTGATGGACTGTATGAGCTTGATGGACTGTATTCATGGATTACTGCGAGGGACAGTATTGTTTGAGATGCTTTACTCGTGTGATAGGCTGTATTCATTGGAGGGTCTGAATTAGTTTGATGGACTGTATTCGTTTGGGCAGCTGTATTAGTTTGAAGAACTGTATTAGATTGAGGGAATGTATTAGTTTGATGGACTGTATCAATTTGCGTGGCTGTATTCGTTAGAGGGACTGTATAAATTTGATGGGCTGTATTATTTTGATGGTATATTAGTTTGAGGGACTGTATTAGTTTGAGGAACTGTATTACTTTGATAGACTGTATTACTTTGAGAGACTGAATTAATTTGTGTGGCTGTACTAGTTTGAGGGTCTGTATTAGTTTGAGGGACTGTATTCGTTTGAGGGTCTGTATTAGTTTGATGGACTGTATTAGTTTGAGGGACTGTATTAGTTTGAGGGACTGTATTAATTTAAGTGGCTGTAGTAGTTTGACGGACTGTATTAGTTTGAGGGGCTGTATTAGTTTGAGGGGCTGTATTCGTTCGAGCGACTGTATTCGATTGAGGGTCTGTATTGGTTTGAGGGTCTGTATTAGTTTGAGGGACTTTATTAGTTTGATCCACTGTATTAGTTTGAGGGGATGTATTAGTTTGAGGCTCTGTATAGGTTTGAGCGTCTGTATTAGTTTGAGGGTCTGTATTAGTTTGATGGACTGTATTAGTTTAATAACTGTATTGGTTTGAGGGGCTGTATTAGTTTGATGGACTGTATTAGTTTGAGGGACTGTATTAGTTTGAGGGACTGTATTAGTTTAAGCGGCAGTATTTGTTTGAGGGACTGTATTAGTTTGAGGGGCTGTATTAGTTTGAGGGGCTGTATTCGTTCGAGCGACTGTATTCGATTGAGGGTCTGTATTAATTTGAGCAGCATTAATAGTTTGAGGGACTGTATTAGTTTGAGAGACTGCATTAATTTCAGGGTCTGTATTAGTTTGAAGGGCATATTAGTTTGAGGTGATAATATGTTTGAGAGCTGTATTAGTTATACGTCTGTATTAGTTTGAGGGCCTGTATTAGTTTGAGGGGCTGTAGTAGTTTGAGGGGGTGTATTAGTTGAGGGGCTGTATTAGTTTGAGGGTCTGTATTCGTTTGATGCACTGTGTTACTTTGAGGGATTGTATTAGTTTGATAGACTGTATTAGTTTGAGGGTCTGTATTCGTTTGAGGAACTTTATTAGTTTGAGGGACTATATTAGTTAGAGTGGTTGTATTAGTTTGAGATTCTTCATTTCTTTGAGGAACTGTATTAGTTAGAGTGGCTGTATTAATTTGAGCAGCATTAATAGTTTGAGGGACTGTATTAATTTGAGGGACTGTATTAATTTCAGGGTCTGTATTAGTTTGGAGGGCATATTAGTTTGAGGTGATATATATGTTTGAGGGGCTGTATTAGTTTGATGGAGTGTATTAATGTGATGGACTGTATTAGTTTGCGGGGCTGTAAAGGTTTGAGGGACTGTAGTAGTTTGAGAGGCTGTATTAGTTGATGGGCTGTATTAGTTTGAGGGACTGTAGTAGTTTGAGAGGCTGTATTAGTTTGAGGGTCTGTATTAGTTTGAGGGACTGTATTAGTTTGAGGGTCTGTATTCGTTTGATGCACTGTATTACTTTGAGTGATTGTATTAGTTTGATGGACTGTATTAGTTTGAGGGTCTTTATTAGTTTGAGCGACTGTATTAGTTTGAGGGACTTTATTAGTTAGAGTGGCTGTATTAATTTGAGCATCATTATTAGTTTGATGGACTGTATTCGTTAGAATGGCAGTATTAGTTTGAGGTGCTGTAATAGTTTGAGGGGCAGTATTAGCTTGAGGGGCTTTATTCTTTCGAGCGACTGTATTAGATTGAGGGTCTGAATTGGGGAGAGGGGCTATATTAGTTTGAGGGACTGTATTAGTTGGAGGGGCTGTATTAGTTTGAGTGGCTATATCAGTTTGAGGGGCTGTATTAGTTTCATGGACTGTATTACTTTGAGGGTCTGTATTCGTTTGAAGTAATTTATTAGTTTGAGGGTCTGTATTATTTTCATGGACTTTATTAGTTTCAGGTGCTGTATAATGTTGAGGGTCTGTATTAGTTTGATGGACTGTATTAGTTTGAGGGTCTGTATTAGTTTGAGGGACTGTATTAGTTTGAGGGTCTGTATTAATTTGACGGAATGTATAAGTTTGATGGGCTGTATTAGTTTGAGGGAATGTATAATTTTGGGGGGCTGTATTAGTTTGAGGGACTGTATTAGTTGGAGGGGCTGTGTTAGTTTGAGTGTCTATATTAGCTTGAGGGGCTGTATTAGTTTCATGGACTGTATTACTTTGAGGGTCTGTATTGGTTTGAGGTACTTTATTAGTTTGAGGGTCTGTCTTATTTTGATGGACTTTATTAGTTTCAGGTGCTGTATAAGTTTGAGGGTCTGTATTCGTTTGATGGACTGTATTAGTTTGAGGGTCTGTTTTAATTTGATGCACTGAATTAGTTTGAGGGTCTGTATTAGTTTGAGGGACTGTATTAGTTTGAGGGTCTGTATTAATTTGAGGGACTGTATAAGTTTGAGGGGTTGTATTAGTTTGAGGGAATGTATAATTTTGAGGGACTGTATTAGTTTGAAGGCCTGTATTAATTTGAGGGCCTGTATTAGTTTGAGGTACTGAATTAGTTTGAGCGACTGTATTAGTTTGAGAGGCTGTATTAGTTTGATGGATTGAATTAGTTTGATGTCCTGTATTATTTTGTGGGGCTGTGTTAGTTTGAGGGATTGTATTAGTTTGAAGGTCTGTAATAATTTATTGGGACTTTATTAGTTTGAGAGGCTGTATTAGGTTGATGGACTGTATGAGCTTGATGGACTGTATTCATGGATTACTTCGAGGGACTGTATTAGTTTGAGTGACTTCATTTGTTTGATCGGCTGTATTAATTGGAGAGGCTGAATTAGTTTGATGGACTGTGTTAGTTTGAGGTGCTGTTTTTGTTTGATGGACTGTATTAGTTTGAGGGGCTGTATTAGTTTGAGGAAGTGTATTAGTTTGAGGGAATGTATTAGTTTGATGGACTGTCTTAGTTTGAGGGAATGTATTAGTTTGATGGACTGTCTTAGTTTGTGGGCTGTATTCGTTCGAGGGACTGTATAAATTTGGTGGGCTGTATTAGTTTAATGCTCTATATTAGTTTGAGGGGCTGTATTATTTTGAGGGACTGTATTACTTTGAGAGACTGTATTAGTTTGAGGGACTGTATTAGTTTGAGGGACTGTATTAGTTTGAGGGACTGTATTCGTTCGAACGACTGTATTCGATTGAGGTTCTGTATTGGTTTGAGGGTCTGTATTAGTTTGAGGGACTGTATTAGTTTGAGGGGCTGTATTAGCTTGAGAGGCTATATTAGTTTGAGGGGCTGTGTTAGTTTGATGGACTGTATTAGTTCGAATGACTTTATTAGTTTGATGGATTGTATTAGTTTGAGGGGCTGTATTAGTTTGAGGCTCTGTATAGGTTTGAGCGTCTGTATTAGTTTGAGGGTCTGCATTTCTTTGAGGAACTGTATTAGTTAGAGGGGCTGTGTTAATTTGAGCAGCATTAATAGTTTGAGGGACTGTATTAGTTTGAAGGACTGTATTAATTTCAGGGTCTGTATTCGTTTGAAGGGCATATTAGTTTGAGGTGCGATATATGTTTGAGGGGCTGTATTAGTTTGATGGAGTGTATTAATGTGAGGGTCTGTATTGGTTTGAGGGGCTGTATTAGTTTGAGGGTCTGTATTAGTTTGATGAACCATATTAGTTTGAAGGTGTGTATTAGTTTTACGGGATGTATTAGTTTGATGGGCTGTATTAGTTATAGGGACTGTATTCGTTTTAGGTTCTATATTAGTTTGATGCTCTGTATTAGTTTGACGGACTTTATTACTTTAATGGTCTTTTTTAGTATTAGGGACTGCATTAATTTGAGGGCCTGTATTAGTTTGACGGACTTTATTAGTTTGAAGGTCTGTTATAGTTTATTGGGACTGTATTAGTTTGAGAGGCTGTATTCGTTTGATGGACTGTATGAGCTTGATGGACTGTATTCATGGATTACTTCGAGGGACTGTATTGTTTGAGATGCTTTACTCGTGTGATAGGCTGTATTCATTGGAGGGTCTGAATTAGTTTGATGGACTGTATTCGTTTGGGCAGCTGTATTAGTTTGAGGAACTGTATTAGGTTGAGGGAATGTATTAGTTTGATGGACTGTATCAATTTGTGTGGCTGTATTCGTTAGAGGGACTGTATAAATTTGATGGGCTGTATTATTTTGATGGTATATTAGTTTGAGGGACTGTATTAGTTTGAGGAACTGTATTACTTTGATAGACTGTATTACTTTGAGAGACTGAATTAATTTGTGTGGCTGTACTAGTGTGAGGGTCTGTATTAATTTGAGGGACTGTATTCGTTTGAGGGTCTGTATTAGTTTGATATACTGTATTAGTTTGAGGGACTGTATTAGTTTGAGGGACTGTATTAATTTAAGTGGCTGTATTAGTTTGACGGACTGTATTAGTTTGAGGGGCTGTATTAGTTTGAGGGGCTGTATTCGTTCGAGCGACTGTATTCGATTGAGGGTCTGTATTGGTTTGAGGGTCTGTATTAGTTTGAGGGACTTTATTAGTTTGATCCACTGTATTAGTTTGAGGGGATGTATTAGTTTGAGGCTCTGTATAGGTTTGAGCGTCTGTATTAGTTTGAGGGTCTGTATTAGTTTGATGGACTGTATTAGTTTAATGGACTGTATTGGTTTGAGGGGCTGTATTAGTTTGATGGACTGTATTAGTTTGAGGGACTGTATTAGTTTGAGGGACTGTATTAGTTTAAGCGGCAGTATTAGTTTGAGGGACTGTATTAGTTTGAGGGGCTGTATTAGTTTGAGGGGCTGTATTCGTTCGAGCGACTGTATTCGATTGAGGGTCTGTATTAATTTGAGCAGCATTAATAGTTTGAGGGACTGTATTAGTTTGAGAGACTGCATTAATTTCAGGGTCTGTATTAGTTTGAAGGGCATATTAGTTTGAGGTGATAATATGTTTGAGAGCTGTATTAGTTATACGTCTGTATTAGTTTGAGGGCCTGTATTAGTTTGAGGGGCTGTAGTAGTTTGAGGGGGTGTATTAGTTGAGGGGCTGTATTAGTTTGAGGGTCTGTATTCGTTTGATGCACTGTGTTACTTTGAGGGATTGTATTAGTTTGATAGACTGTATTAGTTTGAGGGTCTGTATTCGTTTGAGGAACTGTATTAGTTTGAGGGACTATATTAGTTAGAGTGGTTGTATTAGTTTGAGATTCTTCATTTCTTTGAGGAATTGTATTAGTTAGAGTGGCTGTATTAATTTGAGCAGCATTAATAGTTTGAGGGACTGTATTAATTTGAGGGACTGTATTAATTTCAGGGTCTGTATTAGTTTGGAGGGCATATTAGTTTGAGGTGATATATATGTTTGAGGGGCTGTATTAGTTTGATGGAGTGTATTAATGTGATGGACTGTATTAGTTTGCGGGGCTGTAAAAGTTTGAGGGACTGTAGTAGTTTGAGAGGCTGTATTAGTTGATGGGCTGTATTAGTTTGAGGGTCTGTATTAGTTTGAGGGACTGTATTAGTTTGAGGGTCTGTATTCGTTTGAGCGACTGTATTAGTTTGAGGGACTTTATTAGTTAGAGTGGCTGTATTAATTTGAGCATCATTATTAGTTTGATGGACTGTATTCGTTAGAATGGCAGTATTAGTTTGAGGTGCTGTAATAGTTTGAGGGGCAGTATTAGCTTGAGGGGCTTTATTCTTTCGAGCGACTGTATTAGATTGAGGGTCTGAATTGGGGAGAGGGGCTATATTAGTTTGAGGGACTGTATTAGTTGGAGGGGCTGTAGTAGTTTGAGTGGCTATATCAGTTTGAGGGGCTGTATTAGTTTCATGGACTGTATTACTTTGAGGGTCTGTATTCGTTTGAAGTAATTTATTAGTTTGAGGGTCTGTATTATTTTCATGGACTTTATTAGTTTCAGGTGCTGTATAATGTTGAGGGTCTGTATTAGTTTGATGGACTGTATTAGTTTGAGGGTCTGTATTAGTTTGAGGGACTGTATTAGTTTGAGGGTCTGTATTAATTTGACGGAATGTATAAGTTTGATGGGCTGTATTAGTTTGAGGGAATGTATAATTTTGGGGGGCTGTATTAGTTTGAGGGACTGTATTAGTTGGAGGGGCTGTGTTAGTTTGAGTGTCTATATTAGCTTGAGGGGCTGTATTAGTTTCATGGACTGTATTAGTTTGAGGGTCTGTATTCGTTTGAGGTACTTTATTAGTTTGAGGGTCTGTCTTATTTTGATGGACTTTATTAGTTTCAGGTGCTGTATAAGTTTGAGGGTCTGTATTCGTTTGATGGACTGTATTAGTTTGAGGGTCTGTTTTAATTTGATGCACTGAATTAGTTTGAGGGTCTGTATTAGTTTGAGGGACTGTATTAGTTTGAGGGTCTGTATTAATTTGAGGGACTGTATAAGTTTGAGGGGTTGTATTAGTTTGAGGGAATGTATAATTTTGAGGGACTGTATTAGTTTGAAGGCCTGTATTAATTTGAGGGCCTGTATTAGTTTGAGGTACTGAATTAGTTTGAGCGACTGTATTAGTTTGAGAGGCTGTATTAGTTTGATGGATTGAATTAGTTTGATGTCCTGTATTATTTTGTGGGGCTGTGTTAGTTTGAGGGATTGTATTAGTTTGAAGGTCTGTAATAATTTATTGGGACTTTATTAGTTTGAAAGGCTGTATTAGGTTGATGGACTGTATGAGCTTGATGGACTGTATTCATGGATTACTTCGAGGGACTGTATTAGTTTGAGTGACTTTATTTGTTTGATCGGCTGTATTAATTGGAGAGGCTGAATTAGTTTGATGGACTGTGTTAGTTTGAGGTGCTGTTTTTGTTTGATGGTCTGTATTAGTTTGAGGGGCTGTATTAGTTTGAGGAAGTGTATTAGTTTGAGGGAATGTATTAGTTTGATGGACTGTCTTAGTTTGAGGGAATGTATTAGTTTGATGGACTGTCTTAGTTTGTGGGCTGTATTCGTTCGAGGGACTGTATAAATTTGATGGGCTGTATTAGTTTAATGCTCTATATTAGTTTGAGGGGCTGTATTATTTTGAGGGACTGTATTACTTTGAGAGACTGTATTAGTTTGAGGGACTGTATTAGTTTGAGGGACTGTATTAGTTTGAGGGACTGTATTCGTTCGAACGACTGTATTCGATTGAGGTTCTGTATTGGTTTGAGGGTCTGTATTAGTTTGAGGGACTGTATTAGTTTGAGGGGCTGTATTAGCTTGAGAGGCTATATTAGTTTGAGGGGCTGTGTTAGTTTGATGGACTGTATTAGTTCGAATGACTTTATTAGTTTGATGGATTGTATTAGTTTGAGGGGCTGTATTAGTTTGAGGCTCTGTATAGGTTTGAGCGTCTGTATTAGTCTGAGGGTCTGCATTTCTTTGAGGAACTGTATTAGTTAGAGGGGCTGTGTTAATTTGAGCAGCATTAATAGTTTGAGGGACTGTATTAGTTTGAGGGACTGTATTAATTTCAGGGTATGTATTCGTTTGAAGGGCATATTAGTTTGAGGTGCGATATATGTTTGAGGGGCTGTATTAGTTTGATGGAGTGTATTAATGTGAGGGTCTGTATTGGTTTGAGAGGCTGTATTAGTTTGAGGGACTGTATTAGTTTGAGGGGCTGTATTAGTTTGTGTGGCTATATTAGTTTGAGAGGCTATATTTGTTTGATGGACTGTATTAGTTTTCGGGACTGTATTAGTTTGACGAGTTGTATTTGTTTGATCGTCTGTATTAGTTTGAGGGGCTGTATTAGTTTGAGGGGCTGTATTAGTTTGTGTGGCTATATTAGTTTGAGAGGCTGTATTTGTTTGATGGACTGTATTAGTTTGCGGGACTGTATTAGTTTGACGAGTTGTATTTGTTTGATGGTCTGTATTAGTTTGAGGGACTCTATTAGTTTGATCATTGCGAAAGTCTGTTACTGAATCCAGGCTGGTTCTGATTTCGGCTAATCTCACACCCAGTGAGGGTCTGAGTCCAACACACACAGAATGGGACAGTTTAGATAGAGATTTATCTTTGTCTAACCCGTGTGCACATGCTCTGGGAAATTTGATGGGACAGTTTAGAGGGAGCGTTTCGCTGCATCTAACCGGTGATGTACCTGCCCTGGGTATGTTTGATGGGACAGTGTAGAGGTAGCTTTACTCTGCATCTAAGCCGTGCTGTACCTATCCTGGGATTGTTTGATGGGATAGTGTGCAGGAGCTTTACTCGTATCTAACCCCCTGTACCTGCCCTCGAATGTTTGATCGGGACAGTGTAGAGGGAAATTTACTCTATATGTAACCGGTGCTGTACCTGCGCTGGAAGTATTTGATGGACAGTATAGAGGAAGATTTACTCTGTATCTAATTCCGTGCTTTACCTGCCCTGGGCGTGTTTGATGGGCCATTGTAGAGAGAAATTTATTGTGTGTCCGCCCGTGCTGTATCTGCCCTGGGAGTGTTTGATGGGACAGTGTAGAGAGAAATTTACTGTTTATCTAACCCCGTGCTGTACCTGACGGTGGAACAATTTAACCTGAACTGGTTGTCATTCTCCACGCCTCAAATTGCTGAGCATTAAACACAGATGCAGCATTTTTGTTGGTCAGTCGTATTATTACAAAACTCATATTCTTCACTCTGGTAGTTTCTGTCTCTGGCTGGGGTTCGGGTACCTCAGGCACTTCCTTCACTCGTCAGCGCTGAGTATTGCGATTGAAGCATCGGTGGCATCATGTTCTGTCTCCATCGTGATTTCCACCTTCATAACTTTGACGGTCTGCCCGAGCTTCTCTTCTGCTGCAACCTTCATCTGTGATTTGGTTACATCTAGCCTTGATATACTTCGAGGAAATAGATACAAATAATGTAATAGGAATCAGAGCAATGCTTTATAATGTGCGGATTGAATCCCGGCGCGGGATGTGATCAGAGCGGGGCTCATGCTCCGCTAAGCAAATGATATATCACGTACATCACACAAAGCAGACATTCGGAACGACTGCTCCATGCTGGCATTTATGCAGCACACACACCACCACCCTACCCCCACACAACTCCCACAACTCTACATCTTACCCTATTAGCAGTATCTTCTAATGTTTTCTGCCTGATTTGTTGACCTGGCTTCCCATTAAATGGTTCTGCACTATTCGCCTCAACCACTGCCTGTGGTGCTGGGATCCACATTCTCACCTCTCTGGTTATAGTGGCTTCTCCTGAAATTATTATTGGATTTATTGGTGACGATCTTATCATCATGGCCCTATTTTTGGTCTCATAATTATTTCATGATTTCAGTTTTTTAAAACTCTGTTTTAAACTGTGCTTGCTTTTCCGCTATTGCATTTATCACAGCACAAGTAACGATTGGAATCAAGCTCAAAAAGAGCACAGCTTCGATTCTACACACGAAACAAGGACTCAATGACTTCTGTTATCAAAGGACCACAGAATCATACAGCACAGAAGAGGCCATTCGATCCATCATGCTGCTCCAGGCTGTGTGATCGAGCTATTCAGTCAGCCCCACACACCTGTTCTGTTCCCAGATCCCTTCAAATGCCGTAATTCCAGTATCGATTCCAATTACATAAGAACATAAGAATTAGGAACAGAAGTAAGCCATCTAGCCCCTCGAGCCTGCTCCGCCACTCAACAAGATCATAGATGATCTGACCGTGGACTGAGCTCCACTTACCCATCCGCTCCCCATAACCCTTAATTCCCTGAATGGTTAAAAATCTATCTATCTGTGATTTGAATACATTCAATGAGCCAGCCTCAACTCCTTCCTTGGGCAGAGCATTCCACAGATTCACAACGCTCTGGGCGAAGAAATTCCTTCTCAACTCCGTTTAAATTGCCCCCCCCAGTATTTTGAGAATATGCCCCCTAGTTCCAGTCTCCCCGACCAGTGGAAACAACATCTCGGCCTCTATCTTATCTACCCCTTTCATTATTTTCAATTTTTCTATAAGATCACCGCTCATCCTTCTGAACTCCAACGAGTAAAAACATCGTCTACACAATCTATCATCATAAGGTAACCCCCTCATCTCCGGGATCAGCATAGTGAATCGTCTCTGTACCCCTTCCAAAGCTCGTATATCCTACCTTAAGTAAGGTGACCAGAACTGCACGCAGTACTCCTGGTGCGGCCTCGCCAATGCCTTGTACAGTTGCAGCATGACCTCCCTGCTTTTGTATTCCATCCCTCTCGTAATGAAGGCCAACATTCCATCCGCCTTCCTGATTACCTGCTGCACTTTTTGAGATTCATGCACAAGAACCCCCAGGTCCCTCTGCACCGCAGCATGTTGTAATTTCTCCCCATTCAAATAATATTCTCTTTTATTGTTTTTTTTTCCAAGGTGGATGATCTCACATTTTCCAATATTGTATTCCATCTGGCAAAATTTAGCCCATTCGCTTAACCTATCTAAATCTCTTTGCAGCCTCTCTGTGTCCTCCACACAACCCGCTTTCCCACTAATCTTTGTGTCATCTTCAAATTTTAAAAGTTATTGTTAAATCTGCTTCTATCCCATTTTCAGCGAGAACAAGCCAGATCATGCAAACTCGCAGTGTAAGACAAATTCTCCTCATCTTCCCTCTGCTAATTTTCGTTAAAAAATTCTCTCTGGTTAACAAGTCTTCTACCACTGGCAGAATTTCTCTTCAGTTACTTTATCCAAAGCCCTCATATTCTTGAAAACCTCTATTAAATCTATCGTTAATATCTCTGATCGAACGGGAAAAATCACAGTTGCTTCTATCTCCTTATAACTCTCTCTGGGGGAACCAGTGCACCAGCGCAGCCTTCGGTCGCATGAGGAAGAGAGTGTTGGAAGGTCACGCCATAAAATCTGGCACCAAGCTCATGGTCTACGAGAATGTAGACATAGCCAGCCTACTGTACGGATCACAAAAGTGGACCGTATATAGTAGGTACCACAAATTACTGGATAAATACCTATGTCTTCTCAAGATCCTGCAGATCCCTTGGGATGTCAGACGTTAGCGCCCTCGATCAGGCCAGCATCCCCACATCGAAGCACTGAGCACACTTGATCAGCTCCGCTGGGTGGGCCACATTGTCCGCATGCCTGAAACGAGACTCGCAAAGTAAGCGCTCTACTTGGAACTCGTACACGGCAAACGAGCCCAACGTGGGCAGATGAAACGTTACAAGGACACCCTCAACGTCTCCTTGAAAAAGAGCAACATTCCCACTGACAGCTGGGAGTCCCTGGCCAAAGACTGCACTAATGGAGGAAGCGCATCCGGGACCTCGAGTCTCATCGCCAAGAGCATGCAGCAAACAAGCGCAGAGAGCGGAACGAGTGTGCGGCAAACCAGTCCCACCCACCCTTTCGCTCAACCATTATCTACCCCATTTGGTACAGAGAACGTAATTCCCATATATGTTCAATCACCTAAGAACTCACTTTTAGAGTGGAAGCAAGTAATCCCCGATTTCGAGGTACTGCCTATGATGATGATTAAATCTCTTCCACACCTTCTCCAAGGCTTTCCTAATGTGTGATGCCGAATCGTCATGCAGAGATTAACCGATGTTTAACAGATTTTTATTTTATCTACATTATGTGTGAATCGGTGGTGTGGGCAGCATTTATTGTCCATCCCAAATTCCACCTTAACGCTGCTGGTGAATGCATCGATACATCTAGAGGGCTATTTAGAGTTAACCATATTGCTGTGGGACTGTGGTCATATATATGCCAGTCTAGGTAAGGACGGGGGATTTCCATCCCCAAAACAGGTTATTGAACTAGATGGGTAATGACAATCGAGATCCACACGGTCACCATTGCTGACACAATTTTTAATTATAGATTTATTGATTCACCTTAAATTGCACAGCTGGTGGGATCTGAACTCATGCCCTTGGATCTTTTGTCCAGGTCTCTGGATCATTAGCACTGTAGCACAATCACTTTGCTGCCATAGGCGATGATTCATAAAGTCATGATTCTTCCTGCGTTTTTAACAGTTTTATTAACTTGCCCTGCCACCTTCAAAGATTTGTGCACATCGACTCCCAGGTGTCTCTGCACCAACACACCATTTAAAAAATGTATTTTTTTACGTATATTGCCTCCTGTCATGTTCCTTCCCAAAATGTATCACTTCACACATGTTTAATTTTGCCTGCCATGTGTCTTCCCATTTAACCAGACTATCGCTGTGCTCCTGAAGTCTGCTATGCTCCCCACTGCTTACTACATTTCTGAGTTTCGTGACATCTGCAAATTTGAAATTATGCCTTTAGACTTAGGTCCTGGCTATTAATCTCTATCAGAAAGAGCACTGCCACTAATATAGAAATCTAGGTTTCACCACTCTATACTTCCCTTCTGTCTGAACGCCAACTTTTCATCACCACTCTCAGTTATTTGTTCCGGTGCCAATGTTGTATCCACGCAGCTACTGTCCCTTTAATTCCATGAGGTTCAGTTACCCTATCAAGTCGATGAAGTGACATTTTATCAAACGCCTTTTGAAAGTCGTTATACACAACATCAGCTGCACTACGCTCATCAAACCGATAGGTTATTACATCAAGGAACTCAATCAGGTTTTTCAGATACACTTCGACATCAACACAATTTGTGCTGGTTATCTTTTATTAATCCAGGTTTTTCCAAGTGACAGATAATTTCATACCGGATTATGGCCTCCAGAAGTTTCCCCACCACAGACGTTAGTCTGACTGGACTGTAGCTGCAGGTTTTATCCCTCTTTCCTTTTTTGAACAGGGTGTACCATTTGCGAACCTCAGTCCTCTGTCACCACTGACATATCCAAGGAGGATTAATGATTCTGGCCTGAGCTATTTCCATCATTCCTTCACTCAGCAACACTCATATATCCATTCGGACTAGTTATAGAGAAACATAGAAAAATAGAAATTTACAACACAGGAGTCCATTTCCAACTCATCGTGTCCGCACCGGCCGACAAAGACTCACACGACCATTGGTCAGCAGCCCTGAAGCTTACATGTAATCCTTTTAACCATTAACAATGGGGAAAAGTAAAGATCACCAAGCACAAGCAGACTGCCCCACACAACTGTGATATATCTTAAACTGAACCATTCTATACTCCAGACCAACCGGAGCCATGTGATCTCCCGGGAGAGGCAGTTTAAAATCCAGGCCAATTTCGTGAAAAGTATTTGAGAACATTCCTATCCGACCCATCCAGGTGATCCAAACTAGTCCTGGAGATCAACTTTATTGTGGTACATAAAGTGTTGGATTGAAAGGGGTTAATTGAAAATGTTTGTTCAGGGACTGTAATTAATATCAGTCTCCACGGGTTTACAGAAGCTGCTTGTTCAGTGACTGTAATTAATATAAGTCTCTATTTACCGAATTGTGTCACTGGAGTGATTCTCGCTCATTTTAAAAAGGCACTCCTTTCAATGTGTTACCAAATAGTCACAGTGAGAGCATTACCTCTGGCACTAACAGCGATCATCGCAATGCTTCACAGAGAGGGAGTCGGAATCTGAGAACAGTAGATTCGAATGTGATAACAATGGATCAGAATCTGAAAAAAATGGATTGGAATGTTACAACAAATGGCAGGAGTTTCATCTTGTATTTTAACTATCTTGTTGCACATTATGAGGAACTACCAATAGTATTGCGAATGCGTTATGCATTGCGTATTACTCAATACATTTACTATCCCGTCCTTGCTGTTGTTGGTTTTGCTGGTAAGTCTATCTAGTTATTCCAGTAACCATGTTTCAAAGTATTACTGGTCTCATATTTTACTCCCCCCCCCTCCTTGCTGCATTTGATGTTCCTGGTAGTCTCTGTATCCAACTATTAACTCTGCAAACCATGTTTCGCTGTATTACTAGACTTGTAAATTGCTTTCTCATCTTTGCTTCAGTTGTTGTTCCTGGGACATCTCTGCATCCAGCTATTAATTATTCATATGTTGTTAATTGTACGAGTGTTCTTTTAATTTATTCCAAACTCTTTGGTGTTGTTGGTGTTCCTCTTAAGTCTCCATATCCAGCAATTATAACTCTAATCTATATTTCACTGTATTACTGAGTATGTCACTTAAATCTTTGGAAGTCTTTATCACATTGTATATCTATTGACCCAGTCCCCTCTGTGGCCAATGTCTGAAGCTGATCGAGGTTGTACACAAATTCGGTATTCTGTTTTACCCTGAGTTCAGTTCTGACCTCTTCTCCTTTGAATCACTGGTCCTGCCCACTATCATCTGCATTATACTGGCCACCTCATTCCTTCGCTTCAATAGCCCAGTGACTTTGTTAAACAGGAATTCACAATTGCAATGCTTTCCTTGCCCATCTCACAGTTACAGTCCACTATGAATTAGAGTTCACCTAAATAATTTGCTCTTCATATCCTAACTCCACTAAGTCCTGTTCACCCATCAACAATCTGCTCTTCAATCAACATTGGATCCCGATTAAGTAATGCCTCATTTTTATTATTCTCACCCATGTGTTCAAATCCCACCATGGTCTCACCCCCTCCAATTAGTCCCATTCCCCTGCTCTATTCCTATAGTCCAGCAATTTTCCCCTTCAAGTATTTATCCAATTGCCCAATAAATGTTAATTTACTTCCCTCTATACGTCCTCCAGTCATACTCTCTCTATTCTCTTTTTCTCATTCATTCTGGCACTTTGTAAGTTTCTCACTTTCTCTCTGTCTCTCTGTCAGTTTCACTCTGTCTCTTCACATTTTATTGTCTCTGTCTCTTGCTCATAGAATGAAAGATTAATACAGGAAAGAAAGGCAACTCGGTCCATAGTGTCCATGCCGTCTCTTGGATAGAACTATCCCAGATGTCCAACTCTTTAGCCAGAAAAATGTAAATTATCCCCTTCCACGAATAAAGCAATTCCCTTTCAAAAATAAAGATTAAATTTACTTCCACCGTGTTCTCACAAATCCTATTCCAGATCGCAACAGCTCACTGCATAAAGAACACTCTTCTCATCTCTCCTGTGGTTCGTTTTTCAATTACCTTAAACCTGTCTCCTCTGGTTACGCACCATTGTGCAACTGGAAGCATTTTCGACTTACTCGCTCTATCAAAACCCATCATAATTTTGAAAATCTATATTAAATGTTAAATCTTTGCTGATGATACAACGTCATCATCGTAGACAGTGACTTTAAATAGAGGAAGGCTTGCTTCCACTCTAAAAATGAGTTCTTATGTAACTGAAGAGTCCAATACGGAAATTACAATCTCTGTCACACGTGGGACAGAGAGTGGTTGAAGGAAAGGGTGCGTGGGGCTCGTTTGCCACATGCTCCTTCTTACTCCTGCGCTTGGTCTCTGCTTGCTCTCCGCGACGAGACTCGAGGTGCTCAGCGCCCTCCTGGATGCTCTTCCTCCACTTCAGGCATTTTTGGGCCAGGGACTTCCAGCTGTCGGTTGGGATGTTGCATTTCATCAAGGAGGCTTTGATCGTTTCATTCAAAAGTTTCCTCTGCCCAACTGGGGCTCGCTTACTGTGTAGGAGTTCCGAGTAGAGTGCTTGCTTGCGAGTCTTGTGTCAGGCATCCGGAAGAAGTGGCCCACCCAATGGAACTGTCCAGGTGTACCAGCATTGAAGTACTGATAATACAAAGATAAGTTTGAAAGCATGTTGTGAGGAGGACGCAAAAAATATGCAAAGGCATATCGATAGGCTAAATGGATGGGCTAAAAGAATGGCAGATTGGGTATAATGTGGAAAATGTGACGTTATCTTCTTTGTTATGAAAAATAAATAAGCAAATTTTTATTAAATGGGGAGAGATTCCAAATTGCTGTGGTCCAGATTGGTCAATGATTCTTGTACATAAAACACATAAGGTTTGCATGTAGATACAATTAGCAATTAGAAAAGGCAGCAGAATGTCTGGCTTTATTTCAAGTGGGACTGTATATAGATGTCCTGCTACAACAATACAGGTTGGCAATAAGACTACAGCTGGAGTATTGTGTACAGTTTCGGTCACTTTAGTTAAGGAAGGATTTACTTGCATTGGAGGCAGTTCAGAGAAGGTTCACGACGTTGATTACTGTGATGAAAATGTTGTCATAAGAATAAAGGTTGAGCAGGATGGGTGTGAATATATTGGAGTTTAGAAAACTATGAGGTGATCTTATTTAAATGTGTAAGATTCTATAGGGGCTTGATGGGGTAGACGCAGAGATGATGTTTCCTCTAGTGGGGGAAATCTAGAACCAGGGGACATAGGTTCAGAATAACGGATCGCCCATTTAAATCACAAATGAGAAGCAATTTATTCTCTCAGGGGGGCGTGAATCTTTCGAATTCTCTGCGACAGAGAGCTGTGGAGGCAGCTTCTATGAATCTTATTAAATGGAGATAGACTGATTTTTAAATGAGAAGGCAGTTCAGGGTAATGTGGAGTGGGCACGGAAGTGGAGTTGTGACCAAGATCAGATGTTCTTTCCAAAGAGTCAGGTCCAATCACAGAGGCGTGAGCGGAGTAAAATATTTGGCTCTCGGAATGAAATCCCTGGACCGACGTGAGAGCACTGGAAGTTAGGAGAACCTGTGAATGAAATTTCTCGACAGAGGTGGGTGTAGTGTAATGTAGGCGAACCTGGTCCTTAAATATCTAGACTGAGGGGTGTAGCAGTGTAATCTAGGGAGATGTTGGTGTGAACTCCTGAAGCGAGATGGGAGCCCTATCTGGGAAGTCCCATCATCGCATCACTGGAATCATCTCAGAGACCCCGAGTTCATGAATATTTATTTATTGTGAATGTTTTATCGTTATTTTCTGTGATGCAATAATTCATAAATCATATAAGAGGCCGTCCATTTTTTAATATTTTATTCCTTCCTTTTATCAGCCAATTTCTCGTCTTTTGTTCTCACTTGGAGTTGAATAGAGGAAGCAAAACTCTGTTCGCTCTGTTCTGTCCACGCTATGTTATAGGCGGGTAAATATCCGCTGATCATTTAGTTCCAGTCAGTGTCTCCTTTGTCACTATCTCAAGTTCTGCATTAATGGCACTGCTTCTGATGGATGGAACAGGATTACAAGCATCATTAACATTCACAAACAAAAGGTTCGTTCAGCCAGATTTCTTTCATTTATTTCCAATCTTTAATTTGAATTTGAAATTTGGTCCCACCCATGCCGATCTGTCTCTCAGCGAGAAACAGAGTGGAAAAATCTGTTGCCTCCGGCTGTACACTCCTGATCGTTGGGCCCCTCGTGCGGAGGGGGAGCGGGAGGTCAGAATCCTCGTCGTCGGACTGCTCCGGGGCATGGCCAAGCGGACCATCAGCTGGTCCAGGCAGCGGGCGGTCGAGAGGATCGTTCAGCCCGGCTGCCTCCCTCACTTCCGCGGAAACGTTCAATCCAGGGTGTCCCTGGAGATGGAGCACGCGGTGTCTA
The DNA here is from genome assembly GCF_044704955.1 of Pristiophorus japonicus. NCBI lineage: Eukaryota > Metazoa > Chordata > Chondrichthyes > Pristiophoridae > Pristiophorus > Pristiophorus japonicus. The sequence continues at coordinate 867,467 of NW_027254846.1, read as the reverse complement.
CCGGAACGTTCATTGCCTTCCGCGAGAGGTGGGTGCTGGAGGGACTGAAGTGCATCATCATCACCGGCAAACACATTTACTTTGATTCTTCAATGGTAAAAGTTTAATTTGATTACAGTTATCGGTTTTAATGCACATATATGTCATCGCAGCACATTTGGAATGAGGTCACATGATGGGTCCAAGTCAGCATGGATTTGTGAAAGGGAAATCATGCTTGACAAATCTTCTGGAATTTTTTAAGGATGTTTCCAGCAGAGTGGACAAGGGAGAACCAGTTGATGTGGTATATTTAATCTTTCAGAAGACTTTCGACAAGGTCCCACACAAGAGATTAATGTGCAAAGTTAAAGCACATGGGATTGGGGGTAGTGTGCTGACATGGATTGAGAACTGGTTGTCAGACAGGAAGCAAAGGGCAGTAGTAAATGGTACTTTTCAGAATGGCAGGCAGTGACTCGTGGATCTGTGCTGGGGCCCCAGCTGTTTACACTGTATATTAATGATTTCGACGAGGGGATTAAATGTAGTATCTCCAAATTTGCGGATGACACTAAGTTGGGTGGCAGTGTGAGCTGCGAGGGGGATGCTATGAGGCTGCAGAGTGACTTGGATATGTTAGATGAGCGGGCAAATCCATGGCAGATGAAGTCTAATGTGGATAAATGTGAGGTTATCCAATTTGGTGGTAAAAACACAGAGACAGACTGTTATCTGAATGGTGACAGATTACGAAAAGGGGAGGTGCAACGAGACCTGGGTGTCATGGTACATCAGTCATTGAAGGTTAGCATGCAGGTACAGCAGGCGATTAAGAAAGCAAATGGCATGTTGGCCTTCATAGCAAGGAGAGTTGAGTACAGGGGCAGGGAAGTATTGCTACAGTTGTGCAGGGCCTTGGTGAGGCCACACCTGGAGTATTGTGTACAGTTTTGGTCTCCTAACTTGAGGAAGGACATTCTTGCTATTGAGGGAGTGCAGCGAAGGATCACCAGACTGATTCCCAGGATGGTGGGACTGACCTATCAAGAAAGAATGGATCAAGTGGGCTTGTATTCAATGGAGTCAGAAGAATGAGATGGGATCTCATAGAAATGTTTACGATTCTGACGGGTTTAGACAGGTTAGATGCAGGAAGAATGTTCCCAATGTTGGGGAAGTCCAGAACCAGGGGTCACAGTCTAAGGATAAGGGGTAAGCCATTTAGGACTGAGATGAGGAGAAACTTCTTCACCCAGAGAGTGGTGAACCTGTGGAATGCTCTACCACTGAAAGTTGTTGAGGCCAATTCACTAAATATATCCACAAAGGAGTTATATATTGTACTTACTACCAGGGGGATCAAGGGGTATGGCGAGAAAGCAGGAAAGTGGTGCTGAAGTTGCATGTTCAACCAAGAGTTCATTGAATGGCGTTGCAGGATCGAAGGGCCGAATGGCCTACTCCTGCAAATATTTTCTATATTTTCTATGTTTCTATAATGAGGGAACAATTCATATATAATTTAAATCAAAAATCGTTATATTTCAGGATAAACAACCCCAGCTGATTGGAACTTAGGTACTTAGAATATGAACAAACTTTCATATTTTCTCGTCTAATATTCTCTGCACAAGTGGAAACCAGCAGGTGAAAAGCTGCAACAATTAATCTCTTCCATTTGTGTTCAAATACTTTAAATATTCGTTTCAAGGACACCCTCAAAGCCTCCATGTTAAAATGCAACATCCCCACCGACACATGGTAGCTCCTAGCCAAAGACCACCCTAAGTGGAGAAAGTGCATCCGGAAGGGCGCTGATCACCTCGAGTCATCGCCGAGAACATGTAGAAACCAAGCACAGGCTGCGGAATGAGCGTGTGGCAAACCAGAGTCCCCACCCACCCTTTTCTTCAAACACTCTCTGTCACGTGTGACAGAGACTGTTATTACGATGTTGGACATTTCAGTCACCTGATAACTCACTTTTAGCGTGGTAGCTCGTCTTTCTCGATTTCGAGGGACTGTCTATGATTATTTTGTTACATAAGCATTTGGCGGCTCATTGACTGAGGGATAGGTCGTCTGATTTAATGCTGATAAATTAATTTATTTGGTGATTACCTTGTCAATGATTGCTAATTATTTTACTTTGGAGTCTATTTCTTGCTCCCAAATTAATGAGAAGACGCAGAAAAGTTCCTGCATCAGATTCCCTGTGTCCTGATATTGTGAGTGAGCTGCTCTCCCCCGCGTGGCCAGTGATTCGCGTGAATAATAACACTCTCACTCACACACTGTCTACAACGGGCGCCCTATGAGGGGTCTGCAGTCCGGGTGAATCACCATCAGCAACATAGGCAGTCGCACGAAATATAGAAACATAGAAACATGGAAAATAGGTGCAGGAGTAGGACATCCGGCCTTCCGAGACTGCACCACCGTTCAATCAGATCATGGCTGATCATTCACCTCAGTATCCATTTACTCCTTTCTCTCCATAATCCTTCATCCATTGAGCTGTAAGGGCCATATCTAACACCCTCTTGACTTTCCCCAATGAACTGGCATGAACAACGCAGTGCAGGAGGGAATTCCACAGGATGTGATTGGGATTACGGAGACGTGGCTCCAGGATGATCAGGGCTGGGAACACAACATCCAGGAGTATTCAACATCAGGAAAGATAGAATAAAAGTAAAAGGAGGTGGGGTAGCATTGCTGGTTAAGGAGCAAATTAAGGCAATAGTTCGGAAGGACATTAGCTTGGATGATGTGGAATCTATATGGGTAGAGCTGCAGAATACCAAAGGACAAAAAACGTTAGTGGGAGTTGTGTACAGAACTCCAAACAGTAGTTGTGATGTTGGGGAGGGCATCAAACATGAAATTAGGGGTGCGTGCAATAAAGGTGCAGCAGTTATAATGGGTGACTTTAATATGCACATAGATTGGGTTAACCAAACTGGAAGCAATACGATAGAGGAGGATTTCCAGGAGTGCATAAGGGATGTTTTTTTAGACCAATATGTCGAGGAACCAACTAGGGGGGAGGCCATCTTAGACTGAGTGTTGTGTAATGAGAGAGGATTAATTATCAATCTCGTTGTGCGAGGCCCCTTGGGGAAGAGTGACCATAATATGGTGGATTCTGCATTAGGATGGAGAATGAAACAGTTAATTCAGAGACCATGGTCCAGAACTTAAAGAAGGGTAACTTTGAAGGTATGAGGCGTGAATTGGCTAGGATAGATTGGCGAATGATACTGAAGGGGTTGACTGTGGATGGGCAATGGCTGACACTTAGAGACCGCATGGATGAACTACAACATTTGTAGATTCCTTTCTGTCGTAAAAATAAAAAAGGGAAGGTGGCTCAACTGTGGCTATCAAGGGAAATCAGGGATAGCATTAAAGCCAAGGAAGTGGCATACAAATTGGCCAGAAATAGCAGAGAACCCGGAGACTGGGAGAAATATAGAACTCAGCAGAGGAGGACAAAGGGTTTGATTAGGGCAGGAAAAATGGAGTACGAGAAGAAGCTTGCAGGGAACATTAAGACGGATTGCAAAAGTTTCTATAGATATGTAAAGAGAAAAAGGTTAGTAAAGACAAACGTAGGTCCCCTGCAGTCAGAATCAGGGGAAGTCATAACGGGGAACAAAGAAATGGCGGACCAATTGAACAAGTACTTTGGTTCGGTATTCACTGAGTAGGACACAAACAACCTTCCGGATATAAAAGGGGTCGGAGGGACTAGTAAGGAGGAGGAACTGAGGGAAATCCTTATTAGTCGGGAAATTGTGTTGGGGAAATTGATGGGATTGAAGGCCGATAAATCCCCAGGGCCTGATGGACTGCATCCCAGAGTACTTAAGGAGGTGGCCTTGGAAATAGTGGATGCATTGACAGTCATTTCCAACATTCTATTGACTCTGGATCAGTTCCTATGGAGTGGAGGGTAGCCAATGTAACCCCACTTTTTAGAAAAAGAGGGAGAGAGCAAACAGGGAATTACAGACCGGTCAGCCTGACATCGGTAGTGGGTAAAATGATGGAATCAATTATTAAGGATGTCATCGCAGTGCATTTGGAAAGAGGTAATATGATAGGTCCAAGTCAGCATGGATTTGTGAAAGGGAAATCATGCTTGACAAATCTTCTGGAATTTTTTGAGGATGTTTCCAGTAGAGTGGACAAGGGAGAACCAGTTGATGTGGTATATTTGGACTTTCAGAAGGCTTTCGACAAGGTCCCACACAAGAGATTAATGTGCAAAGTTAAATCACATGGGATTGGGGGTAGTGTGATGACATGGATTGAGAACTGGTTGTCAGACAGGAAGAAAAGAGTAGGAGTAAATGGGGACTTTTCATAATGGCAGGCAGTGACTAGTGGGGTACCGCAAGGTTCTGTGCTGGGGCCCCAGCTGTTTACACTGTACATTAATGATTTAGACGAGGGGATTAAATGTAGTATCTCCAAATTTGCGGATGACACTAAGTTGGGTGGCAGTGTGAGCTGCAAGGAGGATTCTATGAGGCTGCAGAGCGACTTGGATAGGTTAGGTGAGTGGGCAAATGCATGGCAGATGAAGTATAATGTGGATAAATGTGAGGTTATCCACTTTGGTGGTAAAAACAGAGAGACAGACTATTATCTGAATGGTGACAGATTAGGAAAAGGGCAGGTGCAAAGAGACCTGGGTGTCATGGTACATCAGTCATTGAAGGTTGGCATGCAGGTACAGCAGGCGGTTAAGAAAGCAAATGGCATGTTGGCCTTCATAGCGAGGGGATTTGCGTACAAGGGCAGGGAGATGTTGCTACAATTGTACAGGGCCTTGGTGAGGCCACACCTGGAGTATTGTGTACAGTTTTGGGCTCCTAACCTGAGGAAGGACATTCTTGCTATTGAGGGAGTGCAGCGAAGGTTCATCAGACTGATTCCCGGGATGGCGGGACTGACCTATCAAGAAAGACTGGATCAACTGGGCTTGTATTCACTGGAGTTCAGAAGAATGAGAGGGGACCTCATAGAAACGTTTACAATTCTGACGGGGTTAGACAGGTTAGATGCAGGAAGAATGTTCCCAATGTTGGGGAAGTCCAGAACCAGGGTACACAGTCTAAGGATAAGGGGGAAGCCATTTAGGACCGAGATGAGGAGGAACTTCTTCACCCAGAGAGTGGTGAACCTGTGGAATTCTCTACCACAGAAAGTTGTTGAGGCCAATTCACTAAATATATTCAAAAAGGATTTAGATGAAGTCCTTACTACCAGGGAAATCAAGGGGTATGGTGAGAAAGCAGGAATGGGGTACTGAAGTTTCATGTTCAGCCATGAACTCATTGAATGGCGGTGCAGGCTAGAAGGGCCGAATGGCCGACTCCTGCACCTATTTTCTATGTTTCTATGTTTCTATGTAAGAACTCTCAGAGTGAAGAGGTTTCTCCTCATCTCAGTCCTAAATGGCCTATCCCTTACCCTAAGACTGTCCCTTGGTTCTGGACTTCTCCAACAACGGGAACATTATTCCTGCGTCTAACCTGTCCAGTCCAGTCAGAATTTTAGTTGTTTCTATGAGATCCCTTCTCAACTTTCTGAACTCCAGTGAATACAGTCCCAGACGCTGTAGTCTGTCCCATATGTCTGTCCTGCCTCCCGGGAATCAGTCTGGTAAACCTTCGCTGCACTCCCTCAATAGCAAGAACGTCCTTGCTCAGACTAGGAGACCAAAATTAAACACAATATTCCAGGTGAGGCCTCACTGAGGCCCTGTACAACTGCAGTAAGACCTCCCTGCTACTATATTCAAATCACATAGCTATGAAGGCCAACAACCAATTTGCCTGCTTCACCGCCTGCTGTACCTGCATGCCAACTTTCAATGACTGATGTACCATGACACCCAGGTCTCGTTGCACCTTCCCTTTTCCTAATCTGCAGCCATTCAGATAATATTCAGAATGGCGGCAGATTTGGAAAAGGGGAGGTGTAATGCCCATTTAAATCTGATATGAGGAGGAATTCCTTCTCTCAAATCTTAGTAGATGTGTTGAATTCGCTGCCTCTGACCGCTGGGGAAGGTAGGTCATTGAAAAAAATTAAGACAGAAATAGACATTTTCTTAACAGATGTGGGGATAAGGGGTTATGGGGAACAGGCAGGGAAGTTGACCTGAAACCGTGATCAGATCAGGCATGGTCGTGTTAAATGGTGGAGCAGGCTCGAAGAGCCGTGTGGCCTGCTCCTGATCCTATTTATTATGTTCGTATGTCTTTAGGCTGTTAAATGAACTGTGTATGGCAATGTATCCACCCGTCCCTCCTGCTTGATGGTGCATCAGTGAGTTCACACTGAGTAGAGCAGTGCAACGAATGTAGTGCAGGGGTCCAATGCATTCAGTCCCTGCAAAACAGATACACCGCTTTGGGTACTTTTGAGGGTTTTGACTCATCAGTTGGTAGCAGCAACAGCCAAGGTCAAGGCACAGTGGCTGGCTCTGCTGCACAGCAGGGCAGGGAAATCAGTGGGAAAGCTCTAGAGAGAGGGGATTCGATTGTCAGGGGAATAGATCGGCGTTTCTGCAGCCACAACCGAGACGCCAGGATGGTATGTTGCCTCCCTGGTGCAACAGTGAAGAATGTCTCGGAGCGGGTGCAGGACATTCTGAAGAGGGAGGGTGAACAGCAAATTGTCATAGTGCTGTCGGTTCCGACGATCTCGGTAAAAAAAAGGGATGAGGTCCTACGAGACGAATTTCAGAAGGTAGGAGCTAAATTAAAAGGTAGGATCGCAAATGTAGTAATCTCAAGATTGGTACCAGTGCCACGTGCTAGTCAGAGGAGGAATCGCAGGATAGCTCAGATGGATACGTGGCTTGAGGAGTGGTGCAAGAGGTCGGGATTCAAATTCCTAGGACATGGGAACTGTTCTGGGGGAGGTGGGACCAGTCCAAACCGGACGGTCGGCACCTGGGCAGGACCGGATCCAATTCCTAGGGGGAGTGTTTGTTAGTGATGTTGGGGAGGACTTAAACTAACATCACGGGGGATGGGAACCTATGCAGGGAGACAGAGGAAAGTAAAATGGAGGCAGAAGCAAATGATAGAAAGTGGAATAGCAAAGGTGGAGGGCTGATCAACTCAAGGCAAAAAACCAAAAGGGCCGCATAACAGAAAAATTCTGAAGAGGCAAAGTGTGTTAAAAAGACAAGCCTGAAAGCTCTGTGCCGCAATGCGAGGAGTATTCGAAATAAGGTAGACGAATTAACTGCTCAGTCAGCAGAGAATGGATTTTGCATCACAGAGACATGGCTCCAGGTTTACCAAGGCTGGGAACGCAACAGCCAGGGGTATTCACCATTTAGAAGGATAGGAGAGAAGAAAAGGAGGCGGGGTGGCGTTGCTGATTAAAGAGGAAATTAATGCTACAGTAAGGAGGGACATTAGCCTGGATGATGTGGAATCGGTATGGGTGGAGCTGCGGAATTCCAAAAGGGCAGAAAACGTTATTGGGATTTTTGTACAGACCACCAAACAGTAGTCGTGATGTTGGGCACAGCATCAATCAAGAAATAAGTGGGGTGTGTAATAAAGGTACATCAGTTATCATGGGCGACATTAATCTACATATTGATTGGGCTAACTACACTGGTAGCAATGCGGTGGGAGAGGATTTCCTGGAATGTATTAGGGATAGTTTCTCGACCAATATATCTAGGAACCAACTATAGAGCTGGCCATCATAATGTGATGTGTAATGTGAAGGGACTATTTAGCAATCTTTTTGTGCGAGGCCCCTCAGGGAAGAGTGACCATAATATGGTAGATTTCATTAATAAGATGGGCAGTGACACAATTAATTTGGAAACTAGGATGCTGAACTTAAGACAAGGTAACTTCGAAGGTATGAGGCGTGAATTGGCTAGAATAGACTCGCAAAGGACATTTAAAGGGTTGATGGTGAATGAGCAATGGCAAACATTTAAAGATCACATGGATGAGCTTCAGCAATTGTTGATCTCTGTCTGGAGTAAAAATAAAACGGAGAAGTAGGCTCAACCGTGGCTAACAAGGGAAAGTAAGGATAGTCTTAAAGCCAAGGAAGAGGCATACAAATTGGCTAGAAAAAGCTACACACCTTAGGACTGGGAGAAATTTAGAATTCAACGGAGGAGGACGAATGATTGAGAAGGGGAACTTAGATAGCGAGAGGAAGCTTGCAGGTACATAAAAACTGACTGCAAAAGCTTCTAAAGAAATGTGAAGAGAAAAAGATTAGTGAAGGCAAATGTAGATCGCTTGCAATCGGATTCAGGTGAATTTATAATGGGGAACAAAGAAATGGCAGATGAATTGAACAAATACTTCGGTTCTGTCTTCACGAAGGAATGCAACAATAACCTTCCGAATGTACTCGGGGACAATGGGTCAAGTGCGGAGGAACTGAAGGATATCCTTATTAGGCAGGACATTATTTTCGGGAAATTGATGGAATTGAAGGCCAATGAATACCGGGAGCCTGACAGTCTGCAACCAGAGTACTTAAGAAAGTGGCCCTAGAAATAGTGGATGCATTGGTGATCATTTTCCAACAGTCTATCGATTCTAGATCAGTTCCTATGGACTGGAGGGTAACTAACGTAGCACCACTTTGTAAAAAAGAAGGAAGAGAGAAAAGTAATAATTATGGACCAGTTAGACTGACATCAGCAGTGAGGAAAATGTTGGAATCAATCGTTAAGGTTGAAATAGCAGCGCATTTGGAAAGCAGTGACAAGACCGGACCAAGTCAGCATGGATTTATGAAAGGGAAATCATGCTTGACGAATTGTCTGGCATTTTTTTGGGATGAAACTAGCAGAGTGGACAAGGGGGGAACCAGTGGATGTGGTGTATTTGACTTTCAAAAGGCATTTGACAAGGTCCCGCACGAGAGATTGGTCTGCAATATCAAAGCACCTGTTATTGGCGGTAATGTACTGACGTGGATAGAGAACTGGTTGGCAGACAGGAAGCAGAGAGTCGGGATAAATGTTCCTTTTCAGAATGGCAGGCAGTGACTAGTGGAGTGCAGCAGTGCTCAGTGCTGTGACCCCAGCTCTTTATAATGTACATTAACGATTTAGATGAAGGAATTAAGTGTAATATCTCCAAGTTTGCTGATGACACTAAACTGGGTGGCGATGTGAGCTGTGAGGAGGACGCTAAAGGGCTGCAGGGTGACTTGGGCAGGTAAGGTGAGTGAACAAATGCATGGCAGGTGCAGTATAATGTGCAATTGGTGGCAAAAACACGAAGGCAGAATATTATCTGAATGGCGGCAGATTAAGTAAAAGGGAGATGCAACGAGACCTTGGTATCATGGTTAATCAGTCATTGAAAGTTGACATGCAGGTACAACAGGCAGTGAAGAAGGCAAATTGCAGTTTGGCCGTTATAGCACGGGGATTTGTGGATAGGAACAGGGAGGTCTTACTGCAGTTGTACAGGGCCTTGGTGAGGCCTCACATGGGGTATTGTGTTCAGTTTGATCTCCTAATCTGAGGAAGGACGTTCTTGCTGTTGAGGGAGTGCAGTGAAGGTTCACCAGACTGATTCAAGGGATGGCTGGACTGTCATGTGAGGAGAGACAGGATCAACTGTGCCTTGATTCACTGGAGTTTCGAAGGATGAGAGGGGCTCTCACATAAAAGTATAGGATTCTGGGGGAATTGCAGAGGTTAGATGTGGGAAGAATGTTCCCGATGTTAGGGAAGTCCAGAACTATGGGACTGTGTCTTAGGGCATGAGGTTTGCCATTTACGACTGAGATGAGGAGAAACTTCTTCACTCAGAGAATTCTTAACCTATGGAATTCCCTGCCGCAGAGAGTTGTTGATGCCACTTCTTTGGATATATTCAAGAGGGAGTTAGATATGGTGCTTACAGCTAAGGGGATCAAGGGGTATGGAGAGAAAGCAGGAGAGGTGTGTTGAGCGAATGATCAGTCATGATCTTATTGAATGACGGTCCACTCACGAAGTGCAGATTGGCCTAATCCTGCACCTATTTTCTCTGTTTCTATATTTCTATGTTCACCTGATCCCAGTGTGGGAAGGGAGGTACTTATTAGAGCTATCTGCTGAAACACACACCGAGCAGATCACAAGAGACTCCCCCTGTTTACTTCTGATCTTAGTGCTAGTTTTAATCAGATCCAGGTCTGAACTGTACCTGAGATGTGGTTAATCTTCTGGATATTTTTCAAATAAAGGGAAGAGTGATGGGCTTTTTAAGTGCTTACTTCCAATACTGTAAAGTAATAAGTATGTCGTCAATACAACCGAAAATAAGATTCAATCTTCTGGCCGGATGTTGCAATTAGATTACTCTGTGAAAGAGCTGAGCGATCACGATCTGATCAGTAGTACAACCTGCGTCCAGCAAATGGGGATGTCCCACAATTTAATTCCAACTGAGAGGCGCGGAAATGTCCCCGAGAAAAGTAAGTGTGAGGAGAGCTCATTGTCAGATTCTGAGCATACATCTCCCCACAGGGTCATCACACACTGCACCCTTCCTGGGGCAGCTCTTGGTCAGACACTGTACATACTGCACCCACAGGGACATCACACACTGCCCCTCCCTGGGGCAGCTCAGGGTCAGACACGGAACATACTGCACCCAAAGGGACATCACACACTGCACCCTTCCTGGGGCAGCTCAGCGTCAGACACTGTACATACTGCACCCACAGGGACATCACACACTGCACCCTCCCTGGGGTAGCTCTGGGTCAGACACAGTACATACTGCACCCACCGGGACATCACACACTGCACCCTCCCTGGGGCAGCTCTGGGTCAGACACTGTACATACTGCACCCACAGGGACATCACACACTGCACCCTCCCTGGGGCAGCTCTGGGTCAGACACTGTACATACTGCACCCACAGGGACATCACACACTGCATCCTCCCTGGGGCAGCTCTGGGTCAGACACTGTACATACTGCACCCACAGGGACATCACACACTGCACCCAAGGGACATCACACACTGCACCCTCCCTGGGGCAGCTCAGGGTCAGACACTGTACATACTGCACCCACAGGGACATCACACACTGCACCCTCCCTGGGGCAGCTCAGGGTCAGATTCTGCACATACTGCACCCACAGGGACATCACACACTGCACCCTCCCTGGGGCAGCTCAGGGTCAGACGCTGTACATACTGCACCCACAGGGACATCACATACTGCACCCTCCCTGGGGCAGCTCAGGGTCAGACACTGTACATACTGCACCCACAGGGACATCACACACTGTACCTTCACTGGGGCAGCTCAGGGTCAGACACTGTACATACTGCACCCACAGGGACATCACACACTGCCCCCTCCCTGGGGCAGCTCAGGGTCAGACAGTGACATACTGCACCCACAGGGACATCACATACTGCACTTTCCCTGGGGCAGCTCAGGTTCAGAGACTGTACATACTGCACCCACAGGGACATCACACACTGCACTCACCCTGGGGCAGCTCAGGGTCAGACACTGACGTACTGCACCCACAGGGACATCACAAACTGCACCTTCCCGGGGGCAGCTCTGAGTCAGTCATGTACATACTGCACCCACAGGGACATCACACACTGCCTCTCCCTCGGGCAGCTCATGGTCAGACACTGTACATACTGCACCCACAGGGAGATCACACACTGCACCCTCCCTGGGGCAGCTCTTGGTCAGACACTTTACATACTGCACGCACAGGGACATAACACACTGCACTTTCCCTGGTGCAGCTCTGCATCAGACTCTGCACCCTACAGGGACATCACACACTGCACCCTCCCTGGGGCAGCTCAGCGTCCGACACTGTACATACTGCACCCACAGGGACATCACACACTGCACCCTCCCTGCGACAGCTCAGGGACAGACACTGTACATACTGCACCCACAGTGACATCACACACTGCACCCTCCTTCGGACAACTCAGGGTCAGACAGTGACATATTGCACACACAGTGACATCACACACTGCACCCTCCCTGGGGCAGCTCTGGGTCAGACACTGTACATACTGCACCCATAGGGAAATCACACACTGCACCCTCCCTAGAGCAGCTCAGGGTCAGACACTGAACATACTGCAGCCACAAGGATATCACACACTGCACCCTACCTGGGGCAGCTCAGAGGCTGACAGTGACATACTGCACCCACAGGAACATCACGCGCTGCAACCTCCCTGGGGCAGCTCTGTGTCAGACAGTGACATACTGTACCCACAGGGACATCACACACTACACACTCCCTGGGGCAGCTCTGGGTCAGACAGTGACATACTGCACCCACAGGGACATCACACACTGCTCCTCGCTGGGGTAGCTCTTGGTCAGACACTGAACATACTGCACCAAACAGGGATATCACACACTGCCCCTCCCTGGGGCAGCTCAGGGTCAGACACTGTACATATTGCACCCACAGAGATATCACACACTGCCCCTCCCTGCGGCAGCTCAGCGTCAGACTCACCACTTGCTGCATCCCACAGGGACATTTCACACTGCACCTCTCTGGGGCAGCTCTGGGTCGGACACTGTACATAATGCACCCACAGGGACATCAAACACTGCACCGTCCCTGGGGCAGCTCTGGGTCAGACAGTGACATACTGCACCCACAGGGACATCACATACTGCACCCTCCCTGGGGCAGCTCTGGGTCAGACAGTGACAAACTGCACCCACAGGGACATCAGACACTGCACCTCCCTGGGGCAGCTCTGGGTCAGACACTGTACATACTGCACCCACAGAGACATCACACACTGCACCCTCCCTGGGGCAGCTCAGGGTCAGACACTGTACATACTGCACCCACAGGGACATCACACACTGCACCCTCCCTGGGGCAGCTCTGGGTCAGACAGTGAGCTACTGGAGCCACAGGGACATCACACACTGCCCCTCCCTGGGGCAGGTCTTGGTCAGACACTGAACGTACTGCATCCACAGGGAGATCACGCACTGCACCCTCCCTGGGGAAGCTCAGGGTCAGACAGTGACATACTGCACCCACAGGGACATCACACACTGCAATCTTCCTGGGGCAGCTCTGGGTCAGGCAGTGACATACTGCACCCACAGGGACATCACACACTGCACCCTCCCTGGGGCAGCTCAGGGTCAGACACTGTACATACTGCACCCACAGGGACATCACACACTGCCCCTCCCTGGGGCAGCTCTTTGTCAGACACTGTACATACTGCACCCACAGGGACATCACACTATGCACCCTCTCTGGGGCAGCTCTTGGTCAGACACTGTACATACTGCACCCACAGGGACATCACACACTGCACTTTCCCTGTTGCAGCTCTGGGTCAGAAACTGCACCCCACAGGGACATCACACTATGCACCCTCCCTGGTGCAGCTCTTGGTCAGACTCTGTACATACTGCACCCACAGGGACATCACACACTGCCCCTCCCTGGGGCAGCCCTGGGTCAGACACTGTACATACTGCACCCACAGGGACATCACACACTGCACACTCCCTGGGGCAGCTCTGGGTCAGACAGTGACATACTGCACCCACAGGGACATCAAACACTGCTCCTCCCTGGGGCAGCTCTTAGTCAGACACTGAACATACAGCACCAAACAGGGATATCACACACTGCCCCTCCCTGGGGCAGCTCAGGGTCAGACACTGTACATATTGCACCCACAGAGATATCACACACTGCTCCTCCCTGCGGCAGCTCAGCGTCAGACTCACCACTTACTGCATCCCAAAGGGCCATTTCACACTGCCCCCTCTCTGGGGCAGCTCTGGGTCGGACACTGTACATACTGCACCCACAGTGACATCACACACTGCACTCTTCCTGGGGCACCTCTGGGTCAGACAATGACATACTGCAACCACAGGGACATCATACACTGCACCCTCCCTGGGGCAGCTCTGGGTCGGACAGTGACATACTGCACCCACAGGGACATCACATACTGCACTTTTCCTGGGGCAGCTCTGGGTCAGACACTGCACTCCACAGGGACATCAAACACTGCACCCTCCCTGGGGATGCTCTGGGTCAGACAGTGACATACTGCACCCACAGGGACATCACATACTGCATCCTCCCTGGGGCAGCTCTGGGTCAGACAGTGACATACTGCACCCACAGGAACATCACATACTGCACCCTCCCTGGGGCAGCTCTTGGTCAGACAGTGAACATACAGCACCAAACAGGGACATCACACACTGCCCCTCCCTGGTGCAGCTCAGGGTCAGACACTGTACATATTGCACCCACAGGGACATCACACACTGCCCCTCCCTGGGGCAGCTCAGCGTCAGACTCACCACTTACTGCATCCCACATAGACATTTCACACTGTCCCCTCCCTCGGGCAGCTCTGGGTCGGACACTGTACATACTGCACCCTCAGGGACATCACACACTGCCCCTCCCTGGGGCAGCTCAGGGTCAGACACTGTACATACTGCACCCTCAGGGACATCACACACTGCACCCTCCCTGGGGCAGCTCAGGGTCAGAAAGAGATATAATGCACCCACAGGGACATCACACACTGCACCCTCCCTGGGACAGCTCTGGGTCAGACACTGTACATACTGCACACAGAGGGACATCACACACTGCACCCTCCCTGGGGCAGCTCAGGGTCAGAAAGAGACATAATGCACTCACAGGGACATCACACATTGCACCCTCCCTGGGGCAGCTCAGCTTCAGACACTGTACATACTGCACCCACAGGGACATCACACACTGCACCCTCCCTGGGGCAGCTCAGGGCCAGACTCTGTCCATACTGCACACATAGGGACATCACACACTGCACCCTCCCTGCGGCAGCTCTGGGTCAGACACTCTACATACTGCACTCACAGGGACATCACACACTGCAGCCTCCCTGGGGAAGCTCTGGGTCAGACACGGTACATACTGCACCCACAGGGTAATCACACACTGCACCCTCCCTGAGGCAGCTCTGGGTCAGATCGGGACATACTGCACCCACAGGGACATCACGCACTGCACCCTACCGGGGGCAGCTCTGGGTCAGACCGTGACATACAGCACCCACAGGGACATCACACACTGCACCCTCCCTGGGGCAGCTCAGGGTCAGACACTGTACATACTGCACCCACAGGGACATCACACACTGCCCCTCCCTGGGGCAGCTCTTTGTCAGACACTGTACATACTGCACCCACAGGGACATCACACTATGCACCCTCTCTGGGGCAGCTCTTGGTCAGACACTGTACATACTGCACCCACAGGGACATCGCACACTGCACTTTCCCTGTTGCAGCTCTGGGTCAGAAACTGCACCCCACAGGGACATCACACTATGCACCCTCCCTGGTGCAGCTCTTGGTCAGACTCTGTACATACTGCACCCACAGGGACATCACACACTGCCCCTCCGTGGGGCAGCCCTGGGTCAGACACTGTACATACTGCACCCACAGGGACATCACACACTGCACACTCCCTGGGGCAGCTCTGGGTCAGACAGTGACATACTGCACCCACAGGGACATCACACACTGCTCCTCCCTGGGGCAGCTCTTGGTCAGACACTGAACATACAGCACCAAACAGGGATATCACACACTGCCCCTCCCTGGGGCAGCTCAGGGTCAGACACTGTACATATTGCACCCACAGAGATATCACACACTGCCCCTCCCTGCGGCAGCTCAGCGTCAGACTCACCACTTGCTGCATCCCACAGGGACATTTCACACTGCACCTCTCTGGGGCAGCTCTGGGTCGGACACTGTACATAATGCACACACAGGGACATCAAACACTGCACCGTCCCTGGGGCAGCTCTGGGTCAGACAGTGACATACTGCACCCACAGGGACATCACATACTGCACCCTCCCTGGGGCAGCTCTGGGTCAGACAGTGACAAACTGCACCCACAGGGACATCAGACACTGCACCTCCCTGGGGCAGCTCTGGGTCAGACACTGTACATACTGCACCCACAGAGACATCACACACTGCACCCTCCCTGGGGCATCTCAGGGTCAGACTCACCACTTACTCCATCCTACATAGACATTTCACACTGCCCCCTTCCATGGGGCAGCTCTGGGTCGGACACTGTACATACTGCACCCACAGGGACATCCCACTCTGCACCCTCCCTGGGACAGCTCTGGGTCAGACAGTGACATACTGCACCCACAGGGACATCATACAGTGCACCCTCCCTGGGGCAGCTCTGGGTCAGAAACTGTACATTCTGCACCCACAGGGACATCACACACTACCCCACCCTGGGGCAGCTCCGGGTCAGACACTGTACATACTGCACCCACAGGGACATCACACACTGCACCCTCCCTGGGGCAGCTCTGGGTCAGACAGTGAGCTACTGGAGCCACAGGGACATCACACACTGCCCCTCCCTGGGGCAGGTCTTGGTCAGACACTGAACGTACTGCATCCACAGGGAGATCACGCACTGCACCCTCCCTGGGGCAGCTCAGGGTCAGACAGTGACATACTGCACCCACAGGGACATCACACACTGCAATCTTCCTGGGGCAGCTCTGGGTCAGGCAGTGACATACTGCACCCACAGGGACATCACACACTGCACCCTCCCTGGGGCAGCTCAGGGTCAGACACTGTACATACTGCACCCACAGGGACATCACACACTGCCCCTCCCTGGGGCAGCTCTTTGTCAGACACTGTACATACTGCACCCACAGGGACATCACACTATGCACCCTCTCTGGGGCAGCTCTTGGTCAGACACTGTACATACTGCACCCACAGGGACATCACACACTGCACTTTCCCTGTTGCAGCTCTGGGTCAGAAACTGCACCCCACAGGGACATCACACTCTGCACCCTCCCTGGTGCAGCTCTTGGTCAGACTCTGTACATACTGCACCCACAGGGACATCACACACTGCCCCTCCCTGGGGCAGCCCTGGGTCAGACACTGTACATACTGCACCCACAGGGACATCACACACTGCACACTCCCTGGGGCAGCTCTGGGTCAGACAGTGACATACTGCACCCACAGGGACATCACACACTGCTCCTCCCTGGGGCAGCTCTTAGTCAGACACTGAACATACAGCACCAAACAGGGATATCACACACTGCCCCTCCCTGGGGCAGCTCAGGGTCAGACACTGTACATATTGCACCCACAGAGATATCACACACTGCTCCTCCCTGCGGCAGCTCAGCGTCAGACTCACCACTTACTGCATCCCAAAGGGCCATTTCACACTGCCCCCTCTCTGGGGCAGCTCTGGGTCGGACACTGTACATACTGCACCCACAGGGACATCACACACTGCACTCTTCCTGGGGCACCTCTGGGTCAGACAATGACATACTGCAACCACAGGGACATCATACACTGCACCCTCCCTGGGGCAGCTCTGGGTCGGACAGTGACATACTGCACCCACAGGGGCATCACATACTGCACTTTTCCTGGGGCAGCTCTGGGTCAGACACTGCACTCCACAGGGACATCAAACACTGCACCCTCCCTGGGGATGCTCTGGGTCAGACAGTGACATACTGCACCCACAGGGACATCACATACTGCATCCTCCCTGGGGCAGCTCTGGGTCTGACAGTGACATACTGCACCCACAGGAACATCACATACTGCACCCTCCCTGGGGCAGCTCTTGGTCAGACAGTGAACATACAGCACCAAACAGGGACATCACACACTGCCCCTCCCTGGTGCAGCTCAGGGTCAGACACTGTACATATTGCACCCACAGGGACATCACACACTGCCCCTCCCTGGGGCAGCTCAGCGTCAGACTCACCACTTACTGCATCCCACATAGACATTTCACACTGTCCCCTCCCTCGGGCAGCTCTGGGTCGGACACTGTACATACTGCACCCTCAGGGACATCACACACTGCCCCTCCCTGGGGCAGCTCAGGGTCAGACACTGTACATACTGCACCCTCAGGGACATCACACACTGCACCCTCCCTGGGGCAGCTCAGGGTCAGAAAGAGACATAATGCACCCACAGGGACATCACACACTGCACCCTCCCTGGGACAGCTCTGGGTCAGACACTGTACATACTGCACACAGAGGGACATCACACACTGCACCCTCCCTGGGGCAGCTCAGGGTCAGAAAGAGACATAATGCACTCACAGGGACATCACACATTGCACCCTCCCTGGGGCAGCTCAGCTTCAGACACTGTACATACTGCACCCACAGGGACATCACACACTGCACCCTCCCTGGGGCAGCTCAGGGTCAGACTCTGTCCATACTGCACACATAGGGACATCACACACTGCACCCTCCCTGCGGCAGCTCTGGGTCAGACACTCTACATACTGCACTCACAGGGACATCACACACTGCAGCCTCCCTGGGGAAGCTCTGGGTCAGACACTGTACATACTGCACCCACAGGGTAATCACACACTGCACCCTCCCTGAGGCAGCTCTGGGTCAGATCGGGACATACTGCACCCACAGGGACATCACGCACTGCACCCTCCCGGGGGCAGCTCTGGGTCAGACCGTGACATACTGCACCCACAGGGACATCACACACTGCACCCTCCCTGGGGCAGCTCAGTGTCAGACACTGTACATACTGCACCCACAGGGACATCACACACTGCCCCTCCCTGGGGCAGCTCTTTGTCAGACACTGTACATACTGCACCCACAGGGACATCACACTATGCACCCTCTCTGGGGCAGCTCTTGGTCAGACACTGTACATACTGCACCCACAGGGACATCGCACACTGCACTTTCCCTGTTGCAGCTCTGGGTCAGACACTGCACCCCACAGGGACATCACACTATGCACCCTCCCTGGTGCAGCTCTTGGTCAGACTCTGTACATACTGCACCCACAGGGACATCACACACTGCCCCTCCGTGGGGCAGCCCTGGGTCAGACACTGTACATACTGCACCCACAGGGACATCACACACTGCACACTCCCTGGGGCAGCTCTGGGTCAGACAGTGACATACTGCACCCACAGGGACATCACACACTGCTCCTCCCTGGGGTAGCTCTTGGTCAGACACTGAACATACAGCACCAAACAGGGATATCACACACTGCCCCTCCCTGGGGCAGCTCAGGGTCAGACACTGTACATATTGCACCCACAGAGATATCACACACTGCTCCTCCCTGCGGCAGCTCAGCGTCAGACTCACCACTTACTGCATCCCAAAGGGCCATTTCACACTGCCCCCTCTCTGGGGCAGCTCTGGGTCGGACACTGTACATACTGCACCCACAGGGACATCACACACTGCACTCTTCCTGGGGCACCTCTGGGTCAGACAATGACATACTGCAACCACAGGGACATTATACACTGCACCCTCCCTGGGGCAGCTCTGGGTCGGACAGTGACATACTGCACCCACAGCGACATCACATACTGCATTTTTCCTGGGGCAGCTCTGGGTCAGACACTGCACTCCACAGGGACATCACACACTGCACCCTCCCTGGGGCAGCTCTGGGTCAGACAGTGACATACTGCACCCACAGGGACATCACATACTGCACCCTCCCTGGGGCAGCTCTGGGTCAGACAGTGACATACTGCACCCACAGGAACATCTCACACTGCACCCTCCCTGGGGCAGCTCTGGGTCAGACAGTGAAAAACTGCACCCACAGGGACATCACACACTGCACCCTCCCTGGGGCAGCTCTTGGTCAGACAGTGACATACTGCACCCACAGGGACATCAGACACTGCCCCTCCCTGGGGCAGCTCTTGGTCAGACACTGAACATACAGCACCAAACAGGGACATCACACACTGCCCCTCCCTGGTGCAGCTCAGCGTCAGACACTGTACATATTGCACCCACAGGGACATCACACACTGCCCCTCCCTGGGGCAGCTCAGCGTCAGACTCACCACTTACTGCATCCCACATAGACATTTCACACTGTCCCCTCCCTCGGGCAGCTCTGGGTCGGACACTGTACATACTGCACCCTCAGGGACATCACACACTGCCCCTCCCTGGGGCAGCTCAGGGTCAGACACTGTACATACTGCACCCTCAGGGACATCACACACTGCACCCTCCCTGGGGCAGCTCAGGGTCAGAAAGAGACATAATGCACCCACAGGGACATCACACACTGCACCCTCCCTGGGACAGCTCTGGGTCAGACACTGTACATACTGCACACAGAGGGACATCACACACTGCACCCTCCCTGGGGCAGCTCAGGGTCAGAAAGAGACATAATGCACTCACAGGGACATCACACATTGCACCCTCCCTGGGGCAGCTCAGCTTCAGACATTGTACATACTGCACCCACAGGGACATCACACACTGCACCCTCCCTGGGGCAGCTCAGGGTCAGACTCTGTACATACTGCACACATAGGGACATCACACACTGCACCCTCCCTGCGGCAGCTCTGGGTCAGACACTCTACATACTGCACTCACAGGGACATCACACACCGCAGCCTCCCTGATGAAGCTCTGGTTCAGACACTGTACAGACTGCACCCACAGGGTAATCACACACTGCACCCTCCCTGAGGCAGCTCTGGGTCAGATCGGGACATACTGCACCCACAGGGACATCACGCACTGCACCCTCCCGGGGGCAGCTCTGGGTCAGACCGTGACATACTGCACCCACAGGGACATCACACACTGCACCCTCCCTGGGGCAGCTCAGGGTCAGACACTGTACATACTGCACCCACAGGGACATCACACACTGCCCCTCCCTGGGGCAGCTCTTTGTCAGACACTGTACATACTGCACCCACAGGGACATCACACTATGCACCCTCTCTGGGGCAGCTCTTGGTCAGACACTGTACATACTGCACCCACAGGGACATCACACACTGCACTTTCCCTGTTGCAGCTCTGGGTCAGACACTGCACCCCACAGGGACATCACACTATGCACCCTCCCTGGTGCAGCTCTTGGTCAGACTCTGTACATACTGCACCCACAGGGACATCACACACTGCCCCTCCGTGGGGCAGCCCTGGGTCAGACACTGTACATACTGCACCCACAGGGACATCACACACTGCACACTCCCTGGGGCAGCTCTGGGACAGACAGTGACATACTGCACCCACAGGGACATCAGACACTGCTCCTCCCTGGGGCAGCTCTTGGTCAGACACTGAACATACAGCACCAAACAGGGATATCACACACTGCCCCTCCCTGGGGCAGCTCAGGGTCAGACACTGTACATACTGCACCCTCAGGGACATCACACACTGCACCCTCCCTGGGGCAGCTCAGGGTCAGAAAGAGACATAATGCACCCACAGGGACATCACACACTGCACCCTCCCTGGGACAGCTCTGGGTCAGACACTGTACATACTGTACACAGAGGGACATCACACACTGCACCCTCCCTGGGGCAGCTCAGGGTCAGAAAGAGACATAATGCACCCACAGGGACATCACACATTGCACCCTCCCTGGGGCAGCTCAGCTTCAGACACTGTACATACTGCACCCACAGGGACATCACACACTGCACCCTCCCTGGGGCAGCTCAGGGTCAGACTCTGTACATACTGCACACACAGGGACATCACACACTGCACCCTCCCTGCGGCAGCTCTGGGTCAGACACTCTACATACTGCACTCACAGGGACATCACACACTGCAGCCTCCCTGGGGAAGCTCTGGGTCAGACACTGTACATACTGCACCCACAGGGTAATCACACACTGCACCCTCCCTGAGGCAGCTCTGGGTCAGATCGGGACATACTGCACCCAAAGGGACATCACGCACTGCACCCTCCCGGTGGCAGCTCTGGGTCAGACCGTGACATACTGCACCCACAGGGACATCACGCACTGCACCCTCCCGGGGGCAGCTCTGGGTCAGACACTGTACATACTGCACCCACAGGGACATCACACACTGCACCCTCCCTGGGGCAGCTCAGGGTCAGACACTGTACAAACTGCACCCACAGGGACTTCACACACTGCACGCTCCTTGGGACAGCTCTGGGTCAGAGAGTGACATACTGCACACACAGGGACATCAAACACTGCACCCTCCCTGGGGCAGCTCTGGGTCAGGCACTTTACATACTGCACCCACAGGGACATCACACACTGCACCCTCGCTGGGGCAGCTCTGGGTCAGACAATGATATACTGCAACCACAGGGACATCATACACTGCACCCTCCCTGGGGCAGCTCTGGGTCGGACAGTGACATACTGCACCCACAGGGACATCACATACTGCACTTTCCCTGGGGCAGCTCTGGGTCAGACACTGCACCCCACAGGGATATCACACACTGCACCCTCCCTGGGGCAGCTCTGGGTCAGACACTGTACATACTGCACCCACAGGGACATCACACACTGCACCCTCCCTGGGGCAGCTCAGGGTCAGACACTGTACATACTGCACCCACAGGGATATCACACACTGCCCCTCCCTGGGGCAGCTCTTTGTCAGACACTGTACATACTGCACCCACAGGGACATCACACTATGCACCCTCTCTGGGGAGCCCTTGGTCAGACACTGTACATACTGCACCCACAGGGACATCACACACTGCACTTTCCCTGTTGCAGCTCTGGGTCAGACACTGCACCCCACAGGGACATCACACTATGCACCCTCCCTGGTGCAGCTCTTGGTCAGACTCTGTACATACTGCACCCACAGGGACATCACACACTGCCCCTCCGTGGGGCAGCCCTGGGTCAGACACTGTACATACTGCACCCACAGGGACATCACACACTGCACACTCCCTGGGGCAGCTCTGGGTCAGACAGTGACATACTGCACCCACAGGGACATCACACACTGCTCCTCCCTGGGGCAGCTCTTGGTCAGACACTGAACATACAGCACCAAACAGGGATATCACACACTGCCCCTCCCTGGGGCAGCTCAGGGTCAGACACTGTACATATTGCACCCACAGAGATATCACACACTGCTCCTCCCTGCGGCAGCTCAGCGTCAGACTCACCACTTACTGCATCCCAAAGGGCCATTTCACACTGCCCCCTCTCTGGGGCAGCTCTGGGTCGGACACTGTACATACTGCACCCACAGGGACATCACACACTGCACTCTTCCTGGGGCACCTCTGGGTCAGACAATGACATACTGCAACCACAGGGACATCATACACTGCACCCTCCCTGGGGCAGCTCTGGGTCGGACAGTGACATACTGCACCCACAGGGACATCACATACTGCATTTTTCCAGGGGCAGCTCTGGGTCAGACACTGCACTCCACAGGGACTTCACACACTTCCCCTCCCTGGGGCAGCTCAGCGTCAGACTCACCACTTACTGCATCCCACATAGACATTTCACACTGTCCCCTCCCTCGGGCAGCTCTGGGTCGGACACTGTACATACTGCACCCTCAGGGACATCACACACTGCCCCTCCCTGGGGCAGCTCAGGGTCAGACACTGTACATATTGCACCCTCAGGGACATCACACACTGCACCCTCCCTGGGGCAGCTCAGGGTCAGAAAGAGACATAATGCACCCACAGGGACATCACACACTGCACCCTCCCTGGGACAGCTCTGGGTCAGACACTGTACATACTGCACACAGAGGGACATCACACACTGTACCCTCCCTGGGGCAGCTCAGGGTCAGAAAGAGACATAATGCACCCACAGGGACATCACACATTGCACCCTCCCTGGGGCAGCTCAGCTTCAGACACTGTACATACTGCACCCACAGGGACATCACACACTGCACCTTCCCTGGGGCAGCTCAGGGTCAGACTCTGTACATACTGCACACACAGGGACATCACAAACTGCACCCTCCCTGCGGCAGCTCTGGGTCAGACACTCTACATACTGCACTCACAGGGATATCACACATTGCAGCCTCCCTGGGGAAGCTCTGGGTCAGACACTGTACATACTGCACCCACAGGGTAATCACACACTGCACCCTCCCTGAGGCAGCTCTGGGTCAGATCGGGACATACTGCACCCACAGGGACATCACGCACTGCACCCTCCCGGGGGCAGCTCTGGGTCAGACCGTGACATACTGCACCCACAGGGACATCACGCACTGCACCCTCCAGGGGGCAGCTCAGGGTCAGACACTGTACAAACTGCACCCACAGGGACTTCACACACTGCACCCTCCTTGGGACAGCTCTGGGTCAGACAGTGACATACTGCACACACAGGGACATCAAACACTGCACCCTCCCTGGGGCAGCTCTGGGTCAGGCACTTTACATACTGCACCCACAGGGACATCATACACTGCACCCTCCCTGGGGCAGCTCTGGGTCGGACAGTGACATACTGCACCCACAGGGACATCACATACTGCACTTTCCCTGGGGCAGCTCTGGGTCAGACACTGCACCCCACAGGGACATCACACACTGCACCCTCCCTGGGGCAGCTCTGGGTCAGACAGTGAGCTACTGCACCCACAGGGACATCACACACTGCCCCTCCCTGGGGCAGGTCTTGTTCAGACACTGAACGTACTGCATCCACAGGGACATCACGCACTGCACCCTCCCTGGGCCAGCTCATGGTCAGACAGTGACATACTGCACCCAAAGGGACATCACACACTGCAATCTTCCTGGGGCAGCTCTGGGTCAGGCAGTGACATACTGCACCCACAGGGACATCACACACTGCCCCTCCCTTGGGCAGCTCAGGGTCAGACACTGTGCATACTGCACCCACAGAGGCATCACACACTGCCCCTCCCTGAGGCAGCTGAGCGTCAGACTCACCACTTACTGCATCCCACAGGGACATTTCACACAGCCCGCTCCCTGGGGCAGCTCTGGTCGGACACTGTACATACAGCACCAAACACGGACATCTCACACTGCCCGCTCCCTGGGGCAGCTCTGGTCGGACACTGTACATACTGCACGCACAGGGACATCACACACTGCCCCTCCCTGGGGAAGCTGAGGGTCAGACACTGAACAGACTGCACCCACAGGGACATCACACACTGCCCCCTCCCTGGGGCAGCTCAGAGTCTGACAGTGACATACTGCACCCACAGGGACATCACACACTGCACCCTCCCTGGGGCAGCTCAGAGTCTGACAGTGACATACTGCACTCACAGGAACATCACACACTGCCCTCTTCCTGGGGCAGCTCTGGGTCAGACAGTGACAAACTGCACCCACAGGGACATCACACACTGCACCCTCCCTAGGGCAGCTCTTGGTCAGACAGTGAATAACTGCACCCACAGGGACATCAGACACTGCCCCTCCCTGGGGCAGCTCTTGGTCAGACACTGAACATACAGCACCAAACAGGGACATCACACACTGCCCCTCCCTGGGGCAGCTCAGGATCAGACACTCTACATACTGAACCCAGAGAGACATCACACACTTCCCCTCCCTGGGGCATCTCAGCGTGAGACTCACCACTTACTGCATCCCACATAGACATTTCACACTGCCCCCTCCCTGGGGCAGCTCTGGGATGGACACTGTACATACTGCATCCACAGGGACATCACACACTGCACACTCCCTGGGACAGCTCTGGGTCAGACAGTGACATACTGCACCCACAGGGACATCAGACACTGCACCCTCCCTGGTGCAGCTCTGGGTCAGACAGTGACATACTGCACCAACAGGGATATTACACACTGCACTCTCCCTGGGGCAGCTCTGGGTCAGACGGGGGCATACTGCACCCACAGGGTCATCACACACTGCACTCTCCCAGGGGCAGCTCTGGGTCAGACAATGTACATACTGCACCCACAGGTACATCACACACTGCACCCTCCCTGGGGCAGCTCTGGGTCAGACGGGGGCATACTGCACCCACAGGGTCATCACACACTGCACTCTCCCAGGGGCAGCTCTGGGTCAGACACTGTACATACTGCACCCACAGGTACATCACACACTGCACCTTCCGTGGGGCTGCTCTGGGTCAGACACTGCACATTCTGCACCCACAGGGACATCACACACTGCACCCTCCCTGGGGCAGCTCTGGGTCAGACACTGCACCCCACAGGGACATCACACACTGCACTCTCCCTGGGGCAGCTCTGGGTCGGACACTGAACACACTGCACCTCACAGAGACATCACATACTGCCCCTCCCTGAGGCATCTGAGCGTCAGACTCACCACTTGCTGCATCCCACAGGGACAGTTCAACTTGCCCCCTCCGAGGGGCAGGTCTGGGTCGGACACTGTACATACTGCACCCACAGGGACATCACACACTGCACCCACCCTGGGGCAGCTCAGGGTCAGACACTGAACATACTGCACCCCACAGGGATATCACACACTGCCCCTCCGTGGGGCTGCTCAGCGTCAGACTCACCACTTACTGCAGCCCACAGGGACATTTCACACTGCCCCCTCCCTGGGGCAGCTCAGGTCATACACTGAGCATTCTGCACCCCACATCATCATCACACTTTTCCCGCTCCTTGGGGCAGCTCAGGGTCAGACACTGCACCCCACAAGGACACCAAACACCGCCCTTCCCTGGGGCATCTCAGGTCAGACATTGCACCCCACAGTGATATCACGCACTTCCCCGTCCCTTGGGCAGCCCAGGGTCAGACTCACGGCTTACTGCTCCCCACAGGGACATCACACACGGCGCCCTCTCTGAGGAAGCTCAGGGCCAGACACTGAACTCACTGCACACCACAGGGACATCACACACTGCACCCTCCTTGGGGCAACTCAGATTCAGAAACTGCAGCCCACAGGGACATCACACATTGGCCGCTCCCTGGGGCAGCTCAGGGACATGACCTGAACAAACTGCACCTCACAGGGTGATCACAACATGCATGCACCTGTAAGAATACAGGCTTCATAGAATATTTTGAGGGATTAGGTACTGCAAGTGTAAAATGAACCAAAGACGTTCATTGAAAAGCTTGCTTCAGCAAAGACAAAGACACTGCTTTGGATTTTCTGCTGACGAAAGGTTCTGGCTCTGTCACCAGTTACTATGGTGTTACATCACACATTATCACTCGGAAACAAACGTATTATTACTGGGAAGTAGCACCGAGGAGCTCAGCTCTGTCTTAGTTTATCGCTTATCTCGCTTCTCTGAACGTAGAATCACAAAGAACATTTGCAAACTGTTGAAAATAATAAATGATAAATCGTTTTTACTGATTGTAATACAGTTATTTAGGACTCATTACTATCAAAATCCTGTGTTGCGTCGTCAGCATGGAAGCTGAAAAACATAACAGAAAAAACTTGTACTGAGGTTGAAGATAATATCTGTCAAAACCAATGCCTGGAGACAGAGGGTCCCAGGCTCCAGACTGGGAAGATGTGGATCTAAAGGAGTGTAAGAGCGAAATACCTTTATTAGGGGTAAAGTAATTAGGCTCTCCCCACAGTACTGTATCAATCCCCAAACTAATCCCACTGACCCGCTCTCTCCCCATAGTCCTGTACCAATCCCCAAACTAATCCCATTGCCCCGCTCTCGCCCAATAGCCCTGTATCAATCTCCAAACTAATCCCACTGCCCCGCTCTCTCCCCATAGTCCTGCATCAATCTCCAAACTAATCCCACTGCCCCGCTCTCTCCCCATAGAACTGTATCAATCTCCAAACTAATCCCACTGTCCCGCTCTCTCCCCATAGCCCTGTATCAATCAGACCCAAACTAATCCCACTGCCCCGCTGTCTCCCCATTGTCCTGTAGCAATCCCCAAACCATTGCCACTGCCCCGCTCTCTCCCCATAGCTCTGTATCAATCCACAAACTACTCCCACTGCCCCGCTCTCTCCCCATAGTCCTGTATCAATCCCCAAACTAATCCCACTGCCCCGCTCTCTCCCCATAGCCCTGTATCAATCCTCAAACTAATCCCACTGCCCGCTCTCTCCCCATAGTCCTGTATCAATCCCCAAACTAATCCCACTGCCCCGCTCTCTCCCCATAGTCCTGTATCAATCTCCAAATTAATCCCACTGCCCCGCTCTCTCCCCATAGTCCTGTATCAATCCCCAAACTAATCCCACTGCCCCGCACTCTCCCCATAGCCCTGTATTAATCCACAAACTAATCCCACTGACCCGCTCTCTCCCCATAGTCCTGTATCAATCCCCAAACTAATCCCACTGCCCCGCTCTCACCCCATAGCCCTGTATCAATCCCCAAACTAATCCCACTGCCCCGCTCTCTCCCCATAGTCCTATATCAATCCTCAAACTAATCCCACTGCCCCTCTCTCTCTCCGTAGACCTGTGTCAATCCCCAAACTAATCCCACTGCGCTACTCTCTCGCCATCGTCCTGTGTCAATACACAAACTAATCCAACTGTCCCAATCTCTCTCCGTAGCCCTGTATCAATCCCCAAACTAATCCCACTGCCCCGCTCTCTCCCCATAGTCCTGTATCAATCCCCAAACTAATCCCTCCGCCCCGCTCTCTCCCCATAGTCCTGTATCAATCCGCAAACTAATCCCACTGCCCCGCTCTCTCCCCATCGTCCTGCATCAAGCCCCAAACTAATCCCACTGCCCGGCTCTCTCCCCATAGCCCTGGATCAATCCCCAAACTAATCCCACTGACCCGCTCTCTCCCCATACTCCTATATCAATCCCCAAACTAATCCCACTGCCCCGCTCTCTCGTCATAGTCCTGTATCAATCCCCAAACTAATCCCACTGCCCCGCTCACTCCCCATATGCCTGTATCAATCCCCAAACTAATCCCACTGCCCCACTCTCTCCCCATAGTCCTGTATCAATCCCCAAACTAATCCCTCCGCCCCGCTCTCTCCCCTTGGTCCTGTATCAACCCGCAAACTAATCCCACTGCCCCGCTCTCTCCCCATCGTCCTGTATCAAGCCCCAAACTACTCCCACTGCCCCGCTCTCTCCCCATAGTCCTGTATCAATCCCCAAACTAATCCCACTGCCCCGCTCTCTCCCCATAGCCCTGTATCAATCCTCAAACTAATCCAACTGCCCGCTCTCTCCCCATAGTCCTGTATCAATCCCCAAACTAATCCCACTGCCCCGCTCTCTCCCCATAGTCCTGTATCAATCTCCAAACTAATCCCACTGCCCCACTCTCTCCCCATAGTCCTGTATCAATCCCCAAACTAATCCCACTGCCCCGCACTCTCCCCATAGCCCTGTATTAATCCACAAACTAATCCCACTGGCCCGCTCTCTCCCCATAGTCCTGTATCAATCCCCAAACTAATCCCACTGCCCCGCTCTCACCCCATAGCCCTGTATCAATCCCCAAACTAATCCCACTGCCCCGCTCTCTCCCCATAGTCCTATATCAATCCTCAAACTAATCCCACTGCCCCTCTCTCTCTCCGTAGACCTGTGTCAATCCCCAAGCTAATCCCACTGCCCTAATCTCTCGCCATCGTCCTGTGTCAATACACAAACTAATCCAACTGTCCCAATCTCTCTCCGTAGCCCTGTATCAATCCCCAAACTAATCCCACTGCCCCGCTCTCTCCCCATAGTCCTGTATCAATCCCCAACCTAATCCCTCCGCCCCGCTCTCTCCCCATAGTCCTGTATCAACCCGCAAACTAATCCCACTGCCCCGCTCTCTCCCCATCGTCCTGTATCAAGCCCCAAAGTAATCCCACTGCCCGGCTCTCTCCCCATAGCCCTGGATCAATCCCCAAACTAATCCCACTGACCCGCTCTCTCCCCATACTCCTATATCAATCCCCAAACTAATCCCACTGCCCCGCTCACTCAGCATATGCCTGTGTCAATCCCCAAACTAATCCCACTGCCCCACTCTATCCCCATAGTCCTGTATCAATCCCCAAACTAATCCACCTGCCCCGCTCTCTCCCCATAGTCCAGTTTCAATCCCCAAACTAATCGCACTGCCCCGCTCTCTCCCCACAGTACTGTATCAATCCCCAAACTAATCCCACTGACCCGCTCTCTCCCCATAGTCCTGTACCAATCCCCAAACTAATCCCATTGCCCCGCTCTCTCCCAATAGCCCTGTATCAATCTCCAAACTAATCCCACTGCCCCGCTCTCTCCCCATAGTCCTGCATCAATCTCCAAACTAATTCCACTGCCCCGCTCTCTCCCCATAGAACTGTATCAATCTCCAAACTAATCCCACTGTCCCGCTCTCTCCCCATAGCCCTGTATCAATCAGACCCAAACTAATCCCACTGCCCCGCTCTCTCCCCATAGTCCTGTATCAATCCCCAAACCATTGCCACTGCCCCGCTCTCTCCCCATAGCTCTGTATCAATCCACAAACTACTCCCACTGCCCCGCTCTCTCCCCATAGTCCTGTCTCAATCCCCAAACTAATCCCACTGCCCCGCTCTCTCCCCATAGCCCTGTATCAATCCTCAAACTAATCCCACTACCCGCTCTCTCCCCATAGTCCTGTATCAATCCCCAAACTAATCCCACTGCCCTGCTCTCTCCCCATAGCCCTGTATCAATCTCCTAAATAGTCCCACTGCCCCGCTCTCCTCCGATAGGCCTGCATCAATCCTCAAACTATTCTCACTGCCCCGCTCTCTCCCCTTAGCCCTGTATCAATCCCCAAACTAATCCCACTGCCCCGCCCTCTCCCCATCGTCCGGTATCAATCCCCAAAATAATCCCACTGTCCCGCTCTCACCCCATAGTCCTGTATCAATCCCCAAACTAATCCAACTGTCCCGCTCTCTCCCCATATTCCTGTATCAATCCCCGAACTAATCCCACTGCCCCGCTCTCTCCCCATAGTCCTGTATCAATCTCCAAACTAATCCCACTGCCGTGCTCTCTCCACATAGCCCTGTATCAATCCACAAACTAATCCCACTGCCCCGCTCTCTCCCCATAGTCCTGTATCAATCTCCAAACTAATCCCACTGCCCCGCTCTCTTCCGATAGCCCTGCATCAATCCCCAAACTAATCCCACTGCCCCGCTCTCTCCCCATAGACCTGTATCAATCCCCAAACTAATCCCACTGCCCCGCTCTCTCCCCATAGTCCTGTATCAATCTCCGAACTAATCCCACTGCCCCGCTCTCTCCCCATAGCCCTGTGTCAATCTCCAAACTAATCCCACTGCCCCGCTCTCTCCCAATAGTCCTGTATCAATCCCCAAACTAATCCCACTGCCTCGCTCTCAACCCATAGCCCTGTATCAATCTCCAAACTAATCCCACTGCCCCGCTCTCTTCCGATAGCCCTGCATCAATCCTCAAACTAATCTCACTGCCCCGCTCTCTCCCCATAGCCCTGTATCCATGCCCAAACTAATCCCACTGCCCCGCTCTCTCCCCATAGTCCTGTATAAATCCTCAAACTAATCCCACTGCCCCGCTCCCTCCCCATAGTCCTGTATCAATCCCCAAACTAATCCCACTGCCCCGCTCTCTCCCCATAGTCCTGTATCAATCTCCGAACTAATCCCACTGCCCCGCTCTCTCCCCATAACCCTGTATCAATCTCCAAACTAATCGCAATGCCCTGCTCTCTCCCAATAGTCCTGTATCAATCCCCAAACTAATCCCACTGCCTCGCTCTCTCCCCAAAGCCCTGTATCAATCTCCAAACTAATCCCACTGCCCCGCTCTCTTCCGATAGACCTGCATCAATCCTCAAACTAATCTCACTGCCCCGCTCTCTCCCCATAGTCCTGCATCGTTCTCCAAACTAATCCCATTGCCCCGCTCTCTCCCCATAGTCATGTATCAAAGTCCAAACTAATCCCACTGCCCCGCTCTCTCCCCATAGCCCTGTATCAATCCCCAAACTAATCCCACTGCACCGCTCTCTCGCCATAGACCTGTATCAATCTCCAAACTAATCCCACTGCATCGTTCCCTACCCATAGTCCTGTATCAATCCCCAAACTAATCCCACTGTCCCTCTTCTCTCCGTAGACCTGTATTAATCCCCAAACTAATCCCACTGCCTCACTCTCTCGCCATAATCCTGTATCAATCCCCAAACTAATCCCACTGCCCCGCTCTCTCCCCATAGTCCTGTATCAATCTCCAAACTAATTCCACTGCCCCGCTCTCTCCCCACATTAATGTATCAATCCCCAAACTAATCCCACTACCCCGCTCTCTCCCCATAGTCCTGTATCACTCCCCAAACTAATCCCACTGCCCCACTCTCTCGCCATAGCCCTGTTTCAATCCCCAAACTAATCCCACTGCCCCGCTCTCTCCCATAGTCCTGTATCAATCTCCACACTAATCCCACTGCCCCGCTCCCTCTCCATATTACTGTATCAGTCCCCAAACTAATCCCACAGCCCCTGCTCTCTCCCCATAGGCCTGTTTCACTCCCCAAACTAATCCCACTGCCCCGCTCTCTACCAATAGTCCTGTATCAATCCACAAACTAATCCAACTGTCCCGCTCTCTCTCCGTAGCACTGTATCAAACCCCAAACTAATCCCACTGCGCCGCTCTCTCCCCATAGTCCTGTATCAATCCCCAAACTAATCCCACTGCCCCGCTCTCTCCCCATAGTCCTGTATCAATCCCCAAACCAGTCCCTCTGCCCCGCTCTCTCCCAATAGTCCAGTATCAATCCCCAAACTAATCCCACGACCCCGCTCTCTCCCCATAGTCCTGTATCAATCCCCAAACTAATCCGACTGCCCCGCTCTCTCACCATAGTCCTGTATCAATCCCCAAACTAATCCCACTGCCCCGCTCTTTCCCCATAGTCCTGTATCAATCTCCAAACTAATCCCACTGTCCCGCTCTCTCCCCATAGTCCTCTATCAATCCCCAAACTAATCCCACTGCCCCGCTCTCTCCCCATAGTCCTGTATCAAGCCCCAAACTAATCCCTCAGCCCCGCTCTCTCCCCATATTCCTGTATCAATCCCCAAACTAATCCCACTGCCCCACTCTCTCCCCATAGTCCTGTATCAATCCGCAAACTAATCCCACTGCCCCGCTCTCTCCCCATAGTCCAGTATCAATCCCCAAACTAATCCCACTGCCCCGCTCTCTCCCCATAGTACTGCATCAATCCCCAAACTAATCCCACTGTCCCGCTCTCTCCCCATAGTCCTGTATCAATCTCCAAACTAATCCCACTGCCCCGCCCTCTCCCCATAGTCCTCTAGCAATCCCCAAAATAATCCCACTGCCCCGCTTTCTCCCCATAGTCCTGTATCAATCTCCAAACTAATCCCACTGCCCCGCTCTCTCCCCTAGCCCTGTATCAATCTCCAAACTAATCCCACTGCCCCGCTTTCTCCTCATAGTCCTGAATCAATCCCCAAACTAATCGCACTGCCCCGCTCTCTCCCCATAGTCCTGTATCAATCCCCAAACTAATCCCACTGACCCGCTCTCTCCCCATAGTCCTGTATCAATCCCCAAACTAATCCCACTGTTCTGCCCTCTCCCCATAGTCGTATTTCAATCCCAAAACTAATCCCACTGCCCCGCTCTCTCCCCATAGCCCTGTATCCACCCCCAAACTAATCCCACTGCCCCGCTCTCTCCCCATAGTCCTGTATCAATCCCAAACTAATCCCACTGCCCCGCTCTCTCCCCATAGTCCTGTATCACTCCCCAAACTAATCCCACTTACCCGCTCTCTCCCCATAGTCCTGTATCAAACCCCAAACTAATCCCACTGCCTTGCTCTCCCCACAGTCCTATATCAATCCCAAACTAATACCACTGCCCCGCTCTCCCCACAGTCCTGTATCAATCCCAAACTAAGCCCACTGCCCCGCTCTCTCCCCATGGTCCTGTATCAATCCCCAAACTAATCCCACTGCACTGCGCTCTCCCCATAGCCCTGTATCAATCCCCTAACTAATCCCACTGCCCCGCTCTCTCCCCATAGACCTGTATCAATCTCCAAACTAATCCCACTGCATCGTTCCTACCCATAGTCCTGTATCAATCCCCAAGCTAATCCCACTGTCCCTCTCTCTCTCCGTAGACCTGTATTAATCCCCAAACTAAACCCACTGCCCATCTCTCTCGCCATAGTCCTGTATCAATCCCCAAACTAATGCCACTGCCCAGCTCTCTCCCCATCGTCCTGTATCAATCTCCAAACTAATCCCACTGCCCCGCTCCCTCCCCATATTACTGTATCAATCCACAAACTAATCCCACAATCCCGCTCTCTCCCCATAGTCCTGTATCACTCCCCAAACTAATCGCACTGCCCCACTCTCTCGCCATAGCCCTGTTTCAATCCCCAAACTAATCCCATTGCCCCGCTCTCTCCCCATAGTCCTGTATCACTCCCCAAACTAATCCCACTGCCCCGCTCTCTACCAATAGTCCTGTATCAATGCACAAACTAATCCAACTGTCCCGCTCTCTCTCCGTAGCCCTGTATCAATCGCCAATCTAATCCCACTGCCCCGCTCTCTCCCCATAGTCCTGTTTCAATCCACAAACTAATCCCTCTGCTCCGCTCTCTCCCCATACCCCTGTATCAATCCCCAAACTAATCCCACTGCCCCGCTCTCTCCCCATAGTCCTGTATCAATCCCCAAACTAATCCCTCTGCCCCGCTCTCTCCCCATAGTCCTGTATCAATACGCAAACTAATCCCACTGCCCCGCTCTCTCCCCATGGTCCTGTATCAAGCCCCAAACTAATCCCTCTGCCCCGCTCTCTCCGCATAGTCCTGTATCAATCCCCAAACTAATCCCACTGCCCCGCTCTCTCCCCATAGACCTGTATCAATCTCCAAACTAATCCCACAGCCCCACTCTCTCCCCATAGCCCTGTATGAATCCGCAAACTAATCCCACTGCCTCGCTCTCTCACCATAGTCCTGTTTCAATCCCTAAAGTAATCCCACTGCCCCGCTCTCTCCCCACAGTCCTGTATCAACCAAACTAATCCCACCGACCCGCTCTCTCCCCATAGTCCTGTATCAATTCCAAACTAATCCCACTGCCCGGCTCTCTCCCCATAGCCCTTGATCAATCCCCAAACTAATCCCACTGACCCGCTCTTTCCCCATACTCCTATATCAATCCCCAAACTAATCCCACTGCCCCGGTCTCTCCCCATAGTCCTGTATCAATCCCCAAACTAATCCCTCTGCCCCGCTCTCTCCCCATAGTCCTGTTTCAATCCGCAAACTAATCCCACTGCCCCGCTCTCTCCCCATAGTCCTGTATCAAGCCCCAAACTAATCCCTCTGCCGCGCTCTCTCCCCATAGTCTTGTATCAATCCCCAAACTAATCCCACTGCCCCGCTCTCTCCCCAGAGACCTGTATCAATCTCCAAACTAATCCCACAGCCCCACTCTCTCCCCATAGCCCTGTATCAATCCCCAAACTAATCCCACTGCCCCGCTCTCTCCCCACAGTCCTGTATAAATCCCAAACTAATCCCACTGCCCCGCTCTATCCCCATAGTCCTGTATCAATTCCAAACTAATCCCACTGCCCGGCTCTCTCCCCACAGCCCTGGATCAATCCCCAAACTAATCCCACTGACCCGCTCTCTCCCCATACTCCTATATCAATCCCCAAACTAATCCCACTGCCCCGCTCTCTCCTCATAGTCCTGTATCAATCCCCAAACTAATCCCACTGCCCCACTCTCTCCCCATAGTCCTGTATCAAACCCCAAAGTAATCCCAGTGCCCCGCTCTCTCCCCATAGTCCAGTATCAGTCCCCAAGCTAATCCCACTGCCCCGCTCTCACCCCATAGTACTGTATCAATCTCAAAACTAATACCACTGCCCCGCTCTCTCCACATAGTCCTGTATCAATCTCCAAACTAATCCCACTGCCCCGCCCTCTCCCCATAGTCCTGTATCAATCCCCAAACTAATCCCTCTGCCCCGCCCTCTCCCCATAGTCCTGTATCAATCCGCAAACTAATCCCACTGCCCCGCTCTCTCCCCATGGTCCTGTATCAAGCCCCAAACTAATCCCTCTGCCCCGCTCTCTCACCATAGTCCTGTATCAATCCCCAAACTAATCCCACTGCCCCGCTCTCTCCGCATAGACCTGTATCAATCTCCAAACTAATCCCACAGTC
This sequence comes from Pristiophorus japonicus, assembly GCF_044704955.1. Taxonomy (NCBI): domain Eukaryota; kingdom Metazoa; phylum Chordata; class Chondrichthyes; family Pristiophoridae; genus Pristiophorus; species Pristiophorus japonicus. Next base: position 831,346 of record NW_027254846.1, on the reverse strand, counting down.
CCAATCTCTCCCCATAGCCCTGTATCAATCCCCAAACTAATCCCACTGCCTCGCTCTCTAACCATATTCCTGTATCAATCCCCAAACTAATCCCACTGCCCCGCTCTCTCCCCACAGTCCTGTATCAATCCCAAACTAATCCCACTGCCCCGCTCTCTCCCCATAGTCCTGTATCAATTCCAAACTAATCCCACTGACCCGCTCTTTCCCCATACTCCTATATCAATCCCCAAACTAATCCCACTGCCCCGCTCTCTCCTCATAGTCCTGTATCAATCCCCAAACTAATTCCACTGCCCCACTCTCTCCCCATAGTCCTGTATCAAACCCCAAAGTAATCCCAGTGCCCCGCTCTCTCCCCATAGTCCAGTCTCAGTCCCCAAGCTAATCCCACTGCCCCGATCTCACCCCATAGAACTGTATCAATCCCAAAACTAATACCACTGCCCCGCTCTCTCCACATAGTCCTGTATCAATCTCCAAACTAATCCCACTGCCCCGCCCTCTCCCCATAGTCCTGTATCAATCCGCATACTAATCCCACTGCCCCGCTCTCTCCCCATGGTCCTGCATCAAGCCCCAAACTAATCCCTCTGCCCCGCTCTCTCCCCATAGTCCTGTATCAATCCCCAAACTAATCCCACTGCCCCGCTCTCTCCCCACAGTCCTGTATCAATCCCAAACTAATCCCACCTCCCCGCTCTCTCCCCATAGTCCTGTATCAATTCCAAACTAATCCCACTTCCCGGCTCTCTCCCCATAGCCCTGGATCAATCCCCAAACTAATCCCACTGACCCGCTCTTTCCCCATACTCCTATATCAATCCCCAAACTAATCCCACTGCCCCGGTCTCTCCCCATAGTCCTGTATCAATCCCCAAACTAATCCCTCTGCCCCGCTCTCTCCCCATAGTCCTGTATCAATCCGCAAACTAATTCCACTGCCCCGCTCTCTCCCCATAGTCCTGTATCAAGCCCCAAACTAATCCCTCTGCCCCGCTCTCTCCCCATAGTCTTGTATCAATCCCCAAACTAATCCCACTGCCCCGCTCTCTCCCCATAGACCTGTATCAATCTCCAAACTAATCCCACAGCCCCACTCTCTCCCCATAGCCCTGTATCAATCCCCAAACTAATCCCACTGCCCCGCTCTCTCCACATAGCCTGTATCAATCCCCAAACTAATGCCACTGCCCAGCTCTCTCCCCGTAGTCCTGTATCAATCTCCAAACTAATCCCACTGCCCCGCTCCCTCCCCATATTACTGTATTAATCCACAAACTAATCCCATTGCCCCGCTCTCTCCCCATAGTCCTGTATCACTCCCCAAACTAATCCCACTGCCCCGCTCTCTCCCCATAGCCTGTATCAATCCCCAAACTAATGCCACTGCCCAGCTCTCTCCCCATAGTCCTGTATCACTCCCCAAACTATTCCCACTGCCCCACTCTCTCGCCATAGCCCTGTTTCAATCCCCAAACTAATCCCATTGCCCCGCTCTCTCCCCATAGTCCTGTATCACTCCCCAAACTAATCCCACTGCCCCGCTCTCTACCAATAGTCCTGTATCAATCCACAAACTAATCCAACTGTCCCGCTCTATCTCCGTAGCCCTGTATCAATCCCCAATCTAATCCCACTGCCCCGCTCTCTCCCCATAGTCCTGTTTCAATCCCCAAACTAATCCCTCTGCTCCGATCTCTCCCCATACCCTTGTATCAATCCCCAAACTAATCCCACTGCCCCGCTCTCTCCCCATAGTCTTGTATCAATCTCCAAACTAATCCCACTGCCCCACTTTCTACCAATAGTCCCGTATCAATCCCCAAACTAATCCCACTGCCCCGCTTTCTCCCTATAGCCCTGTACCAATCCCCAAACTAATCCCACTGCCCCGCATCTCACCACAGACCTGTATCAATCCCCAAACTAATCCCACTGACCCGCTCTTTCCCCATACTCCTATATGAATACCCAAACTAATCCCACTGCCCCGCTCTCTCCCCTTATGCCTGTATCAATCCCCAAACTAATCCCACTGCCCCACTCTCTCCCCATAGTCCTGTATCAAACACCAAAGTAATCCCAATGCCCCGCTCTCTCCCCATAGTCCAGTATCAATCCCCAAACTAATCCCACTGCCCCGCTCTCACCCCATAGTACTGTATCAATCCCAAAACTAATCCCACTGCCCCGCTCTCATCCCATAGTACTGTATCAATCCCAAAACTAATCCCACTGCCCCGCTCTCTCCCCATAGTCCTGTATCAAACTCCAAACTAATCCCACTGCCCCGCCCTCTCCCCATAGTCCTCTAGCAATCCCCAAACTAATGCCACTGCCCCGCTCTCTCCCCATAGTCCTGTATCAATCTCCAAACTAATCTCACTGCCCCGCTCTCTCCCCTAGCCCTTTATCAATCACCAAACTAATCCCACTGCCTCGCTCTCTAACCATAGTCCTGTATCAATCCTCAAACTGATCCCACTGCCCCGCTCTCTCCCCACAGTCCTGTATCAATCCCAAACTAATCCCACCGCCCCGCTCTCTCCCCATAGTCCTGTATCAATTCCAAACTAATCCCACTTCCCGGCTCTCTCCCCATAGCCCTGGATCAATCCCCAAACTAATCCCACTGACCCGCTCTTTCCCCATACTCCTATATCAATCCCCAAACTAATCCCACTGCCCCGGTCTCTCCCCATAGTCCTGTATCAATCCCCAAACTAATCCCTCTGCCCCGCTCTCTCCCCATAGTCCTGTATCAATCCCCAAACTAATCCCACTGCCCCGCTCTCTCCCCATAGACCTGTATCAATCTCCAAACTAATCCCACAGCCCCACTCTCTCCCCATAGCCCTGTATGAATCCCCAAACTAATCCCACTGCCTCGCTCTCTCACCATAGTCCTGTATCAATCCCTAAAGTAATCCCACTGCCCCGCTCTCTCCCCACAGTCCTGTATCAATCCCAAACTAATCCCACCGACCCGCTCTCTCCCCATAGTCCTGTATCAATTCCAAACTAATCCCACTGCCCGGCTCTCTCCCCATAGCCCTGGATCAATCCCCAAACTAATCCCACTGACCCGCTCTTTCCCCATACTCATATATCAATCCCCAAACTAATCCCACTGCCCCGGTCTCTCCCCATAGTCCTGTATCAATCCCCAAACTAATCCCTCTGCCCCGCTCTCTCCCCATAGTCCTGTATCAATCCGCAAACTAATCCCACTGCCCCGCTCTCTCCCCATAGTACTGTATCAAGCCCCAAACTAATCCCTCTGCCCCGCTCTCTCCCCATAATCTTGTATCAATCCCCAAACTAATCCCACTGCCCCGCTCTCTCCCCATAGACCTGTATCAATCTCCAAACTAATCCCACAGCCCCACTCTCTCCCCATAGTCCTGTATCAATCCCCAAACTAATCCCACTGCCCCGCTCTCTCCCCACAGTCCTGTATCAATCCCAAACTAATCCCACTGCCCCGCTCTCTCCCCATAGTCCTGTATCAATTCCAAACTAATCCCACTGCCCGGCTCTCTCCCCATAGCCCTGGATCAATCCCCAAACTAATCCCACTGACCCGCTCTTTCCCCATACTCCTATATCAATCCCCAAACTAATCCCACTGCCCCGCTCTCTCCTCATAGTCCTGTATCAATCCACAAACTAATCCCACTGCCCCACTCTCTCCCCATAGTCCTGTATCAAACCCCAATGTAATCCCACATCCCGGCTCTCTCCCCATAGCCCTGGATCAATCCCCAAACTAATCCCACTGACCCGCTCTTTCCCCATACTCCTATATCAATCCCCAAACTAATCCCACTGCCCCGGTCTCTCCCCATAGTCCTGTATCAATCCCCAAACTAATCCCTCTGCCCGCTCTCTCCCCATAGTCCTGTATCAACCCGCAAACTAATCCCACTGCCCCGCTCTCTCCCCATAGTCCTGTATCAAGCCCCAAACTAATCCCTCTGCCCCGCTCTCTCCCCATAGTCCTGTATCAATCCCCAAACTAATCCCACTGCCCCGCTCTCTCACCATAGACCTGTATCAATCCCCAAACTAATCCCACTGACCCGCTCTTTCCCCATACTCCTATATGAATCCCCAAACTAATCCCACTGCCCCGCGCTCTCCCCTTATGCCTGTATCAATCCCCAAACTAATCCCACTGCCCCACTCTCTCCCCATAGTCCTGTATCAAACACCAAAGTAATCCCACTGCCCCGCTCTCTCCCCATAGTCCAGTATCAATCCCCAAACTAATCCCACTGCCTCGCTCTCACCCCATACTACTGTATCAATCCCAAAACTAATCCCACTGCCCCGCTCTCACCCCATAGTACTGTATCAATCCCAAAACTAATCCCACTGCCCCGCTCTCTCCCCATAGTCCTGTATCAAACTCCAAACTAATCCCACTGCCCCGCCCTCTCCCCATAGTCCTCGAGCAATCCCCAAACTAATGCCACTGCCCCGCTCTCTCCCCATAGTCCTGTATCAATCTCCAAACTAATCCCACTGCCCCGCTCTCTCCTAATAGTCCTGTATCAATCCCCAAACTAATCCCACTGCACCGCTCTCTCCCCATAGTCCTGTATCAATCTCCAAACTAATCCCACTGCCCCGCTCTCTCCCCATCGTCCTATATCAATCCCCAAACTAATCCCACTGACCCGCTCTCTCGCCATAGTCCTGGACCAATCCCCAAACTAATCCCACTGCCCCGCTCTCTCCCCATAGTCCTGTATCAATCCCCAAACTAATCCCATTGCCCCGCTCTCTCCCAATAGCCCTGTATCAATCTCCAAACTAATCACACTGCCCCGCTCTCTTCCCATAGTCCTGTATCAATCTCCAAACTAATCCCACTGCCCCGCTCTCTCCCCATAGAACTGTATCAATCTCCAAACTAATGCCACTGTCCCGCTCTCTCCCCATAGCCCTGTATCAATCAGACCCAAACTGATCCCACTGCCCCGCTCTCTCCCCATTGTCCTGTATCAATCCCCAAACCATTCCCACTGCCCCGCTCTCTCCCCATAGCTCTGTATCAATCCACAAACTACTCCCACTGCCCCGCTCTCTCCCCATACTCCTGTATCAATCCCCAAACTAATTCCACTGCTCCGCTCTCTCCCCATAGCCCTGTATCAATCCCCAAACTGAACCCACTGCCCCGCTCTCGCCCCATAGTCCTGTTACAATCCCGAAACTAATCCCACTTTCCCGCTCTCTCCCCATAGTCCTGTATCAATCTCCAAACTACTCCCACTGCCCCGCTCTCTCCCCATAGTACTGTATCAATCCCCAAACTAATCCCACTGCCCCGCTCTCTCCCAATAGACCTGTATCAATCTCCAAACTAATCCCACAGCCCCACTCTCTCCCCATAGCCCTGTATCAATCCCCAAACTAATCCCACTGTCTCGCTCTCTAACCATAGTCCTGTATCAATCCCCAAACTAATCCCACTGCCCCGCTCTCTCCCCACAGTCCTGTATCAATCCCAAACTAATCCCACCGCCCCGCTCTCTCCCCATAGTCCTGTATCAATTCCAAACTAATCCCACTGCCCGGCTCTCTCCCCATAGCCCTGGATCAATCGCCAAACTAATCCCACTGACCCGCTCTTTCCCCATACTCCTATATCAATCCCCAAACTAATCCCACTGCCCCGGTCTCTCCCCATAGTCCTGTATCAATCCCCAAACTAATCCCTCTGCCCCGCTCTCTCCCCATAGTCCTGTATCAATCCGCAAACTAATTCCACTGCCCCGCTCTCTCCCCATAGTCCTGTATCAAGCCCCAAACTAATCCCTCTGCCCCGCTCTCTCCCCATAGTCTTGTATCAATCCCCAAACTAATCCCACTGCCCCGCTCTCTCCCCATAGACCTGTATCAAACTCCAAACTAATCCCACAGCCCCACTCTCTCCCCATAGCCCTGTATCAATCCCCAAACTAATCCCACTGCCCCGCTCTCTCCACATAGCCTGTATCAATCCCCAAACTAATGCCACTGCCCAGCTCTCTCCCCGTAGTCCTGTATCAATCTCCAAACTAATCCCACTGCCCCGCTCCCTCCCCATATTACTGTATTAATCCACAAACTAATCCCATTGCCCCGCTCTCTCCCCATAGTCCTGTATCACTCCCCAAACTAATCCCACTGCCCCGCTCTCTCCCCATAGCCTGTATCAATCCCCAAACTAATGCCACTGCCCAGCTCTCTCCCCATAGTCCTGTATCACTCCCCAAACTATTCCCACTGCCCCACTCTCTCGCCATAGCCCTGTTTCAATCCCCAAACTAATCCCATTGCCCCGCTCTCTCCCCATAGTCCTGTATCACTCCCCAAACTAATCCCACTGCCCCGCTCTCTACCAATAGTCCTGTATCAATCCACAAACTAATCCAACTGTCCCGCTCTATCTCCGTAGCCCTGTATCAATCCCCAAACTAATCCCACTGCCCCGCTCTCTCCCCATAGTCCTGTTTCAATCCCCAAACTAATCCCTCTGCTCCGATCTCTCCCCATACCCTTGTATCAATCTCCAAACTAATCCCACTGCCCCACTTTCTACCAATAGTCCCGTATCAATCCCCAAACTAATCCCACTGCCCCGCTTTCTCCCTATAGCCCTGTACCAATCCCCAAACTAATCCCACTGCCCCGCATCTCACCACAGACCTGTATCAATCCCCAAACTAATCCCACTGACCCGCTCTTTCCCCATACTCCTATATGAATACCCAAACTAATCCCACTGCCCCGCTCTCTCCCCTTATGCCTGTATCAATCCCCAAACTAATCCCACTGCCCCACTCTCTCCCCATAGTCCTGTATCAAACACCAAAGTAATCCCAATGCCCCGCTCTCTCCCCATAGTCCAGTATCAATCCCCAAACTAATCCCACTGCCCCGCTCTCACCCCATAGTACTGTATCAATCCCAAAACTAATCCCACTGCCCCGCTCTCATCCCATAGTACTGTATCAATCCCAAAACTAATCCCACTGCCCCGCTCTCTCCCCATAGTCCTGTATCAAACTCCAAACTAATCCCACTGCCCCGCCCTCTCCCCATAGTCCTCTAGCAATCCCCAAACTAATGCCACTGCCCCGCTCTCTCCCCATAGTCCTGTATCAATCTCCAAACTAATCTCACTGCCCCGCTCTCTCCCCTAGCCCTTTATCAATCACCAAACTAATCCCACTGCCTCGCTCTCTAACCATAGTCCTGTATCAATCCTCAAACTGATCCCACTGCCCCGCTCTCTCCCCACAGTCCTGTATCAATCCCAAACTAATCCCACCGCCCCGCTCTCTCCCCATAGTCCTGTATCAATTCCAAACTAATCCCACTTCCCGGCTCTCTCCCCATAGCCCTGGATCAATCCCCAAACTAATCCCACTGACCCGCTCTTTCCCCATACTCCTATATCAATCCCCAAACTAATCCCACTGCCCCGGTCTCTCCCCATAGTCCTGTATCAATCCCCAAACTAATCCCTCTGCCCCGCTCTCTCCCCATAGTCCTGTATCAATCCCCAAACTAATCCCACTGCCCCGCTCTCTCCCCATAGACCTGTATCAATCTCCAAACTAATCCCACAGCCCCACTCTCTCCCCATAGCCCTGTATGAATCCCCAAACTAATCCCACTGCCTCGCTCTCTCACCATAGTCCTGTATCAATCCCTAAAGTAATCCCACTGCCCCGCTCTCTCCCCACAGTCCTGTATCAATCCCAAACTAATCCCACCGACCCGCTCTCTCCCCATAGTCCTGTATCAATTCCAAACTAATCCCACTGCCCGGCTCTCTCCCCATAGCCCTGGATCAATCCCCAAACTAATCCCACTGACCCGCTCTTTCCCCATACTCATATATCAATCCCCAAACTAATCCCACTGCCCCGGTCTCTCCCCATAGTCCTGTATCAATCCCCAAACTAATCCCTCTGCCCCGCTCTCTCCCCATAGTCCTGTATCAATCCGCAAACTAATCCCACTGCCCCGCTCTCTCCCCATAGTACTGTATCAAGCCCCAAACTAATCCCTCTGCCCCGCTCTCTCCCCATAATCTTGTATCAATCCCCAAACTAATCCCACTGCCCCGCTCTCTCCCCATAGACCTGTATCAATCTCCAAACTAATCCCACAGCCCCACTCTCTCCCCATAGTCCTGTATCAATCCCCAAACTAATCCCACTGCCCCGCTCTCTCCCCACAGTCCTGTATCAATCCCAAACTAATCCCACTGCCCCGCTCTCTCCCCATAGTCCTGTATCAATTCCAAACTAATCCCACTGCCCGGCTCTCTCCCCATAGCCCTGGATCAATCCCCAAACTAATCCCACTGACCCGCTCTTTCCCCATACTCCTATATCAATCCCCAAACTAATCCCACTGCCCCGCTCTCTCCTCATAGTCCTGTATCAATCCACAAACTAATCCCACTGCCCCACTCTCTCCCCATAGTCCTGTATCAAACCCCAATGTAATCCCACATCCCGGCTCTCTCCCCATAGCCCTGGATCAATCCCCAAACTAATCCCACTGACCCGCTCTTTCCCCATACTCCTATATCAATCCCCAAACTAATCCCACTGCCCCGGTCTCTCCCCATAGTCCTGTATCAATCCCCAAACTAATCCCTCTGCCCGCTCTCTCCCCATAGTCCTGTATCAACCCGCAAACTAATCCCACTGCCCCGCTCTCTCCCCATAGTCCTGTATCAAGCCCCAAACTAATCCCTCTGCCCCGCTCTCTCCCCATAGTCCTGTATCAATCCCCAAACTAATCCCACTGCCCCGCTCTCTCACCATAGACCTGTATCAATCCCCAAACTAATCCCACTGACCCGCTCTTTCCCCATACTCCTATATGAATCCCCAAACTAATCCCACTGCCCCGCGCTCTCCCCTTATGCCTGTATCAATCCCCAAACTAATCCCACTGCCCCACTCTCTCCCCATAGTCCTGTATCAAACACCAAAGTAATCCCACTGCCCCGCTCTCTCCCCATAGTCCAGTATCAATCCCCAAACTAATCCCACTGCCTCGCTCTCACCCCATACTACTGTATCAATCCCAAAACTAATCCCACTGCCCCGCTCTCACCCCATAGTACTGTATCAATCCCAAAACTAATCCCACTGCCCCGCTCTCTCCCCATAGTCCTGTATCAAACTCCAAACTAATCCCACTGCCCCGCCCTCTCCCCATAGTCCTCGAGCAATCCCCAAACTAATGCCACTGCCCCGCTCTCTCCCCATAGTCCTGTATCAATCTCCAAACTAATCCCACTGCCCCGCTCTCTCCTAATAGTCCTGTATCAATCCCCAAACTAATCCCACTGCACCGCTCTCTCCCCATAGTCCTGTATCAATCTCCAAACTAATCCCACTGCCCCGCTCTCTCCCCATCGTCCTATATCAATCCCCAAACTAATCCCACTGACCCGCTCTCTCGCCATAGTCCTGGACCAATCCCCAAACTAATCCCACTGCCCCGCTCTCTCCCCATAGTCCTGTATCAATCCCCAAACTAATCCCATTGCCCCGCTCTCTCCCAATAGCCCTGTATCAATCTCCAAACTAATCACACTGCCCCGCTCTCTTCCCATAGTCCTGTATCAATCTCCAAACTAATCCCACTGCCCCGCTCTCTCCCCATAGAACTGTATCAATCTCCAAACTAATCCCACTGTCCCGCTCTCTCCCCATAGCCCTGTATCAATCAGACCCAAACTGATCCCACTGCCCCGCTCTCTCCCCATTGTCCTATATCAATCCCCAAACCATTCCCACTGCCCCGCTCTCTCCCCATAGCTCTGTATCAATCCACAAACTACTCCCACTGCCCCGCTCTCTCCCCATACTCCTGTATCAATCCCCAAACTAATTCCACTGCTCCGCTCTCTCCCCATAGCCCTGTATCAATCCCCAAACTGAACCCACTGCCCCGCTCTCGCCCCATAGTCCTGTTACAATCCCGAAACTAATCCCACTTTCCCGATCTCTCCCCATAGTCCTGTATCAATCTCCAAACTAATCCCACTGCGCCGCTCTCTCCCCATAGTCCTGTATCAATCTCCAAACTACTCCCACTGCCCCGCTCTCTCCCCATAGTACTGTATCAATCCCCAAACTAATCCCACTGCCCCGCTCTCTCCCAATAGACCTGTATCAATCTCCAAACTAATCCCACAGCCCCACTCTCTCCCCATAGCCCTGTATCAATCCCCAAACTAATCCCACTGTCTCGCTCTCTAACCATAGTCCTGTATCAATCCCCAAACTAATCCCACTGCCCCGCTCTCTCCCCACAGTCCTGTATCAATCCCAAACTAATCCCACCGCCCCGCTCTCTCCCCATAGTCCTGTATCAATTCCAAACTAATCCCACTGCCCGGCTCTCTCCCCATAGCCCTGGATCAATCGCCAAACTAATCCCACTGACCCGCTCTTTCCCCATACTCCTATATCAATCCCCAAACTAATCCCACTGCCCCGGTCTCTCCCCATAGTCCTGTATCAATCCCCAAACTAATCCCTCTGCCCCGCTCTCTCCCCATAGTCCTGTATCAATCCGCAAACTAATCCCACTGCCCCGCTCTCTCCCCATAGTCCTGTATCAAGCCCCAAACTAATCCCTCTGCCCAGCTCTCTCCCCATAGTCTTGTATCAATCTCCAAACTAATCACACTGCCCCGCTTTCTACCAATAGTCCTGTATCAATTCCAAACTAATCCCACTTCCGGCTCTCTCCCCATAGCCCTGGATCAATCCCCAAACTAATCCCAATGACCCGCTCTCTCCCCATAGACCTGTATCAATCTCCAAACTAATCCCACTGCCCCGCTCTCTCCCCATAGTCCTGTATCAATTCCAAACTAATCCCACTGCCCGGCTCTCTCCCCATAGCCCTGGATCAATCCCCAAACTAATCCCACTGACCCGCTCTTTCCCCATACACCTATATCCATACCCAAAATAATCCCACTGCCCCGCTCTCTCCTCATAGTCCTGTATCAATCCCCAAACTAATCCCACTGCCCCGTTCTCTCCCCATATGCCTGTATCAATCCCCAAACTAATCCCAGTGCCCCGCTCTCTCCCCATAGTCCAGTATCAATCCCCAAACAAATCCCACTGCCCCGCTCTCACCCGATAGTACTGTATCAATCCCAAAACTAATCCCACTGCCCCGCTCTCTCCCCACAGTCCTGTATCAATCTCCAAGCTAATCCCACTGCCCCGCCCTCTCCCCATAGTCCTCTAGCAATCCCCAAACTAATGCCACTGCCCCGCTCTCTCCCCATAGTCCTGTTTCAATCTCCAAACTAATCTCACTGCCCCGCTCTCTCCCCTAGTCCTGTATCAATCTCCAAACTAATCCCACTGCCCCGCTCTCTCCTCATAGTCCTGTATCAATCCCCAAACTAATCCCACTGCACCGCTCTCTCCCCATCGTCCTGTATCAATCCCCAAACTAATCCCACTGCCCTGCTCTCTCCTCATAGTCCTGTATCAATCTCCAAACTAATCCCACTGCCCCGCTCTCTCCCCATAGTCCTGTATCAATCCCCAAACTAATCCCACTGACCAGCTCTCTCCTCATAGTCCTGTCCCAATCCCCAAACTAATCCCACTGCCCCGCTCTCTCCCCATAGTCCTGTATCAATCCCCAAACTAATCCCATTGCCCCGCTCTCTCCCAATAGCCCTGTATCAATCTCCAAACAAATCCCACTGCCCCGCTCTCTCCCCATAGTTCTGTATCAATCTCCAAACTAATCCCACTGCCCCGCTCTCTCCCAATAGAACTGTATCAATCTCCAAACTAATCCCACTGTCCCGCTCTCTCCCCATCGCCCTGTATCAATCAGACCCAAACTAATCCCACTGCCCCGCTCTCTCCCCATTGTCCTGTATCAATCCCCAAACCATTCCCACTGCCCCGCTCTCTCCCCATAGCTCTGTATCAATCCACAAACTACTCCCACTACCCGCTCTCTCGCCATAGTCCTGTATCAATCCCCAAACTAATTCCACTGCTCCGCTCGCTCCCCATAGCCCTGTATCAATCCCCAAACTAATCCCACTGCCCCGCTCTCTCCCCATAGTCCTGTTTCAATCCCGAAACTAATCCCACTGCACCGATCTCTCCCCATAGTCCTGTATCAATCTCCAAACTAATCCCACTGCCCCGCTCTCTCCCCATAGCCCTGTATCAATCCTAAAACTAATCCCACTGCCCCGCTCTCTCCCTATAGTCCTGTATCAATCCCCAAACTAATCCCACTGCCCCGCTCTCTCCCCATAGTCCTGTATCAATCTCCAAACTAATCCCACTGCCCCGCTCTCTCCCCATAGTCCTGTATCAATCTCCAAACTACTCCCACTGACCCGCTCTCTCCCCATAGCCCTGTATCAATCTCCAAACTAATCCCACTGCCCCGCTCTCCTCCGATAGCGCTGCATCAATCCTCAAACTAATCTCACTGCCCCGCTCTCTTCCCATAGCCCTGTATCAATCTCCAAACTAATCCCACTGTCCCGCTCTCTCCCCATAGCCCTGTATCAATCAGACCCAAACTAATCCCACTGCCCCGCTCTCTCCCCATTGTCCTGTATCAATCCCCAAACCATTCCCACTGCCCCGCTCTCTCCCCACAGCTCTGTATCAATCCACAAACTACTCCCACTGCCCCGCTCTCTCCCCATAGTCTTGTATCAATCCCCAAACTAATTCCACTGCTCCGCTCTCTCCCCATAGCCCTGTATCAATCCCCAAACTAATCCCACTGCCCCGCTCTCTCCCCATAGTCCTGTTTCAATCCCGAAACTAATCCCACTGCCCCGATCTCTCCCCATAGTCCTGTATCAATCTCCAAACTAATCCCACTGCCCCGCTCTCTCCCCATAGCCCTGTATCAATCCTAAAACTAATCCCACTGCCCCGCTCTCTCCCTATAGTCCTGTATCAATCCCCAAACTAATCCCACTGCCCCGCTCTCTCCCCATAGTCCTGTATCAATCTCCAAACTAATCCCACTGCTCCGCTCTCTCCCCATAGTCCTGTATCAATCTCCAAACTACTCCCACTGCCCCGCTCTCTCCCAATAGTCCTGTATCAATCCCCAAACTAATCCCACTGCCCCGCTCGCTCCCCATAGCCCTGTATCAATCCTAAAACTAATCCCACTGCCCCGCTCTCTCCCTATAGTCCTGTATCAATCCCCAAACTAATCCCACTGCCCCGCTCTCTCCCCATAACCCTGTATCAATCTCCAAACTAATCCCACTGCCCCGCTCTCTCCCAATAGTCCTGTATCAATCCCCAAACTAATCCCACTGCCCCGCTCTCTCCCCATAGACCTGTATCAATCTCCAAACAAATCCCACTGCATCGTTCCCTACTAATAGTCCTGTATCAATCCCCAAACTAATCCCACTGTCCCTCTTCTCTCCGTAGACTTGTATTAATCCCCAAACTAATCCCACAGCCCCACTCTCTCGCCATTGTCCTGTATCAATCCCCAAACTAATCCCACACCCCTGCTCTCTCCCCATAGTCCAGTATCAATCTCCAAACTAATCCCACTGCCCCGCTCGCTCCCCATAGTCCTTTATCACTCCCCAAACTAATCCCACTGCCCCACTCTCTCGCCATAGCCCTGTTTCAATCCCCAAACTAATCCCACTGCCCCGCTCTCTCCCCATAGTCCTGTATCAATCTCCAAACTAATCCCACTGTCCCGCTCCCTCCCCATATTAATGTATCAATCCCCAAACTAATCCCACTGCCCCGCTCTCTACCAATAGTCCTGTATCAATCCACAAACTAATCCAACTGTCCCGCTCTCTCTCCGTAGCCCTGTATCAATCCCCAAACTAATCCCACTGCCCCGCTCTCTCCCCATAGTCCTGCATCAATCCCCAAACTAATCCCACTGCCCCGCTCTCTCCGCATAGTCCTGTATCAATCCCCAAACTAATCCCTCTGCCCCGCTCTCTCCCCATAGTCCTGTATCAATCCCCAAACTAATCCCACGACCCCGCTCTCTCCCCATAGTCCTGTATCAATCCCCAAACTAATCCCACTGCCCCGCTCTCTCACCATAGTCCTGTATCAATCACCAAACTAATCCCACTGCCCCGCTCTCTCCCCATAGCCCTGAATCAATCTCCAAACTAATCCCACTGCCCCGCTCTCTCCCCATAGACCTGTATCAATCCCCAAACTAATCCCACTGCCCGGCTCACTCCCCATAGCCTGTATCAATCTCCAAACTCATCCCACTTACCCGCTCTCTCCCCATAGTCCTGTATCAATCCCCAAACTAATCCCACTGCCCCGGTCTCTCCCCATAGCCATGTATAAATCTCCAAACTAATACCACTGCCCCGATCTCTCCCATACCACTGTATCAATCCCCAAACTACTCACACTGCCCCGCTCTCACCAAATAGTCCTGTATCAATCCCCAAACTAATTCCTCTGCCCCGCTCTCTCCCCATAGTCTTGTATCAATCCCCAAACTAATCCCACTGCCCCGCTCTCTCCCAATAGTCCTGTTTCAGGCCCCAAACTAATCCCTCTGCCCCGCTCTCTCCCATAGTCCTGTATCAATCCCCAAACTAATCACACTGCCCCACTCTCTCCCCATAGACCCGTATCAATCTCCAAACTAATCCCACTGTCCCTCTTCTCTCCGTAGACCTGTATTAATCCCCAAACTAATCCCACAGCCCCACTCTCTCGCCATAGTCCTGTATCAATCCCCAAACTAATCCCACTGCCCTGCTCTCTCCCCATAGTCCCGTATCAATCTCCAAACTAATCCCACTGCCCCGCTCTCTCCCCATATTACTGTATCAATCCCCAAACTAATCCCTCTGCCCCGCTCTCTCCCCATAGTCCTGTATCAATCCCCAAACTAATCCCACGACCCCGCTCTCTCCCCATAGTCCTGTATCAATCCCCAAACTAATCCCACTGCCCCGCTCTCTCACCATAGTCCTGTATCAATCACCAAACTAATCCCACTGCCCCGCTCTCTCCCCATAGCCCTGAATCAATCTCCAAACTAATC
Organism: Pristiophorus japonicus; assembly: GCF_044704955.1. Lineage (NCBI taxonomy): Eukaryota > Metazoa > Chordata > Chondrichthyes > Pristiophoridae > Pristiophorus > Pristiophorus japonicus. Next base: position 816,232 of record NW_027254846.1, on the reverse strand, counting down.
CCACTGCCCCGCTTTCTCCCCATAGCCCTGAATCAATCTCCAAACTAATCCCACTGCCCCGCTCTCTCCCCATAGTCCTGTATCAATCCCCAAACTAATCCCACTGCCCCGGTCTCTCACCATTGCCATGCATAAATCTCCAAACTAATACCACTGCCACGATCTCTCCCCATACCACTGTATCAATCCCCAAACTAATCACACTGCCCCGCCCTCACCCCATAGTCCTGTATCAATCCCCAAACTAATTCCTCTGCCCCGCTCTCTCCCCATAGTCCTGTATCAATCCCCAAACTAATCCCACTGCCCCGCTCTCTCCCCATAGTCCTGTTTCAAGCCCCAAACTAATCCCTCTGCCCCGCTCTCTCCCCATAGTCCTGTATCAATCCCCAAACTAATCACACTGCCCCGCTCTCTCCCCATAGACCTGCATCAATCTCCAAACTAATCCCACAGCCCCACTCTCTCCCCATCGCCCTGTATCAATCTCCAAACTAATCCCACTGCCCCACTCTCTCCCCATCGCCCTGTATCAATCTCCAAACGAATCCCACTGCCCCGCTCTCTCCCCATAGCCCTGTATCAATCCCCAAACTAATCCCACTGCCTCGCTCTCTCCCCATAGTCCTGTATCAATCTCCAAACTAATCCCACTGCCCCGCCCACTCCCCATAGTCCTCTAGCAATCCCCAAACTAATGCCACTGCCCCGCTCTCTCCCCATAGTCCTGTATCAATCCGCAAACTAATCCCACTGCCACGCTCTCTCCCCATAGTCCTGTATCAATCTCCAAACTAATCCCACAGCCCCACTCTCTCCCCATAGCCCTGTATCAATCCCCAAACTAATCCCACTGCCTCACTCTCTAACCACAGTCCTGTATCAATCCCCAAATAATCCCACTGCCCCGCTCTCTCCCCATAGTCCTGTATCAATTCCAAACTAATCCCACTGCCCGGCTCTCTTCCCATAGCCCTGGATCAATCCACAAACTAATCCCACGACCCGCTCTTTCCCCATACTCCTATATCAATCCCCAAACTAATCCCACTGCCCCGCTCTCTCCTCATCGTCCTGTCTAAATCCCCAAACTAATCCCACTGCCCCGCTCTCTCCCCATATGACTGTATCAATCCCCAAACTAATCCCACTGCCCCACTCTCTCCCCATAGTCCTGTATCAAACACCAAAGTAATCCCACCGCCCCGCTCTCTCCACATAGTCCAGTATCAATCCCCAAACTAATCCCACTGCCCCGCTCTCACTCCATAGTACTGTATCAATCCCAAAACTAATGCTACTGCCCCGCTCTCACCCCATAGTACTGTATCAATCCCAAAACTAATCCCACTGCCCCGCTCTCTCCCCATAGTCCTGTATCAATCTCCAAACTAATCTCACTGCCTCGCTCTCTCCCCTAGCCCTGTATCAATCTCCAAACTCATCTCACTCCCCCGCTCTCTCCTCATAGTCCTGTATCAATCCCCAAACTAATCCCACTGCACCGCTCTCTCCCCATCGTCCTGTATCAATCGCCAAACTAATCCCACTGCCCTGCTCTCTCCCCATAGTCCTGTATCAATCTCCAAACTAATCCCACTGCCCCGCTCTCTCCCCATAGTCCTGTATCAATCCCCAAACTAATCCCACTGACCCGCTCTCTCCCCATAGTCCTGTACCAATCCCCAAACTAATCCCACTGCCCTGCTCTCTCCCCATAGTCCTGTCTCAATCTCCAAACTAATCCCACTGCCCCGCTCTCTCCCCATAGTCCTGTATCAATTCCCAGACTAATCCCACTGCCCCGCTCTCTCCCCATAGTCCTGTATCAATCCCCAAACTAATCCCATTGCCCCGCTCTCTCCCAATAGCCCTGTATCAATCTCCAAACTAATCCCACTGCCCCTTTCTCTCCCCATAGTCCTGTATCAATCTCCAAACTAATCCCACTGCCCCGCTCTCTCCCCATAGAGCTGTATCAATCTCCAAACTAATCCCACTGTCCCGCTCTCCCCCCATAGCCCTGTATCAATCAGACCCAAACTAATCCCACTGCCCCGCTCTCTCCCCATAGTCCTGTATCAATCTCCAAACTAATCCCACAGCCCCACTCTCTCCCCAAAGCCCTGTATCAATCCCCAAACTAATCCCACTGCCTCGCTCTCTAACCATAGTCCTGTATCAATCCCCAAACTAATCCCACTGCCCCGCTCTCTCCCCACAGTCCTGTATCAATCCCAAACTAATCCCACTGCCCCGCTCTCTCCCCATAGTCCTGCATCAATTCCAAACTAATCCCACTGCCCGGCTCCCTTCCCATAGTCCTGGATCAATCCACAAACTAATCCCACTGACCCGCTCTTTCCCCATACTCCTATATCAATCCCAAAACTAATCCCACTGCCCCGCTCTCTCCCCATAGTCCTGTGTCAATCCCCAAACTAATCCTACTGACCCGCTCTCTCCCCATAGTCCTGTACCAATCCCCAAACTAATCCCACTGCCCTGCTCTCTCCCCATAGTCCTGTATCAATCTCCAAACTAATCCCACTGCCCCGCTCTCTCCCCATCGTCCTGTATCAATTCCCAGACGAGTCCCACTGCCCCACTCTCTCCCCATAGTCCTCTATCAATCCCCAAACTAATCCCATTGCCCCGCTCTCTCCCAATAGCCCTGTATCAATCTCCAAACTAATCCCACTGTCCCTTTCTCTCCCCATAGTCCTGTATCAATCTCCAAACTAATCCCACTGCCCCGCTCTCTCCCCATAGAACTGTATCAATCTCCAAACTAATAACACTGCCCCGCTCTCTCCCCATAGTCCTGTATCAATCCCCAAACTAATCCCACTGCCCGGCTCTCTCCCCATAGTCCTATATCAATCTCCAAACTAATCCCACTGCCCCGCTCTCTCCCCATAGTCTTGTATTAATCTCCAAACTAATCCCACTGCCCCGCTTTCTACCAATAGTCCTGTATCAATCCCCAAACTAATCCCACTGCCCTGCTTTCTCCCTAGAGCCCTGTGCCAATCCCCAAACTAATCCCACTGCCCCGCTCTCTCCCCATAGACCTGTATCAATCTCCAAACTAATCCCACAGCCCCACTCTCTCCCCATAGCCCTGTATCAATCCCCAAACTAATCCCACTGCCTCGCTCTCTAACCATAGTCCTATATCAATCCCCAAACAAATCCCACTGCCCCGCTCTCTCCCTACAGTCCTGTATCAATCCCAATCTAATGCCACTGCCCCGCTCACTCCCCATAGTCCTGTATCAATTCCAAACTAATCCCATTGCCCGGCTCTCTCCCCATAGCCCTGTATCAATCCCCAAACTAATCCCACTGCCTCGCTCTCTAACCATAGTCCTATATCAATCCCCAAACTAATCCCACTGCCCCGCTCTCTCCCTACAGTCCTGTATCAATCCCAATCTAATGCCACTGACCCGCTCTTTCCCCATACTCCTATATCAATCCCCAAACTAATCCCACTGCCCCGCTCTCTCCTCATAGTCCTGTATCAAGCCCCAAACTAATCCCCCTGCCCCGCTCTCTCCCCATATGCCTGCATCAATCCCCAAACTAATCCCACTGCCCCACTCTCTCCCCATAGTACTGTATCAATCCCAAAACTAATCCCACTGCCCCGCTCTCTCCCCGTAGTCCTGTATCAATCTCCAAACTAATCCCACTGCCCCGCCCTCTCCCCATAGTCCTCCAGCAATCCCCAAACTAATGCCACTGCCCCGCTCTCTCCCCATAGTCCTGTATCAATCTCCAAACTAATCTCACTGCACCGCTCTCTCCCCTAGCCCTTTATCAATCTCCAAACTAATCCCACTTCCCCGCTCTCTCCTCATAGTCCTGTATCAATCCCCAAACTAATCCCACTGCACCGCTCTCTCCCCATCGTCCTGTATCAATCCCCAAACTAATCCCACTGCCCTGCTCTGTCCCCATAGTCCTGTATCAATCTCCAAACTAATCCCACTGCCCCGCTCTCTCCCCATAGTCCTGTATCAACCCCAAACTAATCCCACTGACCCGCTCTCTGCCCATAGTCCTGTACCAATCCCCAAACTAATCCCACTGCCCCGCTCTCTCCCCATAGTCCTGTATCAATCCCCAAACTAATGCCATTGCCCCGCTCTATCCCAATAGCCCTGTATCAATCTCCAAACTAATCCCACTGCCCCGCTCTCTCCCCATAGTCTTGTATCAATCTCCAAACTAATCCCACTGCCCCGCTCTCTCCACATAGAACTGTATCAATCCACAAACTACTCCCACTTCCCCGCTTTCTCCCCATAGCCCTGTGTCAATCCCCAAACTAATCCCACTGCCCCGCTCTCTCCCCATAGTCCTGTTTCAATCCCGAAACTAATCCCACTGCCCCGATCTCTTCCCATAGTCCTGTATCAATCTCCAAACTAATCCCACTGCCCCGCTCTCTCCCCATAGCCCTGTATCAATCCTAAAACTAATCCCACTGCCCCGCTCTCTCCCTATAGTCCTGTATCAATCCCCAAACTAATCCCACTGCCCCGCTCTCTCCCCATAGTCCTGTATCCATCTCCAAACTAATCCCACTGCCCCGCGCTCTCCCCATAGTCCTGTATCAATCTTCAAACTACTCCCACTGCCCCGCTCTCTCCCCATAGCCGTGTATCAATCTCCAAACTAGTCCCACTGCCCCGCTCTCCTCCGATAGCCCTACATCAATCCTCAAACTAATCTCACTGCCCCGCTCTCTCCCCATAGCCCTGTATCAATCACCAAACTAATCCCACTGCCCCGCCCTCTCTCCATAGTCCGGTATCAATCCCCAAACTAATCCCATTGCCCCGCTCTCTCCCAATAGCCCTGTATCAATCTCCAAACTAATCCCACTGTCCCTTTCTCTCCCCATAGTCCTGTATCAATCTCCAAACTAATCCCACTACCCCGCTCTCTCCCCATAGAACTGTATCAATCTCCAAACTAATCCCACTGTCCCGCTCTTTCCCCATAGCCCTGTATCAATCTGACCCAAACTAATGCCACTGCCCCGCTCTCTCCCCATAGTACTGTATCAATCCCCAAACTAATTCCACTGCTCCGCTCTCTCCCCATAGCCCTGTATCAATCCCCAAACTGATCCCACTGCCACGCTCTCTCCCCATAGTCCTGTATCAATCCCCAAACTAATCCCACTGCCCCGCTCTCTCCCCATAGTCCTATATCAATCTCCAAACTAATGCCACTGCCCCGCTCTCTCCCCATAGTCCTGTATCAATCTCCAAACGAATCCCACTGCCCCGCTCTCTCCCCATAGTCCTGTATCAATCCCCAAACTAATCCCACTGCCCTGCTTTCTCCCTAGAGCCCTGTACCAATCCCCAAACTAATCCCACTGCCCCGCTCTCTCCCCATAGACCTGTATCAATCTCCAAACTAATCCCACAGCCCCACTCTCTCCCCATAGCCCTGTATCAATCCCCAAACTAATCCCACTGCCTCGCTCTCTAACCATAGTCCTATATCAATCCCCAAACTAATCCCACTGCCCCGCTCTCTCCCTACAGTCCTGTATCAATCCCAATCTAATCCCACTGCCCCGCTCTCTCCCCATAGTCCTGTATCAATTCCAAACTAATCCCATTACCGGCTCTCTCCCCATAGCCCTGGATCAATCCCCAAATTAATCCCACTGACCCGCTCTTTCCCCATACTCCTATATCAATCCCGAAACTAATCCCACTGCCCCGCTCTCTCCTCACAGTCCTGTATCAATCCCCAAACTAATCCCCCTGCCCCGCTCTCTCCCCATATGCCTGCATCAATCCCCAAACTAATCCCACTGCCCCACTCTCTCCCCACAGTCCTGTATCAAACACCAAAGTAATCCCACTGCCCCGATCTCTCCCCATAGTCCTGCATCAATCCCCAAACTAATCCCACTGTCCCGCTCTCACCCCATAGTACTGTATCAATCCCAAAACTAATCCCACTGCCCCGCTCTCTCCCCATAGTCCTGTATCAATCTCCAAACTAATCCCACTGCCCCGCCCTCTCCCCATAGTCCTCTAGCAATCCCCAAACTAATGCCACTGCCCCGCTCTCTCCCCATAGTCCTGTGTCAATCTCCAAACTAATCTCACTGCCCCGCTCTCTCCCCTAGCCCTGTATCAATCTCCAAACTCATCCCACTGCCCCGCTCTCTCCTCATAGTCCTGTATCAATCCCCAAACTAATCCAACTGCACCGCTCTCTCCCCATCGTCCTGTATCAATCCCCAAACTAATCCCACTGCCCTGCTCTCTCCCCATAGTCCTGTATCAATCTCGAAACTAATCCCACTGCCCCGCTCTCTCCCCATAGTCCTGTATCAATCCCCAAACTAATTCCACTGACCCGCTCTCTCCCCATAGTCCTGTACCAATCCCCAAACTAATCCCACTGCCCCGCTCTCTCCCCATAGTCCTGTATCAATCCCCAAACTAATCCCATTGCCCCGCTCTCTCCCAATAGCCCTGTATCAATCTCCAAACGAATCCCACTGCCCCGCTCTCTCCCCATAGTCCTGTATCAATCTCCAAACTAATCCCACTGCCCCGCTCTCTCCCCATAGAACTGTATCAATCTCCAAACTAATCCCACTGTCCCGCTCTTTCCCCATAGCCCTGTATCAATCAGACCCAAACTAATCCCACTGCCCCGCTCTCTCCCCGTTGTCCTGTATCAATTCCCAAACCATTCCCACTGCCCCGCTCTTTCCCCATAGCTCTGTATCAATCCACAAACTACTCCCTCTGCCCCGCTCTCTCCCCATAGTCCTCTATCAATCCCCAAACTAATTCCACTGCTCCGCTCTCTCCCCATAGCCCTGTATCAATCCCCAAACTGATCCCACTGCCCCGTTCTCTCCCCATAGTCCTGTTTCAATCCCGAAACTAATCCCACAGCCCCGATCTCTCCCCATAGTCCTGTATCAATCTCCAAACTAATCCCACTGCCCCGCTCTCTCCCCATAGCCCTGTATCAATCCTAAAACTAATCCCACTGCCCCGCTCTCTCCCCATAGTCCTGTATCAATCCCCAAACTAATCCCACTGCCCCGCTCTCTCCCCATAGTCCTGTATCAATCTCCAAACTAATCCCATTGCCCCGCTCTCTCCCCATAGTCCTATATCAATCTCCAAACTAATCCCACTGCCCCGCTCTCTCCCCATAGTCCTGTATCAATCTCCAAACTACTCCCACTGCCCCGCTCTCTCCCCATAGTCCTGTATCAATCCCCAAACTAATACCACTGCCCCGCTCTCTCCCCATAGACCTGTATCAATCTCCAAACTAATCCCACAGCCCCACTCTCTCCCCATAGCCCTGTATCAATCCCCAAACTAATCCCACTGCCTCGCTCTCTAACCATAGTCCTGTATCAATCCCCAAACTAATCCCACTGCCCCGCTCTCTCCCCACAGTCCTGTATCAATCCCAAACTAATCCCACCGCCCCGCTCTCTCCCCATAGTCCTGTATCAATTCCAAACTAATCCCACTGCCCGGCTCTCTCCCCATAGCCCTGGATCAATCCCCAAGCGAATCCCATTGACCCGCTCTTACCCCATACTCCTATATCAATCCCCAAACTAATCCCACTGCCCCGGTCTCTCCCCATAGTCATGTATCAATCCCCAAACTAATTCCTCTGCCCCGCTCTCTCCCCATAGTCCTGTATCAATCCGCAAACTAATCCCACTGCCCCGCTCTCTCCCCATAGTCCTGTATCAAGCCCCAAACTAATCCCTCTGCCCCTCTCTCTCCCCATAGTCTTGTATCAATCTCCAAACTAATCCCACTGCCCCGCTTTCTACCAATAGTCCTGTATCAATCCCCAAACTAATCCCACTGCCCCGCTTTCTCCCTATAGCCCTGTATCAATCCCCAAACTAATCCCACTGCCCCGCTCTCTCCCCATAGACCTGTATCAATCTCCAAACTAATCCCACAGCCCCACTCTCTCCCCATAGCCCTGTTTCAATCCCCAAACTAATCCCACTGCCTCGCTCTCTCCCCACAGTCCTGTATCAATCCCAAACTATTCCCACTGCCCCGCTCCCTCCCCATAGTCCTGTATCAATTCCAAACTAATCCCACTGCCCGGCTCTCTCCCCATAGCCCTGGATCAATCCCCAAACTAATCCCACTGACCCGCTCTCTCCTCATAGTCCTGTATCAATCCCCAAACTAATCCCACTGCCCCGCTCTCTCCCCATATGCCTGTATCAATCCCCAAACTAATCCCACTACCCCACTCTCTCCCCATAACCCTGTATCAAACCCCAAACTAATCCCACTGCCCCGCTCTCTCCCCATAGTCCAGTATCAATCCCCAAACTAATCCCACTGCCCCGCTCTTACCCCATTGTACTGTATCAATCCGCAAACTAATCCCACTGCCGCGCTCTCTCCCCATAGTCCTGTATCAATCTCCAAACTAATCCCACTGCCCCGCCCTCTCCCCATAGTCCTCTAGCAATCCCCAAACTAATGCCACTGCCCCGCTCTCTCCCCATAGTCCTGTATCAATCCCCAAACTAATCCCACTGCCTCGCTCTCTAACCATAGTCCTGTATCAATCCCCAAACTAATCCCACTGCCCCGCTCTCTCCCCACAGTCCTGTATCAATCCCAAACTATTCCCACTGCCCCGCTCTCTCCCCATAGTCCTGTATCAATTCCAAACTAATCCCACTGCCCGGCTCTCTCCCCATAGCCCTGGATCAATCCCCAAACTAATCCCACTGACCCGCTCTTTCCCCATACTCCTATATCAAACCCCAAACTAATGCCATTGCCCCGCTCTCTCCCCATAGTCCTGTATCAATCTTCAAACTAATCCCACTGCCCCGCTCTCTCCCCATAGTCCTGTATCAATCTCCAAACTACTCCCACTGCCCCGCTCTCTCCCCATAGCCGTGTATCAATCTCCAAACTAGTCCCACTGCCCCGCTCTCCTCCGATAGCCCTACATCAATCACCAAACTAATCCCACTGCCCCGCCCACTCTCCATAGTCCGGTATCAATCCCCAAACTAATCCCACTGTCCTGCTCTCTCCCCATAGTCCTGTAGCAATCCCCAAACTTATCCCACTGTCCCGCTCTCTCCCCATAGTCCTGTATCAATCTCCAAACTAATCCCACTGCCCCGCTCTCTTCCGATAGCCCTGCCTCAATCCCCAAACTAATCCCACTGCCCCGCCCTCTCCCCATAGTCCTGTATCAATCCCCAAACTAATCCCACTGCCCCGCTCTCTCCGCATAGTCCTGTATCCATCTCCGAACTAATCCCACTGCCCCGCTCTCTCCCTATAGCCCTGTATCAATCTCCAAACTAATCCCACTGCCCCGCTCTCTCCCAATAGTCCTGTATCAATCCCCAAACTAATCCCACTGCGTCGCTCTATCCCCATAGCCCTGTATCAATCTCCAAACGTATCCCACTGCCTCGCTCTCTTCCGATAGCCCTGCATCAATCCTCAACCTAATCTCACTGCCCCGCTCTCTCCCCATAGCCCTGTATCCATGCCCAAACTAATCCCACTGCCCCGCTCTCTCTCCATAGTCCTGTATCAATCCTCAAACTAATCCCACTGCCCCGCTCTCTCCCCATAGTCCTGTATCAATCCCCAAACTAATCCCACTGCCCCGCTCTCTCCCAATACTCCTGTATCAATCCCCAAACTAATCCCACTGCCCCGCTCTCTCCCCATAGACCTGTATCAATCTCCAAACTAATCCCACTGCATCGTTCCCTACCCATAGTCCTGATCAATCCCCAAACTAATCCCACTGTCCCTCTTCTCTCCGTAGACCTGTATTAATCCCCAAACTAATCCCACAGCCCCACTCTCTCGCCATAGTCCTGTATCAATCCCCAAACTAATCCCACGTCGCCGCTCTCTCCCCATAATCCTTTATCACTCCCCAAACTAATCCCACTGCCCCACTCTCTCGCCATAGCCCTGTTTCAATCCCCAAACTAATCCCACTGCCCCGCTCTCTCCCCATAGTCCTGTATCAATCTCCAAATTAATCCCACTGCCACCGCTCCCTCCCCATATTAAAGTATCAATCCCCAAACTAATCCCACTGCCCCGCTCTCTACCAATAGTCCTGTATCAATCCGCAAACTAATCCAACTGTCCCGCTCTCTCTCCGTAGCCCTGTATCAATCCCCAAACTAATCCCACTGCCCCGCTCTCTCCCCATAGTCCTGTATCAATCCCCAAACTAATCCCACTGCCCCGCTCTCTCCCAATAGTCCTGTATCAATCCCCAAACTAATCCCACTGCCCCGCTCTCTCCCCTTAGCCCTGTATCAATCTCCAAACTAATCCCACTGCCCCGCTCTCTCCCCATAGACCTGTATCAATCCAGAAACTAATCCCACTGCCCCGCTCTCTCCCCATAGCCTGTATCAATCTCCAAACTCATCCCACTGCCCCGCTCTCTCCCCATAGTCCTGTATCAATCCCCAAACTAATCCCACTGCCCCGGTATCTCCCCATAGCCATGTATAAATCTCCAAACTAATATAACTGCCCCGATCTCTCCCCATAGTCCTGCATCAATCCCCAAACTAATCCCACTGTCCCGCCTTCTCCCCATAGTCCTCTAGCAATCCCCAAACTAATGCCACTGCCCCGCTCTCTCCCCATAGTACTGAGTCAATCTCCAAACTAATCTCACTGCCCCGCTCTCTCCCCTAGCCCTGTATCAATCTCCAAACTCATCCCACTGCCCCGCTCTCTCCCCATAGTCCTGTATCAATCCCCAAACTAATCCCACTGACCCGCTCTCTCCCCATAGTCCTGTATCAATCCCCAAACTAATCCCACTGCCCCGCTCTCTCCCCATAGTCCTGTATCAATCCCCAAACTAATCCCATTGCCCCGCTCTCTCCCAATAGCCCTGTATCAATCTCCAAACGAATCCCACTGCCCCACTCTCTCCCCATAGTCCTGTATCAATCTCCAAACTAATCCCACTGCCCCGCTCTCTCCCCATAGAACTGTATCAATCTCCAAACTAATCCCACTGTCCCGCTCTCTCCCCATAGCCCTGTATCAATCAGACCCAAACTAATCCCACTGCCCCGCTCTCTCCCCGTTGTCCTGTATCAATTCCCAAACCATTCCCACTGCCCCGCTCTTTCCCCATAGCTCTGTATCAATCCACTAACGACTCCCACTGCCCCGCTCTCTCCCCATAGTCCTGTATCAATCCCCAAACTAATTCCACTGCTCCGCACTCTCCCCATAGCCCTGTATCAATCCCCAAACTGATCCCACTGCCCCGCTCTCTCCCCATAGTCCTGTTTCAATCCCGAAACTAATCCCACTGCCCCAATCTCTCCCCATAGTCCTGTATTAATCTCCAAACTAATCCCACTGCCCCGCTCTCTCCCCATAGCCCTGTATCAATCCTCAAACTAATCCCACTGCCCCGCTCTCTCCCCATAGTCCTGTATCAATCTCCAAACTAATCCCACTGCCCCGCTCTCTCCCCATAGTCCTATATCAATCTCCAAACTAATCCCACTGCCCCGCTCTCTCCCCATAGTCCTGTATCAATCTCCAACTACTCCCACTGCCCCGCTCTCTCCCCATAGTCCTGTATCAATCCCCAAACTAATACCACTGCCCCGCTCTCTCCCCAGAGACCTGTATCAATCTCCAAACTAATCCCACAGCCCCACTCTCTCCCCATAGTCCTGTATCAATTCCAACCTAATCCCACTGCCCGGCTCTCTCCCCATAGCCCTGGATCAATCCCCAAACTAATCCCATTGACCCGCTCTTACCCCATACTCCTATATCAATCCCCAAACTAATTCCTCTGCCCCGCTCTCTCCCCATAGTCCTGTATCAATCCGCAAACTAATCCCACTGCCCCGCTCTCTACCCATAGTCCTGTATCAAGCCCCAAACTAATCCCTCTGCCCCTCTCTCTCCCCATAGTCTTGTATCAATCTCCAAACTAATCCCACTGCCCCGCTTTCTACCAATAGTCCTGTATCAATCCCCAAACTAATCCCACTGCCCCGCTTTTTCCCTATCGCCCTGTATCAATCCCCAAACTAATCCCACTGCCCCGCTCTCTCCCCATAGACCTGTATCAATCTCCAAACTAATCCCACAGCCCCACTCTCTCCCCATAGCCCTGTATCAATCCCCAAACTAATCCCACTGCCCCGCTCTCTCCCCATAGACCTGTATCAATCTCCAAACTAATCCCACAGCCCCACTCTCTCCCCATAGCCCTGTATCAATCCCCAAACTAATCCCACTGCCCCGCCCTCTCCCCATAGTCCTCTAGCAATCCCCAAACTAATGCCACTGCCCCGCTCTCTCCCCTTAGTCCTGTGTCAATCTCCAAACTAATCTCACTGCCCCGCTCTCTCCCCTAGCCCTGTATCAATCTCCAAACTCATCCCACTGCCCCGCTCTCTCCTCATAGTCCTGTATCAATCCCCAAACTAATCCCACTGCACCGCTCTCTCCCCATCGTCCTGTATCAATCCCCAAACTAATCCCACTGCCCTGCTCTCTCCCCATAGTCCTGTATCAATCTCCAAACTAATCCCACTGCCCCGCTCTGTCCCCATAGTCCTGTATCAATCCCCAAACTAATCCCACTGACCCGCTCTCTCCCCATAGTCCTTTACCAATCCCCAAACTAATCCCACTGCCCCGCTCTCTCCCCATAGTCCTGTATCAATCCCCAAACTAATCCCATTGCCCCGCTCTCTCCCAATAGCCCTGTATCAATCTCCAAACGAATCCCACTGCCCCACTCTCTCCCCATAATCCTGTATCAATCTCCAAACTAATCCCACTGCCCCGCTCTCTCCCCATAGAACTGTATCAATCTCCAAACTAATCCCACTGTCCCGCTCTCTCCCCATAGCTCTGTATCAATCCACAAACTACTCCCACTGCCCCGCTCTCTCCCCATAGTCCTGTATCAATCCCCAAACTTATTCCACTGCTCCGCTCTCTACCCATAGCCCTGTATCAATCCCCAAACTGATCCCACTGCCCCGCTCTCTCCCCATAGTCCTGTTTCAATCCCGAAACTAATCCCACTGCCCCAATCTCTCCCCATAGTCCTGTATCAATCTCCAAACTAATCCCACTGCCCCGCTCTCTCCCCATAGCCCTGTATCAATCCTAAAACTAATCCCACTGCCCCGCTCTCTCCCCATAGTCCTGTATCAATCCCCAAACTAATCCCACTGCCCGGCTCTCTCCCCATAGTCCTGTATCAATCTCCAAACTAATCCCACTGCCCCGCTCTCTCCCCATAGTCCTATATCAATCTCCAAACTAATCCCACTGCCCCGCTCTCTCCCCATAGTCCTGTATCAATCTCCAAACTACTCCCACTGCCCCGCTCTCTCCCCATAGTCCTGTATCAATCCCCAAACTAATACCACTGCCCCGCTCTCTCCCCATAGACCTGGATCAATCTCCAAACTAATCCCACAGCCCCACTCTCTCCCCATAACCCTGTATCAATCCCCAAACTAATCCCACTGCCTCGCTCTCTAACCATAGTCCTGTATCAATCCCCAAACTAATCCCACTGCCCCGCTCTCTCCCCACAGTCCTGTATCAATCCCAAACTAATCCCACCGCCCCGCTCTCTCCCCATAGTCCTGTATCAATTCCAAACTAATCCCACTGCCCGGCTCTATCCCCACAGCCCTGGATCAATCCCCAAACTAATCCCATTGACCCGCTCTTACCCCATACTCCTATATCAATCCCCAAACTAATCCCACTGCCCCGGTCTCTCCCCATAGTCATGTATCAATCCCCAAACTAATTCCTCTGCCCCGCTCTCTCCCCATAGTCCTGTATCAATCCGCAAACGAATCCCACTGCCCCGCTCTCTCCCCATAGTCCTGTATCAAGCCCCAAACTAATCCCTCTGCCCCTCTCTCTCCCCATAGTCTTGTATCAATCTCCAAACTAATCCCACTGCCCCGCTTTCTACCAATAGTCCTGTATCAATCCCCAAACTAATCCCACTGCCCCGCTTTCTCCCTATAGCCCTGTATCAATCTCCAAACTAATCCCACTGCCCCGCTCTCTCCCCATAGACCTGTATCAATCTCCAAACTAATCCCACAGCCCCACTCTCTCCCCATAGCCCTGTATCAATCCCCAAACTAATCCCACTGCCCCGCTCTCTCCCCACAGTCCTGTATCAATCCCAAACTATTCCCACTGCCCCGCTCTCTCCCCATAGTCCTGTATCAATTCCAAACTAATCCCACTGCCCGGCTCTCTCCCCATAGCCCTGGATCAATCCCCAAACTAATCCCACTGACCCGCTCTTTCCCCATACTCCTATATCAAACCCCAAACTAATACCACTGCCCTGCTCTCTCCCCATCGTCCTGTATCAATCTCCACTCAAATCCCACTGCCCCGCCCTCTCCCCAAAATCCTCTAGCAATCCCCAAACTAATGCCACTGCCCCGCTCTCTCCCCATAGTCCTGTATCAATCTCCAAACTAATCTCACTGCCCCGCTCTCTCCCCATAGTCCTGTATCAATCTCCAAACTAATCACACTGCCCCGCTCTCTCCCCATAGTCCTGTATCAATCCCCAAACTAATCCCACTGACCCGCTCTCTCCCCATAGTCCTGTACCAATCCCCAAACTAATCCCACTGCCCCGCTCTCTCCCCATAGTCCTGTATCAATCCCCAAACTAATCCCATTGCCCCGCTCTCTCCCAATAGCCCAGTATCAATCTCCAAACTAATCCCACTGCCCCGCTCTCTCCCCATAGTCCTGTATCAATCTCCAAACTAATCCCACTGCCCCGCTCTCTCCCCATAGAACTATATCAATCTCCAAACTAATCCCACTGTCCCGCTCTCTCCCCATAGCCCTGTATCAAAAAGACCCAAACTAATCGCACTGCCCCGCTCTCTCCCCATTGTCCTGTATCAATCCCCAAACCATTCCCACTGCCCCGCTCTCTCCCCATAGTCCTGTATCAATTCCAAACTAATCCCACTGCCCGGCTCTCTCCCCATAGCCCTGGATCAATCCCTAAACTAATCCCACTGACCCGCTCTTTCCCCATACTCCTATATCAAACCCCAAACTAATACCACTGCCCTGCTCTCTCCCCATCGTCCTGTATCAATCTCCACTCAAATCCCACTGCCCCGCCCTCTCCCCAAAATCCTCTAGCAATCCCCAAACTAATGCCACTGCCCCGCTCTCTCCCCATAGTCCTGTATCAATCTCCAAACTAATCTCAATGCCCCGCTCTCTCCCCATAGTCCTGTATCAATCTCCAAACTAATCACACTGCCCCGCTCTCTCCCCATAGTCCTGTATCAATCCCCAAACTAATCCCACTGACCCGCTCTCTCCCCATAGTCCTGTACCAATCCCCAAACTAATCCCACTGCCCCGCTCTCTCCCCATAGTCCTGTATCAATCCCCAAACTAATCCCATTGCCCCGCTCTCTCCCAATAGCCCAGTATCAATCTCCAAACTAATCCCACTGCCCCGCTCTCTCCCCATAGTCCTGTATCAATCTCCAAACTAATCCCACTGCCCCGCTCTCTCCCCATAGAACTATATCAATCTCCAAACTAATCCCACTGTCCCGCTCTCTCCCCATAGCCCTGTATCAAAAAGACCCAAACTAATCGCACTGCCCCGCTCTCTCCCCATTGTCCTGTATCAATCACCAAACCATTCCCTCTGCCCCGCTCTCTCCCCATAGCTCTGTATCAATCCACAAACTACTCCCACTGCCCCGCTCTCTCCCCATAGTCCTGTATCAATCCCCAAACTAATTCCACTGCTCCGCTCTCTCACCATAGTCCTGTTTCAATCCCGAAACTAATCCCACTGCCCCGATCTCTCCCCATAGCCCTGTATCAATCCTAAAACTTATCCCACTGCCCCGCTCTCTCCCTATAGACCTGTATCAATCCTCAAAATAATCCCACTGCGCCGCTCTATCCCCATAGTCTTGTATCAATCTCCAAACTAATCCCACTGCCCAGCTCTCTGCCCATAGTCCGGTATCAATCTCCAAACTACTCCCACTGCCCCGCTCTCTCCCCATAGCCCTGTATCAATCTCCAAACTAGTCCCACTGCCCCGCTCTCCTCCGATAACCCTGCATCAATCCTCAAACTAATCTCACTTCCCCGCTCTCTCCCCATAGCCCTGTATCAATCCCCAAACTAATCCCACTTCCCCGCCCTCTCTCCATAGTCCGGTATCAAACCCCAAACTAATCCCACTGTCCCGCTCTCTCCCCATAGTCCTGTATCAATCCCCAAACTTATCCCACTGTCCTGCTCTCTCCCCATAGTCCTGTATCAATCTCCAAACTAATCCCACTGCCCCGCTCTCTCCCCATAGCCCTGTATCAATCTCCAAACTAATCCCACTGCCCCGCTCTCTCCCAATAGTCCTGTATCAATCCCCAAACTAATCCCACTGCGTCGCTCTATCCCCATAGCCCTGTATCAACCTCCAAACTAATCCCACTGCCCCGCTCTCTTCCGATAGCACTGCATCAATCCTCAAACTAATCTCACTGCCCCGCTCTCTCTCCAAAGCCCTGTATCCATGCCTAAACTAATCCGACTGCCCCGCTCTCTCTCCATAGTCCTGTATCAATCCTCAAACTAATCCCACTGCCCCGCTCTCTCCCCATAGTCCTGTATCAATCCCCAAACTAATCCCACTGCACCGCTCTCTCCCCATCGTCCTGTATCAATCCCCAAACTAATCCCACTGCCCTGCTCTCTCCCCATAGTCCTGTATCAATCTCCAAACTAATCCCACTGCCCCGCTCTCTCCCCATAGTCCTGTATCAATCCCCAAACTAATCCCACTGACCCGCTCTCTCCCCATAGTCCTGTACCAATCCCCAAACTAATCCCACTGCCCCGCTCTCTCCCCATAGTCCTGTATCAATCCCCAAACTAATCCCATTGCCCCGCTCTCTCCCCATAGAACTGTATCAATCTCCAAACTAATCCCACTGTCCCGCTCTCTCCCCATAGCCCTGTATCAATCAGACCCAAACTAATCCCACTGCCCCGCTCTCTCCCCGTTGTCCTGTATCAATTCCCAAACCATTCCCACTGCCCCGCTCTTTCCCCATAGCTCTGTATCAATCCACAAACTACTCCCACTGCCCCGCTCTCTCCCCATAGTCCTGTATCAATCCCCAAACTAATTCCACTGCTCCGCTCTCTACCATAGCCTTGTATCAATCCCCAAACTGATCCCACTGCCCCGCTCTCTCCCCATAGTCCTGTTTCAATCCCGAAACTAATCCCACTGCCCCAATCTCTCCCCATAGTCTTGTATCAATCTCCAAACTAATCCCACTGCCCCCCTCTCTCCCCATAGCCCTGTATCAATCCTAAAACTAATCCCACTGCCCCGCTCTCTCCCCATAGTCCTGTATCAATCCCCAAACTAATCCCACTGCCCGGCTCTCTCCCCATAGTCCTGTATCAATCTCCAAACTAATCCCACTGCCCCGCTCTCTCCCCATAGTCCTATATCAATCTCCAAACTAATCCCACTGCCCCGCTCTCTCCCCATAGTCCTGTATCAATCTCCAAACTACTCCCACTGCCCCGCTCTCTCCCCATAGTCCTGTATCAATCCCCAAACTAATACCACTGCCCCGCTCTCTCCCCATAGACCTGTATCAAACTCCAAACTAATCCCACAGCCCCACTCTCTCCCCATAGCCCTGTATCAATCCCCAAACTAATCCCACTGCCTCGCTCTCTGACCATCGTCCTGTATCAATCCCCAAACTAATCCCACTGCCCCGCTCTCTCCCCACAGTCCTGTATCAATCCCAAACTAATCCCACCGCCCCGCTCTCTCCCCATAGTCCTGTATCAATTCCAAACTAATCCCACTGCCCGGCTCTCTCCCCATAGCCCTGGATCAATCCCCAAACTAATCCCATTGACCCGCTCTTACCCCATACTCCTATATCAATCCCCAAACTAATCCCACTGCCCCGGTCTCTCCCCATAGTCATGTATCAATCCCCAAACTAATTCCTCTGCCCCGCTCTCTCCCCATAGTCCTGTATCAATCCGCAAACGAATCCCACTGCCCCGCTCTCTCCCCATAGTCCTGTATCAAGCCCCAAACTAATCCCTCTGCCCCTCTCTCTCCCCATAGTCTTCTATCAATCTCCAAACTAATCCCACTGCCCCGCTTACTACCAATAGTCCTGTATCAATCACCAAACTAATCCCACTGCCCCGCTTTCTCCCTATAGCCCTGTATCAATCCCCAAACTAATCCCACTGCCTCGCTCTCTCCCCATAGACCTGTATCAATCTCCAAACTAATCCCACAGCCCCACTCTCTCCCCATAGCCCTGTATCAATCCCCAAACTAATCCCACTGCCTCGCTCTCTAACCATAGTGCTGTATCAATCCCCAAACTAATCCCACTGCCCCGCTCTCTCCCCACAGTCCTGTATCAATCCCAAACTATTCCCACTGCCCCGCTCTCTCCCCATAGTCCTGTATCAATTCCAAACTAATCCCACTGCCCGGCTCTCTCCCCATAGCCCTGGATCAATCCCCAAACTAATCCCACTGACCCGCTCTTTCCCCATACTCCTATATCAAACCCCAAACTAATCCCATTGCCCCGCTCTCTCCTCATAGTCCTGTATCAATCCCCAAACTAATCCCACTGCACCGCTCTCTCCCATCGTCCTGTATCAATCCCCAAACTAATACCACTGCCCTGCTCTCTCCCCATCGTCCTGTATCAATCTCCACTCAAATCCCACTGCCCCGCCCTCTCCCCAAAATCCTCTAGCAATCCCCAAACTAATGCCACTGCCCCGCTCTCTCCCCATAGTCCTGTATCAATCTCCAAACTAATCTCACTGCCCCGCTCTCTCCCCTAGCCCTGTATCAATCTCCAAACTAATCCCACTGCCCCGCTCTATCCTCATAGTCCTGTATCAATCCCCAAACTAATCCCACTGCACCGCTCTCTCCCCATCGTCCTGTATCAATCCCCAAACTAATCCCACTGCCCTGCTCTCTCCCCATAGTCCTGTATCAATCTCCAAACTAATCCCACGGCCCCGCTCTCTCCCCATAGTCCTGTATCAATCCCCAAACTAATCCCACTGACCCGCTCTCTCCCCATAGTCCTGTACCAATCCCCAAACTAATCCCACTGCCCCGCTCTCTCCCCATAGTCCTGTATCAATCCCCAAACTAATCCCATTGCCCCGCTCTCTCCCAATAGCCCTGTATCAATCTCCAAACTAATCCCACTGCCCCGCTCTCTCCCCATAGTCCAGTATCAATCTCCAAACTAATCCCACTGCCCCGCTCTCTCCCCATAGAACTATATCAATCTCCAAACTAATCCCACTGTCCCGCTCTCTCCCCATAGCCCTGTATCAAAAAGACCCAAACTAATCGCACTGCCCCGCTCTCTCCCCATTGTCCTGTATCAATCCCCAAACCATTCCCACTGCCCCGCTCTCTCCCCATAGCTCTGTATCAATCCACAAACTACTCCCACTGCCCCGCTCTCTCCCCATAGTCCTGTATCAATCCCCAAACTAATTCCACTGCTCCGCTCTCTCACCATAGTCCTGTTTCAATCCCGAAACTAATCCCACTGCCCCGATCTCTCCCCATTGTCCTGTATCAATCTCCAAACTAATCCCACTGCCCCGCTCTCTCCCCATAGCCCTGTATCAATCCTAAAACTAATCCCACTGCCCCGCTCTCTCCCTATAGTCCTGTATCAATCCCCAAAATAATCCCACTGCCCCGCTCTATCCCCATAGTCTTGTATCAATCTCCAAACTAATCCCACTGCCCAGCTCTCTGCCCATAGTCCGGTATCAATCTCCAAACTACTCCCACTGCCCCGCTCTCTCCCCATAGCCCTGTATCAATCTCCAAACTAGTCCCACTGCCCCGCTCTCCTCCGATAACCCTGCATCAATCCTTAAACTAATCTCACTGCCCCGCTCTCTCCCCATAGCCCTGTATCAATCCCCAAACTAATCCCACTGCCCCGCCCTCTCTCCATAGTCCGGTATCAAACCCCAAACTTATCCCACTGTCCCGCTCTCTCCCCATAGTCCTGTATCAATCCCCAAACTTATCCCACTGTCCTGCTCTCTCCCCATAGTCCTGTATCAATCTCCAAACTAATCCCACTGCCCCGCTCTCTCCCCATAGCCCTGTATCAATCTCCAAACTAATCCCACTGCCCCGCTCTCTCCCAATAGTCCTGTATCAATCCCCAAACTAATCCCACTGCGTCGCTCTATCCCCATAGCCCTGTATCAATCTCCAAACTAATCCCACTGCCCCGCTCTCTTCCGATAGCCCTGCATCAATCCTCAAACTAATCTCACTGCCCCGCTCTCTCACCAAAGCCCTGTATCCATGCCTAAACTAATCCGACTGCCCCGCTCTCTCTCCATAGTCCTGTATCAATCCTCAAACTAATCCCACTGCCCCGCTCTCTCCCCATAGTCCTGTATCAATCCCCAAACTAATCCCACTGCCCCGCTCTCTCCACAAAGTCCTGTATCAATCTCCGAACAAATCCCACTGCCCCGCTCTCTCCCCATAACCCTGTATCAATCTCCAAACTAATCCCACTGCCCCGCTCTCTACCAATAGTCCTGTATCAATCCCCAAACTAATCCCACTGCCCCGCTCGCTCCCCATAGACCTGAATCAATCTCCAAACTAATCCCACTGCATCGTTCCCTACCCATAGTCCTGTATCAATCCCCAAACTAATCCCACTGTCCCTCTTCTCTCCGTAGACCTGTATTAATCCCCAATCTAATCCCAGAGCCCCACTCTCTCGCCATAGTCCTGTATCAATCCCCAAACTAATCCCACTGCCCCGCTCTCTCCCCATAGTCCTGTATCAATCTCCAAACTAATCACACTGCCCCACTCTCTCCCCATATTACTGTATCAATCCCCAAACTAATCCCACTGCCCCGCTCTCTCCCCATAGTCCTTTATCACTCCCCAAACTAATCCCACTGCCCCACTCTCTCGCCATAGCCCTGTTTCAATCCCCAAACTAATCCCTCTGCCCCGCTCTCTCCCCATAGTCCTGCATCAATCTGCAAAGTATTCCCACTGCCCCGCTCCCTCCCCATATTACTGTATCAATCCCCAAACTAATCCCACTGCCCCGCTCTCTCCCATTAGTCCTGTATCACTCCCCAAACTAATCCCACTCTCCCGCTCTCGACCAATAGTCCTGTATCAATCCACAAACTAATCCAACTGTCCCACTCTGTCTCCGTAGCCCTGTATCAATCCCCAAACTAATCCCACTGCCCCGCTCTCTCCCCATAGTCCTGTATCAATCCCCAAACTAATCCCACTGCCCCGCTCTCTCCCCATAGTCCTGTATCAATCACCAAACTAATCCCTCTGCCCCGCTCTCTCACCATAGTCCTGTATCAATCCCCAAACTAATCCCACGACCCCGCACTATCCCCATAGTCCTGTATCAATCCCCAAACTAATCCCACTGCCCCGCTGTCTCACCATAGTCCTGTATCAATCCCCAAACTAATCCCACTGCCATCCTCTCTCCCCATAGCCCTGAATGAATCTCCAAACTAATCCCACTGCCCCGCTCTCTCCCCATAGCCCTGAATCAATCTCCAAACTAATCCCACTGCCCCGCTCTCTCCCCATTGACCTGTATCAAACCCCAAACTAATCCCACTGCCCCGCTCTCTCCCCATACCACTGTATCAATCCCCAAACTAATCACACTGCCCCGCTCTCACCCCATAGTCCTGTCTCAATCCCCAAACTAATTCCTCTGCCCCGCTCTCTCCCCATAGTCCTGTATCAATCTCCAAACTAATCCCACTGCCCAGCTCTCTCCCCATAGTCCTGTATCAATCCCCAAACTAATTCCTCTGCCCCGCTCTCTCCCCATAGTCCTGTATCAATCTCCAAACTAATCCCACTGCCCTGGTCTCTCCCCATAGTCCTGTATCAATCTCCAAACTAATCCCACTGCCCCGCTCTCTCCCCATAGTCCTGTATCGATCCCCAAACTAATCCCACTGCCACGCTCTCTCCCCATAGTCCTGTACCAATCCCCAAACTAATCCCACTGCCCCGCTCTCTCCCCATAGTCCTGTATCAATCCCCAAACTAATCCCATTGCCCCGCTCTCTCCCAATAGCCCTGTATCAATCTCCAAACGAATCCCACTGCCCCACTCTCTCCCCATAGTCCTGTATCAATCTCGAAACTAATCCCACTGCCGCGCTCTCTCCCCATAGAACTGTATCAATCTCCAAACTAATCCCACTGTCCCGCTCTCTCCCCATAGCCCTGTATCAATCAGACCCAAACTAATCCCACTGCCCCGCTCTATCCCCGTTGTCCTGTATCAATTCCCAAACCATTCCCACTGCCCCGCTCTTTCCCCATAGCTCTGTATCAATCCACAAACTACTCCCACTGCCCCGCTCTCTCCCCATAGTCCTGTATCAATCCCCAAACTAATTCCACTGCTCCGCTCTCTCCCCATAGCCCTGTATCAATCCCCAAACTGATCCCACTGCCCCGCTCTCTCCCCATAGTCCTGTTTCAATCCCGAAACTAATCCCACTGCCCCAATCTCTTCCCATAGTCCTGTATCAATCTCCAAACTAATCCCACTGCCCCGCTCTCTCCCCATAGCCCTGTAACAATCCTAAAACTAATCCCACTGCCCCGCTCTCTCCCCATAGTCCTGTATCAATCCCCAAACTAATCCCACTGCCCCGCTCTCTCCACAAAGTCCTGTATCAATCTCCGAACTAATCCCACTGCCCCGCTCTCTCCCCATATTACTGTATCAATCCCCAAACTAATCCAACTGCCCCGCTCTCTCCCCATCGTCCTTTATCACTCCCCAAACTAATCCCACTGCCCCACTCTCTCGCCATAGCCCTGTTTCAATCCCCAAACTAATCCCTCTGCCCCGCTCTCTCCCCATAGTCCTGCATCAATCTCCAAAGTATTCCCACTGCCCCGCTCCCTCCCCATATTACTGTATCAATCCCCAAACTAATCCCACTGCCCCGCTCTCTCCCATTAGTCCTGTATCAATTCACAAACTAATCCAACTGTCCCACTCTCTCTCCGTAGCCCTGTATCAATCCCCAAACTAATCGCACTGCCCCGCTCTCTCCCCATGGTCCTGTATCAATCCCCAAACTAATCCCACTGCCCCGCTCTCTTCCCATAGTCCTGTATCAATCACCAAACTAATCCCTCTGCCCCGCTCTCTCACCATAGTCCTGTATCAATCCCCAAACTAATCCCACGACCCCGCTCTCTCCCCATAGTCCTGTATCAATCCCCAAACTAATCCCACTGCCCCGCTGTCTCACCATAGTCCTGTATCAATCCCCAAACTAATCCCATTGCCCCGCTCTCTCCCCATTGCCCTGAATGAATCTCCAAACTAATCCCACTGCCCCGCTCTCTCCCCATAGCCCTGAATCAATCTCCAAACTAATCCCACTGCCCCGCTCTCTCCCCATTGAACTGTATCAATCCCCAAACTAATCTCACTGCCCCGCTCTCTCCCCATAGTCCTGTATCAATACCCAAACTAATCCCACTGACCCGCTCTCTCCCCATAGTCCTGTACCAATCCCCAAACGAATCCCACTGCCACACTCTCTCCCCATAGTCCTGTATCAATCTCCAAACTAATCCCACTGCCCCGCTCTCTCCCCATAGAACTGTATCAATCTCCAAACTAATCCCACTGTCCCGCTCTCTCCCCATAGCCCTGTATCAATCCCCAAACTAATTCCACTGCTCCGCTCTCTCCCCATAGCCCTGTATCAATCCCCAAACTGATCCCACTGCCCCGCTCTCTCCCCATAGTCCTGTTTCAATCCCGAAACTAATCCCACTGCCCCAATCTCTCCCCATAGTCCTGTATCAATCTCCAAACTAATCCCACTGCCCCGCTCTCTCCCCATAGCCCTGTATCAATCCTAAAACTAATCCCACTGCCCCGCTCTCTCCCCATAGTCCTGTATCAATCCCCATACTAATCCCACTGCCCTGCTCTCTCCCCATAGTCCTGTATCAATCTCCAAACTAATCCCACTGCCCCGCTCTCTCCCCATAGTCCTATATCAATCTCCAAACTAATCCCACTGCCCCGCTCTCTCCCCATAGTCCTGCATCAATCCCCAAACTAATACCACTGCCCCGCTCTCTCCCATAGACCTGTATCAATCTCCAAACTAATCCCACAGCCCCACTCTCTCCCCATAGCCCTGTATCAATCCACAAACTAATCCCACTGCCTCGCTCTCTAACCATAGTCCTGTATCAATCCCCAAACTAATCCCACTGCCCCGCTCTCTCCCCACAGTCCTGTATCAATCCCAAACTAATTCCACCGCCCCGCTCTCTCCCCATAGTCCTGTATCAATTCCAAACTAATCCCACTGCCCGGCTCTCTCCCCATAGCCCTGGATCAATCCCCAAACTAATCCCATTGACCCGCTCTTACCCCATACTCCTATATCAATCCCAAACTAATCCCACTGCCCCGCTCTCTCCCCATAGACCTGTATCAATCTCCAAACTAATCCCACAGCCCCACTCTCTCCCCATAGCCCTGTATCAATCCCCAAACTAATCCCACTGCCTCGCTCTCTAACCATAGTCCTGTATCAATGCCAAAACTAATCCGACTGCCCCGCTCTCTCCCCACAGTCCTGTATCAATCCCAAACTATTCCCACTGCCCCGCTCTCTCCCCGTCGTCCTGTATCAATTCCAAACTAATCCCACTGCCCGGCTCTCTCCCCATAGCCCTGGATCAATCCCCAAACTAATCCCACTGACCCGCTCTTTCCCCATACTCCTATATCAAACCCCAAACTAATCCCACTGCCCCGCTCTCTCCTCATAGTCCTGTATCAATCCCCAAACTAATCCCACTGCACCGCTCTCTCCCCATCGTCCTGTATCAATCCCCAAACTAATACCACTGCCCTGCTCTCTCCCCATCGTCCTGTATCAATCTCCACTCAAATCCGACTGCCCCGCCCTCTCCCCATAGTCCTCTAGCAATCCCCAAACTAATGCCACTGCCCCGCTCTCTCCCCATAGTCCTGTATCAATCTCCAAACTAATCTCACTGCCCCGCTCTCTCCCCTAGCCCTGTATCAATCTCCAAACTAATCCCACTGCCCCGCTCTATCCTCATAGTCCTGTATCAATCCCCAAACTAATCCCACTGCACCGCTCTCTCCCCATCGTCCTGTATCAATCCCCAAACTAATCCCACTGACCCGCTCTCTCCCCATAGTCCTGTACCAATCCCCAAACTAATCGCAATGCCCCGCTCTCTCCCCATAGTCCTGTATCAATTCCCAAACTAATCCCATTGCCCCGCTCTCTCCCAATAGCCCTGTATCAATCTCCAAACTAATCCCACTGCCCCGCTCTCTCCCCATAGTCCTGTATCAATCTCCAAACTAATCCCACTGCCCCGCTCTCTCCCCATAGAACTGTATCAATCTCCAAACTAATCCCACTGTCCCGCTCTCTCCCCATAGCCCTGTATCAATAAAACCCAAACTAATCCCACTGCCCCGCTCTCTCCCCATTGTCCTGTATCAATCCCCAAACCATTCCCACTGCCCCGCTCTCTCCCCATAGCTCTGTATCAATCCACAAACTACTCCCACTGCCCCGCTCTCTCCCCATAGTCCTGTATCAATCCCCAAACTAATTCCACTGCTCCGCTCTCTCACCATAGTCCTGTTTCAATCCCGAAACTAATCCCACTGCCCCGATCTCTCCCCATTGTCCTGTATCAATCTCCAAACTAATCCCACTGCCCCGCTCTCTCCCCATAGCCCTGTATCAATCCTAAAACTAATCCCTCTGCCCCGCTCTCTCCCTATAGTCCTGTATCAATCCCCAAAATAATCCCACTGCCCCGCTCTATCCCCATAGTCTTGTATCAATCTCCAAACTAATCCCACTGCCCAGCTCTCTGCCCATAGTCCTGTAATCAATCTCCAAACTAATCCCACTGCCCCGCTCTCTCCCCATAGTCCGGTATCAATCTCCAAACTACTCCCACTGCCCCGCTCTCTCCCCTTAGCCCTGTATCAATCTCCAAACTAGTCCCACTGCCCCGCTCTCCTCCGATAGCCCTGCATCAATCCTCAAACTAATCTCACTGCCCCGCTCTCTCCAAATAGCCCTGTATCAATCTCCAAACTAATCCCACTGCCCCGCTCTCTCCCAATAGTCCTGTATCAATCCCCAAACTAATCCCACTGCCCCGCTCGCTCCCCATAGAGCTATATCAATGTCCAAACTAATCCCACTGCATCGTTCCCTACCCATAGTCCTGTATCAATCCCCAAATTAATCCCACTGTCCCTCTTCTCTCCGTAGACCTGTATTAATCCCCAAACTAATCCCAGAGCCCCACTCTCTCGCCATAGTCCTGTATCAATCCCCAAACTAATCCCACTGCCCCGCTCTCTCCCCATAGTCCTGTTTCAATCTCCAAACTAATCCCACTGCCCCGCTCTCTCCCCATATTACTGTATCAATCCCCAAACTAATCCCACTGCCCCGCTCTCTCCCCATAGTCCTTTATCAATCTCCAAACTAATCCCACTGCCCCGCTCTCTCCCCATAGCCCTGTATCAATCTCCAAACTAATCCCACTGCCCCGCTCTCTCCCAATAGTCCTGTATCAATCCCCAAACTAATCCCACTGCGTCGCTCTATCCCCATAGCCCTGTATCAATCTCCAAACTAATCCCACTGCCCCGCTCTCTTCCTATAGCCCTGCATCAATCCTCAAACTAATCTCACTGCCCCGCTCTCTCACCAAAGCCCTGTATCCATGCCTAAACTAATCCGACTGCCCCGCTCTCTCTCCACAGTCCTGTATCAATCCTCAAACTAATCCCACTGCCCCGCTCTCTCCCCATAGTCCTGTATCAATCCCCAAACTAATCCCACTGCCCCGCTCTCTCCACAAAGTCCTGTATCAATCTCCGAACTGATCCCACTGCCCCGCTCTCTCCCCATAACCCTGTATCAATCTCCAAACTAATCCCACTGCCCCGCTCTCTCCCAATAGTCCTGTATCAATCCCCAAACTAATCCCACTGCCCCGCTCGCTCCCCATAGACCTGTATCAATCTCCAAACTAATCCCACTGCCCCGCTCTCTCCCCATAGCCCTGTATCAATCTCCAAACTAATCCCACTGCCCCGCTCTCTCCCAATAGTCCTGTATCAATCCCCAAACTAATCCCACTGCGTCGCTCTATCCCCATAGCCCTGTATCAATCTCCAAACTAATCCCACTGCCCCGCTCTCTTCCTATAGCCCTGCATCAATCCTCAAACTAATCTCACTGCCCCGCTCTCTCACCAAAGCCCTGTATCCATGCCTAAACTAATCCGACTGCCCCGCTCTCTCTCCACAGTCCTGTATCAATCCTCAAACTAATCCCACTGCCCCGCTCTCTCCCCATAGTCCTGTATCAATCCCCAAACTAATCCCACTGCCCCGCTCTCTCCACAAAGTCCTGTATCAATCTCCGAACTGATCCCACTGCCCCGCTCTCTCCCCATAACCCTGTATCAATCTCCAAACTGATCCCACTGCCCCGCTCTCTCCCAATAGTCCTGTATCAATCCCCAAACTAATCCCACTGCCCCGCTCGCTCCCCATAGACCTGTATCAATCTCCAAACTAATCCCACTGCATCGTTCCCTACCCATAGTCCTGTATCAATCCCCAAACTAATCCCACTGTCCCTCTTCTCTCCGTAGACCTGTATTAATCTCCAAAGTATTCAAACTGCCCCGCTCCCTCCCCATATTACTGTATCAATCCCCAAACTAATCCCACTGCCCCGCTGTCTCACCATAGTCCTGTATCAATCCCCAAACTAATCCCACTGCCCCGCTCTCGACCAATAGTCCTGTATCAATCCACAAACTAATCCAACTGTCCCACTCTCTCTCCGCAGTCCTGTATCAATCCCCAAACTAATCCCACGTCCCCGCTCTCTCCCCATAGTCCTGTATCAATCCCCAAACTAATCCCACTGCCCCGCTGTCTCACCGTAGTCCTGTATCAATCCCCAAACTAATCCCACTGCCCCGCTCTCTCCCCATAGCCCTGAATGAATCTCCAAACTAATCCCACTGCCCCGCTCTCTCCCCATAGCCCTGAATCAATCTCCAAATAATCCCACTGCCCCGCTCTCTCCCCATTGACCTGTATCAATCCCCAAACTAATCCCACTGCCCCGCTCTCTCCCCATACCACTGTATCAATCCCCAAACTAATCACACTGCCCCGCTCTCGCCCCATAGTCCTGTCTCAATCCCCAAACTAATTCCTCTGCCCCGCTCTCTCCCCATCGTCCTGTATCAATCTCCAAACTAATCCCACTGCCCCGCTCTCTCCCCATAGTCCTGTATCAATCCCCAAACTAATCCCACTGCCCCACTCTCTCCCCATAGCCCTGTATCAATCCCCAAACTAATCCCTCTGCCCCGCTCTCTCCCCATAGTCCTGTATCACTCCCCAAACTAATCCCACTTACCCGCTCTCTCCCCATAGTCCTGTATCAATCCACAAACTAATCCCACTGCCCCGCTCTCTCCCCATAGCCCTGTATCAACCCCCAAACTAAACCCACTGCCCCGCTCTCTCCCCATAGTCCTGTATCAATCCCAAACTAATCCCACTGCCCCGCTCTCTCCCCATAGTCCTGTATCAATCCCCAAACTAATCCCACTGCCCCGCTCTCCCAACAGTCATGTGTCAATCCCAAACTAATCCAATTGACCCGCTCTCTCCCCGTGGTCCTGCCTCAATCTCCAAACTAATCCCACTGTCCCGCTCTCTCCCAATAGTCCTGTATCAATCCTCAAACTAATCCCACTGACCCGCTCTCTCCCCATAGTCCTGCATCAATCTCCAAGCTAATCCCACTGCCCCGCTCTCTGCACATATTACTGTATCAATCCCCAAACTAATCCCACTGCCCCGCTCTCTCCCCATAGTCCTGTATCACTCCCCAAATTAATCCCACTTACCCGCTCTCTCCCCATAGTCCTGTATCAATCTCCAAACTCATCCCACTGCCCCGCTCTCTCTCCATAGTCCTGTATCAATCCCCAAACTAATCCCACTGCCCCGGTCTCTCCCCATAGCCATGTATAAATCTCCAAACGAATACCACTGCCCCGATCTCTCCACATACCACTGTATCAATCCCCAAACAAATCACACTGCCCCGCTCTCACCCCATAGTCCTGTATCAATCCCCAAACTAATTCCTCTGCCCCGCTCTCTCCCCATAGTCCTGTATCAAACCCAAACTAATCCCACTGCCCCGCTCTCTCCCCATAGTCCTGTATCAATCCCCAAACTAATCCCACTGCCCCACTCTCTCCCCATAGTCCTGTATCAATCCCCAAACTAATCCCACTGTCCCGCTCTCTCCCCATAGTCCTGTATCAATCTCCAAACTAATCCCACTGCCCCGCCCTCTCCCCATAGTCCTTTAGCAGTCCCCAAACTAATCCCACTGCCCCGCTCTCTCCCCATCGTCCTGTATCAATCTCCAAACAATCCCACAGCCCCGCTCTCTCCCCATAGCCCTGTATCAATCCTAAAACTAATCCCACTGCCCCGCTCTCTCCCTATAGTCCTGTATCAATCCCCAAAATAATCCCACTGCCCCGCTCTATCCCCATAGTCCTGTATCAATCTCCAAACTAATCCCACTGCCCCGCTCTCTGCCCATAGTCCTGTAATCAATCTCCAAACTAATCCCACTGCCCCGCTCTCTCCCCATAGTCCGGTATCAATCTCCAAACTACTCCCACTGCCCCGCTCTCTCCCCATAGCCCTGTATCAATCTCCAAACTAGTCCCACTGCCCCGCTCTCCTCCGATAGCCCTGCATCAATCCTCAAACTAATCTCACTGCCCCGCTCTCTCCCCATAGCCCTGTATCAATCCCCAAACTAATCCCACTGCCCCGCCCTCTCTCCATAGTCCGGTATCAAACCCCAAACTAATCCCACTGTCCCGCTCTCTCCCCATAGTCCTGTATCAATCCCCAAACTTATCCCACTGTCCCGCTCTCTCCCCATAGTCCTGTATCAATCTCCAAACTAATCCCACTGCCCCGCTCTCTCCCCATAGCCCTGTATCAATCTCCAAACTAATCCCACTGCCCCGCTCTCTCCCAATAGTCCTGTATCAATCCCCAAACTAATCCCACTGCGTCGCTCTATCCCCATAGCCCTGTATCAATCTCCAAACTAATCCCACTGCCCCGCTCTGTTCCGATAGCCCTGCATCAATCCTCAAACTAATCTCACTGCCCCGCTCTCTCACCAAAGCCCTGTATCCATGCCTAAACTAATCCGACTGCCCCGCTCTCTCTCCATAGTCCTGTATCAATCCTCAAACTAATCCCACTGTCCCTCTTCTCTCCGTAGACCTGTATTAATCCCCAAACTAATCCCAGAGCCCCACTCTCTCGCCATAGTCCTGTATCAATCCCCAAACTAATCCCACTGCCCCGCTCTCTCCCCATAGTCCTGTTTCAATCTCCAAACTAATCCCACTGCCCCGCTCTCTCCCCATATTACTGTATCAATCCCCAAACTAATCCCACTGCCCCGCTCTCTCCCCATAGTCCTTTATCAATCTCCAAACTAATCCCACTGCCCCGCTCTCTCCCCATAGCCCTGTATCAATCTCCAAACTAATCCCACTGCCCCGCTCTCTCCCAATAGTCCTGTATCAATCCCCAAACTAATCCCACTGCGTCGCTCTATCCCCATAGCCCTGTATCAATCTCCAAACTAATCCCACTGGCCCGCTCTCTTCCGATAGCCCTGCATCAATCCTCAAACTAATCTCACTGCCCCGCTCTCTCACCAAAGCCCTTTATCCATGCCTAAACTAATCCGACTGCCCCGCTCTCTCTCCACAGTCCTGTATCAATCCTCAAACTAATCCCACTGCCCCGCTCTCTCCCCATAGTCCTGTTTCAATCCCCAAACTAATCCCACTGCCCCGCTCTCTCCACAAAGTCCTGTATCAATCTCCGAACTAATCCCACTGCCCCGCTCTCTCCCCATAACCCTGTATCAATCTCCAAACTAATCCCACTGCCCCGCTCTCTCCCAATAGTCCTGTATCAATCCCCAAACTAATCCCACTGCCCCGCTCGCTCCCCATAGACCTGTATCAATCTCCAAACTAATCCCACTGCATCGTTCCCTACCCATAGTCCTGTATCAATCCCCAAACTAATCCCACTGTCCCTCTTCTCTCCGTAGACCTGTATTAATCCCCAAACTAATCCCAGAGCCCCACTCTCTCGCCATAGTCCTGTATCAATCCCCAAACTAATCCCACTGCCCCGCTCTCTCCCCATAGTCCTGTTTCAATCACCAAACTAATCCCACTGCCCCGCTCTCTCCCCATATTACTGTATCAATCCCCAAACTAATCCCACTGCCCCGCTCTCTCCCCATAGTCCTTTATCACTCCCCAAACTAATCCCACTGCCCCACTCTCTCGCCATAGCCCTGTTTCAATCCCCAAACTAATCCCTCTGCCCCGCTCTCTCCCCATAGTCCTGCATCAATCTCCAAAGTATTCCCACTGCCCCGCTCCCTCCCCATATTACTGTATCAATCCCCAAACTAATCCCACTGCCCCGCTCTCTCCCATTAGTCCTGTATCACTCCCCAAACTAATCCCACTGCCCCGCTCTCGACCAATAGTCCTGTATCAATCCACAAACTAATCCAACTGTCCCACTCTCTCTCCGTAGTCCTGTATCAATCCCCAAACTAATCCCACGACCCCGCTCTCTCCCCATAGTCCTGTATCAATCCCCAAACTAATCCCACTGCCCCGCTGTCTCACCATAGTCCTGTATCAATCCCCAAACTAATCCCACTGCCCCGCTCTCTCCCCATAGCCCTGAATGAATCTCCAAACTAATCCCACTGCCCCGCTCTCTCCCCATAGCCCTGAATCAATCTCCAAACTAATTCCACTGCCCCGCTCTCTCCCCATTGACCTGTATCAATCCCCAAACTAATCCCACTGCCCCGCTCTCTCCCCATACCACTGTATCAATCCCCAAACTA
This sequence comes from Pristiophorus japonicus, assembly GCF_044704955.1. Lineage (NCBI taxonomy): Eukaryota > Metazoa > Chordata > Chondrichthyes > Pristiophoridae > Pristiophorus > Pristiophorus japonicus. The sequence goes on along the minus strand of NW_027254846.1, from coordinate 783,911 downwards.
ATCACACTGCCCCGCTCTCACCCCATAGAACTGTCTCAATCCCCAAACTAATTCCTCTGCCCCGCTCTCTCCCCATCGTCCTGTATCAATCTCCAAACTAATCCCACTGCCCCGCTCTCTCCCCATAGTCCTGTATCAATCCCCAAACTAATCCCACTGCCCCACTCTCTCCCCATAGTCCTGTATCAATCCCCAAACTAATCCCTCTGCCCCGCTCTCTCCCCATAGTCCTGTCTCACTCCCCAAACTAATCCCACTTACCCGCTCTCTCCCCATAGTCCTGTATCAATCCACAAACTAATCCCACTGCCCCGCTCTCTCCCCATAGCCCTGTATCAACCCCCAAACTAAACCCACTGCCCCGCTCTCTCCCCATAGTCCTGTATCAATCCCAAACTAATCCCACTGCCCCGCTCTCTCCCCATAGTCCTGTATCAATCCCCAAACTAATCCCACTGCCCCGCTCTCCCAACAGTCATGTGTCAATCCCAAACTAATCCAATTGACCCGCTCTCTCCCCGTGGTCCTGCCTCAATCTCCAAACTAATCCCACTGTCCCGCTCTCTCCCAATAGTCCTGTATCAATCCTCAAACTAATCCCACTGACCCGCTCTCTCCCCATAGTCCTGCATCAATCTCCAAGCTAATACCACTGCCCCGCTCTCTGCACATATTACTGTATCAATCCCCAAACTAATCCCACTGCCCCGCTCTCTCCCCATAGTCCTGTATCACTCCCCAAATTAATCCCACTTACCCGCTCTCTCCCCATAGTCCTGTATCAATCTCCAAACTCATCCCACTGCCCCGCTCTCTCTCCATAGTCCTGTATCAATCCCCAAACTAATCCCACTGCCCCGGTCTCTCCCCATAGCCATGTATAAATCTCCAAACTAATACTACTGCCCCGATCTCTCCCCATACCACTGTATCAATCCCCAAACAAATCACACTGCCCCGCTCTCACCCCATAGTCCTGTATCAATCCCCAAACTAATTCCTCTGCCCCGCTCTCTCCCCATAGTCCTGTATCAATCCCCAAACTAATCCCACTGCCCCGCTCTCTCCCCATAGTCCTGTATCAATCCCCAAACTAATCCCACTGCCCCACTCTCTCCCCATAGTCCTGTATCAATCCCCAAACTAATCCCACTGTCCCGCTCTCTCCCCATAGTCCTGTATCAATTTCCAAACTAATCCCACTGCCCCGCCCTTTCCCATAGTCCTTTAGCAGTCCCCAAACTAATCCCACTGCCCCGCTCTCTCCCCATAGTCCTGTATCAATCTCCAAACTAATCCCACAGCCCCGCTCTCTCCCCATAGCCCTGTATCAATCCTAAAACTAATCCCACTGCCCCGCTCTCTCCCTATAGTCCTGTATCAATCCCCAAAATAATCCCACTGCCCCGCTCTATCCCCATAGTCCTGTATCAATCTCCAAACTAATCCCACTGCCCCGCTCTCTGCCCATAGTCCTGTAATCAATCTACAAACTAATCCCACTGCCCCGCTCTCTCCCAATAGTCCTGTATCAATCCCCAAACTAATCCCACTGCGTCGCTCTATCCCCATAGCCCTGTATCAATCTCCAAACTAATCCCACTGCCCCGCTCTCTTCCGATAGCCCTGCATCAATCCTCAAACTAATCTCACTGCCCCGCTCTCTCACCAAAGCCCTGTATCCATGCCTAAACTAATCCGACTGCCCCGCTCTCTCTCCATAGTCCTGTATCAATCCTCAAAATAATCCCACTGCCCCGCTCTATCCCCATAGTCCTGTATCAATCCCGAAACTAATACCACTGCCCCGCTCTCTCCACAAAGTCCTGTATCAATCTCCGAACTAATCCCACTGCACCGCTCTCTCCCCATAACCCTGTATCAATCTCCAAACTAATCCCACTGCTTCGCTCTCTCCCAATAGTCCTGTATCAATCCCCAAACTAATCCCACTGCCCCGCTCGCTCACCATAGGCCTGTATCAATCTCCAAACTAATCCCACTGCATCGTTCCCTACCCATAGTCCTGTATCAATCCCCAAATTAATCCCACTGTCCCTCTTCTCTCCGTAGACCTGTATTAATCCTCAAACTAATCCCACAGCCCCACTCTCTCGCCATAGTCCTGTATCAATCCCCAAACTAATCCCACTGCCCCGCTCTCTCCCCTTAGTCCTGTATCAATCTCCAAACTAATCCCACTGCCCCGCTCTCTCCCCATATTACTGTATCAATCCCCAAACTAATCCCACTGCCCCGCTCTCTCCCCATAGTCCTTTATCACTCCCCAAACTAATCCCACTGCCCCACCCTCTCGCCATAGCCCTGTTTCAATCCCCAAACTAATCCCTCTGCCCCGCTCACTCCCCATAGTCCTGCATCAATCTCCAAAGTATTACCACTGCCCCGCTCCCTCCCCATATTACTGTATCAATCCCCAAACTAATCCCACTGCCCCGCTCTCTCCCATTAGTCCTGTATCACTCCCCAAACTAATCCCACTGCCCCGCTCTCGACCAATAGTCCTGTATCAATCCACAAACTAATCCAACTGTCCCACTCTCTCTCCGTAGCCCTGTATCAATCCCCAAACTAATCCCACTGCCCCGCTCTCTCCCCATAGTCCTGTATCAATCCCCAAACTAATCCCGCTGCCCCGCTCTCTCCCCATAGTCCTGTATCAATCACCAAACTAATCCTTCTGACCCGCTCTCTCACCATAGTCCTGTATCAATCCCCAAACTAATCCCACGACCCCGCTCTCTCCCCATAGTCCTGTATCAATCCCCAAACTAATCCCACTGCCCCGCTGTCTCACCATAGTCCTGTATCAATCCCTAAACTAATCCCACTGCCCCGCTCTCTCCCCATAGCCCTGAATGAATCTCCAAACTAATCCCACTGCCCCGCTCTCTCCCCATCGCCCTGAATCATTCTCCAAACTAATCCCACTGCCCCGCTCTCTCCCCATTGACCTGTATCAATCCCCAAACTAATCCCACTGCCCCGCTCTCTCCCCATACCACTGTATCAATCCCCAAACTAATCACACTGCCCCGCTCTCACCCCATAGTCCTGTATCAATCCCCAAACTAATTCCTCTGCCCCGCTCTCTCCCCATAGTCCTGTATCAATCTCCAAAATAATCCCACTGCCACGCTCTCTCCCCATAGTCCTGTATCAATCCCCAAACTAATCCCACTGCCCCACTCTCTCCCCATAGTCCTGTATCAATCCCCAAACTAATCCCACTGCCCCGCTCTCTCCCCATAGTCCTGTATCACTCCCCAAACTAATCCCACTTACCCGCTCTCTCCCCATAGTCCTGTATCAATCCACAAACTAATCCCACTGCCCCGCTCTCTCCCCATAGCCCGTATCAACCCCCAAACTAAACCCACTGCCCCGCTCTCTCCCCATAGCCCGTATCAACCCCCAAACTAATCCCACTACCCCGCACTCCCAACAGTCATGTGTCAATCCCAAACTAATCCAATTGACCCGCTCTCTCCCCGTGGTCCTGCCTCAATCTCCAAACTAATCCCACTGTCCCGCTCTCTCCCAATAGTCCTGTATCAATCCTCAAACTAATCCCACTGACCCGCTCTCTCCCCATAGTCCTGCATCAATCTCCAAGCTAATCCCACTGCCCCGCTCGCTCCCCATAGGCCTGTATCAATCTCCAAACTAATCCCACTGCATCGTTCCCTATCCATAGTCCTGTATCAATCCCCAAACTAATCCCACTGTCCCTCTTCTCTCCGTAGACCTGTATTAATCCCCAAACTAATCCCACAGCCCCACTCTCTCGCCATAGTCCTGTATCAATCCCCAAACTAATCCCACTGCCCCGCTCTCTCCCCTTAGTCCTGTATCAATCTCCAAACTAATCCCACTGCCCCGCTCTCTCCCCATATTACTGTATCAATCCCCAAACTAATCCCACTGCCCCGCTCTCTCCCCATAGTCCTTTATCACTCCCCAAACTAATCCCACTGCCCCACCCTCTCGCCATAGCCCTGTTTCAATCCCCAAACTAATCCCTCTGCCCCGCTCACTCCCCATAGTCCTTTATCACTCCCCAAACTAATCCCACTGCCCCACCCTCTCGCCATAGCCCTGTTTCAATCCCCAAACTAATCCCTCTGCCCCGCTCACTCCCCATAGTCCTGCATCAATCTCCAAAGTATTCCCACTGCCCCGCTCCCTCCCCATATTACTGTATCAATCCCCAAACTAATCCCACTGCCCCGCTCTCTCCCATTAGTCCTGTATCACTCCCCAAACTAATCCCACTGCCCCGCTCTCGACCAAAAGTCCTGTATCAATCCACAAACTAATCCAACTGTCCCACTCTCTCTCCGTAGCCCTGTATCAATCCCCAAACTAATCCCACTGCCCCGCTCTCTCCCCATAGTCCTGTATCAATCCCCAAACTAATCCCACTGCCCCGCTCTCTCCCCATAGTCCTGTATCAATCACCAAACTAATCCTTCTGCCCCGCTCTCTCACCATAGTCCTGTATCAATCCCCAAACTAATCCCACGACCCCGCTCTCTCCCCATAGTCCTGTATCAATCCCCAAACTAATCCCACTGCCCCGCTGTCTCACCATAGTCCTGTATCAATCCCCAAACTAATCCCACTGCCCCGCTCTCTCCCCATACCACTGTATCAATCCCCAAACTAATCACACTGCCCCGCTCTCACCCCATAGTCCTGTTTCAATCCCCAAACTAATTCCTCTGCCCCGCTCTCTCCCCATAGTCCTGTATCAATCTCCAAAATAATCCCACTGCCCCGCTCTCTCCCCACAGTCCTGTATCAATCCCCAAACTAATCCCACTGCCCCACTCTCTCCCCATAGTCCTGTATCAATCCCCAAACTAATCCCACTGCCCCGCTCTCTCCCCATAGTCCTGTATCACTCCCCAAACTAATCCCACTTACCCGCTCTCTCCCCATAGTCCTGTATCAATCCACAAACTAATCCCACTGCCCCGCTCTCTCCCCATAGCCTGTATCAACCCCCAAACTAAACCCACTGCCCCGCTCTCTCCCCATAGGCCTGTATCAATCCCAAACTAATCCCACTGCCCCGCTCTCTCCCCATAGTCCTGTATCAATCCCCAAACTAATCCCACTGCCCCGCTCTCCCAACAGTCATGTGTCAATCCCAAACTAATCCAATTGACCCGCTCTCTCCCCGTGGTCCTGCCTCAATCTCCAAACTAATCCCACTGTCCCGCTCTCTCCCAATAGTCCTGTATCAATCCTCAAACTAATCCCACTGACCCGCTCTCTCCCCATTGTCCTGCATCAATCTCCAAGCTAATCCCACTGCCCCGCTCTCTGCACATATTACTGTATCAATCCCCAAACTAATCCCACTGCCACGCTCTCTCCCCATAGTCCTGTATCACTCCCCAAATTAATCCCACTTACCCGCTCTCTCCCCATAGTCCTGTATCAATCTCCAAACTCATCCCACTGCCCCGCTCTCTCTCCATAGTCCTGTATTAATCCCCAAACTAATCCCACTGCCCCGGTCTCTCCGCATAGCCATGTATAAATCTCCAAACTAATACCATTGCCCCGATCTCTCCCCATACCACTGTATCAATCCCCAAACAAATCACACTGCCCCGCTCTCACCCCATAGTCCTGTATCAATCCCCAAACTAATTCCTCTGCCCCGCTCTCTCCCCATAGTCCTGTATCAATCCCCAAACTAATACCACTGCCCCGCTCTCTCCCCATAGTCCTGTATCAATCCCCAAACTAATCCTACTGCCCCACTCTCTCCCCATAGTCCTGTATCAATCCCCAAACTAATCCCACTGTCCCGCTCTCTCCCCATAGTCCTGTATCAATCTCCAACTAATCCCACTGCCCCGCACTCTCCCCATAGTCCTTTTGCAGTCCCCAAACTAATCCCACTGCCCCGCTCTCTCCCCATAGTCCTGTATCAATCTCCAAACTAATCCCACTGCCCCGCTCTCTCCACTAGCCCTGTATCAATCTCCAAACTAATCCCACTGCCCCGCTCTCTCCCCACAGTCTGTATCAATCCCCAAACTAATCCCACTGCCCCGCTCTCTCCCCATAGTCGTGTATCAAGCCCCAAACTAATCCCTCTGCCCCGCTCTCTCCCCATAGTCCTGTATCAATCTCCAAACTAATCCCACTGCCCCACTCTCTCCCCACAGTCTGTATCAATCCCCAAACTAATCCCACTGCCCCGCTCTCTCCCCATAGACCTGTATCAATCTCCAAACTAATCCCAAAGCCCCACTCTCTCCCCATAGCCCTGTATCAATCCCCAAACTAATCCCACTGTCTCGCTTTCTAACCATAGTCCTGTATCAATCCCCAAACTAATCCCACTGCCCCGCTATCTCCCCACAGTCCTGTATCAATCCCAAACTAATCCCACTGCCCGGCTCTCTCCCCATAGCCCTGGATCAATCCCCAAAGTAATCCCACTGACCCGCTCTTTCCCCATACTCCTATATTAATCCCCAAACTAATCCCACTGCCCCGCTCTCTCCTCATAGTCCTGTATCAATCCCCAAACTAATCCCACTGCCCCGCTCTCTCCCCATATGCCTGTATCAATCCCCAAACTAATCCCACTGCCCCACTCTCTCCCCATAGTCCTGTATCAAACCCCAAACTAATCCCACTGCCCCGCTCTCTCCCCATAGTCCAGTATCAATCCCCAAACTAATCCCACTGCCCCGCTCTCACCCCATAGTACTGTATCAATCCGCAAACTAATCCCACTGCCGCGCTCTCTCCCCATAGTCCTGTATCAATCTCCAAACTAATCCCATTGCCCCGCCCTCTCCCCATAGTCCTCGAGCAATCCCCAAACTAATGCCACTGCCCCGCTCTCTCCCCATAGTCCTGTATCAACCTCCAAACTAATCTCACAGCCCCGCTCTCTCCCCTAGCCCTGTATCAATCTCCAAACTAATCCCACTGCCCCGCTCTCTCCTCATAGTCCTGTATCAATCCCCAAACTAATCCCTCTGCCCCGCTCTCTCCCCATAGTCCTGTATCAATCCGCAAACTAATCCCACTGCCCCGCTCTCTCCCCATAGTCCTGTATCAAGCCCCAAACTAATCCCTCTACCCCGCTCTCTCCCCATAGTCTGTATCAATCCCCAAACTAATCCCACTGCCCCGCTCTCTCCCCATAGACCTGTATCAATCTCCAAACTAATCCCACTGACCCGCTCTTTCCCCATACTCCTATTTCAATCCCCAAACTAATCCCACTGCCCCGCTCTCTCCTCATAGTCCTGTATCAATCCCCAAACTAATCCCACTGCCCCGCTCTCTCCCCACATGCCTGTATCAATCCCCAAACTAATCCCACTGCCCCACTCTCTCCCCATAGTCCTGTATCAAACCACAAACTAATCCCACTGCCCCGCTCTCTGCCCATAGTCCAGTATCAATCCCCAAACTAAGCCCACTGCCCCGCTCTCTCCACTAGCCCTGTATCAATCTCCAAACTAATCCCACTGCCCCGCTCTCTCCCCACAGTCTGTATCAATCCCCAAACTAATCCCACTGCCCCGCTCTCTCCCCATAGTCGTGTATCAAGCCCCAAACTAATCCCTCTGCCCCGCTCTCTCCCCATCGTCCTGTATCAATCTCCAAACTAATCCCACTGCCCCACTCTCTCCCCACAGTCTGTATCAATCCCCAAACTAATCCCACTGCCCCGCTCTCTCCCCATAGACCTGTATCAATCTCCAAACTAATCCCAAAGCCCCACTCTCTCCCCATAGCCCTGTATCAATCCCCAAACTAATCCCACTGTCTCACTTTATAACCATAGTCCTGTATCAATCCCCAAACTAATCCCACTGCCCCGCTCTCTCCCCACAGTCCTGTATCAATCCCAAACTAATCCCACTGCCCGGCTCTCTCCCCATAGCCCTGGATCAATCCCCAAAGTAATCCCACTGACCCGCTCTTTCCCCATACTCCTATATTAATCCCCAAACTAATCCCACTGCCCCGCTCTCTCCTCATAGTCCTGTATCAATCCCCAAACTAATTCCTCTGCCCCGCTCTCTCCCCATAGTCCTGTATCAATCTCCAAAATAATCCCACTGCCCCGCTCTCTCCACACAGTCCTGTATCAATCCCCAAACTAATCCCACTGCCCCACTCTCTCCCCATAGTCCTGTATCAATCCCCAAACTAATCCCACTGCCCCGCTCTCTCCCCATAGTCCTGTATCACTCCCCAAACTAATCCCACTTACCCGCTCTCTCCCCATAGTCCTGTATCAATCCACAAACTAATCCCACTGCCCCGCTCTCTCCCCATAGCCTGTATCAACCCCCAAACTAAACCCACTGCCCCGCTCTCTCCCCATAGTCCTGTATCAATCCCAAACTAATCCCACTGCCCCGCTCTCTCCCCATAGTCCTGTATCAATCCCCAAACTAATCCCACTGCCCCGCTCTCCCAACAGTCATGTGTCAATCCCAAACTAATCCAATTGACCCGCTCTCTCCCCGTGGTCCTGCCTCAATCTCCAAACTAATCCCACTGTCCCGCTCTCTCCCAATAGTCCTGTATCAATCCTCAAACTAATCCCACTGACCCGCTCTCTCCCCATTGTCCTGCATCAATCTCCAAGCTAATCCCACTGCCCCGATCTCTGCACATATTACTGTATCAATCCCCAAACTAATCCCTCTGCCCCGCTCTCTCCCCATAGTCCTGTATCAATCTCCAAACTAATCCCACTGCCCCACTCTCTCCCCACAGTCTGTATCAATCCCCAAACTAATCCCACTGCCCCGCTCTCTCCCCATAGACCTGTATCAATCTCCAAACTAATCCCAAAGCCCCACTCTCTCCCCATAGCCCTGTATCAATCCCCAAACTAATCCCACTGTCTCGCTTTCTAACCATAGTCCTGTATCAATCCCCAAACTAATCCCACTGCCCCGCTATCTCCCCACAGTCCTGTATCAATCCCAAACTAATCCCACTGCCCGGCTCTCTCCCCATAGCCCTGGATCAATCCCCAAAGTAATCCCACTGACCCGCTCTTTCCCCATACTCCTATATTAATCCCCAAACTAATCCCACTGCCCCGCTCTCTCCTCATAGTCCTGTATCAATCCCCAAACTAATCCCACTGCCCCGCTCTCTCCCCATATGCCTGTATCAATCCCCAAACTAATCCCACTGCCCCACTCTCTCCCCATAGTCCTGTATCAAACCCCAAACTAATCCCACTGCCCCGCTCTCTCCCCATAGTCCAGTATCAATCCCCAAACTAATCCCACTGCCCCGCTCTCACCCCATAGTACTGTATCAATCCGCAAACTAATCCCACTGCCGCGCTCTCTCCCCATAGTCCTGTATCAATCTCCAAACTAATCCCATTGCCCCGCCCTCTCCCCATAGTCCTCGAGCAATCCCCAAACTAATGCCACTGCCCCGCTCTCTCCCCATAGTCCTGTATCAACCTCCAAACTAATCTCACAGCCCCGCTCTCTCCCCTAGCCCTGTATCAATCTCCAAACTAATCCCACTGCCCCGCTCTCTCCTCATAGTCCTGTATCAATCCCCAAACTAATCCCTCTGCCCCGCTCTCTCCCCATAGTCCTGTATCAATCCGCAAACTAATCCCACTGCCCCGCTCTCTCCCCATAGTCCTGTATCAAGCCCCAAACTAATCCCTCTACCCCGCTCTCTCCCCATAGTCTGTATCAATCCCCAAACTAATCCCACTGCCCCGCTCTCTCCCCATAGACCTGTATCAATCTCCAAACTAATCCCACTGACCCGCTCTTTCCCCATACTCCTATTTCAATCCCCAAACTAATCCCACTGCCCCGCTCTCTCCTCATAGTCCTGTATCAATCCCCAAACTAATCCCACTGCCCCGCTCTCTCCCCACATGCCTGTATCAATCCCCAAACTAATCCCACTGCCCCACTCTCTCCCCATAGTCCTGTATCAAACCACAAACTAATCCCACTGCCCCGCTCTCTCCCCATAGTCCAGTATCAATCCCCAAACTAAGCCCACTGCCCCGCTCTCTCCACTAGCCCTGTATCAATCTCCAAACTAATCCCACTGCCCCGCTCTCTCCCCACAGTCTGTATCAATCCCCAAACTAATCCCACTGCCCCGCTCTCCCAACAGTCATGTGTCAATCCCAAACTAATCCAATTGACCCGCTCTCTTCCCGTGGTCCTGCCTCAATCTCCAAACTAATCCCACTGTCCCGCTCTCTCCCAATAGTCCTGTATCAATCCTCAAACTAATCCCACTGACCCGCTCTCTCCCCATTGTCCTGCATCAATCTCCAAGCTAATCCCACTGCCCCGATCTCTGCACATATTACTGTATCAATCCCCAAACTAATCCCACTGCCCCGCTCTCTCCCCATAGTCCTGTATCACTCCCCAAATTAATCCCACTTACCCGCTCTCTCCACATAGTCCTGTATCAATCTCAAAACTCATCCCACTGCCCCGCTCTCTCTCCATAGTCCTGTATCAATCCCCAAACTAATCCCACTGCCCCGGTCTCTCCGCATAGCCATGTATAAATCTCCAAACTAATACCACTGCCCCGATCTCTCCCCATACCACTGTATCAATCCCCAAACAAATCACACTGCCCCGCTCTCACCCCATAGTCCTGTATCAATCCCCAAACTAATTCCTCTGCCCCGCTCTCTCCCCATAGTCCTGTATCAATCCCCAAACTAATCCCACTGCCCCGCTCTCTCCCCATAGTCCTGTATCAATCCCCAAACTAATCCCACTGCCCCACTCTCTCCCCATAGTCCTGTATCAATCCCCAAACTAATCCCACTGTCCCGCTCTCTCCCCATAGTCCTGTATCAATCTCCAAACTAATCCCACTGCCCCGCACTCTCCCCATAGTCCTTTAGCAGTCCCCAAACTAATCCCACTGCCCCGCTCTCTCCCCATAGTCCTGTATCAATCTCCAAACTAATCCCACTGCCCCGCTCTCTCCACTAGCCCTGTATCAATCTCCAAACTAATCCCACTGCCCCGCTCTCTCCCCACAGTCTGTATCAATCCCCAAACTAATCCCACTGCCCCGCTCTCTCCCCACAGTCGTGTATCAAGCCCCAAACTAATCCCTCTGCCCCGCTCTCTCCCCATAGTCCTGTATAAATCTCCAAACTAATCCCACTGCCCCACTCTCTCCCCACAGTCTGTATCAATCCCCAAACTAATCCCACTGCCCCGCTCTCTCCCCATAGACCTGTATCAATCTCCAAACTAATCCCAAAGCCCCACTCTCTCCCCATAGCCCTGTATCAATCCCCAAACTAATCCCACTGTCTCGCTTTCTAACCATAGTCCTGTATCAATCCCCAAACTAATCCCACTGCCCCGCTCTCTCCCCACAGTCCTGTATCAATCCCAAACTAATCCCACTGCCCGGCTCTCTCCCCATAGCCCTGGATCAATCCCCAAACTAATCCCACTGCCCCACTCTCTCCCCATAGTCCTGTATCAAACCCCAAACTAATCCCACTGCCCCGCTCTCTCCCCATAGTCCAGTATCAATCCCCAAACTAATCCCACTGCCCCGCTCTCACCCCATAATACTGTATCAATCCGCAAACTAATCCCACTGCCGCGCTCTCTCCCCATAGTCCTGTATCAATCTCCAAACTAATCCCATTGCCCCGCCCTCTCCCCATAGTCCTCTAGCAATCCCCAAACTAATGCCACTGCCCCGCTCTCTCCCCATAGTCCTGTATCAACCTCCAAACTAATCTCACAGCCCCGCTCTCTCCCCTAGCCCTGTATCAATCTCCAAACTAATCCCACTGACCCGCTCTTTCCCCATACTCCTATTTCAATCCCCAAACTAATCCCACTGCCCCGCTCTCTCCTCATAGTCCTGTATCAATCCCCAAACTAATCCCACTGCCCCGCTCTCTCCCCACATGCCTGTATCAATCCCCAAACTAATCCCACTGCCCCACTCTCTCCCCATAGTCCTGTATCAAACCCCAAACTAATCCCACTGCCCCGCTCTCTCCCCATAGTCCAGTATCAATCCCCAAACTAATCCCACTGCCCCGCTCTCACCCCACAGTACTGTATCAATCCGCAAACTAATCCCACTGCCCCGCTCTCTCCCCATAGTCCTGTATCAATCTCCAAACTAATCCCACTGCCCCGCCCTCTCCCCATAGTCCTCTAGCAATCCCCAAACTAATGCCACTGACCCGCTCTCTCCCCATATTCCTGTACCAATCCCCAAACAAATCCCACTGCCCCGCTCTCTCCCCATAGTCCTGTGTCAATCCCCAAACTAATCCCATTGCCCCGGTCTCTCCCCATGGTCCTGTATCAATCTCCAACTAATCCCACTGCCCCGCTCTATCCCCATAGAACTGTATCAATCTCCAAACTAATCCCACTGTCCCGCTCTCTCCCTATAGCCCTGTATCAATCAGACCCAAACTACTCCCACTGCCCCGCTCTCTCCCCATTGTCGTGTATCAATCCCCAAACCATTCCCACTGCCCCGCTCTCTCCCCGTAGCTCTGTATCAATCCACAAACTACTCCCACTGCCCCGCTCTCTCCCCATATGCCTGTATCAATCCCCAAACTAATCCCACTGCCCCACTCTCTCCCCACAGTTCTGTATCAAACACCAAAGTAATCCCACTGCCCCGCTATCTCCCCATTGTCCAGTATCTATCCCCAAACTAATTCCACTGCCCCGCTCTCTCCCCTAGCCCTGTTTCAATCTCCAAACTAATCCCACTGCCCCGCTCTCTCCTCATAGTCCTGTATCAATCCCCAAACTAATCCCACTGCACCGCTCTCTCCCCATCGTGCTGTATCAAACCCCAAACTAATCCCACTGCCCTGCTCTCTCCCCATAGTCCTGTATCAATCCCCAAACTAATCCCATTGCCCCGCTCTCTCCCAATAGCCCTGTATCAATCTCCAAACTAATCCCACTGCCCCACTCTCTCCCCATAGTCCTGTATCAAACCCCAAACTAATCCCACTGCCCCGCTCTCTCCCCATAGTCCAGTATCAATCCCCAACCTAATCCCACTGCCCCACTCTCACCCCATAGTACTGTATCAATCCGCAAACTAATCCCACTGCCCCGCTCTCTCCCCATAGCCCTGTATCAATCCCCAAACTAATCCCACTGCCCCGCCCTCTCTCCATAGTCCGGTATCAAACCCCAAACTAATCCCACTGTCCCGCTCTCTCCCCATAGTCCTGTATCAATCCCCAAACTTATCCCACCGTCCCGCTCTCTCCCCATAGTCCTGTATCAATCTCCAAACTAATCCCACTGCCACGCTCTCTCCCCATAGCCCTGTATCAATCTCCAAACTAATCCCACTGCCCCGCTCTCTCCCAATAGTCCTGTATCAATCCCCAAACTAATCCCACTGCGTCGCTCTATCCCCATAGCCATGTATCAAACTCCAAACTAATCCCACTGCCCGCTCTCTTCCGATAGCCCTGCATCAATCCTCAAACTAATCTCACTGCCCCGCTCTCTCCCCATAGCCCTGTATCCATGCCCAAACTAATCCCACTGACCCGCTCTCTTTCCATAGTCCTGTATCAATCCTCAAACTAATCCCACTGCCCCGCTCTCTCCCCATAGTCCTGTATCAATCCCCAAACTAATCCCACTGCCCCGCTCTCTCCACATAGTCCTGTATCAATCTCCGAACTAATCCCACTGCCCCGCTCTCTCCCCATAACCCTGTATCAATCTCCAAACTAATCCCACTGCCCCGCTCTCTCCCAATAGTCCTGTATCAATCCCCAAACTAATCCCACTGCCCCGCTCGATCCCCATAGTCCTGTATCAATCTGCAAACTAATCCCACTGCATCGTTCCCTACCCATAGTCCTGTATCAATCCCCAAACTAATCCCACTGTCCCTCTTCTCTCCGTAGACCTGTATTAATCCCCAAACTAATCCCACAGCCCCACCTTCTCGCCATAGTCCTGTATCAATCCCCAAACTAATCCCACTGCCCCGCTCTCTCCCCATAGTCCTATATCAATCTCCAAACTAATCCCACTGCCCCGCTCTCTCCCCATATTACTGTATCAATCCCCAAACTAATCCCACTGTCCCGCTCTCTCCCCATAGACCTTTATCACTCCCCAAACTAATCCCACTGCCCCACTCTCTCGCCATAGCCCTGTTTCAATCCCCAAACTAATCCCACTGCCCCGCTCTCTCCCCATAGTCTTGCATCAATCTCCAAACTAATCCCACTGCCCCGCTCCCTCCCCATATTACTGTATCAATCCCCAAACTAATCCCACTGCCCCGCTTTCTCCCATTAGTCCTGTATCACTCCCCAAACTAATCCCACTGCCCCGCTCTCTACCAATAGTCCTGTATCAATCCACAAACTAATCCAACTGTCCCACTCTCTCTCCGTAGCCCTGTATCAATCCCGAAACTAATCCCACTGGCCCGCTCTCTCCCCATAGTCCTGTATCAATCCCCAAACTAATCCCACTGCCCCGCTCTCTCCCCATAGTCCTGTATCAAACCCCAAACTAATCCCACTGCCCCGCTCTCTCACCATAGTCCTGTATCAATCCCCAAACTAATCCCACTGCCCCGCTCTCTCCCCATTGCCCTGAATCAATCTCCAAACTAATCCCACTTCCCCGCTCTCTCCCCATTGACCTGTATCAATCCCCAAACTAATCCCACTGCCCCGCTCTCTCCCGATAGCCTGTATCAATCTCCAAACTCATCCTACTGCCCCGCTCTCTCTCCATAGTCCTGTATCAATCCCCAAACTAATCCCACAGCCCCGGTCTCTCCCCATAGCCATGTATAAATCTCCAAACTAATACCACTGCCCCGATCTCTCCCCATACCACTGTATCAATCCCCAAACTAATCACACTGCCCCGCTCTCACCCCATAGTCCTGTATCAATCCCCAAACTAATTCCTCTGCCCCGCTCTCTCCCCATAGTCCTGTATCAATCCCCAAACGAATCCCACTGCCCCGCTCTCTCCCCATCGTCCTGCATCAATCCCCAAACTAATCCCACTGCCCCACTCTCTCCCCATAGTCCTGTATCAATCCCCAAACTAATCCCACTGCCCCGCTCTCACCCCATAGTACTGTATCAATCCGCAAACTAATCCCACTGCCCCGCTCTCTCCCCATAGCCCTGTATCAATCCCCAAACTAATCCCACTGCCCCGCCCTCTCTCCATAGTCCGGTATCAAACCCCAAACTAATCCCACTGTCCCGCTCTCTCCCCATAGTCCTGTATCAATCCCCAAACTTATCCCACCGTCCCGCTCTCTCCCCATAGTCCTGTATCAATCTCCAAACTAATCCCACTGCCCCGCTCTCTCCCCATAGCCCTGTATCAATCTCCAAACTAATCCCACTGCCCCGCTCTCTCCCAATAGTCCTGTATCAATCCCCAAACTAATCCCACTGCGTCGCTCTATCCCCATAGCCCTGTATCAAACTCCAAACTAATCCCACTGCCCGCTCTCTTCCGATAGCCCTGCATCAATCCTCAAACTAATCTCACTGCCCCGCTCTCTCCCCATAGCCCTGTATCCATGCCCAAACTAATCCCACTGACCCGCTCTCTTTCCATAGTCCTGTATCAATCCTCAAACTAATCCCACTGCCCCGCTCTCTCCCCATAGTCCTGTATCAATCCCCAAACTAATCCCACTGCCCCGCTCTCTCCACATAGTCCTGTATCAATCTCCGAACTAATCCCACTGCCCCGCTCTCTCCCCATAACCCTGTATCAATCTCCAAACTAATCCCACTGCCCCGCTCTCTCCCAATAGTCCTGTTTCAATCCCCAAACTATTCCCACTGCCCCGCCCGCTCCCCATAGTCCTGTATCAATCTACAAACTAATCCCACTGCCCCGCTCTCTACCAATAGTCCTGTATCAATCCACAAACTAATCGAACTGTCCCACTCTCTCTCCGTAGCCCTGTATCAATCCCGAAACTAATCCCACTCGTCCGCTCTCTCCCCATAGTCCTGTATCAATCCCCAAACTAATCCCACTGCCCCGCTCTCTCCCCATAGTCCTGTATCAATCACCAAACTAATCCCTCTGCCCCGCTCTCTCCCCGTCGTCCTGTATCAATCCCCAAACTAATCCCACGACCCCGCTCTCTCCCCATAGTCCTGTATCAAACCCCAAACTAATCCCACTGCCCCGCTCTCTCACCATAGTCCTGTATCAATCCCCAAACTAATCCCACTGCCCCGCTCTCTCCCCATTGCCCTGAATCAATCTCCAAACTAATCCCACTGCCCCGCTCTCTCCCCATTGACCTGTATCAATCCCCAAACTAATCCCACTGCCCCGCTCTCTCCCCATAGCCTGTATCAATCTCCAAACTCATCCCACTGCCCCGCTCTCTCTCCATAGTCCTGTATCAATCCCCAAACTAATCCCACAGCCCCGGTCTCTCCCCATAGCCATGTATAAATCTCCAAACTAATACCACTGCCCCGATCTCTCCCCATACCACTGTATCAATCCCCAAACTAATCACACTGCCCCGCTCTCACCCCATAGTCCTGTATCAATCCCCAAACTAATTCCTCTGCCCCGCTCTCTCCCCATAGCCCTGTATCCATGCCCAAACTAATCCCACTGACCCGCTCTCTTTCCATAGTCCTGTATCAATCCTCAAACTAATCCCACTGCCCCGCTCTCTCCCCATAGTACTGTATCAATCCCCAAACTAATCCCACTGCCCCGCTCTCTCCACATAGTCCTGTATCAATCTCCGAACTAATCCCACTGCCCCGCTCTCTCCCCATAACCCTGTATCAATCTCCAAACTAATCCCACTGCCCCGCTCTCTCCCAATAGTCCTGTTTCAATCCCCAAACTATTCCCACTGCCCCGCTCGCTCCCCATAGTCCTGTATCAATCTACAAACTAATCCCACTGCATCGTTCCCTACCCATAGTCCTGTATCAATCCCCAAACTAATCCCACTGTCCCTCTTCTCTCCTTAGACCTGTATTAATCCCCAAACTAATCCCACAGCCCCACCTTCTCGCCATAGTCCTGTATCAATCCCCAAACTAATCCCACTGCCCCGCTCTCTCCCCATAGTCCTATATCAATCTCCAAACTAATCCCACTGCCCCGCTCTCTCCCCATATTACTGTATCAATCCCCAAACTAATCCCACTGTCCCGCTCTCTCCCCATAGACCTTTATCACTCCCCAAACTAATCCCACTGCCCCACTCTCTCGCCATAGCCCTGTTTCAATCCCCAAACTAATCCCACTGCCCCGCTCTCTCCCCATAGTCTTGCATCAATCTCCAAACTAATCCCACTGCCCCGCTCCCTCCCCATATTACTGTATCAATCCCCAAACTAATCCCACTGCCCCGCTCTCTCCCATTAGTCCTGTATCACTCCCCAAACTAATCCCACTGCCCCGCTCTCTACCAATAGTCCTGTATCAATCCACAAACTAATCCAACTGTCCCACACTCTCTCCGTAGCCCTGTATCAATCCCGAAACTAATCCCACTGGTCCGCTCTCTCCCCATAGTCCTGTATCAATCCCCAAACTAATCCCACTGCCCCGCTCTCTCCCCATAGTCCTGTATCAATCACCAAACTAATCCCTCTGCCCCGCTCTCTCCCCATCGTCCTGTATCAATCCCCAAACTAATCCCACGACCCCGCTCTCTCCCCATAGTCCTGTATCAAACCCCAAACTAATCCCACTGCCCCGCTTTCTCACCATAGTCCTGTATCAATCCGCAAACTAATCCCACTGCCCCGCTCTCTCCCCATTGCCCTGAATCAATCTCCAAACTAATCCCACTGCCCCGCTCTCTCCCCATTGACCTGTATCAATCCCCAAACTAATCCCACTGCCCCGCTCTCTCCCCATAGCCTGTATCAATCTCCAAACTCATCCCACTGCCCCGCTCTCTTTCCATAGTCCTGTATCAATCCCCAAACTAATCCCACAGCCCCGGTCTCTCCCCATAGCCATGTATAAATCTCCAAACTAATACCACTGCCCCGATCTCTCCCCATACCACTGTATCAATCCCCAAACTAATCACACTGCCCCGCTCTCACCCCATAGTCCTGTATCAATCGCCAAACTAATTCCTCTGCCCCGCTCTCTCCCCATAGTCCTGTATCAATCCCCAAACTAATCCCACTGCCCCGCTCTCTCCCCATCGTCCTGTATCAATCCCCAAACTAATCCCACTGCCCCACTCTCTCCCCATAGTCCTGTATCAATCCCCAAACTAATCCACTGTCCAGCTCTCTCCCCATAGTCCTGTATCAATCTCCAAACTAATCCCACTGCCCCGCCCTCTCCCCATAGTCCTCTAGCAGTCCCCAAACTAATCCCACTGCCCCGCTCTCTACCCATAGTCCTGTATCAATCTCCAAACTAATCCCAATGCCCCGCTCTCTCCACTAGCCCTGTATCAATCTCCAAACTAATCCCACTGCCCCGCTCTCTCCCCACAGTCTGTATCAATCCCCAAACTAATCCCACTGCCCCGCTCTCTCCCCATAGTCGTGTATCAAGCCCCAAACTAATCCCTCTGCCCCACTCTCTCCCTATAGCCCTGTATCAATCCCCAAACTAATCCCACTGCCTCGCTTTCTAACCATAGTCCTGTTTCAATCCCCAAACTAATCCCACTGCCCCGCTCTCTCCCCATAGACCTGTATCAATCTCCAAACTAATCCCAAAGCCCCACTCTCTCCCCATAGCCCTGTATCAATCCCCAAACTAATCCCACTGCCTCGTTTTCTAACCATAGTCCTGTATCAATCCCCAAACTAATCCCACTGCCCCGCTCGCTCCCCACAGTCCTGTATCAATCCCAAAATAAACCCACTGCCCGGCTCTCTCCCCGTAGCCCTGGATCAATCTTAAAACTAATCCCACTGACCCGCTCTTTCCCCATATTCCTATATTAATCCCCAAACTAATCCCACTGCCCCGATCTATTCTCATAGTCCTGTATCAATCCCCAAACTAATCCCACTGCCCCGCTCTCTCCCCATATGCCTGTATCAATCCCCAAACTAATCCCACTGCCCCACTCTCTCCCCATAGTCCTGTATCAAACCCCAAACTAATCCCACTGCCCCGCTCTCTCCCCATAGTCCAGTATCAATCCCCAAACTAATCCCACTGCCCCGCTCTCACCCCATAGTACAGTATCAATCCGCAAACTAATCCCACTGCCGCGCTCTCTCCCCATAGTCCTGTATCAATCTCCAAACTAATCCCACTGCCCCGCCCTCTCCCCATAGTCCTCTAGCAATCCCCAATCTAATGCCACTGCCCCGCTCTCTCCCCATAGTCCTGTATCAATCTCCAAAATAATCTCACAGCCCCGCTCTCTCCCCTAGCCCTGTATCAATCTCCAAACTAATGCCACTGCCCCGCTCTCTCCTCATAGTCCTGTATCAATCCCCAAAATAATCCCTCTGCTGCGCCCTCTCCCCATAGTCCTGTATCAATCCGCAAACTAATCCCACTGCCCCGCTCTCTCCCCATAGTCCTGTATCAAGCCCCAAACTAATCCCTCTGCCCCGCTCTCTCCCCATCGCCTGTATCAATCCCCAAACTAATCCCACTGCCCCGCTCTCTCCCCATAGACCTGTATCAATCTCCAAACTAATCCCAAAGCACCACTCTCTCCCCATAGCCCTGTATCAATCCCCAAACTAATCCCACTGCCTCGCTCTCTAACCATAGTCCTGTATCAATCCCCAAACTAATCCCACTGCCCCGCTCTCTCCCCACAGTCCTGTATCAATCCCAAATTAATCCCACTGCCCCGCTCTCTCCGCATAGTCCTGTATCAATTCCAAACTAATCCCACTGCCCGGCTCTCTCCCCATACCCCTGGATCAATTCCCAAACTAATCCCACTGACCCGCTCTTTCCCCATACTCCTATCTCAATCCCCAAACTAATCCCACTGCCCCGCTCTCTCCTCATAGTCCTGTATCAATCCCCAAACTAATCCCACTGCCCCGCTCTCTCCCCACATGCCTGTTTCAATCCCCAAACTAATCCCACTGCCCCACTCTCTCCCCATAGTCCTGCATCCAACCCCAAACTAATCTCACTGCCCCGCTCTCTCCCCATCGTCCAGTATCAATCCCCAAACTAATCCCACTGCCCCGCTCTCACCCCATAGTACTGTATCAATCCGCAAACTAATCCCACTGCCCCGCTCTCTCCCCATAGTCCTGTATCAATCTCCAAACTAATCCCACTGCCCCGCCCTCTCCCCATAGTCCTCTGGCAATCCCCAAACTAATGCCACTGACCCGCTCTCTCCCCATATTCCTGTACCAATCCCCAAACAAATCCCACTGCCCCGCTCTCTCCTCATAGTACTGTGTCAATCCCCAAACTAATCCCATTGCCCCGCTCTCTCCCAATAGCCCTGTATCAATCTCCAAACTAATCCCACTGCCCCGCTCTCTCCCCATAGTCCTGTATCAATCTCCAACTAATCCCACTGCCCCGCTCTCTCCCCATAGAACTGTATCAATCTCCAAACTAATCCCACTGTCCCGCTCTCTCCCTATAGCCCTGTATCAATCAGACCCAAACTAATCCCACTGCCCCGCTCTCTCCCCATTGTCCTGTATCAATCCCCAAACCATTACCACTGCCCCGCTCTCTCCCCGTAGCTCTGTATCAATCCACAAACTACTCCCACTGCCCCGCTCTCTCCCCATATGCCTGTATCAATCCCCAAACTAATCCCACTGCCCCAAACTCTCCCCACAGTCCTGTATCAAACACCAAAGTAATCCCACTGCCCCGCTATCTCCCCATAGTCCAGTATCAATCCCCAAACTAATCCCACTGCCCCGCTCTCTCCCCTAGCCCTGTATCAATCTCCAAACTAATCTCACAGCCCCGCTCTCTCCCCTAGCCCTGTATCAATCTCCAAACTAATCCCACTGCCCCGCTCTCTCCTCATAGTCCTGTATCAATCCCCAAACTAATCCCTCTGCCCCGCTCTCTCCCCATAGTCCTGTATCAATCCGCAAACTAATCCCACTGCCCCGCTCTCTCCCCATAGTCTTGTATCAAGCCCCAAATTAATCCCTCTGCCCCGCTCTCTCCCCATAGTCTGTATCAATCCCCAAACTAATCCCACTGCCCCGCTCTCTCCCCATAGACCTGTATCAATCTCCAAACTAATCCCAAAGCCCTACTCTCTCCCCATAGCCCTGTATCAATCCCCAAACTAATCCCACTGCCTCGCTCTCTAACCATAGTCCTGTATCAATCCCCAAACTAATCCCACTGCCCCGCTCTCTACCTACAGTCCTGTATCAATCCCAAACTAATCCCACTGCCCCGCTCTCTCCCCATAGTCCTGTATCAATTCCAAACTAATCCCACTGCCCGGCTCTCTCCCCATAGCCCTGGATCAATTCCCAAACTAATCCCACTGGCCCGCTCTTTCCCCATACTCCTATTTCAATCCCCAAACTAATCCCACTGCCCCGCTCTCTCCTCATAGTCCTGTATCAATCCCCAAACTAATCCCACTGCCCCGCTCTCTCCCCACATGCCTGTATCAATCCCCAAACTAATCCCACTGCCCCACTCTCTCCCCATAGTCCTGTATCAAACCCCAAACTAATCCCACTGCCCCGCTCTCTCCCCATAGTCCAGTATCAATCCCCAAACTAATCCCACTGCCCCGCTCTCACCCCATAGTACTGTATCATTCCGCAAACTAATCCCACTGCCCCGCTCTCTCCCCATAGTCCTGTATCAATCTCCAAACTAATCCCACTGCCCCGCCCTCTCCCCATAGTCCTCTAGCAATCCCCAAACTAATGCCACTGACCCGCTCTCTCCCCATATTCCTGTACCAATCCCCAAACAAATCCCACTGCCCCGCTCTCTCCCCATAGTCCTGTGTCAATCCACAAACTAATCCCATTGCCCCGCTCTCTCCCAATAGCCCTGTATCAATCTCCAAACTAATCCCACTGCCCCGCTCTCTCCCCATAGTCCTGTATCAATCTCCAACTAATCCCACTGCCCCGCTCTCTCCCCATAGAACTGTATCAATCTCCAAACTAATCCCACTGTCCCGCTCTCTCCCTATAGCCCTGTATCAATCAGACCCAAACTAATCCCACTGCCCCGCTCTCTCGCCATTGTCCTGTATCAATCCCCAAACCATTCCCACTGCCCCGCTCTCTCCCCGTAGCTCTGTATCAATCCACAAACTACTCCCACTGCCCCGCTCTCTCCCCATATGCCTGTATCAATCCCCAAACTAATCCCACTGCCCCACTCTCTCCCCACAGTCCTGTATCAAACATCAAAGTAATCCCACTGCCCCGCTATCTCGCCATAGTCCAGTATCTATCCCCAAACTAATCCCAATGCCCCGCTCTCTCCCCAAGCCCTGTATTTATCTCCAAACTAATCCCACTGCCCCGCTCTCTCCTCATAGTCCTGTATCAATCCCCAAACTAATCCCACTGCACCGCTCTCTCCCCATCGTCCTGTATCAATCCCCAAACTAATCCCACTGCCCTGCTCTCTCCCCATAGTCCTGTATCAATCCCCAAACTAATCCCACTGCCCCGCTCTCTCCCCATAGTCCAGTATCAATCCCCAAACTAATCCCACTGCCCCGCTCTCACCCCATTGTACTGTTTCAATCCGCAAACTAATCCCACTGCCCCGCTCTCTCCCCATAGCCCTGAATCAATCCCGAAACTAATCCCACTGCCCCGCCCTCTCTCCATAGTCCGGTATCAAACCCCAAACTAATCCCACTGTACCGCTCTCTCCCCATAGTCCTGTATCAATCCCCAAACTTATCCCACTGTCCCGCTCTCTCCCCATAGTCCTGTATAAATCTCCAAACTAATCCCACTGCCCCGCTCCCTCCCCATAGCCCTGTATCAATCTCCAAACTAATCCCACTGCCCCGCTCTCTCCCAATAGTCCTGTATCAATTCCCAAACTAATCCCACTGCGTCGCTCTATCCCCATAGCCCTGTATCAAACTCCAAATTAATCCCACTGCCCCGCTATCTACCGATAGCCCTGCATCAATCCTCAAACTAATCTCACTGCCCCGCTCTCTACCCATAGCTCAGTATCCATGCCCAAACTAATCCCACGGACACGCTCTCTCTCCATAGTCCTGCATCAATCCTCAAACTAATCCCACTGCCCCGCTCTCTCCCCACAGTCCTGTATCAATCCCCAAACGAATCCCACTGCCCCGCTCTCTCCACATAGTCCTGTATCAATCTCCGAACTAATCCCACTGCCCCGCTCTCTCCCCATAACCCTGTATCAATCTCCAAACTAATCCCACTGCCCCGCTCTCTCCCAATAGTCCTGTATCAATCCCCAAACTAATCCCACTGCCCCGCTCGCTCCCCATAGACCTGTATCAATCTCCAAACTAATCCCACTGCATCGTTCCCTACCCATAGTCCTGTATCAATCCCCAAACTAATCCCACTGTCCCTCTTCTCTCCGTAGACCTGTATTAATCCACAAACTAATCCCACAGCCCCACCTTCTCGCCATAGTCCTGTATCAATCCCCAAACTAATCCCACTGCCCCGCTCTCTCCCCATAGTCCTGTATCAATCTCCAAACTAATCCCACAGCCGCGCTCTCTCCCCATAGTCCTGTATCAATCTCCAAACTAATCCCACTGCCCCGCCCTCTCCCCATAGTCCTCTAGCAATCCCCAATCTAATGCCACTGCCCCGCTCTCTCCCCATAGTCCTGTATCAATCTCCAAAATAATCTCACAGCCCCGCTCTCTCCCCTAGCCCTGTATCAATCTCCAAACTAATGCCACTGCCCCGCTCTCTCCTCATAGTCCTGTATCAATCCCCAAACTAATCCCTCTGCTGCGCCCTCTCCCCATAGTCCTGTATCAATCCGCAAACTAATCCCACTGCCCCGCTCTCTCCCCATAGTCCTGTATCAATCCCCAAACTAATCCCTCTGCCCCGCTCTCTCCCCATCGCCTGTATCAATCCCCAAACTAATCCCACTGCCCCGCTCTCTCCCCATAGACCTGTATCAATCTCCAAACTAATCCCAAAGCACCACTCTCTCCCCATAGCCCTGTATCAATCCCCAAACTAATCCCACTGCCTCGCTCTCTAACCATAGTCCTGTATCAATCCCCAAACTAATCCTACTGCCCCGCTCTCTCCCCACAGTCCTGTATCAATCCCAAATTAATCCCACTGCCCCGCTCTCTCCGCATAGTCCTGTATCAATTCCAAACTAATCCCACTGCCCGGCTCTCTCCCCATACCCCTGGATCAATTCCCAAACTAATCCCACTGACCCGCTCTTTCCCCATACTCCTATCTCAATCCCCAAACTAATCCCACTGCCCCGCTCTCTCCTCATAGTCCTGTATCAATCCCCAAACTAATCCCACTGCCCCGCTCTCTCCCCACATGCCTGTTTCAATCCCCAAACTAATCCCACTGCCCCACTCTCTCCCCATAGTCCTGCATCCAACCCCAAACTAATCTCACTGCCCCGATCTCTCCCCATCGTCCAGTATCAATCCCCAAACTAATCCCACTGCCCCGCTCTCACCCCATAGTACTGTATCAATCCGCAAACTAATCCCACTGCCCCGCTCTCTCCCCATAGTCCTGTATCAATCTCCAAACTAATCCCACTGCCCCGCCCTCTCCCCATAGTCCTCTGGCAATCCCCAAACTAATGCCACTGACCCGCTCTCTCCCCATATTCCTGTACCAATCCCCAAACAAATCCCACTGCCCCGCTCTCTCCTCATAGTACTGTGTCAATCCCCAAACTAATCCCATTGCCCCGCTCTCTCCCAATAGCCCTGTATCAATCTCCAAACTAATCCCACTGCCCCGCTCTCTCCCCATAGTCCTGTATCAATCTCCAACTAATCCCACTGCCCCGCTCTCTCCCCATAGAACTGTATCAATCTCCAAACTAATCCCACTGTCCCGCTCTCTCCCTATAGCCCTGTATCAATCAGACCCAAACTAATCCCACTGCCCCGCTCTCTCCCCATTGTCCTGTATCAATCCCCAAACCATTACCACTGCCCCGCTCTCTCCCCGTAGCTCTGTATCAATCCACAAACTACTCCCACTGCCCCGCTCTCTCCCTATATGCCTGTATCAATCCCCAAACTAATCCCACTGCCCCAAACTCTCCCCACAGTCCTGTATCAAACACCAAAGTAATCCCACTGCCCCGCTATCTCCCCATAGTCCAGTATCAATCCCCAAACTAATCCCACTGCCCCGCTCTCTCCCCTAGCCCTGTATCAATCTCCAAACTAATCTCACTGCCCCGCTCTCTCCCCATAGTCCAGTATCAATCCCCAAACTAATCCCACTGCCCCGCTCTCACCCCATTGTACTGTTTCAATCCGCAAACTAATCCCACTGCCCCGCTCTCTCCCCATAGCCCTGAATCAATCCCGAAACTAATCCCACTGCCCCGCCCTCTCTCCATAGTCCGGTATCAAACCCCAAACTAATCCCACTGTACCGCTCTCTCCCCATAGTCCTGTATCAATCCCCAAACTTATCCCACTGTCCCGCTCTCTCCCCATAGTCCTGTATAAATCTCCAAACTAATCCCACTGCCCCGCTCCCTCCCCATAGCCCTGTATCAATCTCCAAACTAATCCCACTGCCCCGCTCTCTCCCAATAGTCCTGTATCAATTCCCAAACTAATCCCACTGCGTCGCTCTATCCCCATAGCCCTGTATCAAACTCCAAATTAATCCCACTGCCCCGCTATCTACCGATAGCCCTGCATCAATCCTCAAACTAATCTCACTGCCCCGCTCTCTACCCATAGCTCAGTATCCATGCCCAAACTAATCCCACGGACACGCTCTCTCTCCATAGTCCTGCATCAATCCTCAAACTAATCCCACTGCCCCGCTCTCTCCCCACAGTCCTGTATCAATCCCCAAACGAATCCCACTGCCCCGCTCTCTCCACATAGTCCTGTATCAATCTCCGAACTAATCCCACTGCCCCGCTCTCTCCCCATAACCCTGTATCAATCTCCAAACTAATCCCACTGCCCCGCTCTCTCCCAATAGTCCTGTATCAATCCCCAAACTAATCCCACTGCCCCGCTCGCTCCCCATAGACCTGTATCAATCTCCAAACTAATCCCACTGCATCGTTCCCTACCCATAGTCCTGTATCAATCCCCAAACTAATCCCACTGTCCCTCTTCTCTCCGTAGACCTGTATTAATCCACAAACTAATCCCACAGCCCCACCTTCTCGCCATAGTCCTGTATCAATCCCCAAACTAATCCCACTGCCCCGCTCTCTCCCCATAGTCCTGTATCAATCTCCAAACTAATCCCACAGCCGCGCTCTCTCCCCATAGTCCTGTATCAATCTCCAAACTAATCCCACTGCCCCGCCCTCTCCCCATAGTCCTCTAGCAATCCCCAATCTAATGCCACTGCCCCGCTCTCTCCCCATAGTCCTGTATCAATCTCCAAAATAATCTCACAGCCCCGCTCTCTCCCCTAGCCCTGTATCAATCTCCAAACTAATGCCACTGCCCCGCTCTCTCCTCATAGTCCTGTATCAATCCCCAAACTAATCCCTCTGCTGCGCCCTCTCCCCATAGTCCTGTATCAATCCGCAAACTAATCCCACTGCCCCGCTCTCTCCCCATAGTCCTGTATCAATCCCCAAACTAATCCCTCTGCCCCGCTCTCTCCCCATCGCCTGTATCAATCCCCAAACTAATCCCACTGCCCCGCTCTCTCCCCATAGACCTGTATCAATCTCCAAACTAATCCCAAAGCACCACTCTCTCCCCATAGCCCTGTATCAATCCCCAAACTAATCCCACTGCCTCGCTCTCTAACCATAGTCCTGTATCAATCCCCAAACTAATCCTACTGCCCCGCTCTCTCCCCACAGTCCTGTATCAATCCCAAATTAATCCCACTGCCCCGCTCTCTCCGCATAGTCCTGTATCAATTCCAAACTAATCCCACTGCCCGGCTCTCTCCCCATACCCCTGGATCAATTCCCAAACTAATCCCACTGACCCGCTCTTTCCCCATACTCCTATCTCAATCCCCAAACTAATCCCACTGCCCCGCTCTCTCCTCATAGTCCTGTATCAATCCCCAAACTAATCCCACTGCCCCGCTCTCTCCCCACATGCCTGTTTCAATCCCCAAACTAATCCCACTGCCCCACTCTCTCCCCATAGTCCTGCATCCAACCCCAAACTAATCTCACTGCCCCGATCTCTCCCCATCGTCCAGTATCAATCCCCAAACTAATCCCACTGCCCCGCTCTCACCCCATAGTACTGTATCAATCCGCAAACTAATCCCACTGCCCCGCTCTCTCCCCATAGTCCTGTATCAATCTCCAAACTAATCCCACTGCCCCGCCCTCTCCCCATAGTCCTCTGGCAATCCCCAAACTAATGCCACTGACCCGCTCTCTCCCCATATTCCTGTACCAATCCCCAAACAAATCCCACTGCCCCGCTCTCTCCTCATAGTACTGTGTCAATCCCCAAACTAATCCCATTGCCCCGCTCTCTCCCAATAGCCCTGTATCAATCTCCAAACTAATCCCACTGCCCCGCTCTCTCCCCATAGTCCTGTATCAATCTCCAACTAATCCCACTGCCCCGCTCTCTCCCCATAGAACTGTATCAATCTCCAAACTAATCCCACTGTCCCGCTCTCTCCCTATAGCCCTGTATCAATCAGACCCAAACTAATCCCACTGCCCCGCTCTCTCCCCATTGTCCTGTATCAATCCCCAAACCATTACCACTGCCCCGCTCTCTCCCCGTAGCTCTGTATCAATCCACAAACTACTCCCACTGCCCCGCTCTCTCCCTATATGCCTGTATCAATCCCCAAACTAATCCCACTGCCCCAAACTCTCCCCACAGTCCTGTATCAAACACCAAAGTAATCCCACTGCCCCGCTATCTCCCCATAGTCCAGTATCAATCCCCAAACTAATCCCACTGCCCCGCTCTCTCCCCTAGCCCTGTATCAATCTCCAAACTAATCTCACAGCCCCGCTCTCTCCCCTAGCCCTGTATCAATCTCCAAACTAATCCCACTGCCCCGCTCTCTCCTCATAGTCCTGTATCAATCCCCAAACTAATCCCTCTGCCCCGCTCTCTCCCCTAGCCCTGTATCAATCTCCAAACTAATCCCACTGCCCCGCTCTCTCCTCATAGTCCTGTATCAATCCCCAAACTAATCCCACTGCCCCGCTCTCTCCCCATAGTCTTGTATCAAGCCCCAAATTAATCCCTCTGCCCCGCTCTCTCCCCATAGTCTGTATCAATCCCCAAACTAATCCCACTGCCCCGCTCTCTCCCCATAGACCTGTATCAATCTCCAAACTAATCCCAAAGCCCCACTCTCTCCCCATAGCCCTGTATCAATCCCCAAACTAATCCCACTGCCTCGCTCTCTAACCATAGTCCTGTATCAATCCCCAAACTAATCCCACTGCCCCGCTCTCTACCTACAGTCCTGTATCAATCCCAAACTAATCCCACTGCCCCGCTCTCTCCCCATAGTCCTGTATCAATTCCAAACTAATCCCACTGCCCGGCTCTCTCCCCATAGCCCTGGATCAATTCCCAAACTAATCCCACTGGCCCGCTCTTTCCCCATACTCCTATTTCAATCCCCAAACTAATCCCACTGCCCCGCTCTCTCCTCATAGTCCTGTATCTATCCCCAAACTAATCCCACTGCCCCGCTCTCTCCCCACATGCCTGTATCAATCCCCAAACTAATCCCACTGCCCCACTCTCTCCCCATAGTCCTGTATCAAACCCCAAACTAATCCCACTGCCCCGCTCTCTCCCCATAGTCCAGTATCAATCCCCAAACTAATCCCACTGCCCCGCTCTCACCCCATAGTACTGTATCAATCCGCAAACTAATCCCACTGCCCCGCTCTCTCCCCATAGTCCTGTATCAATCTCCAAACTAATCCCACTGCCCCGCCCTCTCCCCATAGTCCTCTAGCAATCCCCAAACTAATGCCACTGACCCGCTCTCTCCCCATATTCCTGTACCAATCCCCAAACAAATCCCACTGCCCCGCTCTCTCCCCATAGTCCTGTGTCAATCCACAAACTAATCCCATTGCCCCGCTCTCTCCCAATAGCCCTGTATCAATCTCCAAACTAATCCCACTGCCCCGCTCTCTCCCCATAGTCCTGTATCAATCTCCAACTAATCCCACTGCCCCGCTCTCTCCCCATAGAACTGTATCAATCTCCAAACTAATCCCACTGTCCCGCTCTCTCCCTATAGCCCTGTATCAATCAGACCCAAACTAATCCCACTGCCCCGCTCTCTCGCCATTGTCCTGTATCAATCCCCAAACCATTCCCACTGCCCCGCTCTCTCCCCGTAGCTCTGTATCAATCCACAAACTACTCCCACTGCCCCGCTCTCTCCCCATATGCCTGTATCAATCCCCAAACTAATCCCACTGCCCCACTCTCTCCCCACAGTCCTGTATCAAACATCAAAGTAATCCCACTGCCCCGCTATCTCGCCATAGTCCAGTATCTATCCCCAAACTAATCCCAATGCCCCGCTCTCTCCCCAAGCCCTGTATTTATCTCCAAACTAATCCCACTGCCCCGCTCTCTCCTCATAGTCCTGTATCAATCCCCAAACTAATCCCACTGCACCGCTCTCTCCCCATCGTCCTGTATCAATCCCCAAACTAATCCCACTGCCCTGCTCTCTCCCCATAGTCCTGTATCAATCCCCAAACTAATCCCACTCCCCCGCTCTCTCCCCATAGTCCAGTATCAATCCCCAAACTAATCCCACTGCCCCGCTCTCACCCCATTGTACTGTTTCAATCCGCAAACTAATCCCACTGCCCCGCTCTCTCCCCATAGCCCTGAATCAATCCCGAAACTAATCCCACTGCCCCGCCCTCTCTCCATAGTCCGGTATCAAACCCCAAACTAATCCCACTGTACCGCTCTCTCCCCATAGTCCTGTATCAATCCCCAAACTTATCCCACTGTCCCGCTCTCTCCCCATAGTCCTGTATAAATCTCCAAACTAATCCCACTGCCCCGCTCCCTCCCCATAGCCCTGTATCAATCTCCAAACTAATCCCACTGCCCCGCTCTCTCCCAATAGTCCTGTATCAATTCCCAAACTAATCCCACTGCGTCGCTCTATCCCCATAGCCCTGTATCAAACTCCAAATTAATCCCACTGCCCCGCTATCTACCGATAGCCCTGCATCAATCCTCAAACTAATCTCACTGCCCCGCTCTCTACCCATAGCCCAGTATCCATGCCCAAACTAATCCCACGGACACGCTCTCTCTCCATAGTCCTGCATCAATCCTCAAACTAATCCCACTGCCCCGCTCTCTCCCCACAGTCCTGTATCAATCCCCAAACGAATCCCACTGCCCCGCTCTCTCCACATAGTCCTGTATCAATCTCCGAACTAATCCCACTGCCCCGCTCTCTCCCCATAACCCTGTATCAATCTCCAAACTAATCCCACTGCCCCGCTCTCTCCCAATAGTCCTGTATCAATACCCAAACTAATCCCACTGCCCCGCTCGCTCCCCATAGACCTGTATCAATCTCCAAACTAATCCCACTGCATCGTTCCCTACCCATAGTCCTGTATCAATCCCCAAACTAATCCCACTGTCCCTCTTCTCTCCGTAGACCTGTATCAATCCCCAAACTAATCCCACTGCCCCGCTCTCTCCCCATAGTCCTGTATCAATCTCCAAACTAATCCCACAGCCCCGCTCTCTCCCCATATTACTGTATCAATCCCCAAACTAATCCCACTGCCCCGCTCTCTCCCCATAGACCTTTCTCACTCCCCAAACTAATCCCACTGCCCCACTCTCTCGCCATAGCCCTGTTTCAATCCCCAAACTAATCCCACTGCCCCGCTCTCTCCCCATAGTCCTGCATCAATCTCCAAACTAATCCCACTGCCCCGCTACCTCCCCATATTACTGTATCGAACCCCAAACTAATTCCACTGCCCCGCTCTCTCCCATTCGTCCTGTATCACTCCCCAAACTAATCCCACTGCCCCGCTCTCTACCAATAGTCCTGTATCAATCCACAAACTAATCCAACTGTCCCACTCTCTCTCCGTAGCCCTGTATCAATCCCGAAACTAATCCCACTGCCCCGCTCTCTCCCCATAGTCCTGTATCAATCCCCAAACTAATCCCACTGCCCCGCTCTCTTCCCATAGTCCTGTATCAATCACCAAACTAATCCCTCTGCCCCGCTCTCTCACCATAGTCCTGTATCAATCCCCAAACTAATCCCACGACCCCGCTCTCTCCCCATTAGTCCTGTATCAATCCCCAAACTAATCCCACTGCCCCGCTCTCTCACCATAGTCCTGTATCAATCCCCAAACTAATCCCACTGCCCCGCTCTCTCCCCATAGCCCTGAATCAATCTCCAAACTAATCCCACTGCCCCGCTCTCTCCCCATTGACCTGTATCAATCCCCAAACTAATCCCACTACCCCGCTCTCTCCCCATAGCCTGTATCAATCTCCAAACTCATCCCACTGCCCCGCTCTCTCTCCATAGTCCTGTATCAATCCCCAAACTAATCACACAGCCCCGGTCTCTCCCCATAGCCATGTATAAATCTAAAAACTAATACCACTGCCCCGATCTCTCCCCATACCACTGTATCAATCCCCAAACTAATCACACTGCCGCGCTCTCACCCCATAGTCCTGTATCAATCCCCAAACTAATTCCTCTGCCCCGCTCTCTCCCCATAGTCCTGTATCAATCCCCAAACTAATCCCACTGCCCCGCTCTCTCCCCATAGTCCTGTATCAATCCTCAAACTAATCCCACTGCCCCACTCTCTCCCCATAGTCCTGTATCAATCTCCAAACTAATCCCACTGCCCCGCCCTCTCCCCATAGTCCTCTAGCAGTCCCCAAACTAATCCCACTGCCCCGCTCTCTACCCATGGTCCTGTATCAATCTCCAAACTAATCCCAATGCCCCGCTCTCTCCACTAGCCCTGTATCAATCTCCAAACTAATCCCACTGGCCCGCTCTCTCCCCACAGTCTGTATCAATCCCCAAACTAATCCCACTGCCCCGCTCTCTCCCCTTAGTCGTGTATCAAGCCCCAAACTAATCCCTCTGTCCCACTCTCTCCCCATAGCCCTGTATCAATCCCCAAACTAATCCCACTGCCTCGCTTTCTAACCATAGTCCTGTTTCAATCCCCAAACTAAACCCACTGCCCCGCTCTCTCCCCAAAGTCCTGTATCAATCCCAAACTAATCCCCCTGCCCCACTCTCTCCCCATAGTCCTGTATCAAACACCAAACTAATCCCACTGCCCCGCTCTCTCCCCATAGTCCAGTATCAATCCCCAAACTAATCCCACTGCCCCGCTCTCACCCCATAGTACTGTATCAATCCGCAAACTAATCCCACTGCCGCGCTCTCTCCCCATAGTCCTGTATCAATCTCCAAACTAATCCCACTGCCCCGCCCTCTCCCCATAGTTCTCTAGCAATCCCCAAACTAATGCCACTGCCCCGCTCTCTCCCCATAGTCCTGTATCAATCTCCAAACTAATCTCACAGCCCCGCTCTCTCCCCTAGCCCTGTATCAATCTCCAAACTAATCCCACTGCCCCGCTCTCTCCTCATAGTCCTGTATCAATCCCCAAACTAATCCCTCTGCCGCGCTCTCTCCCCATAGTCCTGTATCAATCCGCAAACTAATCCCACTGCCCCGCTCTCTCCCCATAGTCCTGTATCAAGCCCCAAACTAATCCCTCTGCCCCGCTCTCTCCCCATAGTCTGTATCAATCCCCAAACTAATCCCACTGCCCCGCTCTCTCCCCATAGCCCTGTATCAATCCCCAAACTAATCCCACTGCCTCGCTCTCTAACCATAGTCCTGTATCAATCCCCAAACTAATCCCACTGCCCCGCTCTCTCCCCACAGTCCTGTATCAATCCCAAACTAATCCCACTGCCCCGCTCTCTCCCCATAGCCCTGTATCAATCCCCAAACTAATCCCACTGCCTCGCTCTCTAACCATAGTCCTGTATCAATCCCCAAACTAATCCCACTGCCCCGCTCTCTACCTACAGTCCTGTATCAATCCCAAACTAATCCCACTGCCCCGCTCTCTCCCCATAGTCCTGTATCAATTCCAAACTAATCCCACTGCCCGGCTCTCTCCCCATAGCCCTGGATCAATTCCCAAACTAATCCCACTGGCCCGCTCTTTCCCCATACTCCTATTTCAATCCCCAAACTAATCCCACTGCCCCGCTCTCTCCTCATAGTCCTGTATCAATCCCCAAACTAATCGCACTGCCCCGCTCTCTCCCCACATGCCTGTATCAATCCCCAAACTAATCCCACTGCCCCACTCTCTCCCCATAGTCCTGTATCAAACCCCAAACTAATCCCACTGCCCCGCTCTCTCCCCATAGTCCAGTATCAATCCCCAAACTAATCCCACTGCCCCGCTCTCACCCCATAGTACTGTATCAATCCGCAAACTAATCCCACTGCCCCGCTCTCTCCCCATAGTCCTGTATCAATCTCCAAACTAATCCCACTGCCCCGCCCTCTCCCCATAGTCCTCTAGCAATCCCCAAACTAATGCCACTGACCCGCTCTCTCCCCATATTC
Organism: Pristiophorus japonicus; assembly: GCF_044704955.1. Taxonomy (NCBI): domain Eukaryota; kingdom Metazoa; phylum Chordata; class Chondrichthyes; family Pristiophoridae; genus Pristiophorus; species Pristiophorus japonicus. Next base: position 750,064 of record NW_027254846.1, on the reverse strand, counting down.
CTGTACCAATCCCCAAACAAATCCCACTGCCCCGCTCTCTCCCCATAGTCCTGTGTCAATCCACAAACTAATCCCATTGCCCCGCTCTCTCCCAATAGCCCTGTATCAATCTCCAAACTAATCCCACTGCCCCGCTCTCTCCCCATAGTCCTGTATCAATCTCCAACTAATCCCACTGCCCTGCTCTCTCCCCATACAACTGTATCAATCTCCAAACTAATCCCACTGTCCCGCTCTCTCCCTATAGCCCTGTATCAATCAGACCCAAACTAATCCCACTGCCCCGCTCTCTCGCCATTGTCCTGTATCAATCCCCAAACCATTCCCACTGCCCCGCTCTCTCCCCGTAGCTCTGTATCAATCCACAAACTACTCCCACTGCCCCGCTCTCTCCCCATATGCCTGTATCAATCCCCAAACTAATCCCACTGCCCCACTCTCTCCCCACAGTCCAGTATCAAACATCAAAGTAATCCCACTGCCCCTCTATCTCGCCATAGTCCAGTATCTATCCCCAAACTAATCCCAATGCCCCGCTCTCTCCCCTAGCCCTGTATTTATCTCCAAACTAATCCCACTGCCCCGCTCTCTCCTCATAGTCCTGTATCAATCCCCAAACTAATCCCACTGCACCGCTCTCTCCCCATCGTCCTGTATCAATCCCCAAACTAATCCCACTGCCCTGCTCTCTCCCCATAGTCATGTATCAATCCCCAAACTAATCCCACTGCCCCGCTCTCTCCCCATAGTCCAGTATCAATCCCCAAACTAATCCCACTGCCCCGCTCTCACCCCATTGTACTGTTTCAATCCGCAAACTAATCCCACTGCCCCGCTCTCTCCCCATAGCCCTGAATCAATCCCCAAACAAATCCCACTGCCCCGCCCTCTCTCCATAGTCCGGTATCAAACCCCAAACTAATCCCACTGTACCGCTCTCTCCCCATAGTCCTGTATCAATCCCCAAACTTATCCCACTGTCCCGCTCTCTCCCCATAGTCCTGTATAAATCTCCAAACTAATCCCACTGCCCCGCTCCCTCCCCATAGCCCTGTATCAATCTCCAAACTAATCCCACTGCCCCGCTCTCTCCCAATAGTCCTGTATCAATTCCCAAACTAATCCCACTGCGTCGCTCTATCCCCATAGCCCTGTATCAAACTCCAAATTAATCCCACTGCCCCGCTATCTTCCGATAGCCCTGCATCAATCCTCAAACTAATCTCACTGCCCCGCTCTCTCCCCATAGCCCAGTATCCATGCCCAAACTAATCCCACGGACACGCTCTCTCTCCATAGTCCTGCATCAATCCTCAAACTAATCCCACTGCCCCGCTCTCTCCCCATAGTCCTGTATCAATCCCCAAACTAATCCCACTGCCCCGCTCTCTCCACATAGTCCTGTATCAATCTCCGAACTAATCCCACTGCCCCGCTCTCTCCCCATAACCCTGTATCAATCTCCAAACTAATCCCACTGCCCCGCTCTCTCCCAATAGTCCTGTATCAATCCCCAAACAAATCCCACTGCCCCGCTCGCTCCCCATAGACCTGTATCAATCTCCAAACTAATCCCACTGCATCGTTCCCTACCCATAGTCCTGTATCAATCCCCAAACTAATCCCACTGTCCCTCTTCTCTCCGTAGACCTGTATTAATCCACAAACTAATCCCACAGCCCCACCTTCTCGCCATAGTCCTGTATCAATCCCCAAACTAATCCCACTGCCCCGCTCTCTCCCCATAGTCCTGTATCAATCTCCAAACTAATCCCACAGCCCCGCTCTCTCCCAATATTACTGTATCAATCCCCAAACTAATCCCACTGCCCCGCTCTCTCCCCATAGACCTTTATCACTCCCCGAACTAATCCCACTGCCCCACTCTCTCGCCATAGCCCTGTTTCAATCCCCAAACTAATCCCACTGCCCCGCTCTCTCCCCATAGTCCTGCATCAATCTCCAAACTAATCCCACTGCCCCGCTCCCTCCCCATATTACTGTATCAATCCCCAAACTAATTCCACTGCCCCGCTCTCTCCCATTCGTCCTGTATCACTCCCCAAACTAATCCCACTGCCCCGCTCTCTACCAATAGTCCTGTATCAATCCACAAACTAATCCCACTGCCCCGCTCTCTCCCCATTGACCTGTATCAATCCCCAAACTAATCCCACTACCCCGCTCTCTCCTCATAGCCTGTATCAATCTCCAAACTCATCCCACTGCCCCGCTCTCTCTCCATAGTCCTGTATCAATCCCCAAACTAATCACACAGCCCCGGTCTCTCCCCATAGCCATGTATAAATCTAAAAACTAATACCACTGCCCCGATCTCTCCCCATACCACTGTATCAATCCCCAAACTAATCACACTGCCCCGCTCTCACCCCATAGTCCTGTATCAATCCCCAAACTAATTCCTCTGCCCCGCTCTCTCCCCATAGTCCTGTATCAATCCCCAAACTAATCCCACTGCCCCGCTCTCTCCCCATAGTCCTGTATCAATCCTCAAACTAATCCCACTGCCCCACTCTCTCCCCATAGTCCTGTATCAATCTCCAAACTAATCCCACTGCCCCGCCCTCTCCCCATAGTCCTCTAGCAGTCCCCAAACTAATCCCACTGCCCCGCTCTCTACCCATGGTCCTGTATCAATCTCCAAACTAATCCCAATGCCCCGCTCTCTCCACTAGCCCTGTATCAATCTCCAAACTAATCCCACTGCCCCGCTCTCTCCCCACAGTCTGTATCAATCCCCAAACTAATCCCACTGCCCCGCTCTCTCCCCATAGTCGTGTATCAAGCCCCAAACTAATCCCTCTGTCCCACTCTCTCCCCATAGCCCTGTATCAATCCCCAAACTAATCCCACTGCCTCGCTTTCTAACCATAGTCCTGTTTCAATCCCCAAACTAAACCCACTGCCCCGCTCTCTCCCCAAAGTCCTGTATCAATCCCAAACTAATCCCACTGCCCGGCTCTCTCCCCATAGCCCTGCATCAATCCCCAAACTAATCCCACTGACCCGCTCTTTCCCCATACTCCTATATTAATCCCCAAACTAATCCCACTGCCCCGCTCTCTCCTCATAGTCCTGTATCAATCCCCAAACTAATCCCACTGCCCCGCTCTCTCCCCTATGCCTGTATCAATCCCCAAACTAATCCCACTGCCCCACTCTCTCCCCATAGTCCTGTATCAAACCCCAAACTAATCCCACTGCCCCGCTCACTCCCCATAGTCCAGTATCAATCCCCAAACTAATCCCACTGCCCCGCTCTCACCCCATAGTACTGTATCAATCCGCAAACTAATCCCACTGCCGCGCTCTCTCCCCATAGTCCTGTATTAATCTCCAAACTAATCCCACTGCCCCGCCCTCTCCCCATAGTTCTCTAGCAATCCCCAAACTAATGCCACTGCCCCGCTCTCTCCCCATAGTCCTGTATCAATCTCCAAACTAATCTCACAGCCCCGCTCTCTCCCCTCGCCCTGTATCAATCTCCAAACTAATCCCACTGCCCCGCTCTCTCCTCATAGTCCTGTATCAATCCCCAAACTAATCCCTCTGCCGCGCTCTCTCCCCATAGTCCTGTATCAATCCGCAAACTAATCCCACTGCCCCGCTCTCTCCCCATAGTCCTGTATCAAGCCCCAAACTAATCCCTCTGCCCCGCTCTCTCCCCATAGTCTGTATCAATCCCCAAACTAATCCGACTGCCGCGCTCTCTCCCCATAGTCCTGTATCAATCTCCAAACTAATCCCACTGCCCCGCCCTCTCCCCATAGTCCTCTAGCAATCCCCAAACTAATGCCACTGCCCCGCTCTCTCCCCATAGTCCTGTATCAATCTCCAAACTAATCCCACTGCCCCGCTCTCTACCCATAGTCCTGTATCACTCCCCAAACTAATCCCACTGCACCGCTCTCTACCAATAGTCCTGTATCAATCCACAAACTAATCCAACTGTCCCGCTCTCTCTCCGTAGCCCTGTATCAATTCCAAACTAATCCCACTGCCCGGCTCTCTCCCCATAGCCCTGGATCAATCCCCAAACTAATCCCACAGCCCCACTCTCTCCCCATCGCCCTGTATCAAACTCCAAACTATTCCCACTGCCCCACTCTCTCCCCATCGCCCTGTATCAATCTCCAAACTAATCCCACTGCCCCGCTCTCTCCCCATAGCCCTGTATCAATCCACAAACTAATCCCACTGCCTCGCTCTCTACCCATAGTCCTGTATCAATCCCCAAACTAATCCCACTGCCCCGCTCTCTCCCCACAGTCCTGTATCAATCCCAAACTAATCCCACTGCCCCGCTCTCTCCCCATAGTCCAGTATCAATCCCCAAACGAATCCCACTGCCCCGCTCTATCCCCATAGTACTGTATCAATCTCCAAACTAATCCCACTGCCCCGCTCTCTACCCATGGTCCTGTATCAATCTCCAAACTAATCCCAATGCCCCGCTCTCTCCACTAGCCCTGTATCAATCTCCAAACTAATCCCACTGCCCCGCTCTCTCCCCACAGTCTGTATCAATCCCCAAACTAATCCCACTGCCCCGCTCTCTCCCCATAGTCGTGTATCAAGCCCCAAACTAATCCCTCTGTCCCACTCTCTCCCCATAGCCCTGTATCAATCCCCAAACTAATCCCACTGCCTCGCTTTCTAACCATAGTCCTGTTTCAATCCCCAAACTAAACCCACTGCCCCGCTCTCTCCCCAAAGTCCTGTATCAATCCCAAACTAATCCCACTGCCCGGCTCTCTCCCCATAGCCCTGCATCAATCCCCAAACTAATCCCACTGACCCGCTCTTTCCCCATACTCCTATATTAATCCCCAAACTAATCCCACTGCCCCGCTCTCTCCTCATAGTCCTGTATCAATCCCCAAACTAATCCCACTGCCCCGCTCTCTCCCCTATGCCTGTATCAATCCCCAAACTAATCCCACTGCCCCACTCTCTCCCCATAGTCCTGTATCAAACCCCAAACTAATCCCACTGCCCCGCTCACTCCCCATAGTCCAGTATCAATCCCCAAACTAATCCCACTGCCCCGCTCTCACCCCATAGTACTGTATCAATCCGCAAACTAATCCCACTGCCGCGCTCTCTCCCCATAGTCCTGTATTAATCTCCAAACTAATCCCACTGCCCCGCCCTCTCCCCATAGTTCTCTAGCAATCCCCAAACTAATGCCACTGCCCCGCTCTCTCCCCATAGTCCTGTATCAATCTCCAAACTAATCTCACAGCCCCGCTCTCTCCCCTCGCCCTGTATCAATCTCCAAACTAATCCCACTGCCCCGCTCTCTCCTCATAGTCCTGTATCAATCCCCAAACTAATCCCTCTGCCGCGCTCTCTCCCCATAGTCCTGTATCAATCCGCAAACTAATCCCACTGCCCCGCTCTCTCCCCATAGTCCTGTATCAAGCCCCAAACTAATCCCTCTGCCCCGCTCTCTCCCCATAGTCTGTATCAATCCCCAAACTAATCCGACTGCCGCGCTCTCTCCCCATAGTCCTGTATCAATCTCCAAACTAATCCCACTGCCCCGCCCTCTCCCCATAGTCCTCTAGCAATCCCCAAACTAATGCCACTGCCCCGCTCTCTCCCCATAGTCCTGTATCAATCTCCAAACTAATCCCACTGCCCCGCTCTCTACCCATAGTCCTGTATCACTCCCCAAACTAATCCCACTGCACCGCTCTCTACCAATAGTCCTGTATCAATCCACAAACTAATCCAACTGTCCCGCTCTCTCTCCGTAGCCCTGTATCAATTCCAAACTAATCCCACTGCCCGGCTCTCTCCCCATAGCCCTGGATCAATCCCCAAACTAATCCCACTGACCCGCTCTTTCCCCATAGTCCTGTATCAACCCCAAACTTATCCCACTGCCCCGCCCTCTCCCCATAGTCCTCTAGCAATCCCCAAACTAATGCCACTGCACCGCTCTCTCCCCATAGTCCTGTATCAATCTCCAAACTAATCTCACTGCCCCGCTCTCTCCCCTAGCCCTGTATTAATCTCCAAACTAATCCCACTGCCCCGCTCTCTCCTCATAGTCCTGTATCAATCCCCAAACTAATCCCACTGCACCGCTCTCTCCCCAACGTCCTGTATCAATCCCCAAACTAATCCCACTGCCCTGCTCTCTCCCCATAGTCCTGTATCAATCTCCAAACTAATCCCACTGCCCCGCTCTCTCCCCAAAGTCCTGTTTCAATCCCCAAACTAATCCCACTGACCCGCTCTCTCCCCATAGTCCTGTATCAATCCCCAAACTAATCCCACTGCACTGCTCTCTCCCCATAGCCCTGTATCAATCCCCAAACTAATCCCACTGCCCCGCTCTCTCCCCATAGACCTGTATCAATCTCCAAACTAATCCCACTGCATTGTTCCTACCCATAGTCCTGTATCAATCCCCAAACTAATCCCACTGTCCCTCTCTCTCTCCGTAGACCTGTATTAATCCCCAAACTAATCCCACTGCCCCACTCTCTCGCCATAGTCATGTATCAATCCCCAAACTAATCCCACTGCCCTGCTCTCTCCCCATAGTCCTGTATCAATATCCAAACTAATCCCACTGCCCCGCTCTCTCCCCATAGTCCTGTATCAAGCCCCAAACTAATCCCTCTGCCCTGCTCTCTCCCCATAGTCCTGTATCAATCCCCAAACTAAACCCACTGCCCCGCTCTCTCCCCATAGTCCTGTATCAAGCCCCAAACTAATCCCTCTGCCCCGCTCTCTCCCCATAGTCCTGTATCAATCCCCAAACTAATCCCACTGCCCCGCTCTCTCCCCATAGACCTGTATCAATCTTCAAACTAATCCCACAGCCCCACTCTCTCCCCATCGCCCTGTATCAAACTCCAAACTATTCCCACTGCCCCACTCTCTCCCCATCGCCCTGTATCAATCTCCAAACTAATCCCACTGCCCCGCTCTCTCCCCATAGCCCTGTATCAATCCACAAACTAATCCCACTGCCTCGCTCTCTACCCATAGTCCTGTATCAATCCCCAAACTAATCCCACTGCCCCGCTCTCTCCCCACAGTCCTGTATCAATCCCAAACTAATCCCACTGCCCCGCTCTCTCCCCATAGTCCAGTATCAATCCCCAAACGAATCCCACTGCCCCGCTCTATCCCCATAGTACTGTATCAATCTCCAAACTAATCCCACTGCCCCGCTCTCTCCCCATAGTCCTGTATCAATCTCCAAACTAATCCCACTGCCCCGCCCGCTCCCCATAGTCCTCTAGCAATCCCCAAACTAATCCCACTGCCGCGCTCTCTCCCCATATCCTGTATCAATCTCCAAACTAATCCAACTGCCCCGCTCTCTCCCCTAGCCCTGTATCAATCCCCAAACTAATCCCACTGCACCGCTCTCTCCCCATCGTACTGTATCAATCCCCAAACTAATCCCACTGCCCTGCTCTCTCCCCATAGTCCTGTATCAATCTCCAAACTAATCGCACTGCCCCTCTCTCTCCCCATAGTCCTGTATCAATCCCCAAACTAATCCCACTGTCCCGCTCTCTCCCCATAGTCCTGTATCAATCCCCAAACTAATCCCACTGTCCCGCTCTCTCCCCATAGTCGTATATCAATCCCAAAACTAATCCCACTGCCCCGCTCTCTCCTCATAGCCCTGTATCAACCCCCAAACTAATCCCACTGCCCCGCTCTCTCCCCATATGCCTGTATCAATCCCCAAACTAATCCCACTGCTCCACTCTCTCCCCATAGACCTGTAACAAACCCCAAACTAATCCCACTGCCCCGCTCTCTCCCCATAGTCGAGTATCAATCCCCAAACTAATCCCACTGCCCCGCTCTCACCCCATAGTCCTGTATCAACCCCAAACTTATCCCACTGCCCCGCCCTCTCCCCATAGTCCTCTAGCAATCCCCAAACTAATGCCACTGCACCGCTCTCTCCCCATAGTCCTGTATCAATCTCCAAACTAATCTCACTGCCCCGCTCTCTCCCCTAGCCCTGTATTAATCTCCAAACTAATCCCACTGCCCCGCTCTCTCCTCATAGTCCTATATCAATCCCCAAACTAATCCCACTGCACCGCTCTCTCCCCAACGTCCTGTATCAATCCCCAAACTAATCCCACTGCCCTGCTCTCTCCCCATAGTCCTGTATCAATCTCCAAACTAATCCCACTGCCCCGCTCTCTCCCCATAGTCCTGTTTCAATCCCCAAACTAATCCCACTGACCCGCTCTCTCCCCATAGTCCTGTATCAATCCCCAAACTAATCCCACTGCACTGCTCTCTCCCCATAGCCCTGTATCAATCCCCAAACTAATCCCACTGCCCCGCTCTCTCCCCATAGACCTGTATCAATCTCCAAACTAATCCCACTGCATTGTTCCTACCCATAGTCCTGTATCAATCCCCAAACTAATCCCACTGTCCCTCTCTCTCTCCGTAGACCTGTATTAATCCCCAAACTAATCCCACTGCCCCACTCTCTCGCCATAGTCATGTATCAATCCCCAAACTAATCCCACTGCCCTGCTCTCTCCCCATAGTCCTGTATCAATATCCAAACTAATCCCACTGCCCCGCTCTCTCCCCATAGTCCTGTATCAAGCCCCAAACTAATCCCTCTGCCCTGCTCTCTCCCCATAGTCCTGTATCAATCCCCAAACTAAACCCACTGCCCCGCTCTCTCCCCATAGTCCTGTATCAAGCCCCAAACTCATCCCTCTGCCCCGCTCTCTCCCCATAGTCCTGTATCAATCCCCAAACTAATCCCACTGCCCCGCTCTCTCCCCATAGTCCAGTATCAATCCCCAAACGAATCCCACTGCCCCGCTCTATCCCCATAGTACAGTATCAATCTCCAAACTAATCCCACTGCCCCGCTCTCTCCCCATAGTCCTGTATCAATCTCCAAACTAATCCCACTGCCCCGCCCGCTCCCCATAGTCCTCTAGCAATCCCCAAACTAATCCCACTGCCGCGCTCTCTCCCCATATCCTGTATCAATCTCCAAACTAATCCAACTGCCCCGCTCTCTCCCCTAGCCCTGTGTCAATCCCCAAACTAATCCCACTGCACCGCTCTCTCCCCATCGTACTGTATCAATCCCCAAACTAATCCCACTGCCCTGCTCTCACCCCATAGTCCTGTATCAATCTCCAAACAAATCGCACTGCCCCGCTCTCTCCACATAGTCCTGTATCAATCCCCAAACTAATCCCACTGACCCGCTCTCTCCCCATAGTCCTGTATCAATCCCCAAACTAATCCCACTGTCCCGCTCTCTCCCCATAGTCGTATATCAATCCCAAAACTAATCCCACTGCCCCGCTCTCTCCTCATAGCCCTGTATCAACCCCCAAACTAATCCCACTGCCCCGCTCTCTCCCCATAGTCCTGTATCAATCCCAAACTAATCCCACTGCCCCGCTCTCTCCCCATAGTCCTGTATCAATCCCCAAACTAATCCCACTGCCCCGCTCTCCCAGCAGTCATGTGTCAATCCCAAACTAATCCCACTGACCCGCTCTCTCCCCGTGGTCCTGCCTCAATCTCCAAACTAATCCAACTGTCCCGCTCTCTCCCCATAGTCCTGTATCAATCCTCAAACTAATCGCACTGACCCCCTCTCTCCCCATAGTCCTGCATCAATCTCCAAACTAATCCCACTGCCCCGCTCTCTGCACATATTACTGTATCAATCCCCAAACTAATCCCACTGTCCCGCTCTCTCCCCATAGTCCTGTATCACTCCCCAAACTAATCCCACTGCCCCGCTCTCTCCCCATAGTCCAGTATCAATCCCCAAACGAATCCCACTGCCCCGCTCTATCCCCATAGTACTGTATCAATCCCCAAACTAATCCCACTGCGCCGCTCTCTCCCCATAGTCCTGTTTCAATCTCCAAACTAATCCCACTGCCCCGCCCGCTCCCCATAGTCCTCTCGCAATCCCCAAACTAATCCCACTGCCGCGCTCTCTCCCCATATCCTGTATCAATCTCCAAACTAATCCCACTGCCCCGTTCTCTCCCCTAGCCCTGTATCAATCTCCAAACTAATCCCACTGCCCCGCTCTCTCCTCATAGTTCTGTATCAATCCCCAAACTAATCCCACTGCACCGCTCTCTCCCCATAGTCCTATATCAAGCCCCAAACTAATCCCACTGCCCCGCTCTCTCCCCATAGTCCTGTATCAATCCCCAAACTAATCCCACTGCACTGCGCTCTCCCCATAGCCCTGTATCAATCCCCAAACTAATCCCACTGCCCCGCTCTCTCCCCATAGACCTGTATCAATCTCCAAACTAATCCCACTGCATCGTTCCTACCCATAGTCCTGTATCAATCCCCAAACTAATCCCACTGTCCCTCTCTCTCTCCATAGACCTGTATTAATCCCCAAACTAATCCCACTGCCCCACTCTCTCGCCATAGTCCTGTATCAATCCCCAAACTAATCCCACTGCCCCGCTCTCTCCCCATAGTCCTGTATCAATATCCAAACTAATCCCACTGCCCCGCTCTCTCCCCATATTACTGTATCAATCCCCAAACTAATCACACTGCCCCGCTCTCTCCCCGTGGTCCTGCCTCAATCTCCAAACTAATCCAACTGTCCCGCTCTCTCCCCATAGTCCTGTATCAATCCTCAAACTAATCGCACTGACCCCCTCTCTCCCCATAGTCCTGCATCAATCTCCAAACTAATCCCACTGCCCCGCTTTCTGCACATATTACTGTATCAATCCCCAAACTAATCCCACTGCCCCGTTCTCTCCCCTAGCCCTGTATCAATCTCCAAACTAATCCCACTGCCCCGCTCTCTCCTCATAGTTCTGTATCAATCCCCAAACTAATCCCACTGCACCGCTCTCTCCCCATAGTCCTGTATCAAGCCCCAAACTAATCCCACTGCCCCGCTCTCTCCCCATAGTCCTGTATCAATCCCCAAACTAATCCCACTGCACTGCGCTCTCCCCATAGCCCTGTATCAATCCCCAAACTAATCCCACTGCCCCGCTCTCTCCCCATAGACCTGTATCAATCTCCAAACTAATCCCACTGCATCGTTCCTACCCATAGTCCTGTATCAATCCCCAAACTAATCCCACTGTCCCTCTCTCTCTCCATAGACCTGTATTAATCCCCAAACTAATCCCACTGCCCCACTCTCTCGACATAGTCCTGTATCAATCCCCAAACTAATCCCACTGCCCCGCTCTCTCCCCATAGACCTGTATCAATATCCAAACTAATCCCACTGCCCCGCTCTCTCCCCATATTACTGTATCAATCCCCAAACTAATCCCACTGCCCCGCTCTCTCCCCATAGTCCTGTATCACTCCCCAAACTAATCCCACTGCCCCACTCTCTCGTCATAGCACTGTTTCAATCCCCAAACTAATCCCACTGCCCCGCTCTCTCCCCATAGTCCTGCATCAATCTCCAAACTAATCCCACTGCCCCGCTCCCTCCCCATATTACTGTATCAATCCCCAAACTAATCCCACTGCCCCGCACTGTTCCCATAGTCCTGTATCACTCCCCAAACTAATCGCACTGCCCCGCTCTCTACCAATAGTCCTGTATCAATCCACAAACTAATCCAACTGTCCCGCTCTCTCTCCGTAGCCCTGTATCAATCCACAAACTAATCCCACTGCCCCGCTCTCTCCCCATAGTCCTGAATCAATCCCCAAACTAATTCCTCTGCCCCGCTCTCTCCCCATACCCCTGTATCAATCCCCAAACTAATCCCACTGCCCCGCTCTCTCCCCATAGCCCTGTATCAATCCCCAAACTAATCCCTCTGCCACGCTCTCTCCCCATAGTCCTGTATCAATCCGCAAACTAATCCCACTGCCCCGCTCTCTCCCCATAGTCCTGTATCAAGCCCCAAACTAATCCCTCTGCCCCGCTCTCTCCCCATAGTCTGTATCAATCCCCAAACTAATCCCACTGCCCCGCTCTCTCCCCATAGACCAGTATCAATCTCCAAACTAATCCCACAGCCCCACTCTCTCCCCATAGTCCTGTATCAATTCCAAACTAATCCCACTGCCCGGCTCTCTCCCCATAGCCCAGGATCAATCCCCAAACTCATACCACTGACCCGCTCTTTCCCTATACTCCTATATCAATCCCCAAACTAATCCCACTGCCCCGCTCACTCCTCATAGTCCTGTATCAATCCCCAAACTAATCCCACTGCCCCGCCCTCTCCCCATATACCTGTATCAATCCCCAAACTAATCCCACTGCCCCACTCTCTCCCCATAGACCTGTATCAAACCCCAAACTAATCCCACTGCCCCGCTCTCTCCCCATAGTCCAGTATCAATCCCCAAACTAATCCCACTGCCCCGCTCTCACCCCATAGTCCTGTATCAACCCCAAACTAATCCCACTGCCCCGCCCTCTCCCCATAGTCCTCTAGCAATCCCCAAACTAATGCCACTGCCCCACTCTCTCCCCATAGTCCTGTATCAATCTCCAAACTAATCTCACTGCCCCGCTCTCTCCCCTAGCCCTGTATTAATCTCCAAACTAATCCCACTGCCCCGCTCTCTCCTCATAGTCCTGTATCAATCCCCAAACTAATCCCACTGCACCGCTCTCTCCCCATCGTCCTGTATCAATCCCCAAACTAATCCCACTGCCCTGCTCTCTCCCCATCGTCCTGTATCAATCTCCAAACTAATCCCACTGCCCCGCTCTCTCCCCATAGTCCTGTATCAATCCCCAAACTAATCCCACTGACCCGCTCTCTCCCCATAGTCCTGTATCAATCCCCAAACTAATCCCACTGCACTGCTCTCTCCCCATAGCCCTGTATCAATCCCCAAACTAATCCCACTGCCCCGCTCTCTCCCCATAGACCTGTATCAATCTCCAAACTAATCCCACTGCATCGTTCCTACCCATATTCCTGTATCAATCCCCAAACTAATCCCACTGTCCCTCTCTCTCTCCGTAGACCTTTATTAATCCACAAACTAATCCCACTGCCCCACTCTCTCGCCATAGTCATGTATCAATCCCCAAACTAATCCCACTGCCCTGCTCTCTCCCCATAGTCCTGTATCAATATCCAAACTAATCCCACTGCCCCGCTCTCTCCCCATAGTCCTGTATCAAGCCCCAAACTAATCCCTCTGCCCCGCTCTCTCCCCATAGTCCTGTATCAATCCCCAAACTAATCCCACTGCCCCGCTCTCTCCCCATAGTCCTGTATCAAGCCCCAAACTAATCCCTCTGCCCCGCTCTCTCCCCATAGTCCTGTATCAATCCCCAAACTAATCCCACTGCCCCGCTCTCTGCCCATAGACCTGTATCAATCTCCAAACTAATCCCACAGCCCCACTCTATCCCCATCGCCCTGTATCAATCTCCAAACTAATCCCACTGCCCCACTCTCTCCCCATCGCCCTGTATCAATCTCCAAACTAATCCCACTGCCCCGCTCTCTCCCCATAGCCCTGTATCAATCCACAAACTAATCCCACTGCCTCGCTCTCTACCCATAGTCCTGTATCTATCCCCAAACTAATCCCACTGCCCCGCTCTCTCCCCACAGTCCTGTATCAATCCCAAACTAATCCCACTGCCCCACTCTCTCCCCATAGTCCTGTATCAATTCCAAACGAATCCCACTGCCCCGCTCTCTCCCCAAAGTCGTGTATCAATCTCCAAACTAATCCCACTGCCCCGCCCGATCCCCATAGTCCTCTAGCAATCCCCAAACTAATCCCACTGCCCCGCTCTCTCCCCATATCCTGTATCAATCTCCAAACTAATCCAACTGCCCCGCTCTCTCCCCTAGCCCTGTATCAATCCCCAAACTAATCCCACTGCACCGCTCTCTCCCCATCGTACTGTATCAATCCCCAAACTAATCCCACTGCCCTGCTCTCTCCCCATAGTCCTGTATCAATCTCCAAACTAATCGCACTGCCCCGCTCTCTCCCCATAGTCCTGTATCAATCCCCAAACTAATCCCACTGACCCGCTCTCTCCCCATAGTCCTGTATCAATCCCCAAACTAATCCCACTGTCCTGCTCTCTACCCATAGTAGTATATCAATCCCAAAACTAATCCCACTGCCCCGCTCTCTCCCCATAGCCCTGTATCAACCCCCAAACTAATCCCACTGCCCCGCTCTCTCCCCATAGTCCTGTATCAATCCCAAACTAATCCCACTGCCCCGCTCTCTCCCCATAGTCCTGTATCAATCCCCAAACTAATCCCACTGCCCCGCTCTCCCAACAGTCATGTGTCAATCCCAAACTAATCCCACTGACCCGCTCTCTCCCCGTGGTCCTGCCTCAATCTCGAAAACTAATCCAACTGTCCCGCTCTCTCCCCATAGTCCTATATCAATCCTCAAACTAATCGCACTGACCCGCTCTCTCCCCATAGTCCTGCATCAATCTCCAAACTAATCCCACTGCCCCGCTCTCTGCACATATTACTGTATCAATCCCCAAACTAATCCCTCTGCCCTGCTCTCTCCCCATAGTCCTGTATCACTCCCCAAACTAATCCCACTGCCCCGCTCTCTCCCCATAGTCCAGTATCAATCCCCAAACGAATCCCACTGCCCCGCTCTATCCCCATAGTACTGTATCAATCCCCAAACTAATCCCACTGCCCCGCTCTCTCCCCATAGTCCTGTATCAATCTCCAAACTAATCCCACTGCCCCGTTCTCTCCCCTAGCCCTGTATCAATCTCCAAACTAATCCCACTGCCCCGCTCTCTCCTCATAGTCCTGTATCAATCCCCAAACTAATCCCACTGCACCGCTCTGTACCCATCGTCCTGTATCAATCCCCAAACTAATCCCACTGCCCTGCTCTCTCCCCATAGTCCTGTATCAATCTCCAAACTAATCGCACTGCCCCGCTCTCTCCCCATAGTCCTGTATCAATCCCCAAACTAATCCAACCGACCCGCTCTCTCCCCATAGTCCTGTATCAATCCCCAAACTAATCCCACTGTCCCGCTCTCTCCCCATATTCGTATATCAATCCCAAAACTAATCCCACTGCCCCGCTCTCTCCCCATAGCCCTGTATCAATCCCCAAACTAATCCCACTGCCCCGCTCTCCCAACAGTCATGTGTCAATCCCAAACTAATCCCACTGACCCGCTCTCTGCCCGTGGTCCTGCCTCAATCTTCAAACTAATCCAACTGTCACGCTCTCTCCCCATAGTCCTGTATCAATCCTCAAACTAATCCCACTGACCCGCTCTCTCCCCATAGTCCTGCATCAATCTCCAAACTAATCCCACTGCCCCGCTCTCTGCACATATTACTGTATCAATCCCCAAACTAATCCCACTGCCCCGCACTCTCCCCATAGTCCTGTATCACTCCCCAAACTAATCCCACTTACCCGCTCTCTCCCCATAGTTCTGTATCAATCCACAAACTAATCCTACTGCCCCGCTCTCCCCCATAGTCCTGAATCAATTCTCAAACTAATCCCACTGCCCCGCTCTCTCCCCATAGTCCTGAATCAATCCTCAAACTAATCCCACTGCCCCGCTCTCCCCACAGTCCGGTATCAATCCCAAACTAATCCCACTGCCCCGCTCTCTCCCCATAGTCCTGTATCAATCCCCAAACTAATCCCACTGCACTGTGCTCTCCCCATCGCCCTGTATCAATCCCCAAACTAATCCCACTGCCCCGCTCTCTCCCCATAGACCTGTATCAATCTCCAAACTAATCCCACTGCATCGTTCCTACCCATAGTCCTGTATCAATCCCCAAACTAATCCCACTGTCCCTCTCTCTCTCCGTAGACCTGTATTAATCCCCAAACTAATCCCACTGCCCCACTCTCTCCCCATAGTCCTGTATCAATATCCAAACTAATCCCACTGCCCCGCTCTCTCCCCATATTACTGTATCAATCCCCAAACTAATCCCACTGCCCCGTTCTCTCCCCATAGTCCTGTATCACTCCCCAAACTAATCCCACTGCCCCACTCTCTCGCCATAGCCCTGTTTCAATCCCCAAACTAATCCCACTGCCCCGCTCTCTCCCCATAGTCCTGCATCAATCTGCAAACTAAACCCACTGCCCCGCTCCCTCCCCATATTACTGTATCAATCCCCAAACTAATCCCACTGCATCGTCCCTACCCATGGTCCTGTATCAATCCGCAAACTAATCCCACTGCCCCGCTCTGTCCCCATAGTCTGGATCAAGCCCCAAACTATTCCCTCTGCCCCGCTCTCTCCCCATAGTCCTGTATCACTCCCCAAACTAATCCCACTGCCCCGCTCTCTACCAATAGTCCTGTATCAATCCACAAACTAATTCAACTGTCCTGCTCTCTCTCCGTAGCCCTGTATCAATCCCCAAACTAATCCCACTGCCCCGCTTTCTCCCCATAGTCCTCAATCAATCCCCAAACTAATCCCTCTGCCCCGCTCTCTCCCCATACCCCTGTATCAATCCCCAAACTGATCCCTCTGCCACGCTCTCTCCCCATAGTCCTGTATCAATCCGCAAACTAATCCCACTGCCCCGCTCTCTCCCCATAGTCCTGTATCAAGCCCCAAACTAATCCCTCTGCCCCGCTCTCTCCCCATAGTCTGTATCAATCCCCAAACTAAACCCACTGCCCCGCTCTCTCCCCATAGACCTGTATCAATCTCCAAACTAATCCCACAGCCCCACTCTCTCCCCATAGCCCTGTATCAATCCCCAAACTAATCCCACTGCCTCGCTCTCGAACCATAGTCCTGTATCAATCCCCAAACTAATCAAACTGCCCCGCTCTCTCCCCACAGTCCTGTATCAATCCCAAACTAATCCCACTGCCCCGCTCTCTCCCCATAGTCCTGTATCAATCCCCAAACTAATCCCACTGCCCCGCTCACTCCTCATAGTCCTGTATCAATCCCCAAACTAATCCCACTGCCCCGCTCTCTCCCCATATGCCTGTATCAATCCCCAAACTAATCCCACTGCCCCACTCTCTCCCCATAGTCCTGTACCAAACCCCAAACTAAACCCACTGCCCCGCTCCCTCCCCATATTACTGTATCAATCCCCAAACTAATCCCACTGCATCGTCCCTACCAATAGTCCTGTATCAATCCGCAAACTAATCCCACTGCCCCGTTCTGTCCCCATAGTCCTGGATCAAGCCCCAAACTATTCCCTCTGCCCCGCTCTCTCCCCATAGTCCTGTATCACTCCCCAAACTAATCCCACTGCCCCGCTCTCTACCAATAGTCCTGTATCAATCCACAAACTAATTCAACTGTCCTGCTCTCTCTCCGTAGCCCTGTATCAATCCCCAAACTAATCCCACTGCCCCGCTCTCTCCCCATAGTCCTCAATCAATCCCCAAACTAATCCCTCTGCCCCGCTCTCTCCCCATACCCCTGTATCAATCCCCTAACTAATCCCACTGCCCCGCTCTCTCCCCATAGCCCTGTATCAATCCCCAAACTAATCCCTCTGCCACGCTCTCTCCCCATAGTCCTGTATCAATCCGCAAACTAATCCCACTGCCCCGCTCTCTCCCCATAGTCGTGTATCAAGCCCCAAACTAATCCCTCTGCCCCGCTCTCTCCCCATAGTCTGTATCAATCCCCAAACTAAACCCACTGCCCCGATCTCTCCCCATAGACCTGTATCAATCTCCAAACTAATCCCACAGCCCCACTCTCTCCCCATAGCCCTGTATCAATCCCCAAACTAATCCCACTGCCTCGCTCTCGAACCATAGTCCTGTATCAATCCCCAAACTAATCAAACTGCCCCGCTCTCTCCCCACAGTCCTGTATCAAGCCCCAAACTAATCCCTCTGCCCCGCTCTCTCCCCATAGTCTGTATCAATCCCCAAACTAATCCCACTGCCCCGCTATCTCCCCATAGTCCTGTATCAATCTCCAAACTAATCCCACTGCCCCGCCCTCTCCCCATTGTCCTCTAGCAATCCCCAGACTAATGCCACTGCCCCGCTTTCTCCCCATAGTCCTGTATCAATCTCCAAACTAATCTCACTGCCCCGCTTTCTCCCCATAGTCCTGTATCAAGCCCCAAACTAATCCCTCTGCCCCGCTCTCTCCCCATAGTCTGTATCAATCCCCAAACTAAACCCACTGCCCCGCTCTCTCCCCATAGACCTGTATCAATCTCCAAACTAATCCCACAGCCCCGCTCTCTCCCCATAGCCCTGTATCAATCCCCAAACTAATCCCACTGCCTCGCTCTCGAACCATAGTCCTGTATCAATCCCCAAACTAATCAAACTGCCCCGCTCTCTCCCCACAGTCCTGTATCAATCCCAAACTAATCCCACTGCCCCGCTCTCTCCCCATAGTCCTGTATCAATCCCCAAACTAATCCCACTGCCCCGCTCACTCCTCATAGTCCTGTATCAATCCCCAAACTAATCCCACTGCCCCGCTCTCTCCCCATATGCCTGTATCAATCCCCAAACTAATCCCACTGCCCCACTCTCTCCCCATAGTCCTGTACCAAACCCCAAACTAAACCCACTGCCCCGCTCCCTCCCCATATTACTGTATCAATCCCCAAACTAATCCCACTGCATCGTCCCTACCAATAGTCCTGTATCAATCCGCAAACTAATCCCACTGCCCCGTTCTGTCCCCATAGTCCTGGATCAAGCCCCAAACTATTCCCTCTGCCCCGCTCTCTCCCCATAGTCCTGTATCACTCCCCAAACTAATCCCACTGCCCCGCTCTCTACCAATAGTCCTGTATCAATCCACAAACTAATTCAACTGTCCTGCTCTCTCTCCGTAGCCCTGTATCAATCCCCAAACTAATCCCACTGCCCCGCTCTCTCCCCATAGTCCTCAATCAATCCCCAAACTAATCCCTCTGCCCCGCTCTCTCCCCATAGCCCTGTATCAATCCCCTAACTAATCCCACTGCCCCGCTCTCTCCCCATAGCCCTGTATCAATCCCCAAACTAATCCCTCTGCCACGCTCTCTCCCCATAGTCCTGTATCAATCCGCAAACTAATCCCACTGCCCCGCTCTCTCCCCATAGTCGTGTATCAAGCCCCAAACTAATCCCTCTGCCCCGCTCTCTCCCCATAGTCTGTATCAATCCCCAAACTAAACCCACTGCCCCGATCTCTCCCCATAGACCTGTATCAATCTCCAAACTAATCCCACAGCCCCACTCTCTCCCCATAGCCCTGTATCAATCCCCAAACTAATCCCACTGCCTCGCTCTCGAACCATAGTCCTGTATCAATCCCCAAACTAATCAAACTGCCCCGCTCTCTCCCCACAGTCCTGTATCAAGCCCCAAACTAATCCCTCTGCCCCGCTCTCTCCCCATAGTCTGTATCAATCCCCAAACTAATCCCACTGCCCCGCTATCTCCCCATAGTCCTGTATCAATCTCCAAACTAATCCCACTGCCCCGCCCTCTCCCCATTGTCCTCTAGCAATCCCCAGACTAATGCCACTGCCCCGCTTTCTCCCCATAGTCCTGTATCAATCTCCAAACTAATCTCACTGCCCCGCTTTCTCCCCTAGCCCTGTATTAATCTCCAAACTAATCCCACTGCCCCGCTCTCTCCTCATAGTCCTGTATCAATCCCCAAACTAATCCCACTGCACCGCTCTCTCCCCATCGTCCTGTATCAATGCCCAAACTAATCCCACTGCCCTGCTCTCTCCCCATAGTCCTGTATCAATCTCCAAACTAATCCCACTGCCCCGCTCTCTCCCCATAGTCCTGTATCAATCCCCAAACTAATTCCACTGACCCGCTCTCTCCCCACAGTCCTGTACCAATCCCCAAACAAATCCCACTGCCCCGCTCTCTCCCCATAGTCCTGTATCAACCCCCAAAGTAATCCCATTGCCCCGCTCTCTCCCAATAGCCCTGTATCAATCTCCAAACTAATCCCACTACCCCGCTCTCTCCTCATAGTCCTGTATCAATCACCAAACCATTCCCACTGCCCCGCTCTCTCCCCATATCTCTGTATCAATCCACAAACTACTCCCACTGCCCCGCTCTCTCTCCACAGTCCTGTATCAATCCTAAAATTAATCCCACTGCCCCGCTCTCTCCCCATAGTCCTGTATCAATCCCCAAACTAATCCCACTGCCCCGCTCTCTCCCCATAGTCCGGTATCAATTCCAAACTAATCCCACTGCCCGGCTCTCTCCCCATAGCCCTGGATCAATTCCCAAACTAATCCCACTGACCCGCTCTTTCCCCATACTCCTATCTCAATCCCCAAACTAATCCCACTGCCCCGCGCTCTCCTCATAGTCCTGTATCAATCCCCAAACTAATCCCACTGCCCCGCTCTCTCCCCACATGCCTGTATCAATCCCCAAACTAATCCCACTGCCCCACTCTCTCCCCATAGTCCTGTATCAAACCCCAAACTAATCTCACTGCCCCGCTCTCTCCCCATCGTCCGGTATCAATCCCCAAACTAATCCCACTGCCCCGCTCTCACCCCATAGTACTGTATAAATCCGCAAACTAATCCCACTGCCCCGCTCTCTCCCCATAGTCCTGTATCAATCTCCAAACTAATCCCACTGCCCCGCCCTCTCCCCATTGTCCTCTGGCAATCCCCAAACTAATGCCACTGACCCGCTCTCTCCCCATATTCCTGTACCAATCCCCAAACAAATCCCACTGCCCCGCTCTCTCCCCATAGTCCAGTGTCAATCCCCAAACTAAACCCATTGCCCCGCTCTCTCCCCATAGCCCTGGATCAATCCCCAAACTAATCCCACTGACCCGCTCTTTCCCCATACTCCTATATTAATCCCCAAACTAATCTCACTGCCCCGCTCTCTCCCCATCGTCCAGTATCAATCCCCAAACTAATCCCACTGCCCCGCTCTCACCCCATAGTACTGTATCAATCCGCAAACTAATCCCACTGCCCCGCTCTCTCCCCATAGTCCTGTATCAATCTCCAAACTAATCCCAAAGCCCCACTCTCTCCCCATAGCCCTGTATCAATCCCCAAACTAATCCCACTGCCTCGCTTTCTAACCATAGTCCTGTATCAATCTCCAAACTAATCCCACTGCCCCGCTCTCTCCCCAAAGTCCTGTATCAATCCCAAACTAATCCCACTGCCCGGCTCTCTCCCCATAGCCCTGGAGCAATCCCCAAACTAATCCCACTGACCCGCTCTTTCCCCATACTCCTATATTAATCCCCAAACTAATCCCACTGCCCCGCTCTCTCCTCATAGTCCTGTATCAATCCCCAAACTAATCCCACTGCCCCGCTCTCTCCCCATATGCCTGTATCAATCCCCAAACTAATCCCACTACCCCACTCTCTCCCCATAGTCCTGTATCAAACCCCAAACTAATCCCACTGCCCCGCTCTCTCCCCATAGTCCAGTATCAATCCCCAAACTAATCCCACTGCCCCGCTCTTACCCCATAGTACTGTATCAATCCGCAAACTAATCCCACTGCCGCGCTCTCTCCCCATAGTCCTGTATCAATCTCCAAACTAATCCCACTGCCCCGCCCTCTCCCCATAGTCCTCTAGCAATCCCCAAACTAATGCCACTGCCCCGCTCTCTCCCCAAAATCCTGTATCAATCTCCAAACTAATCCCACTGCCCCGCTCTCTCCCCATAGTCCTGTATCACTCCCCAAACTAATCCCACTGCCCCGCTCTCTACCAATAGTCCTGTATCAATCCACAAACTAATCCAACTGTCCCGCTCTCTCTCCGTAGCGCTGTATCAATTCCAAACTAATCCCACTGCCCGGCTCTCTCCCCATAGCCCTGGATCAATCCCCAAACTAATCCCACTGACCCGCTCTTTCCCTATACTCCTATATCAATCCCCAAACTAATCCCACTGCCCCGCTCACTCCTCATAGTCCTGTATCAATCCCCAAACTAATCCCACTGCCCCGCTCTCTCCCCATATGCCTGTATCAATCCCCAAACTAATCCCACTGCCCCACTCTCTCCCCATAGACCTGTAACAAACCCCAAACTAATCCCACTGCCCCGCTCTCTCCCCATAGTCCAGTATCAATCCCCAAACTAATCCCACTGCCCCGCTCTCTCCCCATAGTCCTGTTTCAATCCCCAAACTAATCCCACTGACCCGCTCTCTCCCCATAGTCCTGTATCAATCCCCAAACTAATCCCACTGCACTGCTCTCTCCCCATAGTCCTGTATCAATCCCCAAACTAATCCCACTGCCCCGCTCTCTCCCCATAGACCTGTATCAATCTCCAAACTAATCCCACTGCATCGTTCCTACCCATAGTCCTGTATCAATCCCCAAACTAATCCCACTGTCCCTCTCTCTCTCCGTAGACCTGTATTAATCCCCAAACTAATCCCACTGCCCCACTCTCTCGCCATAGTCATGTATCAATCCCCAAACTAATCCCACTGCCCTGCTCTCTCCCCATAGTCCTGTATCAATCCCCAAACTAATCCCACTGCCCCGCTCTCTCCCCATAGACCTGTATCAATCTTCAAACTAATCCCACAGCCCCACTCTCTCCCCATCGCCCTGTATCAATCCCCAAACTAATCCCACTGCCCCGCTCTCTCCCCACATGCCTGTATCAATCCCCAAACTAATCCCACTGCCCCACTCTCTCCCCATAGTCCTGTATCAAACCCCAAACTAATCTCACTGCCCCGCTCTCTCCCCATCGTCCGGTATCAATCCCCAAACTAATCCCACTGCCCCGCTCTCACCCCATAGTACTGTATAAATCCGCAAACTAATCCCACTGCCCCGCTCTCTCCCCATAGTCCTGTATCAATCTCCAAACTAATCCCACTGCCCCGCCCTCTCCCCATTGTCCTCTGGCAATCCCCAAACTAATGCCACTGACCCGCTCTCTCCCCATATTCCTGTACCAATCCCCAAACAAATCCCACTGCCCCGCTCTCTCCCCATAGTCCAGTGTCAATCCCCAAACTAAACCCATTGCCCCGCTCTCTCCCCATAGCCCTGGATCAATCCCCAAACTAATCCCACTGACCCGCTCTTTCCCCATACTCCTATATTAATCCCCAAACTAATCTCACTGCCCCGCTCTCTCCCCATCGTCCAGTATCAATCCCCAAACTAATCCCACTGCCCCGCTCTCACCCCATAGTACTGTATCAATCCGCAAACTAATCCCACTGCCCCGCTCTCTCCCCATAGTCCTGTATCAATCTCCAAACTAATCCCAAAGCCCCACTCTCTCCCCATAGCCCTGTATCAATCCCCAAACTAATCCCACTGCCTCGCTTTCTAACCATAGTCCTGTATCAATCTCCAAACTAATCCCACTGCCCCGCTCTCTCCCCAAAGTCCTGTATCAATCCCAAACTAATCCCACTGCCCGGCTCTCTCCCCATAGCCCTGGAGCAATCCCCAAACTAATCCCACTGACCCGCTCTTTCCCCATACTCCTATATTAATCCCCAAACTAATCCCACTGCCCCGCTCTCTCCTCATAGTCCTGTATCAATCCCCAAACTAATCCCACTGCCCCGCTCTCTCCCCATATGCCTGTATCAATCCCCAAACTAATCCCACTACCCCACTCTCTCCCCATAGTCCTGTATCAAACCCCAAACTAATCCCACTGCCCCGCTCTCTCCCCATAGTCCAGTATCAATCCCCAAACTAATCCCACTGCCCCGCTCTTACCCCATAGTACTGTATCAATCCGCAAACTAATCCCACTGCCGCGCTCTCTCCCCATAGTCCTGTATCAATCTCCAAACTAATCCCACTGCCCCGCCCTCTCCCCATAGTCCTCTAGCAATCCCCAAACTAATGCCACTGCCCCGCTCTCTCCCCAAAATCCTGTATCAATCTCCAAACTAATCCCACTGCCCCGCTCTCTCCCCATAGTCCTGTATCACTCCCCAAACTAATCCCACTGCCCCGCTCTCTACCAATAGTCCTGTATCAATCCACAAACTAATCCAACTGTCCCGCTCTCTCTCCGTAGCGCTGTATCAATTCCAAACTAATCCCACTGCCCGGCTCTCTCCCCATAGCCCTGGATCAATCCCCAAACTAATCCCACTGACCCGCTCTTTCCCTATACTCCTATATCAATCCCCAAACTAATCCCACTGCCCCGCTCACTCCTCATAGTCCTGTATCAATCCCCAAACTAATCCCACTGCCCCGCTCTCTCCCCATATGCCTGTATCAATCCCCAAACTAATCCCACTGCCCCACTCTCTCCCCATAGACCTGTAACAAACCCCAAACTAATCCCACTGCCCCGCTCTCTCCCCATAGTCCAGTATCAATCCCCAAACTAATCCCACTGCCCCGCTCTCTCCCCATAGTCCTGTTTCAATCCCCAAACTAATCCCACTGACCCGCTCTCTCCCCATAGTCCTGTATCAATCCCCAAACTAATCCCACTGCACTGCTCTCTCCCCATAGTCCTGTATCAATCCCCAAACTAATCCCACTGCCCCGCTCTCTCCCCATAGACCTGTATCAATCTCCAAACTAATCCCACTGCATCGTTCCTACCCATAGTCCTGTATCAATCCCCAAACTAATCCCACTGTCCCTCTCTCTCTCCGTAGACCTGTATTAATCCCCAAACTAATCCCACTGCCCCACTCTCTCGCCATAGTCATGTATCAATCCCCAAACTAATCCCACTGCCCTGCTCTCTCCCCATAGTCCTGTATCAATCCCCAAACTAATCCCACTGCCCCGCTCTCTCCCCATAGACCTGTATCAATCTTCAAACTAATCCCACAGCCCCACTCTCTCCCCATCGCCCTGTATCAATCTCCAAACTAATCCCACTGCCCCACTCTCTCCCCATCGCCCTGTATCAATCTCCAAACGAATCCCACTGCCCCGCTCTCTCCCCATAGCCCTGTATCAATCCACAAACTAATCCCACTGCCTCGCTCTCTACCCATAGTCCTGTATCAATCCCCAAACTAATCCCACTGCCCCGCTCTCTCCCCACAGTCCTGTATCAATCCCAAACTAATCCCACTGCCCCACTCTCTCCCCATAGTCCTGTATCAATTCCAAACGAATCCCACTGCCCGGCTCTCTCCCCATAGCCCTGGATCAATCCCCAAACTAATCTCAATGACCCGCTCTCTCCCCATAGTCCTATATCAATCCCCAAACTAATCCCACTGCCCCGCTCTCTCCCCATAGTCCAGTATCAATCCCCAAATGAATCCCACTGCCCCGCTCTATCCCCATAGTACTGTATCAATCCCCAAACTAATCCCACTGCCCCGCTCTCTCCCCATAGTCCTGTATCAATCTCCAAACTAATCCCACTGCCCCGCCCGCTCCCCATAGTCCTCTAGCAATCCCGAAACTAATCCCACTGCTGCGCTCTCTCCCCATATCCTGTATCAATCTCCAAACTAATCCAACTGCCCCGCTCTCTCCCCTAGCCCTGTATCAATCCCCAAACTAATCCCACAGCACCGCTCTCTCCCCATCGTACTGTATCAATCCCCAAACTAATCCCACTGCCCTGCTCTCTCCCCATAGTCCTGTATCAATCTCCAAACTAATCGCACTGCCCCGCTCTCTCCCCATAGTCCTGTATCAATCCCCAAACTAATCCCACTGACCCGCTCTCTCCCCATAGTCCTGTATCAATCCCCAAACTAATCCCACTGTCCCGCTCTCTCACCATAGTCGTATATCAATCCCAAAACTAATCCCACTGCCCCGCTCTCTCCTCATAGCACTGTATCAACCCCCAAACTAATCCCACTGCCCCGCTCTCTCCCCATAGTCCTGTATCAATCCCAAACTAATCCCACTGCCCCGCTCTCTCCCCATAGTCCTGTATCAATCCCCAAACTAATCCCACTGCCCCGCTCTCCCAACAGTCATGTGTCAATCCCAAACTAATCCCACTGACCCGCTCTCTCCCCGTGGTCCTGCCTCAATCTCCAAACTAATCCAACTGCCCCACTCTCTCCCCATAGACCTGTAACAAACCCCAAACTAATCCCACTGCCCCGCTCTCTCCCCATAGTCCAGTATCAATCCCCAAACTAATCCCACTGCCCCGCTCTCTCCCCATAGTCCTGTTTCAATCCCCAAACTAATCCCACTGACCCGCTCTCTCCCCATAGTCCTGTATCAATCCCCAAACTAATCCCACTGCACTGCTCTCTCCCCATAGTCCTGTATCAATCCCCAAACTAATCCCACTGCCCCGCTCTCTCCCCATAGACCTGTATCAATCTCCAAACTAATCCCACTGCATCGTTCCTACCCATAGTCCTGTATCAATCCCCAAACTAATCCCACTGTCCCTCTCTCTCTCCGTAGACCTGTATTAATCCCCAAACTAATCCCACTGCCCCACTCTCTCGCCATAGTCATGTATCAATCCCCAAACTAATCCCACTGCCCTGCTCTCTCCCCATAGTCCTGTATCAATCCCCAAACTAATCCCACTGCCCCGCTCTCTCCCCATAGACCTGTATCAATCTTCAAACTAATCCCACAGCCCCACTCTCTCCCCATCGCCCTGTATCAATCTCCAAACTAATCCCACTGCCCCACTCTCTCCCCATCGCCCTGTATCAATCTCCAAACGAATCCCACTGCCCCGCTCTCTCCCCATAGCCCTGTATCAATCCACAAACTAATCCCACTGCCTCGCTCTCTACCCATAGTCCTGTATCAATCCCCAAACTAATCCCACTGCCCCGCTCTCTCCCCACAGTCCTGTATCAATCCCAAACTAATCCCACTGCCCCACTCTCTCCCCATAGTCCTGTATCAATTCCAAACGAATCCCACTGCCCGGCTCTCTCCCCATAGCCCTGGATCAATCCCCAAACTAATCTCAATGACCCGCTCTCTCCCCATAGTCCTATATCAATCCCCAAACTAATCCCACTGCCCCGCTCTCTCCCCATAGTCCAGTATCAATCCCCAAATGAATCCCACTGCCCCGCTCTATCCCCATAGTACTGTATCAATCCCCAAACTAATCCCACTGCCCCGCTCTCTCCCCATAGTCCTGTATCAATCTCCAAACTAATCCCACTGCCCCGCCCGCTCCCCATAGTCCTCTAGCAATCCCGAAACTAATCCCACTGCTGCGCTCTCTCCCCATATCCTGTATCAATCTCCAAACTAATCCAACTGCCCCGCTCTCTCCCCTAGCCCTGTATCAATCCCCAAACTAATCCCACAGCACCGCTCTCTCCCCATCGTACTGTATCAATCCCCAAACTAATCCCACTGCCCTGCTCTCTCCCCATAGTCCTGTATCAATCTCCAAACTAATCGCACTGCCCCGCTCTCTCCCCATAGTCCTGTATCAATCCCCAAACTAATCCCACTGACCCGCTCTCTCCCCATAGTCCTGTATCAATCCCCAAACTAATCCCACTGTCCCGCTCTCTCACCATAGTCGTATATCAATCCCAAAACTAATCCCACTGCCCCGCTCTCTCCTCATAGCACTGTATCAACCCCCAAACTAATCCCACTGCCCCGCTCTCTCCCCATAGTCCTGTATCAATCCCAAACTAATCCCACTGCCCCGCTCTCTCCCCATAGTCCTGTATCAATCCCCAAACTAATCCCACTGCCCCGCTCTCCCAACAGTCATGTGTCAATCCCAAACTAATCCCACTGACCCGCTCTCTCCCCGTGGTCCTGCCTCAATCTCCAAACTAATCCAACTGTCCCGCTCTCTCCCCATAGTCCTGTATCAATCCTCAAACTAATCGCACTGACCCCCTCTCTCCCCATAGTCCTGCATCAATCTCCAAACTAATCCCACTGCCCCGCTCTCTGCACATATTACTGTATCAATCCCCAAACTAATCCCACTGCCCCGCTCTCTCCCCATAGTCCTGTATCACTCCCCAAACTAATCCCACTGCCCCGCTCTCTCCCCATAGTCCAGTATCAATCCCCAAACGAATCCCACTGCCCCGCTCTATCCCCATAGTACTGTATCAATCCCCAAACTAATCCCACTGCGCCGCTCTCTCCCCATAGTCCTGTATCAATCTCCAAACTAATCCCACTGCCCCGCCCGCTCCCCATAGTCCTCTAGCAATCCCCAAACTAATCCCACTGCCCCGCTCCCTCCCCATATCCTGTATCAATCTCCAAACTAATCCCACTGCCCCGTTCTCTCCCCTAGCCCTGTATCAATCTCCAAACTAATCCCACTGTCCCGCTCTCTCCTCATAGTCCTGTATCAATCCCCAAACTAATCCCACTGCACCGCTCTCTCCCCATAGTCCTGTATCAAGCCCCAAACTAATCCCACTGCCCCGCTCTCTCCCCATAGTCCTGTATCAATCCCCAAACTAATCCCACTGCACTGCGCTCTCCCCATAGCACTGTATCAATCCCCAAACTAATCCCACTGCCCCGCTCTCTCCCCATAGACCTGTATCAATCTCCAAACTAATCCCACTGCATCGTTCCTACCCATAGTCCTGTATCAATCCCCAAACTAATCCCACTGTCCCTCTCTCTCTCCATAGACCTGTATTAATCCCCAAACTAATCCCACTGCCCCACTCTCTCGCCATAGTCCTGTATCAATCCCCAAACTAATCCCACTGCCCCGCTCTCTCCCCATAGTCCTGTATCAATATCCAAACTAATCCCACTGCCCCACTCTCTCCCCATAGACCTGTAACAAACCCCAAACTAATCCCACTGCCCCGCTCTCTCCCCATAGTCCAGTATCAATCCCCAAACTAATCCCACTGCCCCGCTCTCTCCCCATAGTCCTGTTTCAATCCCCAAACTAATCCCACTGACCCGCTCTCTCCCCATAGTCCTGTATCAATCCCCAAACTAATCCCACTGCACTGCTCTCTCCCCATAGTCCTGTATCAATCCCCAAACTAATCCCACTGCCCCGCTCTCTCCCCATAGACCTGTATCAATCTCCAAACTAATCCCACTGCATCGTTCCTACCCATAGTCCTGTATCAATCCCCAAACTAATCCCACTGTCCCTCTCTCTCTCCGTAGACCTGTATTAATCCCCAAACTAATCCCACTGCCCCACTCTCTCGCCATAGTCATGTATCAATCCCCAAACTAATCCCACTGCCCTGCTCTCTCCCCATAGTCCTGTATCAATATCCAAACTAATCCCTCTGCCCCGCTCTCTCCCCATAGTCCTGTATCAATCCCCAAACTAATCCCACTGCCCCGCTCTCTCCCCATAGACCTGTATCAATCTTCAAACTAATCCCACAGCCCCACTCTCTCCCCATCGCCCTGTATCAATCTCCAAACTAATCCCACTGCCCCACTCTCTCCCCATCGCACTGTATCAATCTCCAAACGAATCCCACTGCCCCGCTCTCTCCCCATAGCCCTGTATCAATCCACAAACTAATCCCACTGCCTCGCTCTCTACCAATAGTCCTGTATCAATCCCCAAACTAATCCCACTGCCCCGCTCTCTCCCCACAGTCCTGTATCAATCCCAAACTAATCCCACTGCCCCACTCTCTCCCCATAGTCCTGTATCAATTCCAAACGAATCCCACTGCCCGGCTCTCTCCCCATAGCCCTGGATCAATCCCCAAACTAATCTCACTGACCCGCTCTCTCCCCATAGTCCTATATCAATCCCCAAACTAATCCCACTGCCCCGCTCTCTCCCCATAGTCCAGTATCAATCCCCAAACGAATCCCACTGCCCCGCTCTATCCCCATAGTACTGTATCAATCCCCAAACTAATCACACTGCCCCGCTCTCTCCCCATAGTCCTGTATCAATCTCCAAACTAATCCCACTGC
The DNA here is from genome assembly GCF_044704955.1 of Pristiophorus japonicus. Lineage (NCBI taxonomy): Eukaryota > Metazoa > Chordata > Chondrichthyes > Pristiophoridae > Pristiophorus > Pristiophorus japonicus. Next base: position 720,234 of record NW_027254846.1, on the reverse strand, counting down.
CCCGCCCGCTCCCCATAGTCCTCTAGCAATCCCCAAACTAATCCCACTGCTGCGCTCTCTCCCCATCGTACTGTATCAATCCCCAAACTAATCCCACTGCCCCGCTCTCTCCCCATAGTCCTGTATCAATATCCAAACTAATCCCACTGCCCCACTCTCTCCCCATAGACCTGTAACAAACCCCAAACTAATCCCACTGCCCCGCTCTCTCCCCATAGTCCAGTATCAATCCCCAAACTAATCCCACTGCCCCGCTCTCTCCCCATAGTCCTGTTTCAATCCCCAAACTAATCCCACTGACCCGCTCTCTCCCCATAGTCCTGTATCAATCCCCAAACTAATCCCACTGCACTGCTCTCTCCCCATAGTCCTGTATCAATCCCCAAACTAATCCCACTGCCCCGCTCTCTCCCCATAGACCTGTATCAATCTCCAAACTAATCCCACTGCATCGTTCCTACCCATAGTCCTGTATCAATCCCCAAACTAATCCCACTGTCCCTCTCTCTCTCCGTAGACCTGTATTAATCCCCAAACTAATCCCACTGCCCCACTCTCTCGCCATAGTCATGTATCAATCCCCAAACTAATCCCACTGCCCTGCTCTCTCCCCATAGTCCTGTATCAATATCCAAACTAATCCCTCTGCCCCGCTCTCTCCCCATAGTCCTGTATCAATCCCCAAACTAATCCCACTGCCCCGCTCTCTCCCCATAGACCTGTATCAATCTCCAAACTAATCCCACAGCCCCACTCTCTCCCCATCGCCCTGTATCAATCTCCAAACTAATCCCACTGCCCCACTCTCTCCCCATCGCCCTGTATCAATCTCCAAACGAATCCCACTGCCCCGCTCTCTCCCCATAGCCCTGTATCAATCCACAAACTAATCCCACTGCCTCGCTCTCTACCCATAGTCCTGTATCAATCCCCAAACTAATCCCACTGTCCCGCTCTCTCCCCACAGTCCTGTATCAATCCCAAACTAATCCCACTGCCCCACTCTCTCCCCATAGTCCTGTATCAATTCCAAACGAATCCCACTGCCCGGCTCTCTCCCCATAGCCCTGGATCAATCCCCAAACTAATCCCTCTGCCCCGCTCTCTTCCCATAGCCCTGTATCAATCCCCAAACTAATCCCTCTGCCATGCTCTCTCCCCATAGCCCTGTATCAATCCGCAAACTAATCCCACTGCCCCGCTCTCTCCCCATAGTCGTGTATCAAGCCCCAAACTAATCCCTCTGCCCCGCTCTCTCCCCATAGTCTGTATCAATCCCCAAACTAATCCCACTGCCCCGCTCTCTCCCCATAGACCAGTATCAATCTCCAAACTAATCCCACAGCCCCACTCTCTCCCCATAGTCCTATATCAATTCCAAACTAATCCCACTGCCCGGCTCTCTCCCCATAGCCCTGGATCAATCCCCAAACTCATCCCACTGACCCGCTCTTTCCCTATACTCCTATATCAATCCCCAAACTAATCCCACTGCCCCGCTCACTCCTCATAGTCCTGTATCAATCCCCAAACTAATCCCACTGCCCCGCTCTCTCCCCATATGCCTGTATCAATCCCCAAACTAATCCCACTGCCCCACTCTCTCCCCATAGATCTGTATCAAACCCCAAACTAATCCCACTGCCCCGCTCTCTCCTCATAGTCCAGTATCAATCCCCAAACTAATCCCACTGCCCCGCTCTCACCCCATAGTCCTGTATCAACCCCAAACTAATCCCACTGCCCCGCCCTCTCCCCATAGTCCTCTAGCAATCCCCAAACTAATGCCACTGCCCCGCTCTCTCCCCATAGTCCTGTATCAATCTCCAATCTAATCTCACTGCCCCGATCTCTCCCCTAGCCCTGTATTAATCTCCAAACTAATCCCACTGCCCCGCTCTCTCCTCATAGTCCTGTATCAATCCCCAAACTAATCCCACTGCACCGCTCTCTCCCCATCGTCCTGTATCAATCCCCAAACTAATCCCACTGCCCTGCTCTCTCCCCATAGTCCTGTATCAATCTCCAAACTAATCCCACTGCCCCGCCCGCTCCCCATAGTCCTCTAGCAATCCCCAAACTAATCCCACTGCCCCGCTCTCTCCCCATATCCTGTATCAATCTCCAAACTAATCCCACTGCCCCGTTCTCTCCCCTAGCCCTGTATCAATCTCCAAACTAATCCCACTGTCCCGCTCTCTCCTCATAGTCCTGTATCAATCCCCAAACTAATCCCACTGCACCGCTCTCTCCCCATAGTCCTGTATCAAGCCCCAAACTAATCCCACTGCCCCGCTCTCTCCCCATAGTCCTGTATCAATCCCCAAACTAATCCCACTGCACTGCGCTCTCCCCATAGCACTGTATCAATCCCCAAACTAATCCCACTGCCCCGCTCTCTCCCCATAGACCTGTATCAATCTCCAAACTAATCCCACTGCATCGTTCCTACCCATAGTCCTGTATCAATCCCCAAACTAATCCCACTGTCCCTCTCTCTCTCCATAGACCTGTATTAATCCCCAAACTAATCCCACTGCCCCACTCTCTCGCCATAGTCCTGTATCAATCCCCAAACTAATCCCACTGCCCCGCTCTCTCCCCATAGTCCTGTATCAATATCCAAACTAATCCCACTGCCCCACTCTCTCCCCATAGACCTGTAACAAACCCCAAACTAATCCCACTGCCCCGCTCTCTCCCCATAGTCCAGTATCAATCCCCAAACTAATCCCACTGCCCCGCTCTCTCCCCATAGTCCTGTTTCAATCCCCAAACTAATCCCACTGCCCCGCTCTCTCCTCATAGTCCTGTATCAATCCCCAAACTAATCCCACTGCCCCGCTCTCTCCCCATATGCCTGTATCAATCTCCAAACGAATCCCACTGCCCCGCTCTCTCCCCATAGCCCTGTATCAATCCACAAACTAATCCCACTGCCTCGCTCTCTACCCATAGTCCTGTATCAATCCCCAAACTAATCCCACTGCCCCGCTCTCTCCCCACAGTCCTGTATCAATCCCAAACTAATCCCACTGCCCCACTCTCTCCCCATAGTCCTGTATCAATTCCAAACGAATCCCACTGCCCGGCTCTCTCCCCATAGCCCTGGATCAATCCCCAAACTAATCCCTCTGCCCCGCTCTCTCCCCATAGCCCTGTATCAATCCCCAAACTAATCCCTCTGCCATGCTCTCTCCCCATAGCCCTGTATCAATCCGCAAACTAATCCCACTGCCCCGCTCTCTCCCCATAGTCGTGTATCAAGCCCCAAACTAATCCCTCTGCCCCGCTCTCTCCCCATAGTCTGTATCAATCCCCAAACTAATCCCACTGCCCCGCTCTCTCCCCATAGACCAGTATCAATCTCCAAACTAATCCCACAGCCCCACTCTCTCCCCATAGTCCTATATCAATTCCAAACTAATCCCACTGCCCGGCTCTCTCCCCATAGCCCTGGATCAATCCCCAAACTCATACCACTGACCCGCTCTTTCCCTATACTCCTATATCAATCCCCAAACTAATCCCACTGCCCCGCTCACTCCTCATAGTCCTGTATCAATCCCCAAACTAATCCCACTGCCCCGCTCTCTCCCCATATGCCTGTATCAATCCCCAAACTAATCCCACTGCCCCACTCTCTCCCCATAGACCTGTATCAAACCCCAAACTAATCCCACTGCCCCGCTCTCTCCTCATAGTCCAGTATCAATCCCCAAACTAATCCCACTGCCCCACTCTCACCCCATAGTCCTGTATCAACCCCAAACTAATCCCACTGCCCCGCCCTCTCCCCATAGTCCTCTAGCAATCCCCAAACTAATGCCACTGCCCCGCTCTCTCCCCATAGTCCTGTATCAATCTCCAAACTAATCTCACTGCCCCGATCTCTCCCCTAGCCCTGTATTAATCTCCAAACTAATCCCACTGCCCCGCTCTCTCCTCATAGTCCTGTATCAATCCCCAAACTATTCCCACTGCACCGCTCTCTCCCCATCGTCCTGTATCAATCCCCAAATTAATCCCACTGCCCCGCTCTCTCCCCATATCCTGTATCAATCTCCAAACTAATCCCACTGCCCCGTTCTCTCCCCTAGCCCTGTATCAATCTCCAAACTAATCCCACTGTCCCGCTCTCTCCTCATAGTCCTGTATCAATCCCCAAACTAATCCCACTGCACCGCTCTCTCCCCATAGTCCTGTATCAAGCCCCAAACTAATCCCACTGCCCCGCTCTCTCCCCATAGTCCTATATTAATCCCCAAACTAATCCCACTGCCCCGCTCTCTCCTCATAGTCCTGTATCAATCCCCAAACTAATCCCACTGCCCCGCTCTCTCCCCATATGCCTGTATCAATCCCCAAACTAATCCCACTACTCCACTCTCTCCCCATAGTCCTGTATCAAACCCCAAACTAATCCCACTGCCCCGCTCTCTCCCCATAGTCCAGTATCAATCCCCAAACTAATCCAACTGCCCCGCTCTTACCCCATAGTACTGTATCAATCCGCAAACTAATCCCACTGCCGCGCTCTCTCCCCATAGTCCTGTATCAATCTCCAAACTAATCCCACTGCCCCGCCCTCTCCCCATAGTCCTCTAGCAATCCCCAAACTAATGCCACTGCCCCGCTCTCTCCCCAAAATCCTGTATCAATCTCCAAACTAATCCCACTGCCCCGCTCTCTCCCCATAGTCCTGTATCACTCCCCAAACTAATCCCACTGCCCCGCTCTCTACCAATAGTCCTGTATCAATCCACAAACTAATCCAACTGTCCCGCTCTCTCTCCGTAGCGCTGTATCAATTCCAAACTAATCCCACTGCCCGGCTCTCTCCCCATAGCCCTGGATCAATCCCCAAACTAATCCCACTGACCCGCTCTTTCCCTATACTCCTATATCAATCCCCAAACTAATCCCACTGCCCCGCTCACTCCTCATAGTCCTGTATCAATCCCCAAACTAATCCCACTTCCCCGCTCTCTCCCCATATGCCTGTATCAATCCCCAAACTAATCCCACTGCCCCACTCTCTCCCCATAGACCTGTAACAAACCCCAAACTAATCCCACTGCCCCGCTCTCTCCCCATAGTCCAGTATCAATCCCCAAACTAATCCCACTGCCCCGCTCTCTCCCCATAGTCCTGTTTCAATCCCCAAACTAATCCCACTGACCCGCTCTCTCCCCATAGTCCTGTATCAATCCCCAAACTAATCCCACTGCACTGCTCTCTCCCCATAGTCCTGTATCAATCCCCAAACTAATCCCACTGCCCCACTCTCTCCCCATAGACCTGTATCAATCTCCAAACTAATCCCACTGCATCGTTCCTACCCATAGTCCTGTATCAATCCCCAAACTAATCCCACTGTCCCTCTCTCTCTCCGTAGACCTGTATTAATCCCCAAACTAATCCCACTGCCCCACTCTCTCGCCATAGTCATGTATCAATCCCCAAACTAATCCCACTGCCCTGCTCTCTCCCCATAGTCCTGTATCAATATCCAAACTAATCCCTCTGCCCCGCTCTCTCCCCATAGTCCTGTATCAATCCCCAAACTAATCCCACTGCCCCGCTCTCTCCCCATAGACCTGTATCAATCTTCAAACTAATCCCACAGCCCCACTCTCTCCCCATCGCCCTGTATCAATCTCCAAACTAATCCCACTGCCCCACTCTCTCCCCATCGCCCTGTATCAATCTCCAAACGAATCCCACTGCCCCGCTCTCTTCCCATAGCCCTGTATCAATCCACAAACTAATCCCACTGCCTCGCTCTCTACCCATAGTCCTGTATCAATCCCCAAACTAATCCCACTGCCCCGCTCTCTCCCCACAGTCCTGTATCAATCCCAAACTAATCCCACTGCCCCACTCTCTCCCCATAGTCCTGTATCAATTCCAAACGAATCCCACTGCCCGGCTCTCTCCCCATAGCCCTGGATCAATCCCCAAACTAATCTCACTGACCCGCTCTCTCCCCATAGTACTATATCAATCCCCAAACTAATCCCACTGCCCCGCTCTCTCCCCATAGTCCAGTATCAATCCCCAAATGAATCCCACTGCCCCGCTCTATCCCCATAGTACTGTATCAATCCCCAAACTAATCCCACTGCCCCGCTCTCTCCCCATAGTCCTGTATCAATCTCCAAACTAATCCCACTGCCCCGCCCGCTCCCCATAGTCCTCTAGCAATCCCCAAACTAATCCCACTGCTGCGCTCTCTCCCCATATCCTGTATCAATCTCCAAACTAATCCAACTGCCCCGCTCTCTCCCCTAGCCCTGTATCAATCCCCAAACTAATCCCACAGCACCGCTCTCTCCCCATCGTACTGTATCAATCCCCAAACTAATCCCACAGCCCTGCTCTCTCCCCATAGTCCTGTATCAATCTCCAAACTAATCGCACTGCCCCGCTCTCTCCCCATAGCACTGTATCAACCCCCAAACTAATCCCACTGCCCCGCTCTCTCCCCATAGTCCTGTATCAATCCCAAACTAATCCCACTGCCCCGCTCTCTCCCCATAGTCCTGTATCAATCCCCAAACTAATCCCACTGCCCCGCTCTCCCAACAGTCATGTGTCAATCCCAAACTAATCCCACTGACCCGCTCTCTCCCCGTGGTCCTGCCGCAATCTCCAAACTAATCCAACTGTCCCGCTCTCTCCCCATAGTCCTGTATCAATCCTCAAACTAATCGCACTGACCCCCTCTCTCCCCATAGTCCTGTATCAATCCCCAAACTAATCCCACTGCCCCGCTCTCTCCCCATAGTAGTATTTCAATCCCAAAACTAATCCCACTGCCCCGCTCTCTCCCCATAGCCCTGTATCAACCCCCAAACTAATCCCACTGCCCCGCTCTCTCCCCACAGTCCTGTATCAATCCCAAACTAATCCCACTGCCCCGCTCTCTCCCCATAGTCCTGTATCAATCCCCAAACTAATCCCACTGCCCCGCTCTCCCAACAGTCATGTGTCAATCCCAAACTAATCCCACTGACCCGCTCTCTCCCCGTGGTCCTGCCTCAATCTCGAAAACTAATCCAACTGTCCCGCTCTCTCCCCATAGTCCTGTATCAATCCTCAAACTAATCGCACTGACCCGCTCTCTCCCCATAGTCCTGCATCAATCTCCAAACTAATCCCACTGCCCCGCTTTCTGCACATATTACTGTATCAATCCCCAAACTAATCCCACTGCCCCGCTCTCTCCCCATAGTCCTGTATCACTCCCCAAACTAATCCCACTGCCCCGCTCTCTCCCCATAGTCCAGTATCAATCCCCAAACGAATCCCACTGCCCCGCTCTATCCCCATAGTCCTGTATCAATCTCCAAACTAATCCCACTGCCCCGTTCTCTCCCCTAGCCCTGTATCAATCTCCAAACTAATCCCACTGCCCCGCTCTCTCCTCATAGTCCTGTATCAATCCCCAAACTAATCCCACTGCACTGCGCTCTCCCCATAGCACTGTATCAATCCCCAAACTAATCCCACTGCCCCGTTCTCTCCCCATAGACCTGTATCAATCTCCAAACTAATCCCACTGCATCGTTCCTACCCATAGTCCTGTATCAATCCCCAAACTAATCCCACTGTCCCTCTCTCTCTCCATAGACCTGTATTAATCCCCAAACTAATCCCACTGCCCCACTCTCTCGCCATAGTCCTGTATCAATCCCCAAACTAATCCCACTGCCCCGCTCTCTCCCCATAGTCCTGTATCAATATCCAAACTAATCCCACTGCCCCGCTCTCTCCCCATATTACTGTATCAATCCCCAAACTAATCCCACTGTCCCGCTCCCTCCCCATATTACTGTATCAATCCCCAAACTAATCCCACTGCCCCGCTCTGTTCCCATAGTCCTGTATCACTCCCCAAACTAATCCCACTGCCCCGCTCTCTACCAATAGTCCTGTATCAATCCACAAACTAATCCAACTGTCCCGCTCTCTCTCCGTAGCCCTGTATCAATCCCCAAACTAATCCCACTGCCCCGCTCTCTCCCCATAGTCCTGAATCAATCCCCAAACTAATCCCTCTGCCCCGCTCTCTCCCCATACGCCTGTATCAATCCCCAAACTAATCCCTCTGCCCCGCTCTCTCCCCATAGCCATGTATCAATCCCCAAACTAATCCCTCTGCCATGCTCTCTCCCCATAGCCCTGTATCAATCCGCAAACTAATCCCACTGCCCCGCTCTCTCCCCATAGTCGTGTATCAAGCCCCAAACTAATCCCTCTGCCCCGCTCTCTCCCCATAGTCTGTATCAATCTCCATACTAATCTCACAGCCCCACTCTCTCCCCATAGTCCTATATCAATTCCAAACTAATCCCACTGCCCGGCTCTCTCCCCATAGCCCTGGATCAATCCCCAAACTCATCCCACTGACCCGCTCTTTCCCTATACTCCTATATCAATCCCCAAACTAATCCCACTGCCCCGCTCACTCCTCATAGTCCTGTATCAATCCCCAAACTAATCCCACTGCCCCGCTCTCTCCCCATATGCCTGTATCAATCCCCAAACTAATCCCACTGCCCCACTCTCTCCCCATAGACCTGTATCAAACCCCAAACTAATCCCACTGCCCCGCTCTCTCCCCATAGTCCAGTATCAATCCCCAAACTAATCCCACTGCCCCGCTCTCACCCCATAGTCCTGTATCAACCCCAAACTAATCCCACTGGCCCGCCCTCTCCCCATAGTCCTCTAGCAATCCCCAAACTAATGCCACTGCCCCGCTCTCTCCCCATAGTCCTGTATCAATCTCCAAACTAATCTCACTGCCCTGCTCCATCCCCATAGCCCTTAATCAATCCCCAAACTAATCCCACTGCCCCGCTCTCTCCCCATAGACCTGTATCAATCTCCAAACTAATCCCACTGCATCGTTCCTACCCATATTCCTGTATCAATCCCCAAACTAATCCCACTGTCCCTCTCTCTCTCCGTAGACCTGTATTAATCCCCAAACTAATCCCACAGCCCCACTCTCTCGCCATAGTCATGTATCAATCCCCAAACTAATGCCACTGCCCTGCTCTCTCCCCATAGTCCTGTATCAATATCCAAACTAATCCCACTGCCCCGCTCTCTCCCCATAGTCCTGTATCAAGCCCCAAACTAATACCTCTGCCCCGCTCTCTCCCCATAGTCCTGTATCAATCCCCAAACTAATCCCACTGCCCCGCTCTCTCCCCATAGTCCTGTATAAAGCCCCAAACTAATCCCTCTGCCCCGCTCTCTCCCCATAGTCCTGTATCAATCCCCAAACTAATCCCACTGCCCCGCTCTCTGCCCATAGACCTGTATCAATCTCCAAACTAATCCCACAGCCCCACTCTATCCCCATCGCCCTGTATCAATCCACAAACTAATCCCACTGCCTCGCTCTCTACCGATAGTCCTGTTTCAATCCCCAAACTAATCCCACTGCCCCGCTCTCTCCCCACAGTCCTGTATCAATCCCAAACTAATCCCACTGCCCCACTCTCTCCCCATAGTCCTGTATCAATTCCAAACGAATCCCACTGCCCGGCTCTCTCCCCATAGCCCTGGATCAATCCCCAAACTAATCCCACTGACCCACTCTATCCCCATAATCCTGTATCAATCCCCAAACTAATCCCACTGCCCCGCTCTCTCCCCATAGTCCAGTATCAATCCCCAAACGAATCCCACTGCCCCGCTCTATCCCCATAGTACTGTATCAATCCTCAAACTAATCCCACTGCCCCGCTCTCTCCCCATAGTCGTGTATCAATCTCCAAACTAATCCCACTGCCCCGCCCGATCCACATAGTCCTCTAGCAATCCCCAAACTAATCCCACTGCCCCGCTCTCTCCCCATATCCTGTATCAATCTCCAAACTAATCCAACTGCCCCGCTCTCTCCCCTAGCCCTGTATCAATCCCCAAACGAATCCCACTGCACCGCTCTCTCCCCATCGTACTGTATCAATCCCCAAACTAATCCCACTGCCCTGCTCTCTCCCCATAGTCCTGTATCAATCCCCAAACTAATCCCACTGACCCGCTCTCTCCCCATAGTCCTGTATCAATCCCCATACTAATCCCACTGTCCTGCTCTCTCCCCATAGTAGTATATCAATCCCAAAACTAATCCCACTGCCCCGCTCTCTCCCCATAGCCCTGTATCAACCCCCAAACTAATCCCACTGCCCCGCTCTCTCCCCACAGTCCTGTATCAATCCCAAACTAATCCCACTGCCCCGCTCTCTCCCCATAGTCCTGTATCAATCCTGTAACTAATCCCACTGCCCCGCTCTCCCAACAGTCATGTGTCAATCTCAAACTAATCCCACTGACCCGCTCTCTCCCCGTGGTCCTGCCTCAATCTCGAAAACTAATCCAACTGTCCCGCTCTCTCCCCATAGTCCTATATCAATCCTCAAACTAATCGCACTGACCCGCTCTCTCCCCATAGTCCTGCATCAATCTCCAAACTAATCCCACTGCCCCGCTCTCTGCACATATTACTGTATCAATCCCCAAACTAATCCCACTGCCCCGCTCTCTCCCCATAGTCCTGTATCACTCCCCAAACTAATCCCACTGCCCCGCTCTCTCCCCATAGTCCAGTATCAATCCCCAAACGAATCCCACTGCCCCGCTCTATACCCATAGTCCTGTATCAATCTCCAAACTAATCCCACTGCCCCGTTCTCTCCCCTAGCCCTGTATCAATCCCCAAACTAATCCCACTGCACCGCTCTGTACCCATCGTCCTGTATCAATCCCCAAACTAATCCCACTGCCCTGCTCTCTCCCCATAGTCCTGTATCAATCTCCAAACTAATCGCACTGCCCCGCTCTCTCCCCATAGTCCTGTATCAATCCCCAAACTAATCCTACCGACCCGCTCTCTTTCATAGTCCTGTATCAATCCCCAAACTAATCCCACTGTCCCGCTCTCTCCCCATATTCGTATATCAATCCCAAAACTAATCCCACTGCCCCGCTCTCTCCCCATAGCCCTGTATCAACCCCCAAACTAATCCCACTGCCCCGCTCTCTCCCCATAGTCCTGTATCAATCCCAAACTAATCCCACTGCCCCGCTCTCTCCCCATAGGCCTGTATCAATCCACAAACTAATCCCACTGCCCCGCTCTCCCAACAGTCATGTGTCAATCCCAAACTAATCCCACTGACCCGCTCTCTGCCCGTGGTCCTGCCTCAATCTCCAAACTAATCCAACTGTCACGCTCTCTCCCCATAGTCCTGTATCAATCCTCAAACTAATCCCACTGACCCGCTCTCTCCCCATAGTCCTGCATCAATCTCCAAACTAATCCCACTGCCCCGCTCTCTGCACATATTACTGTATCAATCCCCAAACTAATCCCACTGCCCCGCTCTCTCCCCATAGTCCTGTATCACTCCCCAAACTAATCCCACTTACCCGCTCTCTCCCCATAGTCCTGTATCAATCCACAAACTAATCCTACTGCCCCGCTCTCCCCCATAGTCCTGAATCAATTCTCAAACTAATCCCACTGCCCCGCTCTCTCCCCATAGTCCTGAATCAATCCTCAAACTAATCCCACTGCCCCGCTCTCCCCACAGTCCGGTATCAATCCCAAACTAATCCCACTGCCCCGCTCTCTCCCCATAGTCCTGTATCAATCCCCAAACTAATCCCACTGCACTGCGCTCTCCCCATAGCCCTGTATCAATCCCCAAACTAATCCCACTGCCCCGCTCTCTCCCCATAGACCTGTATCAATCTCCAAACTAATCCCACTGCATCGTTCCTACCCATAGTCCTGTATCAATCCCCAAACTAATCCCACTGTCCCTCTCTCTCTCCGTAGACCTGTATTAATCCCCAAACTAATCCCACTGCCCCACTCTCTCCCCATAGTTCTGTATCAATATCCAAACTAATCCCACTGCCCCGCTCTCTCCTCATATTACTGTATCAATCCCCAAACTAATCCCACTGCCCCGTTCTCTCCCCATAGTCCTGTATCACTCCCCAAACTAATCCCACTGCCCCACTCTCTCGCCATAGTCCTGTTTCAATCCCCAAACTAATCCCACTGCCCCGCTCTCTCCCCATAGTCCTGCATCAATCTGCAAACTAAACCCACTGCCCCGCTCCCTTCCCATATTACTGTATCAATCCCCAAACTAATCCCACTGCATCGTTCCTACCCATAGTCCTGTATCAATCCGCAAACTAATCCCACTGCCCCCCTCTGTCCCCATCGTCCTGGATCAAGCCCCAAACTATTCCCTCTGCCCCGCTCTCTCCCCATAGTCCTGTATCACTCCCCAAACTAATCCCACTGCATCGTTCCTACCCATAGTCCTGTATCAATCCCCAAACTAATCCCACTGTCCCTCTCTCTCTCCGTAGACCTGTATTAATCCCCAAACTAATCCCACTGCCCCACTCTCTCCCCATAGTTCTGTATCAATATCCAAACTAATCCCACTGCCCCGCTCTCTCCCCATATTACTGTATCAATCCCCAAACTAATCCCACTGCCCCGCTCTCTCACCATATGCCTGTATCAATCCCCAAACTAATCCCACTGCCCCACTCTCTCCCCATAGTCCTGTATCAAACCCCAAACTAATCCCACTGCCCGGCTCTCTCCCCATAGTACTGTATCAGTCCCCAAACTAATCCCACTGCCCCGCTCTCTCCCCATCGTCCTGTATCAATCTCCAAACTAATCCCACTGCCCCGCCCTCTCCCCATTGTCCTCTAGCAATCCCCAGACTAATGCCACTGCCCCGCTTTCTCCCCATAGTCCTGTATCAATCTCCAAACTAATCTCACTGCCCCGCTCTCTCCCCTAGCCCTGTATTAATCTCCAAACTACTCCCACTGGCCCGCTCTCTCTCCACAGTCCTGTATCAATCCTAAAATTAATCCCACTGCCCCGCTCTCTCCCCATAGTCCTGTATCAATCCCCAAACTAATCCCACTGCCCCGCTCTCTCCCCATAGTCCTGTATCAATCTCCAAACTAATCCCACTGCCCCGCTCTCTCCCCATAGTCCTGTATCAATCTCCAAACTACTCCCACTGCCCCGCTCTCACCCCATAGCCCTGTATCAATCTCCAAACTAGTCCCACTGTCCCGCTCTCCTCCGATAGCCCTGCATCAATCCTCAAACTAATCTCACTGCCCCGCTCTCTCCCCATAGCCCTGTATCAATCACCAAACTAATCCCACTGCCCCGCCCTCTCCTCATAGTCTGGTATCAATCCCCAAACTAATCCCACTGTCCCGCTCACTCCCCATAGTCCTGTATCAATCTCCAACCTAATCCCACTGCCCCGCTCTCCTCCGATAGCCCTGCCTCATTCCCCAAACTAATGCCACTGCCCCGCTCTCTCCCCATAGTCCTGTATCAAGCACCAAACTAATCCCACTGCCCCGCTCTCTCCCCATAGTCCTGTATCCATCTCCGAACTAATCCCACTGCCCCGCTCTCTCCCCATAGCCCTGTATCAATCTCCAAACTAATCCGACTGCCCCGCTCTCTTCCGATAGCCCTGCATCAATCCTCAGACTAATCTCACTGCCCCGCTCTCTCCCCATAGCCTTGTATCCATGCCCAAACTAATCCCACTGCCCCGCTCTCTACCCAAAGTCCTGTATCAATCCTCAAACTAATCCCACTGCCCCGCTCTCTCCCCATAGTCCTATATCAATCCCCAAACTAATCCCACTGTCCCGCTCTCTCCACATAGTCCTGTATCAATCTCTGAACTAATCCCACTGCCCCGCTCTCTCCCCATAACCCTGTATCAATCTCCAAACTAATCCCACTGCCCCGCTCTCTCCCAATAGTTCTGTATCAATCCCCAAACTAATCCCACTGCCTCGCTCTCTCTCCATAGCCCTGTATCAATCTCCAAACTAATCCCACTGCCCCGCTCTCTCCCCATATTACTGTATCAATCCCCAAACTAATCCCACTGCCCCGCTCTCTCCCCATAGTCCTGTATCACTCCCCAAACTAATCCCACTGCCCCACTCTCTCGCCATAGCCCTATTTCAATCTCCAAACTAATCCCACTGCCCCGCTCCCTCCCCATATTACTGTATCAATCCCCAAACTAATCCCACTGCATCGTTCCTACCCATAGTCCTGTATCAATCCGCAAACTAATCCCACTGCCCCGCTCTCTCCCCATAGTCCTGTATCACTCCCCAAACTAATCCCACTGCCCCGCTCTCTACCAATAGTCCTGTATCAATCCACAAACTAATCCAACTGTCCCGCTCTCTCTCCGTAGCCCTGTATCAATCCCCAAACTAATCCCACTGCCCGCTCTCCCCCCATAGTCCTGAATCAATCCCCAAACTAATCCCTCTGCCCCGCTCTCTCCCCATACCCCTGTATCAATCCCCAAACTAATCCCACTGCCCCGCTCTCTCCCCATAGCCCTGTATCAATCCCCAAACTAATCCCTCTGCCACGCTCTCTCCCAATAGTCCTGTATCAATCCGCAAACTAATCCCACTGCCCCGCTCTCTCCCCATAGTCCTGTATCAAGCCCCAAACTAATCCCTCTGCCCCGCTCTCTCCCCATAGTCTGTATCAATCCCCAAACTAATCCCACTGCCCCGCTCTCTCCCCATAGACCTGTATCAATCTCCAAACTAATCCCACAGCCCCACTCTCTCCCCACAGCCCTGTATCAATCCCCAAACTAATCCCACTGCCTCGCTCTCTAACCATAGTCCTGTATCAATCCCAAACTAATCCCACTGCCCCACTCTCTCCCCATAGTCCTGTATCAATTCCAAACGAATCCCACTGCCCGGCTCTATCCCCATAGCCCTGGATCAATCCCCAAACTAATCCCACTGACCCGCTCTCTCCCCATAGTCCTATATCAATCCCCAAACTAATCCCACTGCCCCGCTCTCTCCTCATAGTCCTGTATCAAAACCCAAACTAATCCCACTGCCCCGCTCTCTCCCCACATGCCTGTATCACTCCCCAAACTAATCCCACTGCCCCACTTTATCCCCATAGTCCTGTATCAATCCGCAAACTAATCCCACTGCCCCGCTCTCTCCCCATAGTCCAGTATCAATCCCCAAACGAATCCCACTGCCCCGCTCTATCCCCATAGTACTGTATCAATCTCCAAACTAATCCCACTGCCCCGCCCGATCCCCATAGTCCTCTAGCAATCCCCAAACTAATCCCACTGCCCCGCTCTCTCCCCATATCCTGTATCAATCTCCAAACTAATCCAACTGCCCCGCTCTCTCCCCTAGCCCTGTATCAATCCCCAAACTAATCCCACTGCATCGCTCTCTCCCCATCGTACTGTATCAATCCCCCAACTAATCCCACTGCCCTGCTCTCTCCCCATAGTCCTGTATCAATCTCCAAACTAATCGCACTGCCCCGCTCTCTCCCCATAGTCCTGTATCAATCCCCAAACTAATCCCACTGACCCGCTCTCTCCCCATAGTCCTGTATCAATCCCAAAACTAATCCCACTGTCCCACTCTCTCCCCATAGTAGTATATCAATCCCAAAACTAATCCCACTGCCCTGCTCTCTCCCCATAGCCCTGTATCAACCCCCAAACTAATCCCACTGCCCCGCTCTCTCCCCATAGTCCTGTATCAATCCCAAACTAATCCCACTGCCCCGCTCTCTCCCCATAGTCCTGTATCAATCCCCAAACTAATCCCACTGCCCCGCTCTCCCAACAGTCATGTGTCAATCCCAAACTAATCCCACTGACCCGCTCTCTCCCCGTGGTCCTGCCTCAATCTCCAAACTAATCCAACTGTCCCGCTCTCTCCCCATAGTCCTATATCAATCCTCAAAATAATCGCACTGACCCGCTCTCTCCCCATAGTCCTGCATCAATCTCCAAACTAATCCCACTGCCCTGCTCTCTGCACATATTACTGTATCAATCCCCAAACTAATCCCACTGCCCCGCTCTCTCCCCATAGTCCTGTATCACTCCCCAAACTAATCCCACTGCCCCGCTCTCTCCCCATAGTCCAGTATCAATCCCCAAACGAATCCCACTGCCCCGCTCTATCCCCATAGTACTGTATCAATCCCCAAACTAATCCCACTGCCCCGCTCTCTCCCCATAGTACTGTATCAATCTCCAAACTAATCCCACTGCCCCGCTCTCTCCTCATAGTCCTGTATCAATCCCCAAACTAATCCCACTGCACCGCTCTGTACCCATCGTCCTGTATCAATCCCCAAACGAATCCCACTGCCCTGCTCTCTCCCCATAGTCCTGTATCAATCTCCAAACTAATCGCACTGCCCCGCTCTCTCCCCATAGTCCTGTATCAATCCCCAAACTAATCCAACCGACCCGCTCTCTCCCCATAGTCCTGTATCAATCCCAAACTAATCCCACTGCCCCGCTCTCTCCCCATAGTCCTGTATCAATCCCCAAACTAATCCCACTGCCCCTCTCTCCGAACAGTCATGTGTCAATCCCAAACTAATCCCACTGACCCGCTCTCTGCCCGTGGTCCTGCCTCAATCTCCAAACTAATCCAACTGTCACGCTCTCTCCCCATAGTCCTGTATCAATCCTCAAACTAATCCCACTGCCCCGCTCTCCCCACAGTCCGGTATCAATCCCAAACTAATCCCACTGCCCCGCTCTCTCCCCATAGTCCTGTATCAATCCCCAAACTAATCCCACTGCACTGCGCTCTCCCCATAGCCCTGTATCAATCCCCAAACTAATCCCACTGCCCCGCTCTCTCCCCATAGACCTGTATCAATCTCCAAACTAATCCCACTGCATCGTTCCTACCCATAGTCCTGTATCAATCCCCAAACTAATCCCACTGTCCCTCTCTCTCTCCGTAGACCTGTATTAATCCCCAAACTAATCCCACTGCCCCACTCTCTCCCCATAGTTCTGTATCAATATCCAAACTAATCCCACTGCCCCGCTCTCTCCCCATATTACTGTATCAATCCCCAAACTAATCCCACTGCCCCGTTCTCTCCCCATAGTCCTGTATCACTCCCCAAACTAATCCCACTGCCCCACTCTCTCGCCATAGTCCTGTTTCAATCCCCAAACTAATCCCACTGCCCCGCTCTCTCCCCATAGTCCTGCATCAATCTGCAAACTAAACCCACTGCCCCGCTCCCTTCCCATATTACTGTATCAATCCCCAAACTAATCCCACTGCATCGTTCCTACCCATAGTCCTGTATCAATCCGCAAACTAATCCCACTGCCCCCCTCTGTCCCCATCGTCCTGGATCAAGCCCCAAACTATTCCCTCTGCCCCGCTCTCTCCCCATAGTCCTGTATCACTCCCCAAACTAATCCCACTGCATCGTTCCTACCCATAGTCCTGTATCAATCCCCAAACTAATCCCACTGTCCCTCTCTCTCTCCGTAGACCTGTATTAATCCCCAAACTAATCCCACTGCCCCACTCTCTCCCCATAGTTCTGTATCAATATCCAAACTAATCCCACTGCCCCGCTCTCTCCCCATATTACTGTATCAATCCCCAAACTAATCCCACTGCCCCGCTCTCTCACCATATGCCTGTATCAATCCCCAAACTAATCCCACTGCCCCACTCTCTCCCCATAGTCCTGTATCAAACCCCAAACTAATCCCACTGCCCGGCTCTCTCCCCATAGTACTGTATCAGTCCCCAAACTAATCCCACTGCCCCGCTCTCTCCCCATCGTCCTGTATCAATCTCCAAACTAATCCCACTGCCCCGCCCTCTCCCCATTGTCCTCTAGCAATCCCCAGACTAATGCCACTGCCCCGCTTTCTCCCCATAGTCCTGTATCAATCTCCAAACTAATCTCACTGCCCCGCTCTCTCCCCTAGCCCTGTATTAATCTCCAAACTACTCCCACTGGCCCGCTCTCTCTCCACAGTCCTGTATCAATCCTAAAATTAATCCCACTGCCCCGCTCTCTCCCCATAGTCCTGTATCAATCCCCAAACTAATCCCACTGCCCCGCTCTCTCCCCATAGTCCTGTATCAATCTCCAAACTAATCCCACTGCCCCGCTCTCTCCCCATAGTCCTGTATCAATCTCCAAACTACTCCCACTGCCCCGCTCTCACCCCATAGCCCTGTATCAATCTCCAAACTAGTCCCACTGTCCCGCTCTCCTCCGATAGCCCTGCATCAATCCTCAAACTAATCTCACTGCCCCGCTCTCTCCCCATAGCCCTGTATCAATCACCAAACTAATCCCACTGCCCCGCCCTCTCCTCATAGTCTGGTATCAATCCCCAAACTAATCCCACTGTCCCGCTCACTCCCCATAGTCCTGTATCAATCTCCAACCTAATCCCACTGCCCCGCTCTCTCCCCATAGCCCTGTATCAATCTCCAAACTAATCCGACTGCCCCGCTCTCTTCCGATAGCCCTGCATCAATCCTCAGACTAATCTCACTGCCCCGCTCTCTCCCCATAGCCTTGTATCCATGCCCAAACTAATCCCACTGCCCCGCTCTCTCCCCAAAGTCCTGTATCAATCCTCAAACTAATCCCACTGCCCCGCTCTCTCCCCATAGTCCTATATCAATCCCCAAACTAATCCCACTGTCCCGCTCTCTCCACATAGTCCTGTATCAATCTCTGAACTAATCCCACTGCCCCGCTCTCTCCCCATAACCCTGTATCAATCTCCAAACTAATCCCACTGCCCCGCTCTCTCCCAATAGTTCTGTATCAATCCCCAAACTAATCCCACTGCCTCGCTCTCTCTCCATAGCCCTGTATCAATCTCCAAACTAATCCCACTGCCCCGCTCTCTCCCCATATTACTGTATCAATCCCCAAACTAATCCCACTGCCCCGCTCTCTCCCCATAGTCCTGTATCACTCCCCAAACTAATCCCACTGCCCCACTCTCTCGCCATAGCCCTATTTCAATCTCCAAACTAATCCCACTGCCCCGCTCCCTCCCCATATTACTGTATCAATCCCCAAACTAATCCCACTGCATCGTTCCTACCCATAGTCCTGTATCAATCCGCAAACTAATCCCACTGCCCCGCTCTCTCCCCATAGTCCTGTATCACTCCCCAAACTAATCCCACTGCCCCGCTCTCTACCAATAGTCCTGTATCAATCCACAAACTAATCCAACTGTCCCGCTCTCTCTCCGTAGCCCTGTATCAATCCCCAAACTAATCCCACTGCCCGCTCTCCCCCCATAGTCCTGAATCAATCCCCAAACTAATCCCTCTGCCCCGCTCTCTCCCCATACCCCTGTATCAATCCCCAAACTAATCCCACTGCCCCGCTCTCTCCCCATAGCCCTGTATCAATCCCCAAACTAATCCCTCTGCCACGCTCTCTCCCAATAGTCCTGTATCAATCCGCAAACTAATCCCACTGCCCCGCTCTCTCCCCATAGTCCTGTATCAAGCCCCAAACTAATCCCTCTGCCCCGCTCTCTCCCCATAGTCTGTATCAATCCCCAAACTAATCCCACTGCCCCGCTCTCTCCCCATAGACCTGTATCAATCTCCAAACTAATCCCACAGCCCCACTCTCTCCCCACAGCCCTGTATCAATCCCCAAACTAATCCCACTGCCTCGCTCTCTAACCATAGTCCTGTATCAATCCCAAACTAATCCCACTGCCCCACTCTCTCCCCATAGTCCTGTATCAATTCCAAACGAATCCCACTGCCCGGCTCTATCCCCATAGCCCTGGATCAATCCCCAAACTAATCCCACTGACCCGCTCTCTCCCCATAGTCCTATATCAATCCCCAAACTAATCCCACTGCCCCGCTCTCTCCTCATAGTCCTGTATCAAAACCCAAACTAATCCCACTGCCCCGCTCTCTCCCCACATGCCTGTATCACTCCCCAAACTAATCCCACTGCCCCACTTTATCCCCATAGTCCTGTATCAATCCGCAAACTAATCCCACTGCCCCGCTCTCTCCCCATAGTCCAGTATCAATCCCCAAACGAATCCCACTGCCCCGCTCTATCCCCATAGTACTGTATCAATCTCCAAACTAATCCCACTGCCCCGCCCGATCCCCATAGTCCTCTAGCAATCCCCAAACTAATCCCACTGCCCCGCTCTCTCCCCATATCCTGTATCAATCTCCAAACTAATCCAACTGCCCCGCTCTCTCCCCTAGCCCTGTATCAATCCCCAAACTAATCCCACTGCATCGCTCTCTCCCCATCGTACTGTATCAATCCCCCAACTAATCCCACTGCCCTGCTCTCTCCCCATAGTCCTGTATCAATCTCCAAACTAATCGCACTGCCCCGCTCTCTCCCCATAGTCCTGTATCAATCCCCAAACTAATCCCACTGACCCGCTCTCTCCCCATAGTCCTGTATCAATCCCAAAACTAATCCCACTGTCCCACTCTCTCCCCATAGTAGTATATCAATCCCAAAACTAATCCCACTGCCCTGCTCTCTCCCCATAGCCCTGTATCAACCCCCAAACTAATCCCACTGCCCCGCTCTCTCCCCATAGTCCTGTATCAATCCCAAACTAATCCCACTGCCCCGCTCTCTCCCCATAGTCCTGTATCAATCCCCAAACTAATCCCACTGCCCCGCTCTCCCAACAGTCATGTGTCAATCCCAAACTAATCCCACTGACCCGCTCTCTCCCCGTGGTCCTGCCTCAATCTCCAAACTAATCCAACTGTCCCGCTCTCTCCCCATAGTCCTATATCAATCCTCAAAATAATCGCACTGACCCGCTCTCTCCCCATAGTCCTGCATCAATCTCCAAACTAATCCCACTGCCCTGCTCTCTGCACATATTACTGTATCAATCCCCAAACTAATCCCACTGCCCCGCTCTCTCCCCATAGTCCTGTATCACTCCCCAAACTAATCCCACTGCCCCGCTCTCTCCCCATAGTCCAGTATCAATCCCCAAACGAATCCCACTGCCCCGCTCTATCCCCATAGTACTGTATCAATCCCCAAACTAATCCCACTGCCCCGCTCTCTCCCCATAGTACTGTATCAATCTCCAAACTAATCCCACTGCCCCGCTCTCTCCTCATAGTCCTGTATCAATCCCCAAACTAATCCCACTGCACCGCTCTGTACCCATCGTCCTGTATCAATCCCCAAACGAATCCCACTGCCCTGCTCTCTCCCCATAGTCCTGTATCAATCTCCAAACTAATCGCACTGCCCCGCTCTCTCCCCATAGTCCTGTATCAATCCCCAAACTAATCCAACCGACCCGCTCTCTCCCCATAGTCCTGTATCAATCCCAAACTAATCCCACTGCCCCGCTCTCTCCCCATAGTCCTGTATCAATCCCCAAACTAATCCCACTGCCCCTCTCTCCGAACAGTCATGTGTCAATCCCAAACTAATCCCACTGACCCGCTCTCTGCCCGTGGTCCTGCCTCAATCTCCAAACTAATCCAACTGTCACGCTCTCTCCCCATAGTCCTGTATCAATCCTCAAACTAATCCCACTGACCCGCTCTCTCCCCATAGTCCTGCATCAATCTCCAAACTAATCCCACTGCCCCGCTCTCTGCACATATTACTGTATCAATCCCCAAACTAATCCCACTGCCCCGCTCTCTCCCCAAAGTCCTGTATCACTCCCCAAACTAATCCCACTTACCCGCTCTCTCCCCATAGTCCTGTATCAATCCACAAACTAATCCTACTGCCCCGCTCTCCCCCATAGTCCTGAATCAATTCTCAAACTAATCCGACTGCCCCGCTCTCTCCCCATAGTCCTGAATCAATCCTCAAACTAATCCCACTGCCCCGCTCTCCCCACAGTCCTTTATCAATCCCAAACTAATCCCACTGCCCCGCTCTCTCCCCATAGTCCTGTATCAATCCCCAAACTAATCCCACTGCACTGCGCTCTCCCCATAGCCCTGTATCAATCCCCAAACTAATCCCACTGCCCCGCTCTCTCACCATAGACCTGTATCAATCTCCAAACTAATCCCACTGCATCGTTCCTACCCATAGTCCTGTATCAATCCCCAAACTAATCCCACTGTCCCTCTCTCTCTCCGTAGACCTGTATTAAACCCCAAACTAATCCCACTGCCCCACTCTCTCCCCATAGTCCTGTATCAATATCCAAACTAATCCCACTGCCCCGCTCTCTCCCCATATTACTGTATCAATCCCCAAACTAATCCCACTGCCCCGTTCTCACACCATAGTCCTGTATCACTCCCCAAACTAATCCCACTGCCCCACTCTCTCGCCATAGCCCTGTTTCAATCCCCAAACTAATCCCACTGCCCCGCTCTCTCCCCATAGTCCTGAATCAATCCCCAAACTAATCCCTCTGCCCCGCTCTCTCCCCATACCCCTGTATCAATCCCCTAACTAATCCCACTTCCCCGCTCTCTACCCATAGCCCTGTATCAATCCACAAAATAATCCCTCTGCCACGCTCTCTCCCCATAGTCCTGTATCAATCCGCAAACTAATCCCACTGCCCCGCTCTCTCCCCATAGTCCTGTATCAAGCCCCAAACTAATCCCTCTGCCCCGCTCTCTCCCCATAGTCTGTATCAATCCCCAAACTAAACCCACTGCTCCGCTCTCTCCCCATAGACCTGTATCAATCTCCAACCTAATCCCACAGCCCCACTCTCTCCCCATAGCCCTGTATCAATCCCCAAACTAATCCCACTGCCTCGCTCTATAACCGTAGTCCTGTATCAATCCCCAAACTAATCAAACTGCCCCGCTCTCTCCCCACAGTCCTGTATCAATCCCAAACTAATCCCACTGCCCCGCTCTCTCCCCATAGTCCTGTATCAATCCCCAAACTAATCCCACTGCCCCGCTCACTCCTCATAGTCCTGTATCAATCCCCAAACTAATCCCACTGCCCCGCTCTCTCCCCATATGCCTGTATCAATCCCCAAACTAATCCCACTGCCCCACTCTCTCCCCATAGTCCTGTATCAAACCCCAAACTAATCCCACTGCCCGGCTCTCTCCCCATAGTACTGTATCAATCCCCCAACTAATCCCACTGCCCTGCTCTCTCCCCATAGTCCTGTATCAATCTCCAAACTAATCGCACTGCCCCGCTCTCTCCCCATAGTCCTGTATCAATCCCCAAACTAATCCCACTGACCCGCTCTCCCCCATAGTCCTGTATCAATCCCCAAACTAATCCCACTGTCCCACTCTCTCCCCACAGTAGTATATCAATCCCAAAACTAATCCCACGGCCCTGCTCTCTCCCCATAGCCCTGTATCAACCCCCAAACTAATCCCACTGCCCCGCTCTCTCCCCATAGTCCTGTATCAATCAGAAACTAATCCCACTGCCCCGCTCTCTCCCCATAGTCCTGTATCAATCCCCAAACTAATCCCACTGCCCCGCTCTCCCAACAGTCATGTGTCAATCCCAAACTAATCCCACTGACCCGCTCTCTCCCCGTGGTCCTGCCTCAATCTCCAAACTAATCCAACTGTCCCGCTCTCTCCCCATAGTCCTATATCAATCCTCAAAATAATCGCACTGACCCGCTCTCTCCCCATAGTCCTGCATCAATCTCCAAACTAATCCCACTGCCCCGCTTTCTGCACATATTACTGTATCAATCCCCAACTAATCCCACTGCCCCGCTCTCTCCCCATAGTCCTGTATCACTCCCCAAACTAATCCCACTGCCCCGCTCTCTCCCCATAGTCCAGTATCAATCCCCAAACGAATCCCACTGCCCCGCTCTATCCCCATAGTACTGTATCAATCCCCAAACTAATCCCACTGCCCCGCTCTCTCCCCATAGTCCTGTATCAATCTCCAAACTAATCCCACTGCCCCGTTCTCTCCCCTAGCCCTGTATCAATCTCCAAACTAATCCCACTGCACCGCTCTGTACCCATCGTCCTGTATCAATCCCCAAACTAATCGCACTGCCCCGCTCTCTCCCCATAGTCCTGTATCAATCCCCAAACTAATCCAACCGACCCGCTCTCTCCCCATAGTCCTGTATCAATCCCCAAACTAATCCCACTGTCCCGCTCTCTCCCCATATTCGTATATCAATACCAAAACTAATCCCACTGCCCCGCTCTCTCCCCATAGCCCTGTATCAACCCCCAAACTAATCCCACTGCCCCGCTCTCTCCCCATAGTCCTGTATCAATCCCAAACTAATCCCACTGCCCCGCTCTCTCCTCATAGTCCTGTATCAATCCCCAAACTAATCCCACTGCCCCTCTCTCCCAACAGTCATGTGTCAAACCCAAACTAATCCCACTGTCCCGCTCTCTGCCCGTGGTCCTGCCTCAATCTCCAAACTAATCCAACTGTCACGCTCTCTCCCCATAGTCCTGTATCAATCCTCAAACTAATCCCACTGACCCGCTCTCTCCCCATAGTCCTGCATCAATCTCCAAACTAATCCCACTGCCCCGCTCTCTGCACATATTACTGTATCAATCCCCAAACTAATCCCACTGCCCCGCTCTCTCCCCAAAGTCCTGTATCACTCCCCAAACTAATCCCACTTACCCGCTCTCTCCCCATAGTCCTGTATCAATCCACAAACTAATCCTACTGCCCCGCTCTCCCCCATAGTCCTGAATCAATTCTCAAACTAATCCGACTGCCCCGCTCTCTCCCCATAGTCCTGAATCAATCCTCAAACTAATCCCACTGCCCCGCTCTCCCCACAGTCCTTTATCAATCCCAAACTAATCCCACTGCCCCGCTCTCTCCCCATAGTCCTGTATCAATCCCCAAACTAATCCCACTGCACTGCGCTCTCCCCATAGCCCTGTATCAATCCCCAAACTAATCCCACTGCCCCGCTCTCTCACCATAGACCTGTATCAATCTCCAAACTAATCCCACTGCATCGTTCCTACCCACAGTCCTGTATCAATCCCCAAACTAATCCCACTGTCCCTCTCTCTCTCCGTAGACCTGTATTAAACCCCAAACTAATCCCACTGCCCCACTCTCTCCCCATAGTCCTGTATCAATATCCAAACTAATCCCACTGCCCCGCTCTCTCCCCATATTACTGTATCAATCCCCAAACTAATCCCACTGCCCCGTTCTCACCCCATAGTCCTGTATCACTCCCCAAACTAATCCCACTGCCCCACTCTCTCGCCATAGCCCTGTTTCAATCCCCAAACTAATCCCACTGCCCCGCTCTCTCCCCATAGTCCTGAATCAATCCCCAAACTAATCCCACTGCCCCACTCTCTCCCCATAGTCCTGTATCAATATCCAAACTAATCCCACTGCCCCGCTCTCTCCCCATTTTACTGTATCAATCCCCAAACTAATCCCACTGCCCCGTTCTCACCCCATAGTCCTGTATCACTCCCCAAACTAATCCCACTGCCCCACTCTCTCGACATAGCCCTGTATCAATCTCCAACCTAATCCCACAGCCCCACTCTCTCCCCATAGCCCTGTATCAATCCCCAAACTAATCCCACTGCCTCGCTCTATAACCGTAGTCCTGTATCAATCCCCAAACTAATCAAACTGCCCCGCTCTCTCCCCACAGTCCTGTATCAATCCCAAACTAATCCCACTGCCCCGCTCTCTCCCCATAGTCCTGTATCAATCCCCAAACTAATCCCACTGCCCCGCTCACTCCTCATAGTCCTGTATCAATCCCCAAACTAATCCCACTGCCCCGCTCTCTCCCCATATGCCTGTATCAATCCCCAAACTAATCCCACTGCCCCACTCTCTCCCCATAGTCCTGTATCAAACCCCAAACTAATCCCACTGCCCGGCTCTCTCCCCATAGTACTGTATCAATCCCCAAACTAATCCCACTACCCGCTATCTCCCCATAGTCCTGTATCAATCTCCAAACTAATCCCACTGCCCCGCCCTCTCCCCATTGTCCTCTAGCAATCCCCAGACTAATGCCACTGCCCCGTTTTCTCCCCATAGTCCTGTATCAATCTCCAAACTAATCTCACTGCCCCGCTCTCTCCCCTAGCCCTGTATTAATCTCCAAACTAATCCCACTGCCCCGCTCTCTCCTCATAGTCCTGTATCAATCCCCAAACTAATCCCACTGCACCGCTCTCTCCCCATCGTCCTGTATCAATCCCCAAACTAATCCCACTGCCCTGCTCTCTCCCCATAGTCCTGTATCAATCTCCAAACTAATCCCACTGCCCCGCTCTCTCCCCATAGTCCTGTATCAATCCCCAAACTAATCCCACTGACCCGCTCTCTCCCCACAGTCCTGTACCAATCCCCAAACAAATCCCACTGCCCCGCTCTCTCCCCATAGTCCTGTATCAATCCGCAAACTAATCCCATTGCCCCGCTCTCTCCCAATAGCCCTGTATCAATCTCCAAACTAATCCCACTACCCCGCTCTCTCCTCATAGTCCTGTATCAATCACCAAACCATTCCCACTGCCCCGCTCTCTCCCCATAGCTCTGTATCAATCCACAAACTACTCCCACTGCCCCGCTCTCTCCCCACAGTCCTGTATCAATCCTAAAATTAATCCCACTGCCCCGCTCTCTCCCCATAGTCCTGTATCAATCCCCAAACTAATCCCACTGCCCCGCTCTCTCCCCATAGTCCTGTATCAATCTCCAAACTAATCCCACTGCCCCGCTCTCTCCCCATAGTCCTGTATCAATCTCCAAACTACTCCCACTGCCCCGCTCTCACCCCATAGCCCTGTATCAATCTCCAAAGTAGTCCCACTGTCCCGCTCTCCTCCGATAGCCCTGCATCAATCCTCAAACTAATCTCACTGCCCCGCTCTCTCCCCATAGCCCTGTATCAATCACCAAACTAATCCCACTGCCCCGCCCTCTCCCCATAGTCCGGTATCAATCCCCAAACTAATCCCACTGTCCCGCTCTCTCCCCATAGTCCTGTATCAATCACCAAACTAATCCCACTGCCCCGCCCTCTCCCCATAGTCCGGTATCAATCCCCAAACTAATCCCACTGTCCCGCTCTCTCCCCATAGTCCTGTATCAATCCCCAAACTAATCCCACTGCCCCGCTCTCTCCCCATAGTCCTGTATCCATCTCCGAACTAATCCCACTGCCCCGCTCTCTCCCCATAGCCCTGTATCAATCTCCAAACTAATCCCACTGCCCCGCTCTCTTCCGATAGCCCTGCATCAATCCTCAGACTAATCTCACTGCCCCGCTCTCTCCCCATAGCCTTGTATCCATGCCCAAACTAATCCCACTGCCCCGCTCTCTCCCCATAGTCCTGTATCAATCCTCAAAATAATCCCACTGCCCCGCTCTCTCCCCATAGTCCTGTATCAATCCCCAAACTAATCCCACTGCCCCGCTCACTCCTCATAGTCCTGTATCAATCCCCAAACTAATCCCACTGCCCCGCTCTCTCCCCATATTACTGTATCAATCCCCAAACTAATCCCACTGCCCCGCTCTCTCCCCATAGTCCTGTATCACTCCCCAAACTAATCCCACTGCCCCACTCTCTCGCCATAGCCTGTATCAATCTCTGAACTAATCCCGCTGCCCCGCTCTCTCCCCATAACCCTGTATCAATCTCCAAACTTATCCCACTGCCCCGCTCTCTCCCAATAGTTCTGTATCAATCCCCAAACTAATCCCACTGCCTCGCTCTCTCCCCATAGCCCTGTATCAATCTCCAAACTAATCCCACTGCCCCGCTCTCTCCCCATATTACTGTATCAATCCCCAAACTAATCCCACTGCCCCGCTCTCTCCCCATAGTCCTGTATCACTCCCCAAACTAATCCCACTGCCCCACTCTCTCGCCATAGCCATGTTTCAATCTCCAAACTAATCCCACTGCCCCGCTCCCTCCCCATATTACTGTATCAATCCCCAAACTAATCCCACTGCATCGTTCCTACCCATAGTCCTGTATCAATCCGCAAACTAATCCCTCTGCCACGCTCTCTCCCCATAGTCCTGTATCAATCCGCAAACTAATTCCACTGCCCCGCTCTCTCCCCATAGTCCTGTATCAAGCCCCAAACTAATCCCTCTGCCCCGCTCTCTCCCCATAGTCTGTATCAATCCCCAAACTAATCCCACTGCCCCGCTCTCTCCCCATTGACCTGTATCAATCTCCAAACTAATCCCACAGCCCCACTCTCTCCCCATAGCCCTGTATCAATCCCCAAACTAATCCCACTGCCTCGCTTTCTAACCATAGTCCTGTATCAATCCCCAAACTAATCCCACTGCTCCGCTCTCTCCCCACAGTCCTGTATCAATCCCAAACTAATCCCACTGCCCCGCTCTCTCCCCATAGTCCTGTATCAATCCCCAAACTAATCCCACTGCCCCGCTCACTCCTCATAGTCCTGTATCAATTCCCAAACTAATCCCACTGCCCCGCTCTCTCCCCATATGCCTGTATCAATCCCCAAACTAATCCCACTGCCCCACTCTCTCCCCATAGTCCTGTATCAAACCCCAAACTAATCCCACTGCCCGGCTCTCTCCCCATAGTACTGTATCAATCTCCAAACTAATCCCACTGCCCCGCTCTCTCCCCATAGTCCTGTATCAATCTCCAAACTAATCCCACTGCCCCGCCCTCTCCCCATAGTCCTCCAGCAATCCCCAGACTAATGCCAGTGCCCCGCTCTCTCCCCATAGTCCTGTATCAATCTTCAAACTAATCCCACTGCCCCGCCCTCTCCCCATAGTCCTCTAGCAATCCCCAGACTAATGCCACTGCCCCGCTCTCTCCCCATAGTCCTGTATCAATCCTCAAACTAATCTCACTGCCCCGCTCTCTCCCCTAGCCCTGTATTAATCTCCAAAATAATCCCACTGCCCCGCTCTCTCCTCATCGTCCTGTATCAATCCCCAAACTAATCCCACTGCACCGCTCTCTCCCCATCGTCCTGTATCAATCCCCAAACTAATCCCACTGCACCGCTCTCTCCCCAGAGTCCTGTATCCATCTCCGAACTAATCCCACTCTCCCGCTCTCTCCCCATAGCCCTGTATCAATCAGACCCAAACTAATCCCACTGCCCCGCTCTCTCCCCATTGTCCTGTATCAATCCCCAAACCATTCCCACTGCCCCGCTCTCTCCCCATAGCTCTGTATCAATCCACAAACTACTCCCACTGCCCCGCTCTCTCCCCACAGTCCTGTATCAATCCTAAAACTAATCCCACTGCCCCGCTCTCTCCCCATATTCCTGTATCAATCTCCAAACTAATCCCACTGCCCCGCTCTCTCCCCATAGTCCTGTAGCAATCTCCAAACTACTCCCACTGCCCCGCTCTCACCCCATAGCCCTGTATCAATCTCCAACCTCGTCCCACTGTCCCGCTCTCCTCCGATAGCCCTGCATCAATCCTCAAACTAATCTCACTGCCCCGCTCTCTCCCCATAGCCCTGTATCAATCACCAAACTAATCCCACTGCCCCGCCCTCTCCCCATAGTCCGGTATCAATCCCCAAACTAATCCCACTGTCCCGCTCTCTCCCCATAGTCCTGTATCAATCTCCAAACTAATCCCACTGCCCCGCTCTCTTCCGATAGCCCTGCCTCATTCTCCAAACTAATCCCACTGCCCCGCTCTCTCCCCATAGTCCTGTATCAATTCCCAAACTAATCCCACTGCCCCGCTCTCTCCCCATAGTCATGTATCCATCTCCGAACTAATCCCACTGCCCCGCTCTCTCCCCATAGCCCTGTATCAATCTCCAAACTAATCCCACTGCCCCGCTCTCTTCCGATAGCTCTGCATCAATCCTCAAACTAATCTCACTGCCCCGCTCTCTCCCCATAGCCCTGTATCCATGCCCAAACTAATCCCACTGCCCCGATCTCTCCCCATAGTCCTGTTTCAATCCTCAAACTAATCCCACTGCCCCGCTCTCTCCCCATAGTCCTGTATCAATCCCCAAACTAATCCCACTGTCCCGCTCTCTCCACATAGTCCTGTATCAATCTCTGAACTAATCCCACTGCCCCGCTCTCTCCCCATAACCCTGTGTTAATCTCAAAACTAATCCCACTGCATCGCTCTCTCCCAATAGTCCTGTATCAATCCCCAAACTAATCCCACTGCCTCGCTCTCTCCCCATAGCCCTGTATCAATCTCCAAACTAATCCCACTGCCCCGCTCTCTCCCCATATTACTGTATCAATCCCCAAACTAATCCCGCTGTCCCGCTCTCTCCCCATAGTCCTGTGTCACTCCCCAAACTAATCCCACTGCCCCACTCTCTCGCCATAGCCCTGTTTCAATCCCCAAACTAATCCCACTGCCCCGCTCTCTCCCCATAGTCCTGCTTCAATCTCCAAACTAATCCCACTGCCCCGCTCCCTCCCCATATTACAATATAAATCCCCAAACTAATCCCACTGCATCGTTCCTACCCATAGTCCTGTATCAATCCGCAAACTAATCCTACTGCCCCGCTCTCTCCCCATAGTCCTGTATCAAGCCCCAAACTAATCCCTCTGCCCCGCTCTCTCCCCATAGTCCTGTATCACTCCCCAAACTAATCCCACTGCCCCGCTCTCTACCAATAGTCCTGTATCAATCCACAAACTAATCCAACTGTCCCGCTCTCTCTCCGTAGCCCTGTATCAATCCCCAAACTAATCCCACTGCCCCGCTCTCTCCCCATAGTCCTGAATCAATCCCCAAACTAATCCCTCTGCCCCGCTCTCTCCCCATACCACTGTATCAATCCCCAAACTAATTCCACTGCCCCGCTCTCTCCCCATAGCCCTGTATCAATCCCCAAACTAATCCCTCTGCCACGCTCTCTCCCCATAGTCCTGTATCAATCCGCAAACTAATCCCACTGCCCCGCTCTCTCCCCATAGTCCTGTATCAAGCCCCAAACTAATCCCTCTGCCCCGCTATCTCCCCATAGTCTGTATCAATCCCCAAACTAATCCGACTGCCCCGCTCTCTCCCCATAGAC
Source organism: Pristiophorus japonicus (assembly GCF_044704955.1). Lineage (NCBI taxonomy): Eukaryota > Metazoa > Chordata > Chondrichthyes > Pristiophoridae > Pristiophorus > Pristiophorus japonicus. The sequence continues at coordinate 689,289 of NW_027254846.1, read as the reverse complement.
CTGTATCAATCTCCAAACTAATCCCACAGCCCCACTCTCTCCCCATAGCCCTGTATCAATCCCCAAACTAATCCCACTCCATCGTTCCTACCCATAGTCCTGTATCAATCCGCAAACTAATCCCACTGCCCCGCTCTCTCCCCATAGTCCTGTATCAAGCCCCAAACTAATCCCTCTGCCCCGCTCTCTCCCCATAGTCCTGTATCACTCCCCAAACTAATCCCACTGCCCCGCTCTCTACCAATAGTCCTGTATCAATCCACAAACTAATCCAACTGTCCCGCTCTCTCTCCGTAGCCCTGTATCAATCCCCAAACTAATCCCACTGCCCCGCTCTCTCCCCATAGTCCTGAATCAATCCCCAAACTAATCCCTCTGCCCCGCTCTCTCCCCATACCCCTGTATCAATCCCCAAACTAATTCCACTGCCCCGCTCTCTCCCCATAGCCCTGTATCAATCCCCAAACTAATCCCTCTGCCACGCTCTCTCCCCATAGTCCTGTATCAATCCGCAAACTAATCCCACTGCCCCGCTCTCTCCCCATAGTCCTGTATCAAGCCCCAAACTAATCCCTCTGCCCCGCTCTCTCCCCATAGTCTGTATCAATCCCCAAACTAATCCCACTGCCCCGCTCTCTCCCCATAGACCTGTATCAATCTCCAAACTAATCCCACAGCCCCACTCTCTCCCCATAGCCCTGTATCAATCCCCAAACCAATCCCACTGCCTCGCTCTCTAACCATAGTCCTGCATCAATCCCCAAACTAATCCCACTGCCCCGCTCTCTCCCCATAGTCCTGTATCAATCCCAAACTACTCCCACTGCCCCGCTCTCTCCCCATAGACATGTATCAATCTCCAAACTAATCCCACTGCATCGTTCCCTACCCATAGTCCTGTATCAATCCCCAAACTAATACCACTGCCTCGCTCTATAACCATAGTCCTGCATCAATCCCCAAACTAATCCCACTGTCCCGCTCTCTCCCCATAGTCCTGTATCAATCCCAAACTACTCCCACTGCCCCGCTCTCTCCCCATAGACATGTATCAATCTCCAAACTAATCCCACTGCATCGTTCCCTACCCATAGCCCTGTATCACTCCCCAAACTAATCCCACTGCCCCACTCTCTCGCCATAGCCCTGTTTCAATCCCCAAACTAATCCCATTGCCCCGCTCTCTCCCCATAGTCCTGTATCAATCCCCAAACTAATCCCTCTGCCCCGCTCTCTCCCCATAGTCCTGTATCACTCCCCAAACTAATTCCACTGCCCCGCTCTCTACCAATAGTCCTGAATCAATCCACAAACTAATCCAACTGTCCCGCTCTCTCTCCGTAGCCCTGTATCAATCACCAAACTAATCCCACTGCCCCGCTCTCTCCCCATAGTCCTGTATCAATCCCCAAACTATTCCCTCTGCCCCGTTCTCTCTCCATACCACTGTATCAATCCCCAAACTAATCCCACTGCACCCGCTCTCTCCCCATAGTCCTGTATCAATCCCCAAACTAATCCCTCTGCCCCGCTCTCTCCCCATAGTCCTGTATCAATCCGCAAACTAATCCCACAGCCCCATTCTCTCCCTAATAGCCCTGCATCAATCCCCAATCTAATCCCACTGCCTCGCTCTCTACCCACAGTCCTGTATCAATCCCGAAACAAATCCCACTGCCCCGCTCTCTCCCCACAGTCCTGTATCAATCCCCAAACTAATCCCTCTGCCCCGCTCTCTCCCCATAGTCCTGTATCAATCCCCAAACTAATCTGACTGCCCCGCTCTCTCCCCATATGCCTGTATCAATCCCGAAACTAATCCCACTGCCCCACTCTCTCCCCATAGTCCTGTATCAATCCCCAAACTAATCCCACTGCCCCGCTCTCTCCCCATAGTCCAGGATCAATCCCCAAACTAATCCCACTGCCCCGCTCTCTCCCCATAGTACTGTATCAATCGCCAAACTAATCCCACTGCCCCGCTCTCTCCCCATAGTCCTGTATCAATCTCCAAACTAATCCCACTGCCCCGCCCTCTCCCCATCGTCCTCTAGCAATCCCCAAACTAATCCTACTGCCCCGCTCTCTCCCCATAGTCCTCTATCAATCTCCAAACTAATCCCACTGCCCCGCTCTCTCCCCTAGCCCTGTATCAATCTCCAAACAAATCCCACTGCCCCGCTCTCTCCTCATAGTCCTGTATCAATCCCCAAACTAATCCCACTGACCCGCTCTCTCCCCATAGTCCTGTACCAATCCCCAAACAAATCCCACTGCCCCGCTCTCTCCCCATAGTCCTGTATCAATCCCCAAACTAATCCCGTTGCCCCGCTCTCTCCCAATAGCCCTGTATCAATCTCCAAACTAATCCCACTGCTCCGCTCTCTCCCCATAGTCCTGTATCAATCTCCAAACTAATCCCACTGCCCCGCTCTCTCCCCATAGAACTGTATCAATCTCCAAACTAATCCCACTGTCCCGATCTCTCGCCATAGCCCTGTATCAATCAATCCCCAAACTAATCCCATTGCCCCGCTCTCTCCCCATAGTCCTGTATCAATCCCCAAACTAATCCCACTGCCCCGCTCTCTCCCCATAGTCCTGTATCACTCCCCAAACTAATCCCACTGCCCCGCTCTCTACCAATAGTCCTGAATCAATCCACAAACTAATCCAACTGTCCCGCTCTCTCTCCGTAGCCCTGTATCAATCACCAAACTAATCCCACTGCCCCGCTCTCTCCCCATAGTCCTGTATCAATCCCCAAACTAATCCCTCTGCCCCGTTCTCTCCCCATACCACTGTATCAATCCCCAAACTAATCCCACTGCACCCGCTCTCTCCCCATAGTCCTGTATCAATCCCCAAACTAATCCCTCTGCCCCGCTCTCTCCCCATAGTCCTGTATCAACCCGCAAACTAATCCCACAGCCCCACTCTCTCCCCATAGCCCTGCATCAATCCCCAATCTAATCCCACTGCCTCGCTCTCTACCCACAGTCCTGTATCAATCCCCAAACAAATCCCACTGCCCCGCTCTCTCCCCACAGTCCTGTATCAATCCCCAAACTAATCCCTCTGCCCCGCTCTCTCCCCACAGTCCTGTATCAATCCCAAACTAATCCCACTGCCCCGCTCTCTCCCCATAGTCCTGTATCAATTCCAAACTAATCCCACTGCCCGGCTCTCTCCCCATAGCTCTGGATCAATCCCCAAACTAATCCCACTGACCCGCTCTCTCCCCATACTCCTATATCAATCCACAAACTAATCCCACTGCCCCGCTCTCTCCTCATAGTCCTGTATCAATCCCCAAACTAATCCGACTGCCCCGCTCTCTCCCCATATGCCTGTATCAATCCCGAAACTAATCCCACTGCCCCACTCTCTCCCCATAGTCCTGTATCAATCCCCAAACTAATCCCACGGCCCCGCTCTCTCCCCATAGTCCAGGATCAATCCCCAAACTAATCCCACTGCCCCGCTCTCTCCCCATAGTACTGTATCAATCGCCAAACTAATCCCACTGCCCCGCTCTCTCCCCATAGTCCTGTATCAATCTCCAAACTAATCCCACTGCCCCGCCCTCTCCCCATCGTCCTCTAGCAATCCCCAAACTAATCCTACTGCCCCGCTCTCTCCCCATAGTCCTGTATCAATCTCCAAATTAATCCCACTGCCCCGCTCTCTCCCCTAGCCCTGTATCAATCTCCAAAGAAATCCCACTGCCCCGCTCTCTCCTCATAGTCCTGTATCAATCCCCAAACTAATCCCACTGACCCGCTCTCTCCCCATAGTCCTGTACCAATCCCCAAACAAATCCCACTGCCCCGCTCTCTCCCCACAGTCCTGCATCAATCCCCAAACTAATCCCGTTGCCCCGCTCTCTCCCCATAGTCCTGTATCAATCCGCAAACTAATCCCACAGCCCCACTCTCTCCCCATAGCCCTGCATCAATCCCCAACCTAATCCCACTGCCTCGCTCTCTACCCACAGTCCTGTATCATTCCCCAAACAAATCCCACTGCCCCGCTCTCTCCCCACAGTCCTTCTATCAATCCCCAAACTAATCCCTCTGCCCCTCTCCCTCCCCACAGTCCTGTATCCATCCCAAACTAATCCCACTGCCCCGCTCTCTCCCCATAGTCCTGTATCAATTCCAAACTAATCCCACTGCCCGGCTCTCTCCCCATAGCTCTGGATCAATCCCCAAACTAATCCCACTGACCCGCTCTCTCCCCATACTCCTATATCAATCCACAAACTAATCCCACTGCCCCGCTCTCTCCTCATAGTCCTGTATCAATCCCCAAACTAATCCGACTGCCCCGCTCTCTCCCCATATGCCTGTATCAATCCCGAAACTAATCCCACTGCCCCACTCTCTCCCCATAGTCCTGTATCAATCCCCAAACTAATCCCACTGCCCCGCTCTCTCCCCATAGTCCAGGATCAATCCCCAAACTAATCCCACTGCCCCGCTCTCTCCCCATAGTACTGTATCAATCGCCAAACTAATCCCACTGCCCCGCTCTCTCCCCATAGTCCTGTATCAATCTCCAAACAAATCCCACTGCCCCGCCCTCTCCCCATCGTCCTCTAGCAATCCCCAAACTAATCCTACTGCCCCGCTCTCTCCCCATAGTCCTGTATCAATCTCCAAACTAATCCCACTGCCCCGCTCTCTCCCCTAGCCCTGTATCAATCTCCAAACAAATCCCACTGCCCCGCTCTCTCCTCATAGTCCTGTATCAATCCCCAAACTAATCCCACTGACCCGCTCTCTCCCCATAGTCCTGTACCAATCCCCAAACAAATCCCACGGCCCCGCTCTCTCCCCACAGTCCTGTATCAATCCCCAAACTAATCCCGTTGCCCCGCTCTCTCCCAATAGCCCTGTCTCAATCTCCAAACTAATCCCACTGCTCCGCTCTCTCCCCACAGTCCTGTATCAATCTCCAAACTAATCCCACTGCCCCGCTCTCTCCCCATAGAACTGTATCAATCTCCAAACTAATCCCACTGTCCCGCTCTCTCGCCATAGCCCTGTATCAATCAGACCCAATCTAATCCCACTGCCCCGCTCTCTCCCATTGTCCTGTATCAATCCCCAAACTAATCCCAATGACCCGCTCTCTCCCCATAGTCCTGTACCAAACCCCAAACAAATCCCACTGCCCCGCTCTCTCCCCATAGTCCTGTATCAATCGCCAAACTAATCCCACTGCCCCGCTCTCTCCTCATAGTCCTGTATCAATCCCCAAACTAATCCCAATGACCCGCTCTCTCCCCATAGTCCTGTACCAAACCCCAAACAAATCCCACTGCCCCGCTCTCTCCCCATAGTCCTGTATCAATCCCCAAACTAATCCCGTTGCCCCGCTCTCTCCCAATAGCCCTGTATCAATCTCCAAACTAATCCCACTGCTCCGCTCTCTCCCCATAGTCCTGTATCAATCTCCAAACTAATCCCACTGCCCCGCTCTCTCCCCATAGTCCTGTATCCATCTCCGAACTAATCCCACTGCCCCGCTCTCTCCCCATAGCCCTGTATCAATCTCCAAACTAATCCCACTGCCCCGCTCTCTCCCAATAGTCCTGTAGCAATTCCCAAACTAATCCCACTGCCTCGCTCTCTCCCCATAGCCCTGTATCAATCTCCAAACTAATCCCACTGCCCCGGTCTCTTCCGATAGCCCTGCATCAATCCTCAAACTAATCTCACTGCCCCGCTCTCTCCCCATAGCCCTGTATCCATGCCCAAACTAATCCCACTGCCCCGCTCTCTGCCCATTGTCCTGTATCAATCCTCAAACTAATCCCACTGCCCCGCTCTCTCCCCATAGTCCTGTATCAATCCCCAAACTAATCCCACTGTCCCGCTCTCTCCACATAGTCCTGTATCAATCTCTGAACTAATCCCACTGCCCCGCTCTCTCCCCATAACCCTGTATCAATCTCCAAACTCATCCCACTGCCCCGCTCTCTCCCAATAGTTCTGTAGCAATCCCCAAACTAATCCCACTGCCTCGCTCTCTCCCCATAGCCCTGTATCAATCTCCAAACTAATCCCACTGCCCCGCTCATTCCGATAGACCTGCATCAATCCTCAAACTAATCTCATTGCGCCGCTCTCTCCCCATAGTCCTGTATCGATCTCCAAACTAATCCCACTGCCCCGCTCTCTCCCCAAAGTCATGTATCAATCACCAAACTAATCCCACTGCCCCGCTCTCTCCCCATAGCACTGTATCAATCCCCAAACTAATCCCACTGTCCCGCTCTCTCCCCATAGACCTGTATCAATCTCCAAACTAATCCCACTGCATCGTTCCCTACCCATAGTCCTGTATCAATCGCCAAACTAATCCCACTGTCCCTCTCTCTCTCCGTAGACCTGTATTAATCGCCAAACGAATCCCACTGCCCCACTCTCTCGCCATAGTCCTGCATCAATTCCCAAACGAATCCCACTGCCCCGCTCTCTCCCCATAGTCCTGTATCAATCTCCAAACTAATCCCAATGCCCCGCTCCCTCCCCATATTACTGTATCAATCCCCAAACTAATCCCACTGCCCCGCTCTCTCCCCATAGTCCTGTATCACTCCCCAAACTAATCCCACTGCCCCGCTCTCTACCAATAGTCCTGAATCAATCCACAAACGAATCCAACTGTCCCGCTCTCTCTCCGTAGCCCTGTATCAATCCCCAAACTAATCCCACTGCCCCGCTCTCTCCCCATAGTCCTGTATCAATCCCCAAACTAATCCCTCTGCCCCGCTCTCTCCCCATACCACTGTATCAATCCCCAAACTAATCCCACTGCACCCGCTCTCTCCCCATAGTCCTGTATCAATCCCCAAACTAATCCCTCTGCCCCGCTCTCTCCCCATAGTCCTGTATCAATCCGCAAACTAATCCCACAGCCCCACTCTCTCCCCATAGCCCTGCATGAATCCCCAATCTAATCCCACTGCCTCGCTCTCTACCCATAGTCCTGTATCAATCCCCAAACAAATCCCACTGCCCCGCTCTCTCCCCACAGTCCTGTATCAATCCCCAAACTAATCCCACTGCCCCGCTCTCTCCCCACAGTCCTGTATCAATCCCAAACTAATCCCACTGCCCCGCTCTCTCCCCATAGTCCTGTATCAATTCCTAACTAATCCCACTGCCCGGCTCTCTCCCCATAGCCCTGGATCAATCCCCAAACTAATCCCACTGACCCGCTCTCTCCCCATACTCCTATATCAATCCCCAAACTAATCCCACTGCCCCGCTCTCTCCTCATAGTCCTGTATCAATCCCCAAACTAATCCGACTGCCCCACTATCTCCCCATAGTCCTGTATCAATCCCCAAACTAATCCCACTGCCCCGCTCTCTCCCCATAGTCCAGGATCAATCCCCAAACTAATCCCACTGCCCCGCTCTCTCCCCATTGTACTGTATCAATCGCCAAACTAATCCCACTGCCCCGCTCTCTCCCCATAGTCCTGTATCAATCTCCAAACTAATCCCACTGCCCCGCCCTCTCCCCATATTCCTCTAGCAATCCCCAAACTAATCCTACTGCCCCGCTCTCTCCCCATAGTCCAGTATCAATCTCCAAACTAATTCCACTGTCCCGCTCTCTCCCCTAGCCCTGTATCAATCTCCAAACAAGTCCCACTGCCCCGCTCTCTCCTCATAGTCCTGTATCAATCCCCAAACTAATCCCACTGACCCGCTCTCTCGCCATAGCCCTGTATCAATCAATCCCCAAACAAATCCCACTGCCCCGCTCTCTCCCCATAGTCCTGTATCAATCCCCAAACTAATCCCGTTGCCCCGCTCTCTCCCAATAGCCCTGTATCAATCTCCAAACTAATACCACTGCTCCGCTCTCTCCCCATAGCCCTGTATCAATCTCCAAACTAATCCCACTGCCCCGCTCTCTCCCCATAGAACTGTATTAAGCTCCAAACTAATCCCACTGTCCCGCTCTCTCGCCATAGCCCTGTATCAATCAGACGCAAACTAATCCCACTGCCCCGCTCTCTCCCCATTGTCCTGTATCAATCCCCAAACCATTCCCACTGCCCCGTTCTCTCCCCATAGCTCTGTATCAATCCACAAACTACTCCCACTGCACCGCTCTCTCCCCATCGTCCTGTATCAATCCCCAAAATAATCCCACTGCCCTGCTCTCTCCCCATAGTCCTGTATCAATCTCCAAACTAATCCCACTGCCCCGCTCTCTCCCCATAGTCCTGTATCAATCACCAAACTAATCCCACTGACCCGCTCTCTCCCCATAGTCGTGTACCAATCCCCAAACTAATCCCACTGCCCCGCTCTCTCCCCATAGTCCTGTATCAATCCCCAAACTAATTCCATTGCCCCGCTCTCTCCCAATAGCCCTGTATCAATCTCCAAACTAATCCCACTGCCCCGCTCTCTCCCCATAGTCCTGTATCAATCTCCAAACTAATCCCACTGCCCCGCTCTCTCCCCATAGAACTGTATCAATCTCCAAACTAATCCCACTGTCCCGCTCTCTCCCCATAGCCCTGTATCAATCAGACCCAAACTAATCCCACTGCCCCGCTATCTCCCTATTGTACTGTATCAATCCCCAAACTAATTCCACTGCTCCGCTCTCTCCCCATAGCCCTGTATCAATCCCCAAACTAATCCCACTGCCCCGCTCTCTCCCCATAGTCCTGTTTCAATCCCGAAACTAATCCCACTGCCCCGATCTCTCCCCATAGTACTGTATCAATCTCCAAACTAATCCCACTGCTCCACTCTCTCCCCATAGCCCTGTATCAAACCTCAAACTAATCCCACTGCCCCGCTCTCTCCCCATAGTCCTGTATCAATCCCCAAACTAATCCCACTGCCCCGCTCTCGCCCCATAGTCCTGTACCAATCTCCGAACTAATCCCACTGCCACGATCTCTCCCCATAGTCCTGTTTCAATCTCCAAACTAATCCCACTGCCCCGCTCTCTCCCAATAGTCCTGTAGCAATCCCCAAACTAATCCCACTGCCTCGCTCTCTCCCCATAGCCCTGTATCAATCTCCAAACTAATCCCACTGCCCCGCTCTTTTCCGATAGCCCTGCATCAATCCTCAAACTATTCTCACTGCCCCGCTCTCTCCCCATAGCCCTGTATCAATCCTCAAACTAATCCCACTGCTCCGCTCTCTCCCCATAGTCCTGCATCAATCCCCAAACTAATCCCACTGTCCCGCTCTCTCCACATAGTCCTGTATCAATCTCTGAACTAATCCCACTGCCCCGCTCTCTCCCCATAACCCTGTCTCAATCTCCAAACTCATCCCACTGCCCCGCTCTCTCCAAATAGTCCTGTATCAATCCCCAAACTAATCCCACTGCCTCGCTCTCTCCCCATAGCCCTGTATCAATCTCCAAACTAATCCCACTGCCCCGCTCTCTTCCGATAGACCTGCATCAATCCTCAAACTAATCTCATTGCGCGGCTCTCTCCCCATAGTCCTGTATCGACCTCCACACTAATCCCACTGCCCCGCTCTCTCCCCAAAGTCATGTATCAATCTCCAAACTAATCCCACTGCCCCGCTCTCTCCACATAGCCCTGTATCAATCCCCAAACTAATCCCACTGTCCCGCTCTCTCCCCATAGACCTGTATCAATCTCCAAACTAATCCCACTGCATCGTTCCCTACCCATAGTCCTGTATCAATCGCCAAACTAATCACACTGTCCCTCTCTCTCTCCGTAGACCTGTATTAATCCCCAAACGAATCCCACTGCCCCACTCTCTCGCCAGAGTCCTGCATCAATCCCCAAACTAATCCCACTGCCCCGCTAACTCCCCATATTACTATATCAATCCCCAAATTAATCCCACTGCTCCGCTCTCTCCCCATAGTCCTGTATCACTCCCCAAACTAATCCCACTGCCCCACTCTCTCGCCATAGCCCTGTTTCAATCCCCAAACTAATCCCATTGCCCCGCTCTCTCCCCATAGTCCTGTATCAATCTCCAAACTAATCCCACTGCCCCGCTCTCTAACAATAGTCCTGAATCAATCCACAAACTAATCCAACTGTCCCGCTCTCTCTCCGTAGCCCTGTATCAATCCCCAAACTAATCCCACTGCCCCGCTCTCTCCCCATAGACCTGTATCAATCCCCAAACTAATCCCTCTGCCCCGCTCACTCCCCATACCAGTGTATCAATCCCCAAACTAATCCCACTGCACCCGCTCTCTCCCCATAGTCCTGTATCAATCCCCAAACTAATCCCTCTGCCCCGCTCTCTCCCCATAGTCCTGTATCAATCCGCAAACTAATCCCACAGCCCCACTCTCTCCCCATAGCCCTGCATCAATCCCCAATCTGATCCCACTGCCTCGCTCTCTACCCATAGTCCTGTATCAATCCCCAAACAAATCCCACTGCCCCGCTCTCTCCCCACAGTCCTGTATCAATCCCCAAACTAATCCCACTGCCCCGCTCTCTCCCCACAGTCCTGTATCAATCCCAAACTAATCCCACTGCCCCGCTCTCTCCCCATAGTCCTGTATCAATTCCAAACTAATCCCACTGCCCGGCTCTCTCCCCATAGCCCTGGATCAATCCCTAAACTAATCCCACTGACCCGCTCTCTCCCCATACTCCTATATCAATCCCCAAACTAATCCCACTGCCCCGCTCTCTCCTCATAGTCCTGTATCAATCCCCAAACTAATCCGACTGCCCCGCTCTCTCCCCATATGCCTGTATCAATCCCGAAACTAATCCCACTGCCCCACTCTCTCCCCATAGTCCTGTATCAATCTCCAAACTAATCCCACTGCCCCGCCCTCTCCCCATAGTCCTGTATCAATCCCCAAACTAATCCCACTGACACGCTCTCTCCCCATAGTCCTGTACCAATCCACAAACAAATCCCACTGCCCCGCTCTCTCCCCATAGTCCTGTATCAATCCCCAAACTAATCCCGTTGCCCCGCTCTCTCCCAATAGCCCTGTATCAATCTCCAAACTAATCCCACTGCCCCGCTCTCTCCCCATAGAACTGTATCAATCTCCAAACTAATCCCACTGTCCCGCTCTCTCGCCATAGCCCTGTATCAATCAGACCCAAACTAATCCCACTGCCCCGCTCTCTCCCCATTGTCCTGTATCAATCCCCAAACCATTCCCACTGCCCCGTTCTCTCCCCACAGCTCTGTATCAATCCACAAACTACTCCCACTGCACCGCTCTATCCCCATCGTCCTGTATCAATCCCCAAACTAATCCCACTGCCCTGCTCTCTCCCCATAGTCCTGTATCAATCTCCAAACTAATCCCACTGCCCCGCTCTCTCCCCATAGTCCTGTATCAATCACCAAACTAATCCCACTGACCCGCTCTCTCCCCATAGTCGTGTACCAATCCCCAAACTAATCCCACTGCCCCGCTCTCTCCCCATAGTCCTGTATCAATCCCCAAACTAATCCCATTGCCCCGCTCTCTCCCAATAGCCCTGTATCAATCTCCAAACTAATCCCACTGCCCCGCTCTCTCCCCATAGTCCTGTATCAATCTCCAAACTAATCCCACTGCCCCGCTCTCTCCTCATAGTCCTGTATCAATCCCCAAACTAATCCCACTGACCCGCTCTCTCCCCATAGTCGTGTACCAATCCCCAAACAAATCCCACTGCCCCGCTCTCTCCCCATAGTCCTGTATCAATCCCCAAACTAATCCCACTGCTCCGCTCTCTCCCCATAGTCCTGTATCAATCTCCAAACTAATCCCACTGCCCCGCTCTCTCCCCATAGAACTGTATCAATCTCCAAACTAATCCCACTGTACCGCTCTCTCGCCATAGCCCTGTATCAATCAGACCCAAACTAATCCCCCTGCCCCGCTCTCTCCCCATTGTACTGTATCAATCCCCAAACCATTCCCACTGCCCCGTTCTCTCCCCATAGCTCTGTATCAATCCACAAACTGCTCCCACTGCACCGCTCTCTCCCCATCGTCCTGTATCAATCCCCAAACTAATCCCACTGCCCTGCTCTCTCCCCATAGTCCTGTATCAATCTCCAAACTAATCCCACTGCCCCGCTCTCTCCCCATCGTCCTGTATCAATCACCAAACTAATCCCACTGACCCGCTCTCTCCCCATAGTCGTGTACCAATCCCCAAACTAATCCCACTGCCCCGCTCTCTCCCCATAGTCCTGTATCAATCCCCAAACTTATCCCATTGCCCCGCTCTCTCCCAATAGCCCTGTATCAATCTCCAAACTAATCCCACTGACCCGCTCTCTCCCCATAGTCCTGTATCAATCTCCAAACTAATCCCACTGCCCCGCTCTCTCCCCATAGCCCTGTATCAATCACCAAACTAATCCCACTGCCCCGCCCTCTCCCCATAGTCCGGTATCAATCCCCAAACTAATCCCACTGTCCCGCTCTCTCCCCGTAGTCCTGTATCAATCTCCAAACTAATCCCACTGCCCCGCTCTCTTCCGATAGCACTGCCTCATTCCCCAAATTAATCCCACTGCCCCGCTCTCTCCCCATCGTCCTGTATCAATCCCCAAACTAATCCCACTGCCCCGCTCTCTCCCCATAGTCCTGTATCCATCTCCGAACTAATCCCACTGCCCCGCTCTCTCCCCATAGCCCTGTATCAATCTCCAAACTAATCCCACTGCCCTGCTCTCTCCCAATAGTCCTGTAGCAATCCCCAAACTAATCCCACTGCCTCGCTCTCTCCCCATAGCCCTGTATCAATCACCAAACTAATCCCACTGCCCCGCTCTCTTCCGATAGCACTGCATCAATCCTCAAACTAATCTCACTGCCCCGCTCTCTCCCCATAGCCCTGTATCCATGCCCAAACTAATCCCACTGCCCCGCTCTCTCCCCAGAGTCCTGTATCAATCCTCAAACTAATCCCACTGCCCAGCTCTCTCCCCATAGTCCTGTATCAATCCCCAAACTAATCCCACTGTCCCGCTCTCTCCACATAGTCCTGTATCAATCTCTGAACTAATCCCACTGCCCCGCTCTCTCACCATAACCCTGTATCAATCTCCAATCTCATCCCACTGCCCCGCTCTCTCCCAATAGTCCTGTATCAATCCCCAAACTAATCCCACTGCCTCGCTCTCTCCCCATAGCCCTGTATCAATCTCCAAACTAATCCCACTGCCCCGCTCTCTTCCGATAGACCTGCATCAATCCTCAAACTAATCTCATTGCGCCGCTCTCTCCTCATAGTCCTGTATCGATCTCCAAACTAATCCCACTGCCCCGCTCTCTCCCCAAAGTAATGTATCAATCTCCAAACTAATCCCACTGCCCCGCTCTCTCCCCATAGCCCTGTATCAATCCCCAAACTAATCCCACTGTCCCGCTCTCTCCCCATAGACCTGTATCAATCTCCAAACTAATCCCACTGCATCGTTCCCTACCCATAGTCCTGTATCAATCGCCAAACTAATCCCACTGTCCCTCTCTCTCTCAGTAGACCTGTATTAATCCCCAAACGAATCCCACTGCCCCACTCTCTCGCCATAGTCCTGCATCAATCCCCAAACTAATCCCACTGCCCCGCTCTCTCCCCATAGTCCTGTATCAATCTCCAAACTAATCCCACTGCCCCGCTAACTCCCCATATTACTATATCAATCCCCAAACTAATCCCACTGCTCCGCTCTCTCCCCATAGTCCTGTATCACTCCCCAAACTAATCCCACTGCCCCACTCTCTCGCCATAGCCCTGTTTCAATCCCCAAACTAATCCCATTGCCCCGCTCTCTCCCCATAGTCCTGTATCAATCCCCAAACTAATCCCACTGCCCCGCTCTCTCCCCATAGTCCTGTTTCACTCCCCAAACTAATCCCACTGCCCCGCTCTCTACCAATAGTCCTGAATCAATCCACAAACTAATCCAACTGTCCCGCTCTCTCTCCGTAGCCCTGTATCAATCACCAAACTAATCCCACTGCCCCGCTCTCTCCCCATAGTCCTGTATCAATCCCCAAACTAATCCCTCTGCCCCGCTCTCTCCCCATACCACTGTATCAATCCCCAAACTAATCCCACTGCACCCGCTCTCTCCCCATAGTCCTGTATCAATCCCCAAACTAATCCCTCTGCCCCGCTCTCTCCCCATAGTCCTGTATCAATCCGCAAACTAATCCCACAGCCCCACTCTCTCCCCATAGCCCTGCATCAATCCCCAATCTAATCCCACTGCCTCGCTCTCTACCCACAGTCCTGTATCAATCCCCAAACAAATCCCACTGCCCCGCTCTCTCCCCACAGTCCTGTATCAATCCCCAAACTAATCCCACTGCCCCGCTCTCTCCCCACAGTCCTGTATCAATCCCAAACTAATCCCACTGCCCCGCTCTCTCCCCATAGTCCTGTATCAATTCCAAAATAATCCCACTGCCCGGCTCTCTCCCCATATGCCTGGATCAATCCCCAAACTAATCCCACTGACCCGCTCTCTCCCCATACTCCTATATCAATCCCCAAACTAATCCCACTGCCCCGCTCTCTCCTCATAGTCCTGTATCAATCCCCAAACTAATCCGACTGCCCCGCTCTCTCCCCATATGCCTGTATCAATCCCGAAACTAATCCCACTGCCCCACTCTCTCGCCATAGTCCTGTATCAATCCCCAAACTAATCCCACTGCCCCGCTCTCTCCCCATAGTCCAGGATCAATCCCCAAACTAATCCCACTGCCCCGCTCTCTCCCCATAGTACTGTATCAATCGCCAAACTGATCCCACTGCCCCGCTCTCTCCCCATAGTCCTGTATCAATCTCCAAACTAATCCCACTGTCCCGCTCTCTCGCCATAGCCCTGTATCAATCAGACCCAAACTAATCCCACTGCCCCGCTTTCTCCGCTTTGTCCTGTATCAATCCCCAAACCATTCCCACTGCCCCGTTCTCTCCCCATAGCCCTGTATCAATCTCCAAACAAATCCCACTGCCCCGCTCTCTCCTCATAGTCCTGTATCAATCCCCAAACTAATCCCACTGACCCGCTCTCTCCCCATAGTCCTGTACCAATCCCCAAACAAATCCCACTGCCCCGCTCTCTCCCCATAGTCCTGTATCAATCCCCAAACTAATCCCGTTGCCCCGCTCTCTCCCAATAGCCCTGTATCAATCTCCAAACTAATCCCACTGCTCCGCTCTCTCCCCATAGTCCTGTATCAATCTCCAAACTAATCCCACTGCCCCGCTCTCTCCCCATAGAACTGTATCAATCTCCAAACTAATCCCACTGTCCCGCTCTCTCGCCATAGCCCTGTATCAATCAGACCCAAACTAATCCCACTGCCCCGCTCTCGCCCCATTGTCCTGTATCAATCCCCAAACCATTCCCACTGCCCCGTTCTCTCCCCATAGCTCTGTATCAATCCACAAACTACTCCCACTGCACCGCTCTCTCTCCATCGTCCTGTATCAATCCCCAAACTAATCCCACTGCCCTGCTCTCTCCCCATAGTCCTGTATCAATCTCCAAACTAATCCCACTGCCCCGCTCTCTCCCCATAGTCCTGTATCAATCACCAAACTAATCCCACTGACCCGCTCTCTCCCCATAGTCGTGTACCAATCCCCAAACTAATCCCACTGCCCCGCTCTCTCCCCATAGTCCTGTATCAATCCCCAAACTAATCCCATTGCCCCGCTCTCTCCCAATAGCCCTGTATCAATCTCCAAACTAATCCCACTGCCCCGCTCTCTCCCCATAGTCCTGCATCAATCTCCAAACTAATCCCGCTGCCCCGCTCTCTCCCCATAGAACTGTATCAATCTCCAAACTAATCCCACTGTCCCGCTCTCTCCCCATAGCCCTGTATCAATCAGACCCAAACTAATCCCACTGCCCCGCTTTCTCCCTATTGTATTGTATCAATCCCCAAACTAATTCCACTGCTCCGCTCTCTCCCCATAGCACTGTATCAATCCCCAAACTACTCCCACTGCCCCGCGCTCTCCCCATAGTCCTGTTTCAATCCACAAACTAATCCCACTGCCCCGCTCTCTCCCCATAGTCCTGTATCAATCCCCAAACTAATCCCATTGCCCCGCTCTCTCCCAATAGCCCTGTATCAATCTCCAAACTAATCCCACTGCCCCGCTCTCTCCCCATAGCCCTGTATCAATCACCAAACTAATCCCACTGCCCCGCCCTCTCCCCATAGTCCGGTATCAATCCCCAAACTAATCCCACTGTCCCGCTCTCTCCCCATAGTCCTGTATCAATCTCCAAACTAATCCCACTGCCCCGCTCTCTTCCGATAGCCCTGCCTCATTCCCCAAATTAATCCCACTGCCCCGCTCTCTCCCCATAGTCCTGTATCAATCCCCAAACTAATCCCACTGCCCCGCTCTCTCCCCATAGTCCTGTATCCATCTCCGAACTAATCCCACTGCCCCGCTCTCTCCCCAAAGCCCTGTATCAATCTCCAAACTAATCCCACTGCCCCGCTCTCTCCCAATAGTCCTGTAGCAATCCCCAAACTAATCCCACTAGCTCGCTCTCTCCCCATAGCCCTGTATCAATCTCCAAACTAATCCCACTGCCCCGCTCTCTTCCGATAGCCCTGCATCAATCCTCAAACTAATCTCACTGGCCCGCTCTCTCCCCATAGCCCTGTATCCATGCCCAAACTAATCCCACTGCCCCGCTCTCTCCCCATAGTCCTGTATCAATCCTCAAACTAATCCCACTGCTCCGCTCTCTCCCCATAGTCCTGTATCAATCCCCAAACTAATACCACTGTCCCGCTCTCTCCACATAGTCCTGTATCAATCTCTGAACTAATCCCACTGCCCCGCTCTCTCACCATAACCCTGTATCAATCTCCAATCTCATCCCACTGCCCCGCTCTCTCCCAATAGTCCTGTTTCAATCCCCAAACTAATCCCACTGCCTCGCTCTCTCCCCATAGCCCTGTATCAATCTCCAAACTAATCCCACTGCCCCGCTCTCTTCCGATAGACCTGCATCAATCCTCAAACTAATCTCATTGCGCCGCTCTCTCCCCATAGTCCTGTATCGATCTCCAAACTAATCCCACTGCCCTGCTCTCTCCCCAAAGTCATGTATCAATCTCCAAACTAATCCCACTGCCCCACTCTCTCCCCATAGCCCTGTATCAATCCCCAAACTAATCCCACTGTCCCGCTCTCTCCCCATAGACCTGTATCAATCTCCAAACTAATCCCACTGCATCGTTCCCTACCCATAGTCCTGTATCAATCGCCAAACTAATCCCACTGTCCCTCTCTCTCTCCCTAGACCTGTATTAATCCCCAAACGAATCCCACTGCCCCAGTCTCTCGCCATAGTCCTGCATCAATCCCCAAACTAATCCCACTGCCCCGCTCTCTCCCCATAGTCCTGTATCAATCTCCAAACTAATCCCACTGCCCCGCTAACTCCCCATATTACTATATCAATCCCCAAACTAATCCCACTGCTCCGCTCTCTCCCCATAGTCCTGTATCACTCCCCAAACTAATCCCACTGCCCCACTCTCTCGCCATAGCCCTGTTTCAATCACCAAACTAATCCCATTGCCCCGGTCTCTCCCCATAGTCCTGTATCAATCCCCAAACTAATCCCACTGCCCCGCTCTCTCCCCATAGTCCTGTATCACTCCCCAAACTAATCCCACTGCCCCGCTCTCTACCAATAGCCCTGAATGATCCACAAACTAATCCAACTGTCCCGCTCTCTCTCCGTAGCCCTGTATCAATCACCAAACTAATCCCACTGCACCCGCTCTCTCCCCATAGTCCTGCATCAATGCCCAAACTAATCCCTCTGCCCCGCTCTCTCCCCATAGTCCTGTATCAATCCGCAAACTAATCCCACAGCCCCACTCTCTCCCCATAGCCCTGCATCAATCCCCAATCTAATCCCACTGCCTCGCTCTCTACCCACAGTCCTGTATCAATCCCCAAACAAATCCCACTGCCCCGCTCTCTCCCCACAGTCCTGTATCAATCCCCAAACTAATCCCACTGCCCCGCTCTCTCCCCACAGTCCTGTATCAATCCCAAACTAATCCCACTGCCCCGCTCTCTCCCCATAGTCCGGTATCAATTCCAAACTAATCCCACTGCCCGGCTCTCTCCCCATAGCTCTGGATCAATCCCTAAACTAATCCCACTGACCCGCTCTCTCCCCATACTCCTATATCAATCCCCAAACTAATCCCACTGCCCCGCTCTCTCCTCATAGTCCTGTATCAATCCCCAAACTAATCCGACTGCCCCGCTCTCTCCCCATAGTCCTGTATCAATCCCCAAACTAATCCCACTGCCCCACTCTCTCCCCATAGTCCTGTATCAATCCCCAAACTAATCCCACTGCCCCGCTCTCTCCCCATAGTCCAGGATCAATCCCCAAACTAATCCCACTGCCCCGCTCTCTCCCCATAGTACTGTATCAATCGCCAAACTAATCCCACTGCACCGCTCTCTCCCCATAGTCCTGTATCAATCTCCAAACTAATCCCACTGCCCCGCTCTCTCCCCATAGTCCTGTATCAATCCCCAAACTAATCCCACTGTCCCGCTCTCTCCACATAGTCCTGTATCAATCTCTGAACTAATCCCACTGCCCCGCTCTCTCACCATAACCCTGTATCAATCTCCAATCTCATCCCACTGCCCCGCTCTCTCCCAATAGTCCTGTATCAATCCCCAAACTAATCCCACTGCCTCGCTCTCTCCCCATAGCCCTGTATCAATCTCCAAACTAATCCCACTGCCCCACTCTCTCGCCATAGCCCTGTTTCAATCTCCAAACTAATCCCACTGCCCCGCTCTCTCCCCATAGAACTGTATCAATCTCCAAACTAATCCCACTGTCCCGCTCTCTCGCCATAGCCCTGTATCAATCAGACCCAAACTAATCCCACTGCCCCGCTCTCTCCCCATTGTCCTGTATCAATCCCCAAACCATTCCCACTGCCCCGTTCTCTCCCCATAGCCCTGTCTCAATCTCCAAACTAATCCCACTGCTCCGCTCTCTCCCCATAGTCCTGTATCAATCTCCAAACTAATCCCACTGCCCCGCTCTCTCCCCATAGAACTGTATCAATCTCCAAACTAATCCCACTGTCCCGCTCTCTCGCCATAGCCCTGTATCAATCAGACCCAAACTAATCCCACTGCCCCGCTCTCTCCGCATTGTCCTGTATCAATCCCCAAACCATTCCCACTGCCCAATTCTCTCCCCATAGCCCTGTTTCAATCTCCAAACAAATCCCACTGCCCCGCTCTCTCCTCATAGTCCTGTATCAATCCCCAAACTAATCCCACTGACCCGCTCTCTCCCCATAGTCCTGTACCAATCCCCAAACAAATCCCACTGCCCCGCTCTCTCCCCATAGTCCTGTATCAATCCCCAAACTAATCCCGTTGCCCCGCTCTCTCCCAATAGCCCTGTATCAATCTCCAAACTAATCCCACTGCTCCGCTCTCTCCCCATAGTCCTGTATCAATCTCCAAACTAATCCCACTGCCCCGCTCTGTCCCCATAGAACTGTATCAATCTCCAAACTAATCCCACTGTCCCGCTCTCTCGCCATAGCCCTGTATCAATCAGACCCAAACTAATCCCACTGCCCCGCTCTCGCCCCATTGTCCTGTATCAATCCCCAAACCATTCCCACTGCCCCGTTCTCTCCCCATAGCTCTGTGTCAATCCACAAACTACTCCCACTGCACCGCTCTCTCCCCATCGTCCTGTATCAATCCCCAAACTAATCCCACTGCCCTGCTCTCTCCCCATAGTCCTGTATCAATCTCCAAACTAATCCCACTGCCCCGCTCTCTCCCCATAGTCCTGTATCAATCACCAAACTAATCCCACTGACCCGCTCTCTCCCCATAGTCGTGTACCAATCCCCAAACTAATCCCACTGCCCCGCTCTCTCCCCATAGTCCTGTATCAATCCCCAAACTAATCCCATTGCCCCGCTCTCTCCCAATAGCCCTGTATCAATCTCCAAACTAATCCCACTGCCCCGCTCTCTCCCCATAGTCCTGTATCAATCTCCAAACTAATCCCGCTGCCCCGCTCTCTCCCCATAGAACTGTATCAATCTCCAAACTAATCCCACTGTCCCGCTCTCTCCCCATAGCCCTGTATCAATCAGACCCAAACTAATCCCACTGCCCCGCTCTCTCCCTATTGTATTGTATCAATCCCCAAACTAATTCCACTGCTCCGCTCTCTCCCCATAGCACTGTATCAATCCCCAAACTACTCCCACTGCCCCGCGCTCTCCCCATAGTCCTGTTTCAATCCACAAACTAATCCCACTGCCCCGCTCACTCCCCATAGTCCTGTATCAATCCCCAAACTAATCCCATTGCCCCGCTCTCTCCCAATAGCCCTGTATCAATCTCCAAACTAATCCCACTGCCCCGCTCTCTCCCCATAGCCCTGTATCAATCACCAAACTAATCCCACTGCCCCGCCCTCTCCCCATAGTCCGGTATCAATCCCCAAACTAATCCCACTGTCCCGCTCTCTCCCCATAGTCCTGTATCAATCTCCAAACTAATCCCACTGCCCCGCTCTCTTCCGATAGCCCTGCCTCATTCCCCAAATTAATCCCACTGCCCCGCTCTCTCCCCATAGTCCTGTATCAATCCCCAAACTAATCCCACTGCCCCGCTCTCTCCCCATAGTCCTGTATCCATCTCCGAACTAATCCCACTGCCCCGCTCTCTCCCCAAAGCCCTGTATCAATCTCCAAACTAATCCCACTGCCCCGCTCTCTCCCAATAGTCCTGTAGCAATCCCCAAACTAATCCCACTGCCTCGCTCTCTCCCCATAGCCCTGTATCAATCTCCAAACTAATCCCACTGCCCCGCTCTCTTCCGATAGCCCTGCATCAATCCTCAAACTAATCTCACTGGCCCGCTCTCTCCCCATAGCCCTGTATCCATGCCCAAACTAATCCCACTGCCCCGCTCTCTCCCCATAGTCCTGTATCAATCCTCAAACTAATCCCACTGCCCCGCTCTCTCCCCATAGTCCTGTATCAATCCCCAAACTAATCCCACTGTCCCGCTCTATCCACATAGTCCTGTATCAATCTCTGAACTAATCCCACTGCCCCGCTCTCTCACCATAACCATGTATCAATCTCCAATCTCATCCCACTGCCCCGCTCTCTCCCAATAGTCCTGTATCAATCCCCAAACTAATCCCACTGCCTCGCTCTCTCCCCATAGCCCTGTATCAATCTCCAAACTAATCCCACTGCCCCGCTCTCTTCCGATAGACCTGCATCAATCCTCAAACTAATCTCATTGCGCCGCTCTCTCCCCATAGTCCTGTATCGATCTCCAAACTAATCCCACTGCCCCGCTCTCTCCCCAAAGTCATGTATCAATCTCCAAACTAATCCCACTGCCCCACTCTCTCCCCATAGCCCTGTATCAATCCCCAAACTAATCCCACTGTCCCGCTCTCTCCCCATAGACCTGTCTCAATCTCCAAACTAATCGCACTGCATCGTTCCCTACCCATAGTCCTGTATCAATCGCCAAACTAATCCCACTGTCCCTCTCTCTCTCCGTAGACCTGTATTAATCCCCAAACGAATCCCACTGCCCCAGTCTCTCGCCATAGTCCTGCATCAATCCCCAAACTAATCCCACTGCCCCGCTCTCTCCCCATAGTCCTGTATCAATCTCCAAACTTATCCCACTGCCCCGCTAACTCCCCATATTACTATATCAATCCCCAAACTAATCCCACTGCTCCGCTCTCTCCCCATAGTCCTGTATCACTCCCCAAACTAATCCCACTGCCCCACTCTCTCGCCATAGCCCTGTTTCAATCCCCAAACTAATCCCATTGCCCCGCTCTCTCCCCATAGTCCTGTATCAATCCCCAAACTAATCCCACTGCCCCGCTCTCTCCCCATAGTCCTGTATCACTCCCCAAACTAATCCCACTGCCCCGCTCTCTACCAATAGTCCTGAATCAATCCACAAACTAATCCAACTGTCCCGCTCTCTCTCCGTTGCCCTGTATCAATCACCAAACTAATCCCACTGCACCCGCTCTCTCCCCATAGTCCTGCATCAATCCCCAAACTAATCCCTCTGCCCCGCTCTCTCCCCATAGTCCTGTATCAATCCGCAAACTAATCCCACAGCCCCACTCTCTCCCCATAGCCCTGCATCAATCCCCAATCTAATCCCACTGCCTCGCTCTCATCCCACAGTCCTGTATCAATCCCCAAACAAATCCCACTGCCCCGCTCTCTCCCCACAGTCCTGTATCAATCCCCAAACTAATCCCACTGCCCCGCTCTCTCCCCACAGTCCTGTATCAATCCCAAACTAATCCCACTGGCCCGCTTTCTCCCCATAGTCCGGTATCAATTCCAAACTAATCCCACTGCCCGGCTCTCTCCCCATAGCTCTGGATCAATCCCCAAATTAATCCCACTGACCCGCTCTCTCCCCATACTCCTATATCAAACCCCAAACTAATCCCACTGCCCCGCTCTCTCCTCATAGTCCTGTATCAATCCCCAAACTAATCCGACTGCCCCGCTCTCTCCCCATAGTCCTGTATCAATCCCCAAACTAATCCCACTGCCCCACTCTCTCCCCATAGTCCTGTATCAATCCCCAAACTAATCCCACTGCCCCGCTCTCTCCCCATAGTCCAGGATCAATCCCCAAACTAATCCCACTGCCCCGCTCTCTCCCCATAGTACTGTATCAATCGCCAAACTAATCCCACTGCCCCGCTCTCTCCCCATAGTCCTGTATCAATCTCCAAACTAATCCCACTGCCCCGCTCTCTCCCCATAGTCCTGTATCAATCCCCAAACTAATCCCACTGTCCCGCTCTCTCCACATAGTCCTGTATCAATCTCTGAACTAATCCCACTGCCCCGCTCTCTCACCATAACCCTGTAGCAATCTCCAATCTCATCCCACTGCCCCGCTCTCTCCCAATAGTCCTGTATCAATCCCCAAACTAATCCCACTGCCTCGCTCTCTCCCCATAGCCCTGTATCAATCTCCAAACTAATCCCACTGCCCCACTCTCTCGCCATAGCCCTGTTCCAATCTCCAAACTAATCCCACTGCCCCGCTCTCTCCCCATATAACTGTATCAATCTCCAAACTAATCCCACTGTCCCGCTCTCTCGCCATAACCCTGTATCAATCAGACCCAAACTAATCCCACTGCCCCGCTCTCTCCCCATTGTCCTGTATCAATCCCCAAACCATTCCCACTGCCCCCTTCTCTCCCCATAGCCCTGTATCAATCTCCAAACAAATCCCACTGCCCCGCTCTCTCCTCATAGTCCTGTATCAATCCCCAAACTAATCCCACTGACCCGATCTCTCCCCATAGTCCTGTACCAATCCCCAAACAAATCCCACTGCCCCGCTCTCTCCCCATAGTCCTGTATCAATCCCCAAACTAATCCCGTTGTCCCGCTCTCTCGCCATAGCCCTGTATCAATCAGACCCAAACTAATCCCACTGCCCCGCTCTCTCCCCATAGTCCTGTATCAATCACCAAACTAATCCCACTGACCCGCTCTCTCCCCATAGTCGTGTACCAATCCCCAAACTAATCCCACTGCCCCGCTCTCTCCCCATAGTCCTGTATCAATCCCCAAACTAATCCCATTGCCCCGCTCTCTCCCAATAGCCCTGTATCAATCTCCAAACTAATCCCACTGCCCCGCTCTCTCCCCATAGTCCTGTATCAATCTCCAAACTAATCCCGCTGCCCCGCTCTCTCCCCATAGAACTGTATCAATCTCCAAACTAATCCCACTGTCCCGCTCTCTCCCCATAGCCCTGTATCAATCAGACCCAAACTAATCCCACTGCCCCGCTTTCTCCCTATTGTATTGTATCAATCCCCAAACTAATTCCACTGCTCCGCTCTCTCCCCATAGCACTGTATCAATCCCCAAACTACTCCCACTGCCCCGCGCTCTCCCCATAGTCCTGTTTCAATCCACAAACTAATCCCACTGCCCCGCTCTCTCCCCATAGTCCTGTATCAATCCCCAAACTAATCCCATTGCCCCGCTCTCTCCCAATAGCCCTGTATCAATCTCCAAACTAATCCCACTGCCCCGCTCTCTCCCCATAGCCCTGTATCAATCACCAAACTAATCCCACTGCCCCGCCCTCTCCCCATAGTCCGGTATCAATCCCCAAACTAATCCCACTGTCCCGCTCTCTCCCCATAGTCCTGTATCAATCTCCAAACTAATCCCACTGCCCCGCTCTCTTCCGATAGCCCTGCCTCATTCCCCAAATTAATCCCACTGCCCCGCTCTCTCCCCATAGTCCTGTATCAATCCCCAAACTAATCCCACTGCCCCGCTCTCTCCCCATAGTCCTGTATCCATCTCCGAACTAATCCCACTGCCCCGCTCTCTCCCCAAAGTCCTGTAAAATCTCCAAACTAATCCCACTGTCCCGCTCTCTCCCAATAGTCCTGTAGCAATCCCCAAACTAATCCCACTGCCTCGCTCTCTCCCCATAGCCCTGTATCAATCTCCAAACTAATCCCACTGCCCCGCTCTCTTCCGATAGCCCTGCATCAATCCTCAAACTAATCTCACTGGCCCGCTCTCTCCCCATAGCCCTGTATCCATGCCCAAACTAATCCCACTGCCCCGCTCTCTCCCCATAGTCCTGTATCAATCCTCAAACTAATCCCACTGCCCCGCTCTCTCCCCATAGTCCTGTATCAATCCCCAAACTAATACCACTGTCCCGCTCTCTCCACATAGTCCTGTATCAATCTCTGAACTAATCCCACTGCCCCGCTCTCTTCCGATAGACCTGCATCAATCCTCAAACTAATCTCATTGCGCCGCTCTCTCCCCATAGTCCTGTATCGATCTCCAAACTAATCCCACTGCCCCGCTCTCTCCCCAAAGTCATGTATCAATCTCCAAACTAATCCCACTGCCCCACTCTCTCCCCATAGCCCTGTATCAATCCCCAAACTAATCCCACTGTCCCGCTCTCTCCCCATAGACCTGTATCAATCTCCAAACTAATCCCACTGCATCGTTCCCTACCCATAGTC
Organism: Pristiophorus japonicus; assembly: GCF_044704955.1. NCBI lineage: Eukaryota > Metazoa > Chordata > Chondrichthyes > Pristiophoridae > Pristiophorus > Pristiophorus japonicus. Next base: position 664,153 of record NW_027254846.1, on the reverse strand, counting down.
CTGTATCAATCGCCAAACTTATCCCACTGTCCCTCTCTCTCTCCGTAGACCTGTATTAATCCCCAAACGAATCCCACTGCCCCAGTCTCTCGCCATAGTCCTGCATCAATCCCCAAACTAATCCCACTGCCCCGCTCTCTCCCCATAGTCCTGTATCAATCTCCAAACTAATCCCACTGCCCCGCTAACTCCCCATATTACTATATCAATCCCCAAACTAATCCCACTGCTCCGCTCTCTCCCCATAGTCCTGTATCACTCCCCAAACTAATCCCACTGCCCCACTCTCTCGCCATAGCCCTGTTTCAATCCCCAAACTAATCCCATTGCCCCGCTCTCTCCCCATCGTCCTGTATCAATCCCCAAACTAATCCCACTGCCCCGCTCTCTCCCCATAGTCCTGTATCACTCCCCAAACTAATCCCACTGCCCCGCTCTCTACCAATAGCCCTGAATGATCCACAAACTAATCCAACTGTCCCGCTCTCTCTCCGTAGCCCTGTATCAATCACCAAACTAATCCCACTGCACCCGCTCTCTCCCCATAGTCCTGCATCAATCCCCAAACTAATCCCTCTGCCCCGCTCTCTCCCCATAGTCCTGTATCAATCCGCAAACTAATCCCACAGCCCCACTCTCTCCCCATAGCCCTGCATCAATCCCCAATCTAATCCCACTGCCTCGCTCTCTACCCACAGTCCTGTATCAATCCCCAAACAAATCCCACTGCCCCGCTCTCTCCCCACAGTCCTGTATCAATCCCCAAACTAATCCCACTGACCCGCTCTCTCCCCATACTCCTATATCAATCCCCAAACTAATCCCACTGCCCCGCTCTCTCCTCATAGTCCTGTATCAATCCCCAAACTAATCCGACTGCCCCGCTCTCTCCCCATAGTCCTGTATCAATCCCCAAACTAATCCCACTGCCCCACTCTCTCCCCATAGTCCTGTATCAATCCCCAAACTAATCCCACTGCCCCGCTCTCTCCCCATAGTCCAGGATCAATCCCCAAACTAATCCCACTGCCCCGCTCTCTCCCCATAGTACTGTATCAATCGCCAAACTAATCCCACTGCCCCGCTCTCTCCCCATAGTCCTGTATCAATCTCCAAACTAATCCCACTGCCCCGCTCTCTCCCCATAGTCCTGTATCAATCCCCAAACTAATCCCACTGTCCCGCTCTCTCCACATAGTCCTGTATCAATCTCTGAACTAATCCCACTGCCCCGCTCTCTCACCATAACCCTGTATCAATCTCCAATCTCATCCCACTGCCCCGCTCTCTCCCAATAGTCCTGTATCAATCCCCAAACTAATCCCACTGCCTCGCTCTCTCCCCATAGCCCTGTATCAATCTCCAAACTAATCCCACTGCCCCACTCTCTCGCCATAGCCCTGTTTCAATCTCCAAACTAATCCCACTGCCCCGCTCTCTCCCCATAGAACTGTATCAATCTCCAAACTAATCCCACTGTCCCGCTCTCTCGCCATAGCCCTGTATCAATCAGACCCAAACTAATCCCACTGCCCCGCTCTCTCCCCATTGTCCTGTATCAATCCCCAAACCATTCCCACTGCCCCGTTCTCTCCCCATAGCCCTGTATCAATCCCCAAACTAATCCCATTGCCCCGCTCTCTCCCCATAGTCCTGTATCAATCCCCAAACTAATCCCACTGCCCCGCTCTCTCCCCATAGTCCTGTATCACTCCCCAAACTAATCCCACTGCCCCGCTCTCTACCAATAGTCCTGAATCAATCCACAAACTAATCCAACTGTCCCGCTCTCTCTCCGTTGCCCTGTATCAATCACCAAACTAATCCCACTGCACCCGCTCTCTCCCCATAGTCCTGCATCAATCCCCAAACTAATCCCTCTGCCCCGCTCTCTCCCCATAGTCCTGTATCAATCCGCAAACTAATCCCACAGCCCCACTCTCTCCCCATAGCCCTGCATCAATCCCCAATCTAATCCCACTGCCTCGCTCTCATCCCACAGTCCTGTATCAATCCCCAAACAAATCCCACTGCCCCGCTCTCTCCCCACAGTCCTGTATCAATCCCCAAACTAATCCCACTGCCCCGCTCTCTCCCCACAGTCCTGTATCAATCCCAAACTAATCCCACTGGCCCGCTTTCTCCCCATAGTCCGGTATCAATTCCAAACTAATCCCACTGCCCGGCTCTCTCCCCATAGCTCTGGATCAATCCCCAAATTAATCCCACTGACCCGCTCTCTCCCCATACTCCTATATCAAACCCCAAACTAATCCCACTGCCCCGCTCTCTCCTCATAGTCCTGTATCAATCCCCAAACTAATCCGACTGCCCCGCTCTCTCCCCATAGTCCTGTATCAATCCCCAAACTAATCCCACTGCCCCACTCTCTCCCCATAGTCCTGTATCAATCCCCAAACTAATCCCACTGCCCCGCTCTCTCCCCATAGTCCAGGATCAATCCCCAAACTAATCCCACTGCCCCGCTCTCTCCCCATAGTACTGTATCAATCGCCAAACTAATCCCACTGCCCCGCTCTCTCCCCATAGTCCTGTATCAATCTCCAAACTAATCCCACTGCCCCGCTCTCTCCCCATAGTCCTGTATCAATCCCCAAACTAATCCCACTGTCCCGCTCTCTCCACATAGTCCTGTATCAATCTCTGAACTAATCCCACTGCCCCGCTCTCTCACCATAACCCTGTAGCAATCTCCAATCTCATCCCACTGCCCCGCTCTCTCCCAATAGTCCTGTATCAATCCCCAAACTAATCCCACTGCCTCGCTCTCTCCCCATAGCCCTGTATCAATCTCCAAACTAATCCCACTGCCCCACTCTCTCGCCATAGCCCTGTTCCAATCTCCAAACTAATCCCACTGCCCCGCTCTCTCCCCATATAACTGTATCAATCTCCAAACTAATCCCTCTGCCCCGCTCTCTCCCCATAGTCCTGTATCAATCCGCAAACTAATCCCACAGCCCCACTCTCTCCCCATAGCCCTGCATCAATCCCCAATCTAATCCCACTGCCTCGCTCTCATCCCACAGTCCTGTATCAATCCCCAAACAAATCCCACTGCCCCGCTCTCTCCCCACAGTCCTGTATCAATCCCCAAACTAATCCCACTGCCCCGCTCTCTCCCCACAGTCCTGTATCAATCCCAAACTAATCCCACTGGCCCGCTTTCTCCCCATAGTCCGGTATCAATTCCAAACTAATCCCACTGCCCGGCTCTCTCCCCATAGCTCTGGATCAATCCCCAAATTAATCCCACTGACCCGCTCTCTCCCCATACTCCTATATCAAACCCCAAACTAATCCCACTGCCCCGCTCTCTCCTCATAGTCCTGTATCAATCCCCAAACTAATCCGACTGCCCCGCTCTCTCCCCATAGTCCTGTATCAATCCCCAAACTAATCCCACTGCCCCACTCTCTCCCCATAGTCCTGTATCAATCCCCAAACTAATCCCACTGCCCCGCTCTCTCCCCATAGTCCAGGATCAATCCCCAAACTAATCCCACTGCCCCGCTCTCTCCCCATAGTACTGTATCAATCGCCAAACTAATCCCACTGCCCCGCTCTCTCCCCATAGTCCTGTATCAATCTCCAAACTAATCCCACTGCCCCGCTCTCTCCCCATAGTCCTGTATCAATCCCCAAACTAATCCCACTGTCCCGCTCTCTCCACATAGTCCTGTATCAATCTCTGAACTAATCCCACTGCCCCGCTCTCTCACCATAACCCTGTAGCAATCTCCAATCTCATCCCACTGCCCCGCTCTCTCCCAATAGTCCTGTATCAATCCCCAAACTAATCCCACTGCCTCGCTCTCTCCCCATAGCCCTGTATCAATCTCCAAACTAATCCCACTGCCCCACTCTCTCGCCATAGCCCTGTTCCAATCTCCAAACTAATCCCACTGCCCCGCTCTCTCCCCATATAACTGTATCAATCTCCAAACTAATCCCACTGTCCCGCTCTCTCGCCATAACCCTGTATCAATCAGACCCAAACTAATCCCACTGCCCCGCTCTCTCCCCATTGTCCTGTATCAATCCCCAAACCATTCCCACTGCCCCCTTCTCTCCCCATAGCCCTGTATCAATCTCCAAACAAATCCCACTGCCCCGCTCTCTCCTCATAGTCCTGTATCAATCCCCAAACTAATCCCACTGACCCGATCTCTCCCCATAGTCCTGTACCAATCCCCAAACAAATCCCACTGCCCCGCTCTCTCCCCATAGTCCTGTATCAATCCCCAAACTAATCCCGTTGTCCCGCTCTCTCGCCATAGCCCTGTATCAATCAGACCCAAACTAATCCCACTGCCCCGCTCTCTCCCCATAGTCCTGTATCAATCACCAAACTAATCCCACTGACCCGCTCTCTCCCCATAGTCGTGTACCAATCCCCAAACTAATCCCACTGCCCCGCTCTCTCCCCATAGTCCTGTATCAATCCCCAAACTAATCCCATTGCCCCGCTCTCTCCCAATAGCCCTGTATCAATCTCCAAACTAATCCCACTGCCCCGCTCTCTCCCCATAGTCCTGTATCAATCTCCAAACTAATCCCGCTGCCCCGCTCTCTCCCCATAGAACTGTATCAATCTCCAAACTAATCCCACTGTCCCGCTCTCTCCCCATAGCCCTGTATCAATCAGACCCAAACTAATCCCACTGCCCCGCTTTCTCCCTATTGTATTGTATCAATCCCCAAACTAATTCCACTGCTCCGCTCTCTCCCCATAGCACTGTATCAATCCCCAAACTACTCCCACTGCCCCGCGCTCTCCCCATAGTCCTGTTTCAATCCACAAACTAATCCCACTGCCCCGCTCTCTCCCCATAGTCCTGTATCAATCCCCAAACTAATCCCATTGCCCCGCTCTCTCCCAATAGCCCTGTATCAATCTCCAAACTAATCCCACTGCCCCGCTCTCTCCCCATAGCCCTGTATCAATCACCAAACTAATCCCACTGCCCCGCCCTCTCCCCATAGTCCGGTATCAATCCCCAAACTAATCCCACTGTCCCGCTCTCTCCCCATAGTCCTGTATCAATCTCCAAACTAATCCCACTGCCCCGCTCTCTTCCGATAGCCCTGCCTCATTCCCCAAATTAATCCCACTGCCCCGCTCTCTCCCCATAGTCCTGTATCAATCCCCAAACTAATCCCACTGCCCCGCTCTCTCCCCATAGTCCTGTATCCATCTCCGAACTAATCCCACTGCCCCGCTCTCTCCCCAAAGTCCTGTATCAATCTCCAAACTAATCCCACTGCCCCGCTCTCTCCCAATAGTCCTGTAGCAATCCCCAAACTAATCCCACTGCCTCGCTCTCTCCCCATAACCCTGTATCAATCTCCAAACTAATCCCACTGCCCCGCTCTCTTCCGATAGCCCTGCATCAATCCTCAAACTAATCTCACTGGCCCGCTCTCTCCCCATAGCCCTGTATCCATGCCCAAACTAATCCCACTGCCCCGCTCTCTCCCCATAGTCCTGTATCAATCCTCAAACTAATCCCACTGCCCCGCTCTCTCCCCATAGTCCTGTATCAATCCCCAAACTAATACCACTGTCCCGCTCTCTCCACATAGTCCTGTATCAATCTCTGAACTAATCCCACTGCCCCGCTCTCTTCCGATAGACCTGCATCAATCCTCAAACTAATCTCATTGCGCCGCTCTCTCCCCATAGTCCTGTATCGATCTCCAAACTAATCCCACTGCCCCGCTCTCTCCCCAAAGTCATGTATCAATCTCCAAACTAATCCCACTGCCCCACTCTCTCCCCATAGCCCTGTATCAATCCCCAAACTAATCCCACTGTCCCGCTCTCTCCCCATAGACCTGTATCAATCTCCAAACTAATCCCACTGCATCGTTCCCTACCCATAGTCCTGTATCAATCGCCAAACTAATCCCACTGTCCCTCTCTCTCTCCGTAGACCTGTATTAATCCCCAAACGAATCCCACTGCCCCAGTCTCTCGCCATAGTCCTGCATCAATCCCCAAACTAATCCCACTGCCCCGCTCTCTCCCCATAGTCCTGTATCAATCTCCAAACTAATCCCACTGCCCCGCTAACTCCCCATATTACTATATCAATCCCCAAACTAATCCCACTGCTCCGCTCTCTCCCCATAGTCCTGTATCACTCCCCAAACTAATCCCACTGCCCCACTCTCTCGCCATAGCCCTGTTTCAATCCCCAAACTAATCCCATTGCCCCGCTCTCTCCCCATCGTCCTGTATCAATCCCCAAACTAATCCCACTGCCCCGCTCTCTCCCCATAGTCCTGTATCACTCCCCAAACTAATCCCACTGCCCCGCTCTCTACCAATAGCCCTGAATGATCCACAAACTAATCCAACTGTCCCGCTCTCTCTCCGTAGCCCTGTATCAATCACCAAACTAATCCCACTGCACCCGCTCTCTCCCCATAGTCCTGCATCAATCCCCAAACTAATCCCTCTGCCCCGCTCTCTCCCCATAGTCCTGTATCAATCCGCAAACTAATCCCACAGCCCCACTCTCTCCCCATAGCCCTGCATCAATCCCCAATCTAATCCCACTGCCTCGCTCTCTACCCACAGTCCTGTATCAATCCCCAAACAAATCCCACTGCCCCGCTCTCTCCCCACAGTCCTGTATCAATCCCCAAACTAATCCCACTGACCCGCTCTCTCCCCATACTCCTATATCAATCCCCAAACTAATCCCACTGCCCCGCTCTCTCCTCATAGTCCTGTATCAATCCCCAAACTAATCCGACTGCCCCGCTCTCTCCCCATAGTCCTGTATCAATCCCCAAACTAATCCCACTGCCCCACTCTCTCCCCATAGTCCTGTATCAATCCCCAAACTAATCCCACTGCCCCGCTCTCTCCCCATAGTCCAGGATCAATCCCCAAACTAATCCCACTGCCCCGCTCTCTCCCCATAGTACTGTATCAATCGCCAAACTAATCCCACTGCCCCGCTCTCTCCCCATAGTCCTGTATCAATCTCCAAACTAATCCCACTGCCCCGCTCTCTCCCCATAGTCCTGTATCAATCCCCAAACTAATCCCACTGTCCCGCTCTCTCCACATAGTCCTGTATCAATCTCTGAACTAATCCCACTGCCCCGCTCTCTCACCATAACCCTGTATCAATCTCCAATCTCATCCCACTGCCCCGCTCTCTCCCAATAGTCCTGTATCAATCCCCAAACTAATCCCACTGCCTCGCTCTCTCCCCATAGCCCTGTATCAATCTCCAAACTAATCCCACTGCCCCACTCTCTCGCCATAGCCCTGTTTCAATCTCCAAACTAATCCCACTGCCCCGCTCTCTCCCCATAGAACTGTATCAATCTCCAAACTAATCCCACTGTCCCGCTCTCTCGCCATAGCCCTGTATCAATCAGACCCAAACTAATCCCACTGCCCCGCTCTCTCCCCATTGTCCTGTATCAATCCCCAAACCATTCCCACTGCCCCGTTCTCTCCCCATAGCCCTGTATCAATCTCCAAACTAATCCCACTGCTCCGCTCTCTCCCCATAGTCCTGTATCAATCTCCAAACTAATCCCACTGCCCCGCTCTCTCCCCATAGAACTGTATCAATCTCCAAACTAATCCCACTGTCCCGCTCTCTCGCCATAGCCCTGTATCAATCAGACCCAAACTAATCCCACTGCCCCGCTCTCTCCGCATTGTCCTGTATCAATCCCCAAACCATTCCCACTGCCCCGTTCTCTCCCCATAGCCCTGTATCAATCTCCAAACAAATCCCACTGCCCCGCTCTCTCCTCATAGTCCTGTATCAATCCCCAAACTAATCCCACTGACCCGCTCTCTCCCCATAGTCCTGTACCAATCCCCAAACAAATCCCACTGCCCCGCTCTCTCCCCATAGTCCTGTATCAATCCCCAAACTAATCCCGTTGCCCCGCTCTCTCCCAATAGCCCTGTATCAATCTCCAAACTAATCCCACTGCTCCGCTCTCTCCCCATAGTCCTGTATCAATCTCCAAACTAATCCCACTGCCCCGCTCTGTCCCCATAGAACTGTATCAATCTCCAAACTAATCCCACTGTCCCGCTCTCTCGCCATAGCCCTGTATCAATCAGACCCAAACTAATCCCACTGCCCCGCTCTCGCCCCATTGTCCTGTATCAATCCCCAAACCATTCCCACTGCCCCGTTCTCTCCCCATAGCTCTGTGTCAATCCACAAACTACTCCCACTGCACCGCTCTCTCCCCATCGTCCTGTATCAATCCCCAAACTAATCCCACTGCCCTGCTCTCTCCCCATAGTCCTGTATCAATCTCCAAACTAATCCCACTGCTCCGCTCTCTCCCCATATTCCTGTATCAATCACCAAACTAATCCCACTGACCCGCTCTCTCCCCATAGTCGTGTACCAATCCCCAAACTAATCCCACTGCCCCGCTCTCTCCCCATAGTCCTGTATCAATCCCCAAACTAATCCCATTGCCCCGCTCTCTCCCAATAGCCCTGTATCAATCTCCAAACTAATCCCACTGCCCCGCTCTCTCCCCATAGTCCTGTATCAATCTCCAAACTAATCCCGCTGCCCCGCTCTCTCCCCATAGAACTGTATCAATCTCCAAACTAATCCCACTGTCCCGCTCTCTCCCCATAGCCCTGTATCAATCAGACCCAAACTAATCCCACTGCCCCGCTCTCTCCCTATTGTATTGCATCAATCCCCAAACTAATTCCACTGCTCCGCTCTCTCCCCATAGCACTGTATCAATCCCCAAACTACTCCCACTGCCCCGCGCTCTCCCCATAGTCCTGTTTCAATCCACAAACTAATCCCACTGCCCCGCTCTCTCCCCATAGTCCTGTATCAATCCCCAAACTAATCCCATTGCCCCGCTCTCTCCCAATAGCCCTGTATCAATCTCCAAACTAATCCCACTGCCCCGCTCTCTCCCCATAGCCCTGTATCAATCACCAAACTAATCCCACTGCCCCGCCCTCTCCCCATAGTCCGGTATCAATCCCCAAACTAATCCCACTGTCCCGCTCTCTCCCCATAGTCCTGTATCAATCTCCAAACTAATCCCACTGCCCCGCTCTCTTCCGTTAGCCCTGCCTCATTCCCCAAATTAATCCCACTGCCCCGCTCTCTCCCCATAGTCCTGTATCAATCCCCAAACTAATCCCACTGCCCCGCTCTCTCCCCATAGTCCTGTATCCATCTCCGAACTAATCCCACTGCCCCGCTCTCTCCCCAAAGCCCTGTATCAATCTCCAAACTAATCCCACTGCCCCGCTCTCTCCCAATAGTCCTGTAGCAATCCCCAAACTAATCCCACTGCCTCGCTCTCTCCCCATAGCCCTGTATCAATCTCCAAACTAATCCCACTGCCCCGCTCTCTTCCGATAGCCCTGCATCAATCCTCAAACTAATCTCACTGGCCCGCTCTCTCCCCATAGCCCTGTATCCATGCCCAAACTAATCCCACTGCCCCGCTCTCTCCCCATAGTCCTGTATCAATCCTCAAACTAATCCCACTGCCCCGCTCTCTCCCCATAGTCCTGTATCAATCCCCAAACTAATCCCACTGTCCCGCTCTCTCCACATAGTCCTGTATCAATCTCTGAACTAATCCCACTGCCCCGCTCTCTCACCATAACCATGTATCAATCTCCAATCTCATCCCACTGCCCCGCTCTCTCCCAATAGTCCTGTATCAATCCCGAAACTAATCCCACTGCCTCGCTCTCTCCCCATAGCCCTGTATCAATCTCCAAACTAATCCCACTGCCCCGCTCTCTTCCGATAGACCTGCATCAATCCTCAAACTAATCTCATTGCGCCGCTCTCTCCCCATAGTCCTGTATCGATCTCCAAACTAATCCCACTGCCCCGCTCTCTCCCCAAAGTCATGTATCAATCTCCAAACTAATCCCACTGCCCCACTCTCTCCCCATAGCCCTGTATCAATCCCCAAACTAATCCCACTGTCCCGCTCTCTCCCCATAGACCTGTCTCAATCTCCAAACTAATCCCACTGCATCGTTCCCTACCCATAGTCCTGTATCAATCGCCAAACTAATCCCACTGTCCCTCTCTCTCTCCGTAGACCTGTATTAATCCCCAAACAAATCCCACTGCCCCAGTCTCTCGCCATAGTCCTGCATCAATCCCCAAACTAATCCCACTGCCCCGCTCTCTCCCCATAGTCCTGTATCAATCTCCAAACTTATCCCACTGCCCCGCTAACTCCCCATATTACTATATCAATCCCCAAACTAATCCCACTGCTCCGCTCTCTCCCCATAGTCCTGTATCACTCCCCAAACTAATCCCACTGCCCCACTCTCTCGCCATAGCCCTGTTTCAATCCCCAAACTAATCCCATTGCCCCGCTCTCTCCCCATAGTCCTGTATCAATCCCCAAACTAATCCCACTGCCCCGCTCTCTCCCCATAGTCCTGTATCACTCCCCAAACTAATCCCACTGCCCCGCTCTCTACCAATAGTCCTGAATCAATCCACAAACTAATCCAACTGTCCCGCTCTCTCTCCGTAGCCCTGTATCAATCACCAAACTAATCCCACTGCACCCGCTCTCTCCCCATAGTCCTGCATCAATCCCCAAACTAATCCCTCTGCCCCGCTCTCTCCCCATAGTCCTGTATCAATCCGCAAACTAATCCCACAGCCCCACTCTCTCCCCATAGCCCTGCATCAATCCCCAATCTAATCCCACTGCCTCGCTCTCTACCCACAGTCCTGTATCAATCCCCAAACAAATCCCACTGCCCCGCTCTCTCCCCACAGTCCTGTATCAATCCCCAAACTAATCCCACTGCCCCGCTCTCTCCCCACAGTCCTGTATCAATCCCAAACTAATCCCACTGCCCCGCTCTCTCCCCATAGTCCTGTATCAATTCCAAACTAATCCCACTGCCCGGCTCTCTCCCCATAGCTCTGGATCAATCCCCAAACTAATCCCACTGACCCGCTCTCTCCCCATACTCCTATATCAAACCCCAAACTAATCCCACTGCCCCGCTCTCTCCTCATAGTCCTGTATCAATCCCAAAACTAATCCGACTGCCCCGCTCTCTCCCCATAGTCCTGTATCAATCCCCAAACTAATCCCACTGCCCCACTCTCTCCCCATAGTCCTGTATCAATCCCCAAACTAATCCCACTGCCCCGCTCTCTCCCCATAGTCCAGGATCAATCCCCAAACTAATCCCACTGCCCCGCTCTCTCCCCATAGTACTGTATCAATCGCCAAACTAATCCCACTGCCCCGCTCTCTCCCCATAGTCCTGTATCAATCTCCAAACTAATCCCACTGCCCCGCTCTCTCCCCACAGTCCTGTATCAATCCCCAAACTAATCCCACTGTCCCGCTCTCTCCACATAGTCCTGTATCAATCTCTGAACTAATCCCACTGCCCCGCTCTCTCACCATAACCCTGTAGCAATCTGCAATCTCATCCCACTGCCCCGCTCTCTCCCAATAGTCCTGTATCAATCCCCAAACTAATCCCACTGCCTCGCTCTCTCCCCATAGCCCTGTATCAATCTCCAAACTAATCCCACTGCCCCACTCTCTCGCCATAGCCCTGTTCCAATCTCCAAACTAATCCCACTGCCCCGCTCTCTCCCCATATAACTGTATCAATCTCCAAACTAATCCCACTGTCCCGCTCTCTCGCCATAGCCCTGTATCAATCAGACCTAAACTAATCCCACTGCCCCGCTCTCTCCCCATTGTCCTGTATCAATCCCCAAACCATTCCCACTGCCCCGTTCTCTCCCCATAGCCCTGTATCAATCTCCAAACAAATCCCACTGCCCCGCTCTCTCCTCATAGTCCTGTATCAATCCCCAAACTAATCCCACTGACCCGCTCTCTCCCCATAGTCCTGTACCAATCCCCAAACAAATCCCACTGCCCCGCTCTCTCCCCATAGTCCTGTATCAATCCCCAAACTAATCCCGTTGTCCCGCTCTCTCGCCATAGCCCTGTATCAATCAGACCCAAACTAATCCCACTGCCCCGCTCTCTCCTCATAGTCCTGTATCAATCCCCAAACAAATCCCACTGCCCCGCTCTCTCCCCATAGTCCTGTATCAATCCCCAAACTAATCCCGTTGCCCCGCTCTCTCCCAATAGCCCTGTATCAATCTCCAAACTAATCCCACTGCCCCGCTCTCTCCCCATAGTCCTGTATCAATCCCCAAACTAATCCCGTTGCCCCGCTCTCTCCCAATAGCCCTGTATCAATCCACAAACTACTCCCACTGCACCGCTCTCTCCCCATCGTCCTGTATCAATCCCTAAACTAATCCCACTGCCCTGCTCTCTCCCCATAGTCCTGTATCAATCTCCAAACTAATCCCACTGCCCCGCTCTCTCCCCATAGTCCTGTATCAATCACCAAACTAATCCCACTGACCCGCTCTCTCCCCATAGTCGTGTACCAATCCCCAAACTAATCCCACTGCCCCGCTCTCTCCCCATAGTCCTGTATCAATCCCCAAACTAATCCCATTGCCCCGCTCTCTCCCAATAGCCCTGTATCAATCTCCAAACTAATCCCACTGCCCCGCTCTCTCCCCATATTCCTGTATCAATCTCCAAACTAATCCCACTGCCCCGCTCTCTCCCCATAGAACTGTATCAATCTCCAAACTAATCCCACTGTCCCGCTCTCTCCCCATAGCCCTGTATCAATCAGACCCAAACTAATCCCACTGCCCCGCTCTCTCCCTATTGTCTTGTATCAATCCCCAAACTAATTCCACTGCTCCGCTCTCTCCCCATAGCCCTGTATCAATCCCCAAACTACTCCCACTGCCCCGCGCTCTCGCCATAGTCCTGTTTCAATCGCCAAACTAATTCCACTGCTCCGCTCTCTCCCCATAGCCTGTATCAATCCCCAAACTAATCCTACTGCCCCGCTCTCTCCCCATAGTCCTGTTTCAATCCCGAAACTAATCCCACTGCCCCGATCTCTCGCCATAGTCCTGTATCAATCTGCAAACTAATCCCACTGCTCCACTCTCTCCCCATAGCCCTATATCAAACCTCAAACTAATCCCACTGCCCCGCTCTCTCCCCATAGTCCTGTATCAATCCCCAAACTAATCCCACTGCCCCGCTCTCGCCCCATAGAACTGTATCAATCTCCAAACTAATCCCACTGTCCCGCTCTCTCCACATAGTCCTGTATCAATCTCCGAACTAATCCCACTGCCCCGCTCTCTCCCCATAACCCTGTATCAATCTCCAAACTAATCCCACTGCCCCGCTCTCTCCCAATAGTCCTGTATCAATCCCCAAACTAATCCCACTGCCTCGCTCTCTCCCCATAGCCCTGTATCAATCTCCAAACTAATCCCACTGCCCCGCTCTCTCCCCATAGCCCTGTATCAATCCCCAAACTAATCCAACTGTCCCGCTCTCTCCCCATAGACCTGTATCAATCTCCAAACTAATCCAACTGCATCTTTTCCTACCCATAGTCCTGTATCAATCGCCAAACTAATCCCACTGCCCCGCTCTCTCCCCATATTACTATATCAATCCCAAAACTAATCCCACTGCCCCGCTCTCTCCCCATAGTCCTGTATCACTCCCCAAACTAATACCACTGCCCCACTCTCTCGCCATAGCCCTGTTTCAATCCCCAAACTAATCCCACTGCCCCGCTCTCTCCCATAGTCCTGTATCAATCTCCAAACTAATCCCACTGCGCCGCTCCCTCCCCATATTACTGTATCAATCCCAAAACTAATCCCACTGTCCCGCTCTCTCCCCATAGACCTGTATCAATCTCCAAACTAATCCCACTGCATCTTTCCCTACCCATAGTCCAGTATCAATCGCCAAACTAATCCCACTGTCCCTCTCTCTCTCCGTAGACCTGTATTAATCACCAAATAATCCCACTGCCCCATTATATCGCCATAGTCCTGTATCAATCCCCAAACTAATCCTACTGCCCCGCTCTCTCCCCATAGTCCTGTATCAATCTCCAAACTAATCCCACTGCCCCGCTCTCTCCCCATATTACTATATCAATCCACAAACTAATCCCACTGCCCCGCTCTCTCCCCATAGTCCTGTATCACTCCCCAAACTAATCCCACTGCCCCACTCTCTCGCCATATCCCTGTTTCAATCCCCAAACTAATCCCACTGCCCCGCTCTCTCCCCATAGTCCTGTATCAAACTCCAAACTAATCCCACTGCCCCGCTCCCTCCCCATATTACTGTATCAATCCCCAAACTAATCCCACTGCTCCGCTCTCTCCCCATAGTCCTGTATCACTCCCCAAACTAATCCCACTGCCCCGCTCTCTACCAATAGTCCTGTATCAATCCACAAACTAATCCAACTGACCCGCTCTCTCTCCGTAGCCCTGTATCAATCCCCAAACTAATCCCACTGCCCCGCTCTCTCCCCATAGTCCTGTATCAATCCCCAAACTAATCCATCTGCCCCGCTCTCTCCCCATACCACTGTATCAATCCCCAAACTAATCCCACTGCCCCGCTCTCTCCCCATAGTCCTGTATCAATCTCCAAACTAATCCCACTGCCCCGCTCTCTCCCCATATTCCTGTATCAATCCCCACACTAATCCCACTGCCCCGCTCTCGCCCCATAGACCTGCATCAATCTCCAAACTAATCCCACAGAGCCACTCTCTCCCCATAGCCCTGTATCAATCCCCAAACTAATCCCACTGCCTCGCTCTCTACCCATAGTCCTGTATCAATCCCCAAACTATTCCCACTGCCCCGCTCTCTCCCCACAGTCCTGTATCAATCCCAAACTAATCCCACTGCCCCGCTCTCTCCCCATAGTCCTATATCAATCCCCAAACTAATCCCACTGCCCCGCTCTCTCCCCATAGCCCTGTATCAAGCCCCAAACTATCCCACTGCCCCGCTCTCTCCCCATAGTCCTGTATCAATCCCAAACTAATCACACTGCCCCGCTCTCACCCCATAGTCCTGTATCAATCCCCAAACTAATCCCACTGCCCCGCTCTCCCCACAGTCCTGTATCAATCCCAAACAATCCCACTGACCCGCTCTCTCCCCATAGTCCTGCATCAATCTCCAAACTAATCCAACTGTCCCGCTCTCTCCCCATAGTACTGTATCAATCCTCAAACTGATCCCACTGACCAGCTCTCTCCCCATAGTCCTGCATCAATCTCCAAACTAATCCCAATGACCCGCTATCTCCCCATATCACTGTATCAATCCCCAAACTAATCCCACTGCCCCGCTTTCTCCCCATAGTCCTGTATCACTCCTCAAACTAATCCCACTGCCCCGCTCTCTCCCCATATTCCTGTATCAATCCCCAAACTAATCCCACTGCCCCGCTCTCCCCCATAGTCCTGAATCAATCCCCAAACTAATCCCACTGCCCCGCTCTCTCGCCATAGCCCTGTATTAATCCCCAAACTAATCCTACTGCGCCGCTCTCTCCCCATAGTCCTATATCAATCTCCAAACTAATCCCACTGTCCCGCTCTCTCCCCATAGTCCGATATCAATCCCCAAACTAATCCCACTGACCCTCTCTCTCCCCATAGTCTTGCATCAATCTCCAAACTAATCCAACTGTCCCGCTCTTTCCCCATAGTCCTGTATCAAACATCAAACTAATCCCACTGACCCGCTCTCTCCCAATAGTCCTGTAGCAATCCCCAAACTAATCCCACTGCCTCGCTCTCTCCCCATAGCCCTGTATCAATCTCCAAACTAATCCCACTGCCCCGCTCTCTTCCGATAGCCCTGCATCAATCCTCAAACTAATCTCACTGGCCCGCTCTCTCCCCATAGCCCCGTATCCATGCCCAAACTAATCCCACTGCCCCGCTCTCTCCCCATAGTCCTGTATCAATCCTCAAACTAATCCCACTGCCCCGCTCTCTCCCCATAGTCCTGTATCAATCCCCAAACTAATCCCACTGTCCCGCTCTCTCCACATAGTCCTGTATCAATCTCTGAACTAATCCCACTGCCCCGCTCTCTCACCATAACCATGTATCAATCTCCAATCTCATCCCACTGCCCCGCTCTCTCCCAATAGTCCTGTATCAATCCCGAAACTAATCCCACTGCCTCGCTCTCTCCCCATAGCCCTGTATCAATCTCCAAACTAATCCCACTGCCCCGCTCTCTTCCGATAGACCTGCATCAATCCTCAAACTAATCTCATTGCGCCGCTCTCTCCCCATAGTCCTGTATCGATCTCCAAACTAATCCCACTGCCCCGCTCTCTCCCCAAAGTCATGTATCAATCTCCAAACTAATCCCACTGCCCCACTCTCTCCCCATAGCCCTGTATCAATCCCCAAACTAATCCCACTGTCCCGCTCTCTCCCCATAGACCTGTCTCAATCTCCAAACTAATCCCACTGCATCGTTCCCTACCCATAGTCCTGTATCAATCGCCAAACTAATCCCACTGTCCCTCTCTCTCTCCGTAGACCTGTATTAATCCCCAAACAAATCCCACTGCCCCAGTCTCTCGCCATAGTCCTGCATCAATCCCCAAACTAATCCCACTGCCCCGCTCTCTCCCCATAGTCCTGTATCAATCTCCAAACTTATCCCACTGCCCCGCTAACTCCCCATATTACTATATCAATCCCCAAACTAATCCCACTGCTCCGCTCTCTCCCCATAGTCCTGTATCACTCCCCAAACTAATCCCACTGCCCCACTCTCTCGCCATAGCCCTGTTTCAATCCCCAAACTAATCCCATTGCCCCGCTCTCTCCCCATAGTCCTGTATCAATCCCCAAACTAATCCCACTGCCCCGCTCTCTCCCCATAGTCCTGTATCACTCCCCAAACTAATCCCACTGCCCCGCTCTCTACCAATAGTCCTGAATCAATCCACAAACTAATCCAACTGTCCCGCTCTCTCTCCGTAGCCCTGTATCAATCACCAAACTAATCCCACTGCACCCGCTCTCTCCCCATAGTCCTGCATCAATCCCCAAACTAATCCCTCTGCCCCGCTCTCTCCCCATAGTCCTGTATCAATCCGCAAACTAATCCCACAGCCCCACTCTCTCCCCATAGCCCTGCATCAATCTCCAATCTAATCCCACTGCCTCGCTCTCTACCCACAGTCCTGTATCAATCCCCAAACAAATCCCACTGCCCCGCTCTCTCCCCACAGTCCTGTATCAATCCCCAAACTAATCCCACTGCCCCGCTCTCTCCCCACAGTCCTGTATCAATCCCAAACTAATCCCACTGCCCCGCTCTCTCCCCATAGTCCTGTATCAATTCCAAACTAATCCCACTGCCCGGCTCTCTCCCCATAGCTCTGGATCAATCCCCAAACTAATCCCACTGACCCGCTCTCTCCCCATACTCCTATATCAAACCCCAAACTAATCCCACTGCCCCGCTCTCTCCTCATAGTCCTGTATCAATCCCAAAACTAATCCGACTGCCCCGCTCTCTCCCCATAGTCCTGTATCAATCCCCAAACTAATCCCACTGCCCCACTCTCTCCCCATAGTCCTGTATCAATCCCCAAACTAATCCCACTGCCCCGCTCTCTCCCCATAGTCCAGGATCAATCCCCAAACTAATCCCACTGCCCCGCTCTCTCCCCATAGTACTGTATCAATCGCCAAACTAATCCCACTGCCCCGCTCTCTCCCCATAGTCCTGTATCAATCTCCAAACTAATCCCACTGCCCCGCTCTCTCCCCACAGTCCTGTATCAATCCCCAAACTAATCCCACTGTCCCGCTCTCTCCACATAGTCCTGTATCAATCTCTGAACTAATCCCACTGCCCCGCTCTCTCACCATAACCCTGTAGCAATCTGCAATCTCATCCCACTGCCCCGCTCTCTCCCAATAGTCCTGTATCAATCCCCAAACTAATCCCACTGCCTCGCTCTCTCCCCATAGCCCTGTATCAATCTCCAAACTAATCCCACTGCCCCACTCTCTCGCCATAGCCCTGTTCCAATCTCCAAACTAATCCCACTGCCCCGCTCTCTCCCCATATAACTGTATCAATCTCCAAACTAATCCCACTGTCCCGCTCTCTCGCCATAGCCCTGTATCAATCAGACCTAAACTAATCCCACTGCCCCGCTCTCTCCCCATTGTCCTGTATCAATCCCCAAACCATTCCCACTGCCCCGTTCTCTCCCCATAGCCCTGTATCAATCTCCAAACAAATCCCACTGCCCCGCTCTCTCCTCATAGTCCTGTATCAATCCCCAAACTAATCCCACTGACCCGCTCTCTCCCCATAGTCCTGTACCAATCCCCAAACAAATCCCACTGCCCCGCTCTCTCCCCATAGTCCTGTATCAATCCCCAAACTAATCCCGTTGTCCCGCTCTCTCGCCATAGCCCTGTATCAATCAGACCCAAACTAATCCCACTGCCCCGCTCTCTCCTCATAGTCCTGTATCAATCCCCAAACAAATCCCACTGCCCCGCTCTCTCCCCATAGTCCTGTATCAATCCCCAAACTAATCCCGTTGCCCCGCTCTCTCCCAATAGCCCTGTATCAATCTCCAAACTAATCCCACTGCCCCGCTCTCTCCCCATAGTCCTGTATCAATCCCCAAACTAATCCCGTTGCCCCGCTCTCTCCCAATAGCCCTGTATCAATCCACAAACTACTCCCACTGCACCGCTCTCTCCCCATCGTCCTGTATCAATCCCTAAACTAATCCCACTGCCCTGCTCTCTCCCCATAGTCCTGTATCAATCTCCAAACTAATCCCACTGCCCCGCTCTCTCCCCATAGTCCTGTATCAATCACCAAACTAATCCCACTGACCCGCTCTCTCCCCATAGTCGTGTACCAATCCCCAAACTAATCCCACTGCCCCGCTCTCTCCCCATAGTCCTGTATCAATCCCCAAACTAATCCCATTGCCCCGCTCTCTCCCAATAGCCCTGTATCAATCTCCAAACTAATCCCACTGCCCCGCTCTCTCCCCATATTCCTGTATCAATCTCCAAACTAATCCCACTGCCCCGCTCTCTCCCCATAGAACTGTATCAATCTCCAAACTAATCCCACTGTCCCGCTCTCTCCCCATAGCCCTGTATCAATCAGACCCAAACTAATCCCACTGCCCCGCTCTCTCCCTATTGTCTTGTATCAATCCCCAAACTAATTCCACTGCTCCGCTCTCTCCCCATAGCCCTGTATCAATCCCCAAACTACTCCCACTGCCCCGCGCTCTCGCCATAGTCCTGTTTCAATCGCCAAACTAATTCCACTGCTCCGCTCTCTCCCCATAGCCTGTATCAATCCCCAAACTAATCCTACTGCCCCGCTCTCTCCCCATAGTCCTGTTTCAATCCCGAAACTAATCCCACTGCCCCGATCTCTCGCCATAGTCCTGTATCAATCTGCAAACTAATCCCACTGCTCCACTCTCTCCCCATAGCCCTATATCAAACCTCAAACTAATCCCACTGCCCCGCTCTCTCCCCATAGTCCTGTATCAATCCCCAAACTAATCCCACTGCCCCGCTCTCGCCCCATAGAACTGTATCAATCTCCAAACTAATCCCACTGTCCCGCTCTCTCCACATAGTCCTGTATCAATCTCCGAACTAATCCCACTGCCCCGCTCTCTCCCCATAACCCTGTATCAATCTCCAAACTAATCCCACTGCCCCGCTCTCTCCCAATAGTCCTGTATCAATCCCCAAACTAATCCCACTGCCTCGCTCTCTCCCCATAGCCCTGTATCAATCTCCAAACTAATCCCACTGCCCCGCTCTCTCCCCATAGCCCTGTATCAATCCCCAAACTAATCCAACTGTCCCGCTCTCTCCCCATAGACCTGTATCAATCTCCAAACTAATCCAACTGCATCTTTTCCTACCCATAGTCCTGTATCAATCGCCAAACTAATCCCACTGCCCCGCTCTCTCCCCATATTACTATATCAATCCCAAAACTAATCCCACTGCCCCGCTCTCTCCCCATAGTCCTGTATCACTCCCCAAACTAATACCACTGCCCCACTCTCTCGCCATAGCCCTGTTTCAATCCCCAAACTAATCCCACTGCCCCGCTCTCTCCCATAGTCCTGTATCAATCTCCAAACTAATCCCACTGCGCCGCTCCCTCCCCATATTACTGTATCAATCCCAAAACTAATCCCACTGTCCCGCTCTCTCCCCATAGACCTGTATCAATCTCCAAACTAATCCCACTGCATCTTTCCCTACCCATAGTCCAGTATCAATCGCCAAACTAATCCCACTGTCCCTCTCTCTCTCCGTAGACCTGTATTAATCACCAAATAATCCCACTGCCCCATTATATCGCCATAGTCCTGTATCAATCCCCAAACTAATCCTACTGCCCCGCTCTCTCCCCATAGTCCTGTATCAATCTCCAAACTAATCCCACTGCCCCGCTCTCTCCCCATATTACTATATCAATCCACAAACTAATCCCACTGCCCCGCTCTCTCCCCATAGTCCTGTATCACTCCCCAAACTAATCCCACTGCCCCACTCTCTCGCCATATCCCTGTTTCAATCCCCAAACTAATCCCACTGCCCCGCTCTCTCCCCATAGTCCTGTATCAAACTCCAAACTAATCCCACTGCCCCGCTCCCTCCCCATATTACTGTATCAATCCCCAAACTAATCCCACTGCTCCGCTCTCTCCCCATAGTCCTGTATCACTCCCCAAACTAATCCCACTGCCCCGCTCTCTACCAATAGTCCTGTATCAATCCACAAACTAATCCAACTGACCCGCTCTCTCTCCGTAGCCCTGTATCAATCCCCAAACTAATCCCACTGCCCCGCTCTCTCCCCATAGTCCTGTATCAATCCCCAAACTAATCCATCTGCCCCGCTCTCTCCCCATACCACTGTATCAATCCCCAAACTAATCCCACTGCCCCGCTCTCTCCCCATAGTCCTGTATCAATCTCCAAACTAATCCCACTGCCCCGCTCTCTCCCCATATTCCTGTATCAATCCCCACACTAATCCCACTGCCCCGCTCTCGCCCCATAGACCTGCATCAATCTCCAAACTAATCCCACAGAGCCACTCTCTCCCCATAGCCCTGTATCAATCCCCAAACTAATCCCACTGCCTCGCTCTCTACCCATAGTCCTGTATCAATCCCCAAACTATTCCCACTGCCCCGCTCTCTCCCCACAGTCCTGTATCAATCCCAAACTAATCCCACTGCCCCGCTCTCTCCCCATAGTCCTATATCAATCCCCAAACTAATCCCACTGCCCCGCTCTCTCCCCATAGCCCTGTATCAAGCCCCAAACTATCCCACTGCCCCGCTCTCTCCCCATAGTCCTGTATCAATCCCAAACTAATCACACTGCCCCGCTCTCACCCCATAGTCCTGTATCAATCCCCAAACTAATCCCACTGCCCCGCTCTCCCCACAGTCCTGTATCAATCCCAAACAATCCCACTGACCCGCTCTCTCCCCATAGTCCTGCATCAATCTCCAAACTAATCCAACTGTCCCGCTCTCTCCCCATAGTACTGTATCAATCCTCAAACTGATCCCACTGACCAGCTCTCTCCCCATAGTCCTGCATCAATCTCCAAACTAATCCCAATGACCCGCTATCTCCCCATATCACTGTATCAATCCCCAAACTAATCCCACTGCCCCGCTTTCTCCCCATAGTCCTGTATCACTCCTCAAACTAATCCCACTGCCCCGCTCTCTCCCCATATTCCTGTATCAATCCCCAAACTAATCCCACTGCCCCGCTCTCCCCCATAGTCCTGAATCAATCCCCAAACTAATCCCACTGCCCCGCTCTCTCGCCATAGCCCTGTATTAATCCCCAAACTAATCCTACTGCGCCGCTCTCTCCCCATAGTCCTATATCAATCTCCAAACTAATCCCACTGTCCCGCTCTCTCCCCATAGTCCGATATCAATCCCCAAACTAATCCCACTGACCCTCTCTCTCCCCATAGTCTTGCATCAATCTCCAAACTAATCCAACTGTCCCGCTCTTTCCCCATAGTCCTGTATCAATCCTCAAACTAATCCCACTGACCCGCTCTCTCCCCATAGTCCTGTATCAATCCCCAAACTAATCCCACTGCCCCACTCTCTCCCCATAGCCCTGTATCAATCCCCAAACTAATTCCACTGCCCCGCTCTCTCCCCATAGTCCTTTATCAATCCCCAAACTAATCCCACTGCCCCGCTCTCTCCCCATAGTCCTTTATCAATATCCAATCTAATCCAACTCTCCCGCTCTCTCTCCATAGTCGTGTATCAATCCCAAACTAATCCCACTGCCCCGCTCTCTCCCCATAGTCTTGTATCAAACCCCAAACTAATCCCACTGCCCCGCTCTCCCCACAGTCCTGTATCAATCCCAAACTAATACCACTGCTCCGCTCTCCCCACAGTCCTGTATCAATCCCAAACTAATCCCACTGCCCCGCTCTCTCCCCATAATCCTGTGTCAATCCCCAAACTAATCCCACTGCACTGCTCTCTCCCCATAGCCCTGTATCAATCCTCAAACTAATCCCACTGTCCCGCTCCCTCCCCATA
Organism: Pristiophorus japonicus; assembly: GCF_044704955.1. Classification (NCBI taxonomy): domain Eukaryota; kingdom Metazoa; phylum Chordata; class Chondrichthyes; family Pristiophoridae; genus Pristiophorus; species Pristiophorus japonicus. Next base: position 641,548 of record NW_027254846.1, on the reverse strand, counting down.
GACCTGTATCAATCTCTAAACTAATTCCAAAGCCCCACTCTCTCCCCATACCCCTGTATCAATCTCCAAACTAATCCCACTGCCCCACTCTCTCCCCATAGTTCTGTATCAATCCCCAAACTAATCCCACTTCATCGTTCCCTTCACATGGTCCTCTATCAATCCCCAAACTAATCCCACTGCCCCCCTCTCTCCCCATAGTCCAGTATCAATCCCCAAACTAATCCCACTGCCCCACTCTCTCGCCATAGCCCTGTATCAATCCCCAAACTAATCCCACTGCCCCGCTCTCTCCCCATAGTCCTGTATCAATCGCCAAACTAATCCCACTGCCCCGATCCCTCCCCATATTACTGTATCAATCCCCAAAATAATCCCACTGCCCCGCTCTCTCCCCATTGTCCTGTATCACTCCCCAAACTAATCCCACTGCCCCGCTCTCTACCAATAGTCCTGTATCAATCCACAAACTAATCCAACTGTCCCGCTCTCTCTCCGTAGCCCTGTATCAATCCCCAAACTAATTCCACTGCCCCGCTTTCTCCCCATAGACCTGTACCAATCCCCAAAATAATCACAGTGCCCCGCTCTCTCCCCATAGTCCTGTATCAATCTCCTAACTAATCCCACTGCCCCGCTATCTTCCCCTGGTTCTGTATCAATCTCCAAATTAATCCCACCTGCCCTCTCTCTCCCCATAGCCCAGTTTCAATCCCCAAACTAATCCCACTGCCCCGCTCTCTCCCCATAGTTCTGTATCAATCCCCAAACTAATCCCACGACCCCGCTCTCTCCCCATAGCCCTGTATCCATGCCCAAACTAATCCCACTGCCCCGCTCTCTCCCCATAGTCCTGTATCAATCCTCAAACTAATCCCACTGCCCCGCTCTCTCCCCATAGTCCTGTATCAATCCCCAAACTAATCCCACTGTCCCGCTCTCTCCACATAGTCCTGTATCAATCTCTGAACTAATTCCACTGCCCCGCTCTCTCACCATAACCCTGTATCAATCTCCAATCTCATCCCACTGCCCCGCTCTCTCCCAATAGTCCTGTATCAATCCCCAAACTAATCCCACTGCCTCGCTCTCTCCCCATAGCCCTGTATCAATCTCCAAACTAATCCCACTGCCCCGCTCTCTTCCGATAGACCTGCATCAAACCTCAAACTAATCTCATTGCGCCGCTCTCTCCCCATAGTCCTGTATCGATCTCCAAACTAATCCCACTGCCCCGCTCTCTCCCCAAAGTCATGTATCAATCTCCAAACTAATCCCACTGCCCCACTCTCTCCCCATAGCCCTGTATCAATCCCCAAACTAATCCCACTGTCCCGCTCTCTCCCCACAGACCTGTATCAATCTCCAAACTAATCCCACTGCATCGTTCCCTACCCATAGTCCTGTATCAATCGCCAAACTAATCCCACTGTCCCTCACTCTCTCCGTAGACCTGTATTAATCCCCAAACGAATCTCACTGCCCCAGTCTCTCGCCATAGTCCTGCATCAATCCCCAAACTAATCCCACTGCCCCGCTCTCTCCCCATAGTCCTGTATCAATCTCCAAACTAATCCCACTGCCCCGCTAACTCCCCATATTACTATATCAATCCCCAAACTAATCCCACTGCTCCGCTCTCTCCCCATAGTCCTGTATCACTCCCCAAACTAATCTCACTGCCCCACTCTCTCGCCATAGCCCTGTTTCAATCCCCAAACTAATCCCTTGCCCCGCTCTCTCCCCATAGTCCTGTATCAATCCCCAAACTAATCCCACTGCCCCGCTCTCTCCCCATAGTCCTGTATCACTCCCCAAACTAATCCCACTGCCCCGCTCTCTACCAATAGTCCTGAATCAATCCACAAACTAATCCAACTGTCCCGCTCTCTCTCCGTAGCCCTGTATCAATCACCAAACTAATCCCACTGCACCCGCTCTCTCCCCATAGTCCTGCATCAATCCCCAAACTAATCCCTCTGCCCCGCTCTCTCCCCATAGTCCTGTATCAATCCGCAAACTAATCCCACAGCCCCACTCTCTCCCCATAGCCCTGCATCAATCCCCAATCTAATCCCACTGCCTCGCTCTCTACCCACAGTCCTGTATCAATCCCCAAACAAATCCCACTGCCCCGCTCTCTCCCCACAGTCCTGTATCAATCCCCAAACTAATCCCACTGCCCCGCTCTCTCCCCACAGTCCTGTATCAATCCCAAACTAATCCCACTGCCCCGCTCTCTCCCCATAGTCCGGTATCAATTCCAAACTAATCCCACTGCCCGGCTCTCTCCCCATAGCTCTGGATCAATCCCCAAACTAATCCCACTGACCCGCTCTCTCCCCATACTCCTATATCAATCCCCAAACTAATCCCACTGCCCCGCTCTCTCCTCATAGTCCTGTATCAATCCCCAAACTAATCCGACTGCCCCGCTCTCTCCCCATATGCCTGTATCAATCCCGAAACTAATCCCACTGCCCCACTCTCTCCCCATAGTCCTGTATCAATCCACAAACTAATCCCACTGCCCCGCTCTCTCCCCATAGTCCAGGATCAATCCCCAAACTAATCCTACTGCCGCGCTCTCTCCCCATAGTCCTGTATCAATCTCCAAACTAATCCCACTGCCCCGCTCTCTCCCCATAGTCCTGTATCAATCCCCAAACTAATCCCACTGTCCCGCTCTCTCCACATAGTCCTGTATCAATCTCTGAACTAATCCCACTGGCCCGCTCTCTCACCATAACCCTGTATCAATCTCCAATCTCATCCCACTGCCCCGCTCTCTCCCAATAGTCCTGTATCAATCCCCAAACTAATCCCACTGCCTCGCTCTCTCCCCATAGCCCTGTATCAATCTCCAAACTAATCCCACTGCCCCACTCTCTCCCCATAGAACTGTATCAATCTCCAAACTAATCCCACTGTCCCGCTCTCTCGCCATAGCCCTGTATCAATCAGACCCAAACTAATCCCACTGCCCCGCTCTCTCCCCATTGTCCTGTATCAATCCCCAAACCATTCCCACTGCCCCGTTCTCTCCCCATAGCCCTGTATCAATCTCCAAACAAATCCCACTGCCCCGCTCTCTCCTCATAGTCCTGTATCAATCCCCAAACTAATCCCACTGACCCGCTCTCTCCCCATAGTCCTGTACCAATCCCCAAACAAATCCCACTGCCCCGCTCTCTCCCCATAGTCCTGTATCAATCCCCAAACTAATCCCGTTGCCCCGCTCTCTCCCAATAGCCCTGTATCAATCTCCAAACTAATCCCACTGCCCCGCTCTCTCCCCATAGAACTGTATCAATCTCCAAACTAATCCCACTGTCCCGCTCTCTCGCCATAGCCCTGTATCAATCAGACCCAAACTAATCCCACTGCCCCGCTCTCTCCCCATTGTCCTGTATCAATCCCCAAACCATTCCCACTGCCCCGTTCTCTCCCCATAGCTCTGTATCAATCCACAAACTACTCCCACTGCACCGCTCTCTCCCCATCGTCCTGTATCAATCCCTAAACTAATCCCACTGCCCTGCTCTCTCCCCATAGTCCTGTATCAATCTCCAAACTAATCCCACTGCCCCGCTCTCTCCCCATAGTCCTGTATCAATCACCAAACTAATCCCACTGACCCGCTCTCTCCCCATAGTCGTGTACCAATCCCCAAAATAATCCCACTGCCCCGCTCTCTCCCCATAGTCCTGTATCAATCCCCAAACTAATCCCATTGCCCCGCTCTCTCCCAATAGCCCTGTATCAATCTCCAAACTAATCCCACTGCCCCGCTCTCTCCCCATAGTCCTGTATCAATCTCCAAACTAATCCCACTGCCCCGCTCTCTCCCCATAGAACTGTATCAATCTCCAAACTAATCCCACTGTCCCGCTCTCTCCCCATAGCCCTGTATCAATCAGACCCAAACTAATCCCACTGCCCCGCTCTCTCCCTATTGTCTTGTATCAATCCCCAAACTAATTCCACTGCTCCGCTCTCTCCCCATAGCCCTGTATCAATCCCCAAACTACTCCCACTGCCCCGCGCTCTCCCCATAGTCCTGTTTCAATCCCCAAACTAATTCCACTGCTCCGCTCTCTCCCCATAGCCCTGTATCAATCCCCAAACTAATCCTACTGCCCCGCTCTTTCCCCATAGTCCTGTTTCAATCCCGAAACTAATCCCACTGCCCCGATCTCTCCCCATAGTCCTGTATCAATCTCCAAACTAATCCCACTGCTCCACTCTCTCCCCATAGCCCTGTATCAAACCTCAAACTAATCCCACTGCCCCGCTCTCTCCCCATAGTCCTGTATCAATCCCCAAACTAATCCCACTGCCCCGCTCTCGCCCCATAGAACTGTATCAATCTCCAAACTAATCCCACTGTCCCGCTCTCTCCACATAGTCCTGTATCAATCTCCGAACTAATCCCACTGCCCCGCTCTCTCCCCATAACCCTGTATCAATCTCCAAACTAATCCCACTGCCCCGCTCTCTCCCAATAGTCCTGTATCAATCCCCAAACTAATCCCACTGCCTCGCTCTCTCCCCATAGCCCTGTATCAATCTCCAAACTAATCCCACTGCCCCGCTCTCTCCCCATAGCCCTGTATCAATCTCCAAACTAATCCCACTGCATCTTTCCCTACCCATAGTCCTGTATCAATCGCCAAACTAATCCCACTGTCCCGCTCTCTCCCCATATTACTATATCAATCCCAAAACTAATCCCACTGCCCCGCTCTCTCCCCATAGTCCTGTATCACTCCCCAAACTAATACCACTGCCCCACTCTCTCGCCATCGCCCTGTTTCAATCCCCAAACTAATCCCACTGCCCCGCTCTCTCCCCATAGTCCTGTATCAATCTCCAAACTAATCCCACTGCCCCGCTCCCTCCCCATATTACTGTATCAATCCCAAAACTAATCCCACTGTCCCGCTCTCTCCCCATAGACCTGTATCAATCTCCAAACTAATCCCACTGCATCTTTCCCTACCCATAGTCCTGTATCAATCGCCAAACTAATCCCACTGTCCCTCTCTATCTCCGTAGACCTGTATTAATCACCAAATAATCCCACTGTCCCATTCTATCGCCATAGTCCTGTATCAATCCCCAAACTATAACTACTGCCCCGCTCTCTCCCCATAGTCCTGTATCAATCTCCAAACTAATCCCACTGCCCCGCTCTCTCCCCATATTACTATATCAATCCCCAAACTAATCCCACTGCCCCACTCTCTCGCCATAGCCCTGTTTCAATCCCCAAACTAATCCCACTGCCCCGCTCTCTCCCCATAGTCCTGTATCAATCTCCAAACTAATCCCGCTGCCCCGCTCCCTCCCCATATTACTGTATCAATCCCCAAACTAATCCCACTTCTCCGCTCTCTCCCCATAGTCCTGTATCACTCCCCAAACTAATCCCACTGCCCCGCTCTCTACCAATAGTCCTGTATCAATCCACAAACTAATCCAACTGTCCCGCTCTCTCTCCGTAGCCCTGTATCAATCCCCAAACTAATCCCACTGCCCCGCTCTCTCCCCATAGTCCTGTATCAATCCCCAAACTAATCCATCTGCCCCGCTCTCTCCCCATACCACTGTATCAATCCCCAAACTAATCCCACTGCCCCGCTCTCTCCCCATAGTCCTGTATCAATCTCCAAACTAATCCCACTGCCCCGCTCTCTCCCCATATTCCTGTATCAATCCCCACACTAATCCCACTGCCCCGCTCTCGCCCCATAGACCTGTATCAATCTCCAAACTAATCCCACAGAGCCACTCTCTCCCCATAGCCCTGTATCAATCCCCAAACTAATCCCACTGCCTCGCTCTCTACCCATAGTCCTGTATCAATCCCCAAACTATTCCCACAGCCCCGCTCTCTCCCCACAGTCCTGTATCAATCCCAAACTAATCCCACTGCCCCGCTCTCTCCCCATAGTCCTATATCAATCCCCAAACTAATCCCACTGCCCCGCTCTCTCCCCATAGCCCTGTATCAACCCCCAAACTATACCACTGCCCCGCTCTCTCCCCATAGTCCTGTATCAATCCCAAACTAATCACACTGCCCCGCTCTCACCCCATAGTCCTGTATCAATCCCCAAACTAATCCCACTGCCCCGCTCTCCCCACAGTCCTGTATCAATCCCAAACAATCCCACTGACCCGCTCTCTCCCCATAGTCCTGCATCAATCTCCAAACTAATCCAACTGTCCCGCTCTCTCCCCATAGTCCTGTATCAATCCTCAAACTGATCCCACTGACCAGCTCTCTCCCCATAGTCCTGCATCAATCTCCAAACTAATCCCAATGCCCCGCTATCTCCCCATATCACTGTATCAATCCCCAAACGAATCCCACTGCCCCGCTTTCTCCCCATAGTCCTGTTTCACTCCTCAAACTAATCCCACTGCCCCGCTCTCTCCCCATATTCCTGTATCAATCCCCAAACTAATCCCACTGCCCCGCTCTCCCCCATAGTCATGAATCAATCCCCAAACTAATCCCACTGCCCCGCTCTCTCGCCATAGCCCTGTATTAATCCTCAAACTAATCCTACTGCGCCGCTCTCTCCCCATAGTCCTATATCAATCTCCAAACTAATCCCACTGTCCCGCTCTCTCCCCATAGTCCGATATCAATCCCCAAACTAATCCCACTGACCCTCTCTCTCCCCATAGTCTTGCATCAATCTCCAAACTAATCCAACTGTCCCGCTCTTTCCCCATAGTCCTGTATCAATCCTCAAACTAATCCCACTGACCCGCTCTCTCCCCATAGTCCTGTATCAATCCCCAAACTAATCCCACTGCCCCACTCTCTCCCCATAGCCCTGTATCAATCCCCAAACTAATCCCACTGCCCCGCTCTCTCCCCATCGTCCTTTATCAATCCCCAAACTAATCCCACTGCCCCGCTCTCTCCCCATAGTCCTTTATCAATATCCAAACTAATCCAACTCTCCCGCTCTCTCTCCATAGTCGTGTATCAATCCCAAACTAATCCCACTGCCCCGCTCTCTCCCCATAGTCCTGTATCAAACCCCAAACTAATCCCACTGCCCCGCTCTCCCCACAGTCCTGTATCAATCCCAAACTAATACTACTGCTCCGCTCTCCCCACAGTCCTGTATCAATCCCAAACTAATCCCACTGCCCCGCTCTCTCCCCATAATCCTGTGTCAATCCCCAAACTAATCCCACTGCACTGCTCTCTCCCCATAGCCCTGTATCAATCCTCAAACTAATCCCACTGTCCCGCTCCCACCCATAGACCTGTATCAATCTCTAAACTAATTCCAAAGCCCCACTCTCTCCCCATACCCCTGTATCAATCTCCAAACTAATCCCACTGCTCCACTCTCTCCCCATAGTTCTGTATCAATCCCCAAACTAATCCCACTTCATCGTTCCCTGCACATGGTCCTCTATCAATCCCCAAACTAATCCCACTGTCCCTCTCTCTATCCGTAGCCCTGTATCAATCCCCAAACTAATCCCACTGCCACACTCTCTCGCCATAGTCCTGTATCAATCCCCAAACTAATCCCACTGCCCCGCTCTTTCCCCATAGTCCTGTATCAATCCCCAAACTAATCCCACTGCCCCCCTCTCTCCCCATAGTCCTGTATTACTCCCCAAACTAATCCCACTGCCCCGATTCCTCCCCATATTACTGTATCAATCCCCAAAATAATCCCACTGCCCCGCTCTCTCCCCATTGTCCTGTATCACTCCCCAAACTAATCCCACTGCCCCGCTCTCTACCAATAGTCCTGTATCAATCCACAAACTAATCCAACTGTCCCGCTCTCTCTCCGTAGCCCTGTATCAATCCCCAAACTAATTCCACTGCCCCGCTTTCTCCCCATAGACCTGTACCAATCCCCAAAATAATCACACTGCCCCGCTCTCTCCCCATAGTCCTGTATCAATCTCCAAACTAATCCCACTGCCCCGCTATCTTCCCCTGGTTCTGTATCAATCTCCAAATTAATCCCACCTGCCCTCTCTCTCCCCATAGCCCAGTTTCAATCCCCAAACTAATCCCACTGCCCCGCTCTCTCCCCATAGTTCTGTATCAATCCCCAAACTAATCCCACGACCCCGCTCTCTCACCAGAGTCCTGTATCAATCCCCACACTAATCCCACTGCCCCGCTCTCTCCCCATAGTCCTGTATCAATCCCCACACTAATCCCACTGCCCCGCTCTCTACCCATAGTCCTGTATCAATCCCCAAACTAATCCCACTGCCTCGCTCTCTAACCATAGTCCTGTATCAATCCCCAAACTAATCCCACTGCCCCGCTCTCTCCCAATAGTCCTGTATCAATCCCCAAACTAATCCCACTGCCCCGCTCTCTCCCCATAGTCCTGTATCAATCCCCACACTAATCCCACTGCCCCGCTCTCTCCCCATAGTCCTGTATCAATCCCCAAACTAATCCCACTGCCTCTCTCTCTAACCATAGTCCTGTATCAATCCCCAAACTAATCCCACTGCCCCGCTCTCTCCCCATAGTCCTGTATCAATCCCCAAACTAATCCCACTGCCCCGCTCTCTCCCAATAGTCCTGTATCAATCCCCAAACTAATCCCTCTGCCCCGCTCTCTCCCCATTGTCCTGTATCACTCCCCAAACTCATCCCACTGACCCGCTCTCTCCCCATTGTCCTGTATCACTCCCCAAACTAATCCCACTGCCCCGCTCTCTACCAATAGTCCTGTATCAATCCACAAACTTATCCAACTGTCCCGCTCTGTCTCCGTAGCCCTGTATCAATCCCCAAACTAATTCCACTGCCCTGATCTCTCCCCATAGTTCTGTATAAATCCCCAAACTAATCCCACTGCCCCGCTCTCTCCCCATAGTCCTGTATCAATCTCCAAACTAATCCCACTGCCCCGCTCTCTCCCCATAGTCCTGTATCAATCCCCAAACTAATCCCACTGCCCTTCTCTCTCCCCATAGTCCTGTATCAATCTCCAAACTAATCCCACTGCCCCGCTCTCTCCCCATAGTCCTGTATGAATCCCCAAACTAATCCCACTGCCCCGCTCTCTACCAATAGTCCTGAATCAATCCACAAACTAATCCAACTGTCCCGCTCTCTCTCCGTAGCCCTGTATCAATCACCAAACTAATCCCACTGCACCCGCTCTCTCCCCATAGTCCTGCATCAATCCCCAAACTAATCCCTCTGCCCCGCTCTCTCCCCATAGTCCTGTATCAATCCGCAAACTAATCCCACAGCCCCACTCTCTCCCCATAGCCCTGCATCAATCCCCAATCTAATCCCACTGCCTCGCTCTCTACCCACAGTCCTGTATCAATCCCCAAACAAATCCCACTGCCCCGCTCTCTCCCCACAGTCCTGTATCAATCCCCAAACTAATCCCACTGCCCCGCTCTCTCCCCACAGTCCTGTATCAATCCCAAACTAATCCCACTGCCCCGCTCTCTCCCCATAGTCCGGTATCAATTCCAAACTAATCCCACTGCCCGGCTCTCTCCCCATAGCTCTGGATCAATCCCCAAACTAATCCCACTGACCCGCTCTCTCCCCATACTCCTATATCAATCCCCAAACTAATCCCACTGCCCCGCTCTCTCCTCATAGTCCTGTATCAATCCACAAACTAATCCGACTGCCCCGCTCTCTCCCCATATGCCTGTATCAATCCCGAAACTAATCCCACTGCCCCACTCTCTCCCCATAGTCCTGTATCAATCCCCAAACTAATCCCACTGCCCCGCTCTCTCCCCATAGTCCAGGATCAATCCCCAAACTAATCCTACTGCCCCGCTCTCTCCCCATAGTCCTGTATCAATCTCCAAACTAATCCCACTGCCCCGCTCTCTCCCCATAGTCCTGTATCAATCCCCAAACTAATCCCACTGTCCCGCTCTCTCCACATAGTCCTGTATCAATCTCTGAACTAATCCCACTGGCCCGCTCTCTCACCATAACCCTGTATCAATCTCCAATCTCATCCCACTGCCCCGCTCTCTCCCAATAGTCCTGTATCAATCCCCAAACTAATCCCACTGCCTCGCTCTCTCCCCATAGCCCTGTATCAATCTCCAAACTAATCCCACTGCCCCACTCTCTCCCCATAGAACTGTATCAATCTCCAAACTAATCCCACTGTCCCGCTCTCTCGCCATAGCCCTGTATCAATCAGACCCAAACTAATCCCACTGCCCCGCTCTCTCCCCATTGTCCTGTATCAATCCCCAAACCATTCCCGCTGCCCCGTTCTCTCCCCATAGCCCTGTATCAATCTCCAAACAAATCCCACTGCCCCGCTCTCTCCTCATAGTCCTGTATCAATCCCCAAACTAATCCCACTGACCCGCTCTCTCCCCATAGTCCTGTACCAATCCCCAAACAAATCCCACTGCCCCGCTCTCTCCCCATAGTCCTGTATCAATCCCCAAACTAATCCCGTTGCCCCGCTCTCTCCCAATAGCCCTGTATCAATCTCCAAACTAATCCCACTGCCCCGCTCTCTCCCCATAGAACTGTATCAATCTCCAAACTAATCCCACTGTCCCGCTCTCTCGCCATAGCCCTGTATCAATCAGACCCAAACTAATCCCACTGCCCCGCTCTCTCCCCATTGTCCTGTATCAATCCCCAAACCATTCCCACTGCCCCGTTCTCTCCCCATAGCTCTGTATCAATCCACAAACTACTCCCACTGCACCGCTCTCTCCCCATCGTCCTGTATCAATCCCTAAACTAATCCCACTGCCCTGCTCTCTCCCCATAGTCCTGTATCAATCTCCAAACTAATCCCACTGCCCCGCTCTCTCCCCATAGTCCTGTATCAATCCCCAAACTAATCCCACTGCCCCGCTCTCTCCCCATAGTCCTGTATGAATCCCCAAACTAATCCCACTGCCCCGCTCTCTACCAATAGTCCTGAATCAATCCACAAACTAATCCAACTGTCCCGCTCTCTCTCCGTAGCCCTGTATCAATCACCAAACTAATCCCACTGCACCCGCTCTCTCCCCATAGTCCTGCATCAATCCCCAAACTAATCCCTCTGCCCCGCTCTCTCCCCATAGTCCTGTATCAATCCGCAAACTAATCCCACAGCCCCACTCTCTCCCCATAGCCCTGCATCAATCCCCAATCTAATCCCACTGCCTCGCTCTCTACCCACAGTCCTGTATCAATCCCCAAACAAATCCCACTGCCCCGCTCTCTCCCCACAGTCCTGTATCAATCCCCAAACTAATCCCACTGCCCCGCTCTCTCCCCACAGTCCTGTATCAATCCCAAACTAATCCCACTGCCCCGCTCTCTCCCCATAGTCCGGTATCAATTCCAAACTAATCCCACTGCCCGGCTCTCTCCCCATAGCTCTGGATCAATCCCCAAACTAATCCCACTGACCCGCTCTCTCCCCATACTCCTATATCAATCCCCAAACTAATCCCACTGCCCCGCTCTCTCCTCATAGTCCTGTATCAATCCACAAACTAATCCGACTGCCCCGCTCTCTCCCCATATGCCTGTATCAATCCCGAAACTAATCCCACTGCCCCACTCTCTCCCCATAGTCCTGTATCAATCTCCAAACTAATCCCACTGCCCCGCTCTCTCCCCATAGTCCAGGATCAATCCCCAAACTAATCCTACTGCCCCGCTCTCTCCCCATAGTCCTGTATCAATCTCCAAACTAATCCCACTGCCCCGCTCTCTCCCCATAGTCCTGTATCAATCCCCAAACTAATCCCACTGTCCCGCTCTCTCCACATAGTCCTGTATCAATCTCTGAACTAATCCCACTGGCCCGCTCTCTCACCATAACCCTGTATCAATCTCCAATCTCATCCCACTGCCCCGCTCTCTCCCAATAGTCCTGTATCAATCCCCAAACTAATCCCACTGCCTCGCTCTCTCCCCATAGCCCTGTATCAAACTCCAAACTAATCCCACTGCCCCACTCTCTCCCCATAGAACTGTATCAATCTCCAAACTAATCCCACTGTCCCGCTCTCTCGCCATAGCCCTGTATCAATCAGACCCAAACTAATCCCACTGCCCCGCTCTCTCCCCATTGTCCTGTATCAATCCCCAAACCATTCCCGCTGCCCCGTTCTCTCCCCATAGCCCTGTATCAATCTCCAAACAAATCCCACTGCCCCGCTCTCTCCTCATAGTCCTGTATCAATCCCCAAACTAATCCCACTGACCCGCTCTCTCCCCATAGTCCTGTACCAATCCCCAAACAAATCCCACTGCCCCGCTCTCTCCCCATAGTCCTGTATCAATCCCCAAACTAATCCCGTTGCCCCGCTCTCTCCCAATAGCCCTGTATCAATCTCCAAACTAATCCCACTGCCCCGCTCTCTCCCCATAGAACTGTATCAATCTCCAAACTAATCCCACTGTCCCGCTCTCTCGCCATAGCCCTGTATCAATCAGACCCAAACTAATCCCACTGCCCCGCTCTCTCCCCATTGTCCTGTATCAATCCCCAAACCATTCCCACTGCCCCGTTCTCTCCCCATAGCTCTGTATCAATCCACAAACTACTCCCACTGCACCGCTCTCTCCCCATCGTCCTGTATCAATCCCTAAACTAATCCCACTGCCCTGCTCTCTCCCCATAGTCCTGTATCAATCTCCAAACTAATCCCACTGCCCCGCTCTCTCCCCATAGTCCTGTATCAATCACCAAACTAATCCCACTGACCCGCTCTCTCCCCACAGTCGTGTACCAATCCCCAAACTAATCCCACTGCCCCGCTCTCTCCCCATAGTCCTGTATCAATCCCCAAACTAATCCCATTGCCCCGCTCTCTCCCAATAGCCCTGTATCAATCTCCAAACTAATCCCACTGCCCCGCTCTCTCCCCATAGTCCTGTATCAATCTCCAAACTAATCCCACTGCCCCGCTCTCTCCCCATAGAACTGTATCAATCTCCAAACTAATCCAACTGTCCCGCTCTCTCCCCATAGCCCTGTATCAATCAGACCCAAACTAATCCCACTGCCCCGCTCTCTCCCTATTGTCTTGTATCAATCCCCAAACTAATTCCACTGCTCCGCTCTCTCCCCATAGCCCTGTATCAATCCCCAAACTACTCCCACTGCCCCGCGCTCTCCCCATAGTCCTGTTTCAATCCCCAAACTAATTCCACTGCTCCGCTCTCTCCCCATAGCCCTGTATCAATCCCCAAACTAATCCTACTGCCCCGCTCTTTCCCCATAGTCCTGTTTCAATCCCGAAACTAATCCCACTGCCCCGATCTCTCCCCATAGTCCTGTATCAATCTCCAAACTAATCCCACTGCTCCACTCTCTCCCCATAGCTCTGTATCAAACCTCAAACTAATCCCACTGCCCCGCTCTCTCCCCATAGTCCTGTATCAATCCCCAAACTAATCCCACTGCCCCGCTCTCGCCCCATAGAACTGTATCAATCTCCAAACTAATCCCACTGTCCCGCTCTCTCCACATAGTCCTGTATAAATCTCCGAACTAATCCCACTGCCCCGCTCTCTCCCCATAACCCTGTATCAATCTCCAAACTAATCCCACTGCCCCGCTCTCTCCCAATAGTCCTGTATCAATCCCCAAACTAATCCCACTGCCTCGCTCTCTCCCCATAGCCCTGTATCAATCTCCAAACTAATCCCACTGCCCCGCTCTCTCCCCATAGCCCTGTATCAATCCCCAAACTAATCCCACTGTCCCGCTCTCTCCCCATAGACCTGTATCAATCTCCAAACTAATCCCACTGCATCTTTCCCTACCCATAGTCCTGTATCAATCGCCAAACTAATCCCACTGTCCCGCTCTCTCCCCATATTACTATATCAATCCCAAAACTAATCCCACTGCCCCGCTCTCTCCCCATAGTCCTGTATCACTCCCCAAACTAATACCACTGCCCCACTCTCTCGCCATAGCCCTGTTTCAATCCCCAAACTAATCCCACTGCCCCGCTCTCTCCCCATAGTCCTGTATCAATCTCCAAACTAATCCCACTGCCCCGCTCCCTCCCCATATTACTGTATCAATCCCAAAACTAATCCCACTGTCCCGCTCTCTCCCCATAGACCTGTATCAATCTCCAAACTAATCCCACTGCATCTTTCCCTACCCATAGTCCTGTATCAATCGCCAAACTAATCCCACTGTCCCTCTCTCTCTCCGTAGACCTGTATTAATCACCAAATAATCCCACTGTCCCATTCTATCGCCATAGTCCTGTATCAATCCCCAAACTATAACTACTGCCCCGCTCTCTCCCCATAGTCCTGTATCAATCTCCAAACTAATCCCACTGCCCCGCTCTCTCCCCATATTACTATATCAATCCCCAAACTAATCCCACTGCCCCACTCTCTCGCCATAGCCCTGTTTCAATCCCCAAACTAATCCCACTGCCCCGCTCTCTCCCCATAGTCCTGTATCAATCTCCAAACTAATCCCACTGCCCCGCTCCCTCCCCATATTACTGTATCAATCCCCAAACTAATCCCACTTCTCCGCTCTCTCCCCATAGTCCTGTATCACTCCCCAAACTAATCCCACTGCCCCGTTCTCTACCAATAGTCCTGTATCAATCCACAAACTAATCCAACTGTCCCGCTCTCTCTCCGTAGCCCTGTATCAATCCCCAAACTAATCCCACTGCCCCGCTCTCTCCCCATAGTCCTGTATCAATCCCCAAACTAATCCATCTGCCCCGCTCTCTCCCCATACCACTGTATCAATCCCCAAACTAATCCCACTGCCCCGCTCTCTCCCCATAGTCCTGTATCAATCTCCAAACTAATCCCACTGCCCCGCTCTCTCCCCATATTCCTGTATCAATCCCCACACTAATCCCACTGCCCCGCTCTCGCCCCATAGACCTGTATCAATCTCCAAACTAATCCCACAGAGCCACTCTCTCCCCATAGCCCTGTATCAATCCCCAAACTAATCCCACTGCCTCGCTCTCTACCCATAGTCCTGTATCAATCCCCAAACTATTCCCACAGCCCCGCTCTCTCCCCACAGTCCTGTATCAATCCCAAACTAATCCCACTGCCCCGCTCTCTCCCCATAGTCCTATATCAATCCCCAAACTAATCCCACTGCCCCGCTCTCTCCCCATAGCCCTGTATCAACCCCCAAACTATCCCACTGCCCCGCTCTCTCCCCATAGTCCTGTATCAATCCCAAACTAATCACACTGCCCCGCTCTCACCCCATAGTCCTGTATCAATCCCCAAACTAATCCCACTGCCCCGCTCTCCCCACAGTCCTGTATCAATCCCAAACAATCCCACTGACCCGCTCTCTCCCCATAGTCCTGCATCAATCTCCAAACTAATCCAACTGTCCCGCTCTCTCCCCATAGTCCTGTATCAATCCTCAAACTGATCCCACTGACCAGCTCTCTCCCCATAGACCTGCATCAATCTCCAAACTAATCCCAATGCCCCGCTATCTCCCCATATCACTGTATCAATCCCCAAACTAATCCCACTGCCCCGCTTTCTCCCCATAGTCCTGTATCACTCCTCAAACTAATCCCACTACCCCGCTCTCTCCCCATATTCCTGTATCAATCCCCAAACTAATCCCACTGCCCCGCTCTCCCCCATAGTCCTGAATCAATCCCCAAACTAATCCCACTGCCCCGCTCTCTCGCCATAGCCCTGTATTAATCCTCAAACTAATCCTACTGCGCCGCTCTCTCCCCATAGTCCTATATCAATCTCCAAACTAATCCCACTGTCCCGCTCTCTCCCCATAGTCCGATATCAATCCCCAAACTAATCCCACTGACCCTCTCTCTCCCCATAGTCTTGCATCAATCTCCAAACTAATCCAACTGTCCCGCTCTTTCCCCATAGTCCTGTATCAATCCTCAAACTAATCCCACTGACCCGCTCTCTCCCCATAGTCCTGTATCAATCCCCAAACTAATCCCACTGCCCCACTCTCTCCCCATAGCCCTGTATCAATCCCCAAACTAATCCCACTGCCCCGCTCTCTCCCCATCGTCCTTTATCAATCCCCAAACTAATCCCACTGCCCCGCTCTCTCCCCATAGTCCTTTATCAATATCCAAACTAATCCAACTCTCCCGCTCTCTCTCCATAGTCGTGTATCAATCCCAAACTAATCCCACTGCCCCGCTCTCTCCCCATAGTCCTGTATCAAACCCCAAACTAATCCCACTGCCCCGCTCTCCCCACAGTCCTGTATCAATCCCAAACTAATACTACTGCTCCGCTCTCCCCACAGTCCTGTATCAATCCCAAACTAATCCCACTGCCCCGCTCTCTCCCCATAATCCTGTGTCAATCCCCAAACTAATCCCACTGCACTGCTCTCTCCCCATAGCCCTGTATCAATCCTCAAACTAATCCCACTGTCCCGCTCCCTCCCCATAGACCTGTATCAATCTCTAAACTAATTCCAAAGCCCCACTCTCTCCCCATACCCCTGTATCAATCTCCAAACTAATCCCACTGCCCCACTCTCTCCCCATAGTTCTGTATCAATCCCCAAACTAATCCCACTTCATCGTTCCCTGCACATGGTCCTCTATCAATCCCCAAACTAATCCCACTGTCCCTCTCTCTATCCGTAGCCCTGTATCAATCCCCAAACTAATCCCACTGCCACACTCTCTCGCCATAGTCCTGTATCAATCCCCAAACTAATCCCACTGCCCCGCTCTTTCCCCATAGTCCTGTATCAATCCCCAAACTAATCCCACTGCCCCCCTCTCTCCCCATAGTCCTGTATTACTCCCCAAACTAATCCCACTGCCCCACTCTCTCGCCATAGCCCTGTATCAATCCCCAAACTAATCCCACTGCCCCGCTCTCTCCCCATAGTCCTGTATCAATCGCCAAACTAATCCCACTGCCCCGATTCCTCCCCATATTACTGTATCAATCCCCAAAATAATCCCACTGCCCCGCTCTCTCCCCATTGTCCTGTATCACTCCCCAAACTAATCCCACTGCCCCGCTCTCTACCAATAGTCCTGTATCAATCCACAAACTAATCCAACTGTCCCGCTCTCTCTCCGTAGCCCTGTATCAATCCCCAAACTAATTCCACTGCCCCGCTTTCTCCCCATAGACCTGTACCAATCCCCAAAATAATCACACTGCCCCGCTCTCTCCCCATAGTCCTGTATCAATCTCCTAACTAATCCCACTGCCCCGCTATCTTCCCCTGGTTCTGTATCAATCTCCAAATTAATCCCACCTGCCCTCTCTCTCCCCATAGCCCAGTTTCAATCCCCAAACTAATCCCACTGCCCCGCTCTCTCCCCATAGTTCTGTATCAATCCCCAAACTAATCCCACGACCCCGCTCTCTCACCAGAGTCCTGTATCAATCCCCACACTAATCCCACTGCCCCGCTCTCTCCCCATAGTCCTGTATCAATCCCCACACTAATCCCACTGCCCCGCTCTCTACCCATAGTCCTGTATCAATCCCCAAACTAATCCCACTGCCTCGCTCTCTAACCATAGTCCTGTATCAATCCCCAAACTAATCCCACTGCCCCGCTCTCTCCCAATAGTCCTGTATCAATCCCCAAACTAATCCCACTGCCCCGCTCTCTCCCCATAGTCCTGTATCAATCCCCACACTAATCCCACTGCCCCGCTCTCTCCCCATAGTCCTGTATCAATCCCCAAACTAATCCCACTGCCTCTCTCTCTAACCATAGTCCTGTATCAATCCCCAAACTAATCCCACTGCCCCGCTCTCTCCCCATAGTCCTGTATCAATCCCCAAACTAATCCCACTGCCCCGCTCTCTCCCAATAGTCCTGTATCAATCCCCAAACTAATCCCTCTGCCCCGCTCTCTCCCCATTGTCCTGTATCACTCCCCAAACTCATCCCACTGACCCGCTCTCTCCCCATTGTCCTGTATCACTCCCCAAACTAATCCCACTGCCCCGCTCTCTACCAATAGTCCTGTATCAATCCACAAACTTATCCAACTGTCCCGCTCTGTCTCCGTAGCCCTGTATCAATCCCCAAACTAATTCCACTGCCCTGATCTCTCCCCATAGTTCTGTATAAATCCCCAAACTAATCCCACTGCCCCGCTCTCTCCCCATAGTCCTGTATCAATCTCCAAACTAATCCCACTGCCCCGCTCTCTCCCCATAGTCCTGTATCAATCCCCAAACTAATCCCACTGCCCTTCTCTCTCCCCATAGTCCTGTATCAATCTCCAAACTAATCCCACTGCCCCGCTCTCTCCCCATAGTCCTGTATGAATCCCCAAACTAATCCCACTGCCCCGCTCTCTCCCCATTGCCCTGTATCAATCCCCAAACTTATCTCAATGCCCCGCTCTCTCCCCATAGACCTGCATCAATCCCCAAACTAATCCCACTGCCCCGCTCTCTCCCCATAGTCCTGTAGCAATCCACAAACTTATCCCACAGCCCCGCTCTCTCCCCATAGCCATGTATCAATCACCAAACTAATCCCACTGCCCCGTTCTATCCCCATAGCCATGTATCAATCTCCAAACTAATCCCACTGCCCCGCTCTCTCCCCATACCCCTGTATCAAACCCCAAACTAACGCCACTGTTCCGCTCTCTCCCCATAGACCTGTATCAATCCCCAAACTAATCCCTCTGCCCCACTCTCTCCCCATAGTCCTGTATCAATCCCCAAACTAATCCCACTGCCTCGCTCTCTCCCCATAGTCCTGTAGTCAAGCCCCAAACTAATCCCTCTGCCCCGCTCTCTCCCCATAGTCCTGTATCAATCTCCAAACTAATCCCAGTGCCCAGCTCTCTCCCCATAGTCCTGTATCAATCTCCAAACTAATCCCACTGGCCCGCTCTCTCACCATAGCTCAGTATTAATCCCCAAACTAATCCCACTGCCCCGCTCTCTCCCCACAGTCCTGTATTATTTCCCCAAACTAATCCACTGCCCCGCTCAAACACCATCGTCCTGTATCAATCCCCAAACTAATCCCACTGCCCCGCTCTCACCCCATAGCCCTGAATCAATCTCCAAACTAATCCTACTGCCCTCTCTCTCCCCATAGCCCAATATCAAACCCCAAACTAATCCCACTGCCCCGCTCTCTCCCCATAGCCGTGTATCAATCCATAAACTAATCCCACTGCCCCGCTCTCTCCCCATTGCCCTGTATCAATCCACACATTAATCCCACAGCCCCGCTCTCTCCCCATAGACCTGTATCAATCCCCAAACTAATCCCACTGCCCCGCTCTCGCCCATAGTCCTGAATCAATCCCCAAAATAATCCCACTGCCCCGCTCTCTACCCATAGTCCTGTGTCAATCCCCAAACTAATCCCACTGCCCCGCTCTCTCCCCATAGTCCTGTATCAATTCCAAACTAATCCCACTGCCCCGCTCTCTCCCCATAGCCCTGTATCAATCCCCATACTAATCCCACAGCCCCGCTCTCTTCCCATAGTCCTATATCAATCCCCAAACTAATTCCACTGCCCCGCTCACTCCCCATAGCCCTGTATCAATCCCCATACTAATCCCACAGCCCCGCTCTCTCCCCATCGTCCTATATCAATCCCCAAACTAATTCCGCTGACCCGCTCTCTCCCCATAGTCCTGTATCAATCCCCAAACTAATGTCACGGCCCCACTCTCTCCCCATAGTCCAGTATCAATCCCCAAACTAATCCCACTGCCCCGCTCTCTCCCCATAGTTCTGTATCAATCCCCAAAGTAATCCCACTGCCCCGCTCTCTCCCCATAGTCCTGTATCAATCGCCAAACTAATCCCACTGCCCCGCTCTCTTCCCATAGTCCTCTATCAATCCCCAAACTAATCCCACTGCCCCGCTATCTCCCCATAGTCGTGTATCAATCTCCAAACTAATCCCACTGCCCCGCTCTCTTCTCATAGTCCTGTGTCAATCCCCAAACTAATCCCACTGCCCCGCTCTCTCCCCATTGTCCTGTATCAATCCCCAAACTAATCCCACTGCCCTTCTCTCTCCCCATAGTCCTGTATCAATCTCCAAACTAATCCCACTGCCCCGCTCTCTCCCCATAGCCCTGTATCAATCCCCAAACTAATCCCACTGCCCCGCTCTCTCCCCATAGCCCTGTTTCAATCACCAAACTTATCTCAATGCACCGCTCTCTTCCCATAGACCTGCATCAATCCCCAAACTAATCCCACTGCCCCGCTCTCTCACCATAGTCCTGTAGCAATCCCCAAACTAATCCCACAGCCCCGCTCTCTCCCCATACCCCTGTATCAATCCCCAAACTAATCCCACTGTCCCGCTCTCTCCCCATAGCCCTGTATCAATCCCCAAACGAATCCCTCTGCCCAACCCTCTCCCCATAGTCCTGTATCAATCCCCAAACTAATACCACTGCCTCGCTCGCTCCCCATAGTCCTGTGTCAAGCCCCAAACTAATCCCTCTGCCCCGCTCTCTCCCCATAGTCCTGTATCAATCTCCAAACTAATCCCATTGGCCCGCTCTCTCCCCATAGCCCTGTATCAATCTCCAAACTAATCCCACTGGCCCGCTCTCTCACCATATTCCAGTATTAATCCCCAAACTAATCCCACTGCCCCGCTCTCTCCCCATAGTCCTGTATCAATCCCGAAACTAATCCCACTGCCCCGCTCACACACCATAGTCCTGTATCAATCCCCAAAGTAATCCCACTGCCCCGCTCTCTCCCCATAGACCTGATTAAATCTCCAAATTAATCCTACTGCCCTCTCTCTCCCCATAGCCCTGTGTCAATCCCCAAACTAATCCCACTGCCCCGCTCTCTCCCCACAGTCCTGTATCAATCCCAAACTAATCCCACTGCCCCGCTCTCTCCCCATAGTCCTGTATCAATCCCCAAACTAATCCCACTGCCACGCTCTCTTCCCATAGTCCTGCATCAATATCCAAACTAATCCAACTGTCCCACTCTCTCTCCATCGTCGTGTATCAATCCCAAACTAATCCCACTGCCCCGCTCTCTCCCCAAAGTCCTGTATCAAGCCCCAAACTAATCCCACTGCCCCGCTCTCTCGCCATACCACTGTATCAATCCCCAAACTAATCCCACTGCCTCGCTCTCTCCCCATAGTCCTGTGTCAAGCCCCAAACTAATCCCTCTGCCCCGCTCTCTCCCCATAGTCGTGTATCAATCTCCAAACTAATCCCAGTGCCCAGCTCTCCCCATATTCCTGTATCAATCTCCAAACTAATCCCACTGGCCCGCTCTCTCACCATAGCCCAGTATTAATCCCCAAACTAATTCCACTGCCCCGCTCTCTCCCCATAGCCCTGAATCAATCTCCAAACTAAGCCTACTGCCCTCTCTTTCCCCACAGCCCTGTATCAAACCCCAAACTAATCCCACTGCCCCGCTCTCTCCCCATAGCCCTGTATCAATCCATAAACTAATCCCACTGCCCCGCTCTCTCCCCATAGCCCTGTATCAATCCACAAACTAATCCCACTGCCCCGCTCTCTCCCCATAGTCCTGTATCAATCCCCAAACTAATCCCACTGCCCCGCTCTCCCCCATAGTCCTGAATCAATCCCCAAACTAATCCCACTGCCCCGCTCTCTCCCCATAGTCCTGTATCAATCCCAAACTAATCCCACTGCCCCGCGCTCTCCCCATATTCCTCTATCAATTGCAAACTAATCCCACTGCCTCGCTCTCGCCCTATAGTACTGTGTCAAGCCCCAAACTAATCCCTCTGCCCCGCTCTCTTCCCATAGTCCTGTATCAATCTCCAAACTAATCCCAGTGCCCCGCTCTCACCCCATTGTCCTGTATCAATCTCCAAACTAATCCCACTGACCCGCTCTTTCACCATAGCCCAGTATTAATCCCCAAACTAATCCCACTGCCCCGCTCTCTCCCCATAGTCCTGTTTCAATCCCCAAACTAATCCCACTGCCCCGCTCACACACCATAGTCCTGTATCAATCCCCAAACTAATCCCACTGCCCCGGTCTCTCCCCATAGCCCTGAATCAATCTCCAAACTAATCCTACTGCCCTCTCTCTCCCCATAGCCCTGTATCAAACCCCAAACTAATCCCAATGCCCCGCTCTCTCCCCATAGCCCTGTATCAATCCATAAACTAATCCCACTGCCCCGCTCTCTCCCCATAGCCCTGAATCAATCTCCAAACTAATCCCACTGCCCCGCTCTCTCCCCATAGTCCTGTTTCAATCTCCAAACTAATCCCACTGCCCCGCTCACACACCATAGTCCTGTATCAATCCCCAAACTAATCCCACTGCCCCGCTCTCTCCCCATAGCCCTGAATCAATCACCAAACTAATCCTACTGCCCTCTCTCTCCCCATAGCCCTGTATCAAACCCCAAACTAATCCCACTGCCCCGCTCTCTCCCCATAGCCCTGTATCAATCCATAAACTAATCCCACTGCCCCGCTCTCTCCCCACAGTCCTGTATCAATCCCCAAACTAATCCCACTGCCCCGCTCACACACCATAGTCCTGTATCAATCCCCAAACTAATCCCACTGCCCCGCTCTCTCCCCATAGCCCTGAATCAATCTCCAAACTAAGCCTACTGCCCTCTCTTTCCCCACAGCCCTGTATCAAACCCCAAACTAATCCCACTGCCCCGCTCTCTCCCCATAGCCCTGTATCAATCCATAAACTAATCCCACTGCCCCGCTCTCTCCCCATAGCCCTGTATCAATCCACAAACTAATCCCACTGCCCCGCTCTCTCCCCATAGTCCTGTATCAATCCCCAAACTAATCCCACTGCCCCGCTCTCCCCCATAGTCCTGAATCAATCCCCAAACTAATCCCACTGCCCCGCTCTCTCCCCATAGTCCTGTATCAATCCCAAACTAATCCCACTGCCCCGCGCTCTCCCCATATTCCTCTATCAATTGCAAACTAATCCCATTGCCTCGCTCTCGCCCCATAGTACTGTGTCAAGCCCCAAACTAATCCCTCTGCCCCGCTCTCTTCCCATAGTCCTGTATCAATCTCCAAACTAATCCCAGTGCCCCGCTCTCTCCCCATTGTCCTGTATCAATCTCCAAACTAATCCCACTGGCCCGCTCTCTCACTATAGCCCAGTATTAATCCCCAAACTAATCCCACTGCCCCGCTCTCTCCCCATAGTCCTGTTTCAATCCCCAAACTAATCCCACTGCCCCGCTCACACACCATAGTCCTGTATCAATCCCCAAACTAATCCCTCTGCCCCGCTCTCTCCCCATAGTCCTGTATCAATCTCCAAACTAATCCCATTGGCCCGCTCTCTCCCCATAGCCCTGTATCAATCTCCAAACTAATCCCACTGGCCCGCTCTCTCACCATATTCCAGTATTAATCCCCAAACTAATCCCACTGCCCCGCTCTCTCCCCATAGTCCTGTATCAATCCCGAAACTAATCCCACTGCCCCGCTCACACACCATAGTCCTGTATCAATCCCCAAAGTAATCCCACTGCCCCGCTCTCTCCCCATAGACCTGATTAAATCTCCAAATTAATCCTACTGCCCTCTCTCTCCCCATAGCCCTGTGTCAATCCCCAAACTAATCCCACTGCCCCGCTCTCTCCCCACAGTCCTGTATCAATCCCAAACTAATCCCACTGCCCCGCTCTCTCCCCATAGTCCTGTATCAATCCCCAAACTAATCCCACTGCCACGCTCTCTCCCCATAGTCCTGCATCAATATCCAAACTAATCCAACTGTCCCACTCTCTCTCCATCGTCGTGTATCAATCCCAAACTAATCCCACTGCCCCGCTCTCTCCCCAAAGTCCTGTATCAAGCCCCAAACTAATCCCACTGCCCCGCTCTCTCGCCATACCACTGTATCAATCCCCAAACTAATCCCACTGCCTCGCTCTCTCCCCATAGTCCTGTGTCAAGCCCCAAACTAATCCCTCTGCCCCGCTCTCTCCCCATAGTCGTGTATCAATCTCCAAACTAATCCCAGTGCCCAGCTCTCCCCATATTCCTGTATCAATCTCCAAACTAATCCCACTGGCCCGCTCTCTCACCATAGCCCAGTATTAATCCCCAAACTAATTCCACTGCCCCGCTCTCTCCCCATAGCCCTGAATCAATCTCCAAACTAAGCCTACTGCCCTCTCTTTCCCCACAGCCCTGTATCAAACCCCAAACTAATCCCACTGCCCCGCTCTCTCCCCATAGCCCTGTATCAATCCATAAACTAATCCCACTGCCCCGCTCTCTCCCCATAGCCCTGTATCAATCCACAAACTAATCCCACTGCCCCGCTCTCTCCCCATAGTCCTGTATCAATCCCCAAACTAATCCCACTGCCCCGCTCTCCCCCATAGTCCTGAATCAATCCCCAAACTAATCCCACTGCCCCGCTCTCTCCCCATAGTCCTGTATCAATCCCAAACTAATCCCACTGCCCCGCGCTCTCCCCATATTCCTCTATCAATTGCAAACTAATCCCACTGCCTCGCTCTCGCCCTATAGTACTGTGTCAAGCCCCAAACTAATCCCTCTGCCCCGCTCTCTTCCCATAGTCCTGTATCAATCTCCAAACTAATCCCAGTGCCCCGCTCTCTCCCCATTGTCCTGTATCAATCTCCAAACTAATCCCACTGACCCGCTCTTTCACCATAGCCCAGTATTAATCCCCAAACTAATCCCACTGCCCCGCTCTCTCCCCATAGTCCTGTTTCAATCCCCAAACTAATCCCACTGCCCCGCTCACACACCATAGTCCTGTATCAATCCCCAAACTAATCCCACTGCCCCGGTCTCTCCCCATAGCCCTGAATCAATCTCCAAACTAATCCTACTGCCCTCTCTCTCCCCATAGCCCTGTATCAAACCCCAAACTAATCCCACTGCCCCGCTCTCTCCCCATAGCCCTGTATCAATCCATAAACTAATCCCACTGCCCCGCTCTCTCCCCATAGCCCTGAATCAATCTCCAAACTAATCCCACTGCCCCGCTCTCTCCCCATAGTCCTGTTTCAATCTCCAAACTAATCCCACTGCCCCGCTCACACACCATAGTCCTGTATCAATCCCCAAACTAATCCCACTGCCCCGCTCTCTCCCCATAGCCCTGAATCAATCACCAAACTAATCCTACTGCCCTCTCTCTCCCCATAGCCCTGTATCAAACCCCAAACTAATCCCACTGCCCCGCTCTCTCCCCATAGCCCTGTATCAATCCATAAACTAATCCCACTGCCCCGCTCTCTCCCCACAGTCCTGTATCAATCCCCAAACTAATCCCACTGCCCCGCTCACACACCATAGTCCTGTATCAATCCCCAAACTAATCCCACTGCCCCGCTCTCTCCCCATAGCCCTGAATCAATCTCCAAACTAAGCCTACTGCCCTCTCTTTCCCCACAGCCCTGTATCAAACCCCAAACTAATCCCACTGCCCCGCTCTCTCCCCATAGCCCTGTATCAATCCATAAACTAATCCCACTGCCCCGCTCTCTCCCCATAGCCCTGTATCAATCCACAAACTAATCCCACTGCCCCGCTCTCTCCCCATAGTCCTGTATCAATCCCAAACTAATCCCACTGCCCCGCTCTCCCCCATAGTCCTGAATCAATCCCCAAACTAATCCCACTGCCCCGCTCTCTCCCCATAGTCCTGTATCAATCCCAAACTAATCCCACTGCCCCGCGCTCTCCCCATATTCCTCTATCAATTGCAAACTAATCCCATTGCCTCGCTCTCGCCCCATAGTACTGTGTCAAGCCCCAAACTAATCCCTCTGCCCCGCTCTCTTCCCATAGTCCTGTATCAATCTCCAAACTAATCCCAGTGCCCCGCTCTCTCCCCATTGTCCTGTATCAATCTCCAAACTAATCCCACTGGCCCGCTCTCTCACTATAGCCCAGTATTAATCCCCAAACTAATCCCACTGCCCCGCTCTCTCCCCATAGTCCTGTTTCAATCCCCAAACTAATCCCACTGCCCCGCTCACACACCATAGTCCTGTATCAATCCCCAAACTAATCCCACTGCCCCGCTCTCTCCCCATAGCCCTGAATCAATCTCCAAACTAATCCTACTGCCCTCTCTCTCCCCATAGCCCTGTATCAAACCCCAAACTAATCCCACTGCCCCGCTCTCTCCCCATAGCCCTGTATCAATCCATAAACTAATCCCACTGCCCCGCTCTCTCCCCATAGCCCTGAATCAATCTCCAAACTAATCCTACTGCCCTCTCTCTCCCCATAGCCCTGTATCAAACCCCAAACTAATCCCACTGCCCCGCTCTCTCCCCATAGCCCTGTATCAATCCATAAACTAATCCCACTGCCCCGCTCTCTCCCCATAGCCCTGTATCAATCCACAAACTAATCCCACTGCCCCGCTCTCTCCCCATAGTCCTGTATCAATCCCCAAACTAATCCCACTGCCCCGCTCTCCCCCATAGTCCTGAATCAATCCCCAAAATAATCCCACTGCCCCGCTCTCTACCCATAGTCCTGTATCAATCCCCAAACTAATCCCACTGCCCCGCTCTCTTCCCATAGTCCTGTATCAATCCCAAACTAATCTCATTGCCCCGCTCACACACCATAGTCCTGTATCAATCTCCAAACTAATCCCACTGCCCCGCTCTCTCCCCATAGCCCTGAATCAATCTCCAAACTAATCCTACTGCCCTCTCTCTCCCCATAGCCCTGTATCAAACCCCAAACTAATCCCACTGCCCCGCTCTCTCCCCATAGCCCTGTATCAATCTATAAACTAATCCCACTGCCCCGCTCTCTCCCCATAGCCCTGAATCAATCTCCAAACTAATCCCACTGCCCCGCTCTCTCCCCATAGTCCTGTTTCAATCCCCAAACTAATCCCACTGCCCCGCTCACACACCATAGTCCTGTATCAATCCCCAAACTAATCCCACTGCCCCGCTCTCTCCCCATAGCCCTGAATCAATCTCCAAACTAAGCCTACTGCCCTCTCTTTCCCCACAGCCCTGTATCAAACCCCAAACTAATCCCACTGCCCCGCTCTCTTCCCATAGCCCTGTATCAATCCATAAACTAATCCCACTGCCCCGCTCTCTCCCCATAGCCCTGTAACAATCCACAAACTAATCCCACTGCCCCGCTCTCTCCCCATAGTCCTGTATCAATCCCCAAACTAATCCCACTGCCCCGCTCTCCCCCATAGTCCTGAATCAATCCCCAAACTATTCCCACTGCCCCGCTCTCTCCCCATAGTCCTGTATCAATCCCAAACTAATCCCACTGCCCCGCGCTCTCCCCATATTCCTCTATCAATTGCAAACTAATCCCACTGCCTCGCTCTCGCCCCATAGTACTGTGTCAAGCCCCAAACTAATCCCTCTGCCCCGCTCTCTTCCCATAGTCCTGTATCAATCTCCAAACTAATCCCACTGCCCCGCTCTCTCCCCATTGTCCTGTATCAATCTCCAAACTAATCCCACTGGCCCGCTCTCTCACCATAGCCCAGTATTAATCCCCAAACTAATCCCACTGCCCCGCTCTCTCCCCATAGTCCTGTTTCAATCCCCAAACTAATCCCACTGCCCCGCTCACACACCATAGTCCTGTATCAATCCCCAAACTAATCCCACTGCCCCGCTCTCTCCACATAGCCCTGAATCAATCTCCAAACTAATCCTACTGCCCTCTCTCTCCCCATAGCCCTGTATCAAACCCCAAACTAATTCCACTGCCCCGCTCTCTCCCCATAGCCCTGTATCAATCCATAAACTAATCCCACTGCCCCGCTCTCTCCCCATAGCCCTGAATCAATCTCCAAACTAATCCTACTGCCCTCTCTCTCCCCATAGCCCTGTATCAAACCCCAAACTAATTCCACTGCCCCGCTCTCTCCCCATAGCCCTGTATCAATCCATAAACTAATCCCACTGCCCCGCTCTCTCCCCATAGCCCTGTATCAATCCACAAACTAATCCCACTGCCCTTCTCTCTCCCCATAGTCCTGTATCAATCTCCAAACTAATCCCACTGCCCCGCTCTCTCCCCATAGTCCTGTATCAATCCCCAAACTAATCCCACTGCCCCGCTCTCTCCCCATAGCCCTGTTTCAATCACCAAACTTATCTCAATGCACCGCTCTCTTCCCATAGACCTGCATCAATCCCCAAACTAATCCCACTGCCCCGCTCTCTCACCATAGTCCTGTAGCAATCCCCAAACTAATCCCACAGCCCCGCTCTCTCCCCATACCCCTGTATCAATCCCCAAACTAATCCCACTGTCCCGCTCTCTCCCCATAGCCCTGTATCAATCCCCAAACGAATCCCTCTGCCCAACCCTCTCCCCATAGTCCTGTATCAATCCCCAAACTAATACCACTGCCTCGCTCGCTCCCCATAGTCCTGTGTCAAGCCCCAAACTAATCCCTCTGCCCCGCTCTCTCCCCATAGTCCTGTATCAATCTCCAAACTAATCCCATTGCCCCGCTCTCTCCCCATAGCCCTGTATCAATCTCCAAACTAATCCCACTGGCCCGCTCTCTCACCATATTCCAGTATTAATCCCCAAACTAATCCCACTGCCCCGCTCTCTCCCCATAGTCCTGTATCAATCCCGAAACTAATCCCACTGCCCCGCTCACACACCATAGTCCTGTATCAATCCCCAAAGTAATCCCACTGCCCCGCTCTCTCCCCATAGACCTGATTAAATCTCCAAATTAATCCTACTGCCCTCTCTCTCCCCATAGCCCTGTGTCAATCCCCAAACTAATCCCACTGCCCCGCTCTCTCCCCACAGTCCTGTATCAATCCCAAACTAATCCCACTGCCCCGCTCTCTCCCCATAGTCCTGTATCAATCCCCAAACTAATCCCACTGCCACGCTCTCTCCCCATAGTCCTGCATCAATATCCAAACTAATCCAACTGTCCCACTCTCTCTCCATCGTCGTGTATCAATCCCAAACTAATCCCACTGCCCCGCTCTCTCCCCAAAGTCCTGTATCAAGCCCCAAACTAATCCCACTGCCCCGCTCTCTCGCCATACCCCTGTATCAATCCCCAAACTAATCCCACTGCCTCGCTCTCTCCCCATAGTCCTGTGTCAAGCCCCAAACTAATCCCTCTGCCCCGCTCTCTCCCCATAGTCGTGTATCAATCTCCAAACTAATCCCAGTGCCCAGCTCTCCCCATATTCCTGTATCAATCTCCAAACTAATCCCACTGGCCCGCTCTCTCACCATAGCCCAGTATTAATCCCCAAACTAATTCCACTGCCCCGCTCTCTCCCCATAGCCCTGAATCAATCTCCAAACTAAGCCTACTGCCCTCTCTTTCCCCACAGCCCTGTATCAAACCCCAAACTAATCCCACTGCCCCGCTCTCTCCCCATAGCCCTGTATCAATCCATAAACTAATCCCACTGCCCCGCTCTCTCCCCATAGCCCTGTATCAATCCACAAACTAATCCCACTGCCCCGCTCTCTCCCCATAGTCCTGTATCAATCCCCAAACTAATCCCACTGCCCCGCTCTCCCCCATAGTCCTGAATCAATCCCCAAACTAATCCCACTGCCCCGCTCTCTCCCCATAGTCCTGTATCAATCCCAAACTAATCCCACTGCCCCGCGCTCTCCCCATATTCCTCTATCAATTGCAAACTAATCCCACTGCCTCGCTCTCGCCCTATAGTACTGTGTCAAGCCCCAAACTAATCCCTCTGCCCCGCTCTCTTCCCATAGTCCTGTATCAATCTCCAAACTAATCCCAGTGCCCCGCTCTCTCCCCATTGTCCTGTATCAATCTCCAAACTAATCCCACTGACCCGCTCTTTCACCATAGCCCAGTATTAATCCCCAAACTAATCCCACTGCCCCGCTCTCTCCCCATAGTCCTGTTTCAATCCCCAAACTAATCCCACTGCCCCGCTCACACACCATAGTCCTGTATCAATCCCCAAACTAATCCCACTGCCCCGGTCTCTCCCCATAGCCCTGAATCAATCTCCAAACTAATCCTACTGCCCTCTCTCTCCCCATAGCCCTGTATCAAACCCCAAACTAATCCCACTGCCCCGCTCTCTCCCCATAGCCCTGTATCAATCCATAAACTAATCCCACTGCCCCGCTCTCTCCCCATAGCCCTGAATCAATCTCCAAACTAATCCCACTGCCCCGCTCTCTCCCCATAGTCCTGTTTCAATCTCCAAACTAATCCCACTGCCCCGCTCACACACCATAGTCCTGTATCAATCCCCAAACTAATCCCACTGCCCCGCTCTCTCCCCATAGCCCTGAATCAATCACCAAACTAATCCTACTGCCCTCTCTCTCCCCATAGCCCTGTATCAAACCCCAAACTAATCCCACTGCCCCGCTCTCTCCCCATAGCCCTGTATCAATCCATAAACTAATCCCACTGCCCCGCTCTCTCCCCACAGTCCTGTATCAATCCCCAAACTAATCCCACTGCCCCGCTCACACACCATAGTCCTGTATCAATCCCCAAACTAATCCCACTGCCCCGCTCTCTCCCCATAGCCCTGAATCAATCTCCAAACTAAGCCTACTGCCCTCTCTTTCCCCACAGCCCTGTATCAAACCCCAAACTAATCCCACTGCCCCGCTCTCTCCCCATAGCCCTGTATCAATCCATAAACTAATCCCACTGCCCCGCTCTCTCCCCATAGCCCTGTATCAATCCACAAACTAATCCCACTGCCCCGCTCTCTCCCCATAGTCCTGTATCAATCCCCAAACTAATCCCACTGCCCCGCTCTCCCCCATAGTCCTGAATCAATCCCCAAACTAATCCCACTGCCCCGCTCTCTCCCCATAGTCCTGTATCAATCCCAAACTAATCCCACTGCCCCGCGCTCTCCCCATATTCCTCTATCAATTGCAAACTAATCCCATTGCCTCGCTCTCGCCCCATAGTACTGTGTCAAGCCCCAAACTAATCCCTCTGCCCCGCTCTCTTCCCATAGTCCTGTATCAATCTCCAAACTAATCCCAGTGCCCCGCTCTCTCCCCATTGTCCTGTATCAATCTCCAAACTAATCCCACTGGCCCGCTCTCTCACTATAGCCCAGTATTAATCCCCAAACTAATCCCACTGCCCCGCTCTCTCCCCATAGTCCTGTTTCAATCCCCAAACTAATCCCACTGCCCCGCTCACACACCATAGTCCTGTATCAATCCCCAAACTAATCCCACTGCCCCGCTCTCTCCCCATAGCCCTGAATCAATCTCCAAACTAATCCTACTGCCCTCTCTCTCCCCATAGCCCTGTATCAAACCCCAAACTAATCCCACTGCCCCGCTCTCTCCCCATAGCCCTGTATCAATCCATAAACTAATCCCACTGCCCCGCTCTCTCCCCATAGCCCTGAATCAATCTCCAAACTAATCCTACTGCCCTCTCTCTCCCCATAGCCCTGTATCAAACCCCAAACTAATCCCACTGCCCCGCTCTCTCCCCATAGCCCTGTATCAATCCATAAACTAATCCCACTGCCCCGCTCTCTCCCCATAGCCCTGTATCAATCCACAAACTAATCCCACTGCCCCGCTCTCTCCCCATAGTCCTGTATCAATCCCCAAACTAATCCCACTGCCCCGCTCTCCCCCATAGTCCTGAATCAATCCCCAAAATAATCCCACTGCCCCGCTCTCTACCCATAGTCCTGTATCAATCCCCAAACTAATCCCACTGCCCCGCTCTCTTCCCATAGTCCTGTATCAATCCCAAACTAATCTCATTGCCCCGCTCACACACCATAGTCCTGTATCAATCCCCAAACTAATCCCACTGCCCCGCTCTCTCCCCATAGCCCTGAATCAATCTCCAAACTAATCCTACTGCCCTCTCTCTCCCCATAGCCCTGTATCAAACCCCAAACTAATCCCACTGCCCCGCTCTCTCCCCATAGCCCTGTATCAATCTATAAACTAATCCCACTGCCCCGCTCTCTCCCCATAGCCCTGAATCAATCTCCAAACTAATCCCACTGCCCCGCTCTCTCCCCATAGTCCTGTTTCAATCCCCAAACTAATCCCACTGCCCCGCTCACACACCATAGTCCTGTATCAATCCCCAAACTAATCCCACTGCCCCGCTCTCTCCCCATAGCCCTGAATCAATCTCCAAACTAAGCCTACTGCCCTCTCTTTCCCCACAGCCCTGTATCAAACCCCAAACTAATCCCACTGCCCCGCTCTCTTCCCATAGCCCTGTATCAATCCATAAACTAATCCCACTGCCCCGCTCTCTCCCCATAGCCCTGTTTCAATCCACAAACTAATCCCACTGCCCCGCTCTCTCCCCATAGTCCTGTATCAATCCCCAAACTAATCCCACTGCCCCGCTCTCCCCCATAGTCCTGAATCAATCCCCAAACTAATCCCACTGCCCCGCTCTCTCCCCATAGTCCTGTATCAATCCCAAACTAATCCCACTGCCCCGCGCTCTCCCCATATTCCTCTATCAATTGCAAACTAATCCCACTGCCTCGCTCTCGCCCCATAGTACTGTGTCAAGCCCCAAACTAATCCCTCTGCCCCGCTCTCTTCCCATAGTGCTGTATCAATCTCCAAACTAATCCCACTGCCCCGCTCTCTCCCCATTGTCCTGTATCAATCTCCAAACTAATCCCACTGGCCCGCTCTCTCACCATAGCCCAGTATTAATCCCCAAACTAATCCCACTGCCCCGCTCTCTCCCCATAGTCCTGTTTCAATCCCCAAACTAATCCCACTGCCCCGCTCACACACCATAGTCCTGTATCAATCCCCAAACTAATCCCACTGCCCCGCTCTCTCCCCATAGCCCTGAATCAATCTCCAAACTAATCCTACTGCCCTCTCTCTCCCCATAGCCCTGTATCAAACCCCAAACTAATTCCACTGCCCCGCTCTCTCCCCATAGCCCTGTATCAATCCATAAACTAATCCCACTGCCCCGCTCTCTCCCCATAGCCCTGAATCAATCTCCAAACTAATCCTACTGCCCTCTCTCTCCCCATAGCCCTGTATCAAACCCCAAACTAATCCCACTGCCCCGCTCTCTCCCCATAGCCCTGTATCAATCCATAAACTAATCCCACTGCCCCGCTCTCTCCCCATAGCCCTGTATCAATCCACAAACTAATCCCACTGCCCCGCTCTCGCCCCATAGTCCTGTATCAATCCCCAAACTAATCCCACTGCCCCGCTCTCCCCCATAGTCCTGAATCAATCCCCAAAATAATCCCACTGCCCCGCTCTCTACCCATAGTCCTGTATCAATCCCCAAACTAATCCCACTGCCCCGCTCTCTCCCCATAGTCCTGTATCAATCCCAAACTAATCCCACTGCCCCGCTCTCTCCCCATCGTCCTATATCAATCCCCAAACTAATTCCACTGCCCCGCTCTCTCCCCATAGCCCTGTATCAATCCCCAAACTAATCTCACTGCCCCGCTCTCTCCCCATAGTCCTGTATCAATGCCCAAACTAATCCAACTGCCCCGCTCTCTCCCCATAGTCCTGTATCAATCCCCAAACTAATCCCACTGCCCCGCTCTCTCCCCATATTCCTGTATCAATCCCCAAACTAATGCCACGGCCCCACTCCCTCCCCATAGTCCAGTATCAATCCCCAAACTAATCCCACTGCCCCGCTCTCTCCCCATAGTCCTCTATCAATCCCCAAACTAATCCCACTGCCCCGCTCTCTCCCCACAGTCGTGTATCAATCTCCAAACTAATCCCACTGCCCCGCTCTCTTCTCATAGTCCTGTATCAATCCCCAAACTAATCCCACTGCCCCGCTCTCTGCCCATAGTCCTGTATCAATGCCCAAACTAATCCCACTGCACTTCTCTCTCCCCATAGTCCTGTATCAATCTCCAAACTAATCCCACTGCCCCGCTCTCTCCCCATAGTCCTGCATCAATCCCCAAACTAATCCCACTGCCCCGCTCCCTCCCCATAGTCCTGTATCAAACCCCAAACTAATCCCACTGCCCCGCTCTCTCCCCATAGCCCTGTTTCAATTACCAAACTTATCTCAATGCCCGGCTCTCTTCCCATAGACCTGCATCAATCCCCAAACTAATCCCACTGCCCCGCTCTCTCCCCATAGTCCTGTAGCAATCCCCAAACTAATCCCACAGCCTCGCTCTCTCCCCATAGCTATGTATCAATCTCCTAACTAATCCCACTGCCCCGTTCTATCCCCATAGCCATGTATCAATCTCCAAACTAATCCCACTGCCCCGCTCTCTCCCCATACCCCTGTATCAATCCCCAAACTAATCCCACTGTCCCGCTCTCTCCCCATAGTCCTGTATCAATCCCCAAAATAATCCCTCTGCTCAACTCTCTCCCCATAGTCTTGTTTCAATCCCCAAACTAATCCCACTGTCCCGCTCTCTCACCATAGCCCAGTATTAATCTCCAAACTAATCCCACTGCCCCGCTCTCTCCCCATAGTCCTGTTTCAATCCCCAAACTAATCCCACTGCCCCGCTTACACACCATAGTCCTGTATCAATCCCCAAAGTAATCACACTGCCCCGCTCTCTCCCCATAGCCCTGAATCAATCTCCAAACTAATGCTACTGCCCTCTCTCTCCCCATAGCCCTGTATCAAACCCCAAACTAATCCCACTGCCCCGCTCTCTCCCCATAGCCCTGTATCAATCCATAAACTAATCCAACTGCCCCGCTCTCTCCCTATAGCCCTGTATCAATCCCCAAACTAATCCCACGGCCCCGCTCTCTCCCCATAGTCCTGTATCAATCCCAAACTCATCCCACTGCCCCGCTCTCTCCCCATAGTCCTGTATCAATCCCCAAACTAATCCCACTGCCCCGCTCTCTCCCCATAGTCCTGCATCAATATCCAAACTAATCCAACTGTCCCGCTCTCTCTCCATAGTCGTGCATCAATCCCAAACTAATCCCACTGCCCCGCTCTCTCCCCATAGTCCTGTATCAAACCTCAAACTAATCCCACCGCCCCGCTCTCCCTACAGTCCTGTGTCAATCCCAAACTAATACCACTGCCCCGCTCTCCCCACAGTCCTGTATCAATCCCAAACTAATCCCTCTGCACCGCTCTCTCCCCATAGTCCTGTATCAATCTCCAAACTAATCCCACTGGCCCGCTCTCTCACCATAGCCCAGTATTAATCCCCAAACTAATCCCACTGCCCCGCTCTCTCCCCATAGTCCTGTATCAATCCGCCAACTAATCCCACTGCCCCGCTCTCACACCATAGTCCTGTATCAATCCCCAAACTAATCCCACTGCCCCGCTCTCTTCCCATAGCCCTGAATCAATCTCCAAACTAATCCTACTGCCCTCTCTCTCCCCATAGCCCTGTATCAAACCCCAAACTAATCCCACTGCCCCGCTCGCTCCTCATAGCCCTGTATCAATCCATAAACTAATCCCACTGCCCCGCTTTCTCCCCATAGCCCTGTATCAATCCACAAACTAATCCCACTGCCCCGCTCTCTCCCCATAGTCCTGTATCAATCGCCAAACTAATCCCACTGCTCCGCTCTCCCCCATAGTCCTGAATCAATCCCCAAACTAATCCCACTGCCCCGCTCTCTCCCCATAGCCCTGTATTAATCCCCAAACTAATCCTACTGCCCCGCTCTCTCCCCATAGTCCTGTATCAATCTCCAAACTAATCCCACTGTCCCGCTCTCTCCCCATAGTCCCATATCAATCACCAAACTAATCCCACTGCCCCGCTCTCTCGCTATAGCCCTGTATCAATCCCCAAACTAATCCCACTGCCCCGCTCTCTCCCCATAGTCCTGAATCAATCCCCAAAATAATCCCACTGCCCCGCTCTCTACCCATAGTCCTGTATCAATCCCCAAACTAATCCCACTGCCCCGCTCTCTCCCCATAGTCCTGTATCAATCCCAAACTAATCCCACTGCCCCGCTCTCTTCCCATAGTCCTATATCAATCCCCAAACTAATTCCACTGCCCCGCTCTCTCCCCATAGCCCTGTATCAATCCCCATACTCATCCCACAGCCCCGCTCTCTCCCCATCGTCCTATATCAATCCCCAAACTAATTCCACTGCCCCGCTCTCTCCCCATAGCCCTTTATCAATCCCCAAACTAATCTCACTGCCCCGCTCTCTCCCCATAGTCTTGTATCAATCCCCAAACTAATCCCACTGCCCCGCTCTCTCCCCATAGACCTGTATCAATCCCCAAACTAATCCCACTGCCCCGCTCTCTCCCCATGGTCCCGATCAATCCCCAAACTAATGCCACGGCCCCACTCCCTCCCCATAGTCCAGTATCAATCCCCAAACTAATCCCACTGCCCCGCTCTCTCCCCATTGTCTTCTATCAATCCCCAAACTAATCCCACTGCCCCGTTCTCTCCCAATAGTCGTGTATCAATCTCCAAACTAATCCCACTGCCCCGCTCTCTTCTCATAGTCCTGTATCAATCCCCAAACTAATCCCACTGCCCCGCCCTCTCCCCATAGTCCTGTATCAATCCCCAAACTAATCCCACTGCCCTTCTCTCTCCCCATAGTCCTGTATCAATCTCCAAACTAATCCCACTGCCCCGCTCTCTCCCCATAGTCCTGCATCAATCCCCAAACTAATCCCACTGCCCCGCTCTCTCCCCATAGTCCTGTATCAATCCCCAAACTAATCCCACTGCCCCACTCTCTCCCCATAGCCCTGTTTCAATTACCAAACTTATCTCAATGCCCGGCTCTCTTCCCATAGACCTGCATCAATCCCCAAACTAATCCCACTGCCCCGCTCTCTCCCCATAGTCCTGTAGCAATCCCCAAACTAATCCCACAGCCTCGCTCTCTCCCCATAGCTATGTATCAATCTCCTAACTAATCCCACTGCCCCGTTCTATCCCCATAGCCATGTATCGATCTCCAAACTAATCCCACTGCTCCGCTCTCTCCCCATACCCCTGTATCAATCCCCAAACTAATCCCACTGTCCCGCTCTCTCCCCATAGTCCTGTATCAATCCCCAAAATAATCCCTCTGCCCAACTCTCTCCCCATAGTCTTGTATCAATCCCCAAACTAATCCCACTGCCTCGCTCTCTCCCCATAGTCCTGTGTCAAGCCCCAAACTAATCCCTCTGCCCCGCTCTCTCACCATAGTCCTGTATCAATCTCCAAACTAAGCCCAGTGCCCCGTTCTCTCCTCATAGCCCTGTATCAATCTCCAAACTAATCCCACTGTCCCGCTCTCTCACCATAGCCCAGTATTAATCCCCAAACTAATCCCACTGCCCCGCTCTCTCCCCATAGTCCTGTATCAATCCCCAAACTAATCCCACTGCCCCGCTTACACACCATAGTCCTGTATCAATCCACAAAGTAATCCCACTGCCCCGCTCTCTCCCCATAGCCCTGAAACAATCTCCAAACTAATCCTACTGCCCTCTCTCTCCCCATAGCCCTGTATCAATCCATAAACTAATCCAACTGCCCCGCTCTCTCCCTATAGCCCTGTATCAATCCCCAAACAAATCCCATTGCCCCGCTCTCTCCCCATAGTCCTGCATCAATATCCAAACTAATCCAACTGTGCAGCTCTCTCTCCATAGTCGTGTATCAATCCCAAACTAATCCCACTGCCCCGCTCTCTCCCCATAGTCCTGTATCAAACCTCAAACTAATCCCACCGCCCCGCTCTCCCTACAGTCCTGTATCAGTCCCAAACTAATACCACTGCCCCGCTCTCCCCACAGTCCTGTATCAATCCCAAACTAATCCCTCTGCACCGCTCTCTCCCCATAGTCCTGTATCAATCTCCAAACTAATCCCACTGGCCCGCTCTCTCACCATAGCCCAGTATTAATCCCCAAACTAATCCCACTGCCCCGCTCTCTCCCCATAGTCCTGTATCAATCCGCCAACTAATCCCACTGCCTCGCTCTCACACCATTGTCCTGTATCAATCCCCAAACTAATCCCACTGCCCCGCTCTCTTCCCATAGCCCTGAATCAATCTCCAAACTAATCCTACTGCCCTCTCTCTCCCCATAGCCCTGTACCAAACCCCAAACTAATCCCACTGCCCCGCTCGCTCCTCATAGCCCTGTATCAATCCATAAACTAATCCCACTGCCCCGCTCTCTCCCCATAGCCCTGTATCAATCCACAAACTAATCCCACTGCCCCGCTCTCTCCCCATAGTCCTGTACCAATCCCCAAACTAATCCCACTGCTCCGCTCTCCCCCATAGTCCTGAATCAATCCCCAAACTAATCCCACTGCCCCGCTCTCTCCCCATAGCCCTGTATTAATCCCCAAACTAATCCTACAGCCCCGCTCTCTCCCCATAGTCCTGTATCAATCTCCAAACTAATCTCACTGTCCCGCTCTCTCCCCATAGTCCCATATCAATCACCAAACTAATCCCACTGCCCCGCTCTCTCCCTATAGCCCTGTATCAATCCCCAAACTAATCCCACTGCCCCGCTCTCTCCGCATAGTCCTGTATAAATCCGAAACTAATCCCACTGCCCCGCTCTCTCCCCATAGTCTTGTATCAATCCCCAAACTAATCCCACTGCCTCGCTCTCTCCCCATAGTCCTGTGTCAAGCCCCAAACTAATCCCTCTGCCCCGCTCTCTCACCATAGTCCTGTATCAATCTCCAAACTAAGCCCAGTGCCCCGTTCTCTCCTCATAGCCCTGTATCAATCTCCAAACTAATCCCACTGTCCCGCTCTCTCACCATAGCCCAGTATTAATCCCCAAACTAATCCCACTGCCCCGCTCTCTCCCCATAGTCCTGTATCAATCCCCAAACTAATCCCACTGCCCCGCTTACACACCATAGTCCTGTATCAATCCCCAAAGTAATCCCACTGCCCCGCTCTCTCCCCATAGCCCTGAAACAATCTCCAAACTAATCCTACTGCCCTCTCTCTCCCCATAGCCCTGTATCAATCCATAAACTAATCCAACTGCCCCGCTCTCTCCCTATAGCCCTGTATCAATCCCCAAACAAATCCCATTGCCCCGCTCTCTCCCCATAGTCCTGCATCAATATCCAAACTAATCCAACTGTGCAGCTCTCTCTCCATAGTCGTGTATCAATCCCAAACTAATCCCACTGCCCCGCTCTCTCCCCATAGTCCTGTATCAAACCTCAAACTAATCCCACCGCCCCGCTCTCCCTACAGTCCTGTATCAGTCCCAAACTAATACCACTGCCCCGCTCTCCCCACAGTCCTGTATCAATCCCAAACTAATCCCTCTGCACCGCTCTCTCCCCATAGTCCTGTATCAATCTCCAAACTAATCCCACTGGCCCGCTCTCTCACCATAGCCCAGTATTAATCCCCAAACTAATCCCACTGCCCCGCTCTCTCCCCATAGTCCTGTATCAATCCGCCAACTAATCCCACTGCCTCGCTCTCACACCATTGTCCTGTATCAATCCCCAAACTAATCCCACTGCCCCGCTCTCTTCCCATAGCCCTGAGTCAATCTCCAAACTAATCCTACTGCCCTCTCTCTCCCCATAGCCCTGTACCAAACCCCAAACTAATCCCACTGCCCCGCTCGCTCCTCATAGCCCTGTATCAATCCATAAACTAATCCCACTGCCCCGCTCTCTCCCCATAGCCCTGTATCAATCCACAAACTAATCCCACTGCCCCGCTCTCTCCCCATAGTCCTGTACCAATCCCCAAACTAATCCCACTGCTCCGCTCTCCCCCATAGTCCTGAATCAATCCCCAAACTAATCCCACTGCCCCGCTCTCTCCCCATAGCCCTGTATTAATCCCCAAACTAATCCTACAGCCCCGCTCTCTCCCCATAGTCCTGTATCAATCTCCAAACTAATCCCACTGTCCCGCTCTCTCCCCATAGTCCCATATCAATCACCAAACTAATCCCACTGCCCCGCTCTCTCCCTATAGCCCTGTATCAATCCCCAAACTAATCCCACTGCCCCGCTCTCTCCGCATAGTCCTGTATAAATCCGAAACTAATCCCACTGCCCCGCTCTCTCCCCTTAGTCCTGTATCAATCCCCAAACTAATCCCACTGCCCCGCTCTCTCCCCATAGTCCTGCATCAATATCCAAACTAATCCAACTGTCCCGCTCTCTCTCCATAGTCGTGTATCAATCCCAAACTCATCCCACTGCCCCGCTCTCTCCCCATAGTCCTGTATCAAAACCAAACTAATCCCATCGCCCCGCTCTCTCCCCATAGCCGTATCAATCCATAAACTAATCCCACTGCCCCGCTCTCTCCCCATAGCCCTGTATCAATCCACAAACTAATCCCATTGCCCCGCTCTACCCACAGTCCTGTATCAATCCCAAACTAATCCCACTGCCCCGCTCTCTCCCCATAGTACTGTATCAATCCCCAAACTATTCCCTCTGCCCTGCTCTCTCCCCATAGCCCTGTATCAATCCCCAAACTAATCCCACTGCCCCGCTCTCTCCCCATAGTCCTGTATCAATCCCAAACTAATCCCACTGCCCCGCTCTCTCCCCATAGTCCTGTATCAATCCCCAAAGTAATCCCACAGCCCCGCTCTCTCCCCATAGTCCTGCATCAATATCCAAACTAATCCAACTGTCCCGCTCTCTCTCCATAGTCGTGTATCAATCCCAAACT
Organism: Pristiophorus japonicus; assembly: GCF_044704955.1. Taxonomy (NCBI): domain Eukaryota; kingdom Metazoa; phylum Chordata; class Chondrichthyes; family Pristiophoridae; genus Pristiophorus; species Pristiophorus japonicus. The sequence continues at coordinate 600,905 of NW_027254846.1, read as the reverse complement.
AATCCCACTGCCCCGCTCTCTCCCCATAGTCCTGTATCAAACCCCAAACTAATCCCACCGCCCCGCTCTCTCCCCATAGCCCTGTATCAATCCATAAACTAATCCCACTGCCCCGCTCTCTCCCCATAGCCCTGTATCAATCCACAAACTAATCCCACTGCCCCGCTCTCCCAACATTCCTGTATCAATCCCAAACTAAACCCACTGCCCCGCTCTCTCCCCATAGTCCTGTATCAATCCATAAACTAATCCCACTGCCCCGCTCTCTCCCCATAGCCCTGTATCAATCCACAAACTAATCCCACTGCCCCGCTCTCCCCACAGTCCTGTATCAATCTCCAAACTAATCCCACTGCCCTGCTCTCTCCCCATAGTCCTGCATCAATATCCAAACTAATCCAACTGTCCCGCTCTCTCTCCATAGTCGTGAATCAAACCCCAAACTAATCCCACTGCCCCGCTCTCTCCCCATAGCCCTGTATCAATCCATAAACTAATCCCACTGCCCCGCTCTCTCCCCATAGCCCTGTATCAATCCACAAACTAATCCCACTGCCCCGCTCTCTCCCCATAGTCCTGTATCAATCCCCAAACTAATCCCACTGCCCCGCTCTCCCCCATAGTCCTGAATCAATCCCCAAAATAATCCCACTGCCCCGCTCTCTACCCATAGTCCTCTATCAATCCCCAAACTAATCCCACTGCCCCGCTCTCTCCCCATAGTCCTGTATCAATCCCAAACTAATCCCACTGCCCCGCTCTCTTCCCATAGTCCTATATCAATCCCCAAACTAATTCCACTGCCCCGCTCTCTCCCCATAGCCCTGTATCAATCCCCATACTAATCCCACAGCCCCGCTCTCTCCCCATAGTCCTGTATCAATCTCCAAACTAATTCCACTGCCCCGCTCTCTCCCTATAGCCCTGTATCAATCCCCAAACTAATCTCACTGCCCCGCTCTCTCCCCATAGTCCTGTATCAATCCCCAAACTAATCCCACTGCCCCGCTCTCTCCCCATAGTCCTGTATCAATCCCCAAACTAATGCCACGGCCCCACTCTCTCCCCATAGTCCAGTATCAATCCCCAAACTAATCCCACTGCCCCGCTCTCTCCCCATAGTCCTCTATCAATCCGCAAACTAATCCCACTGCCCCGCTCTCTCCCCATAGTCGTGTATCAATCTCCAAACTAATCCCACTGCCCCGCTCTCTTCTCATCGTCCTGTATCAATCCCCAAACTAATCCCACTGCCCCGCTCTATCCCCATAGTCCTGTTTCAATCCCCAAACTAATCCCACTGCCCTTCTCTCTCCCCATAGTCCTGCATCAATCTCCAAACTAATCCCACTGCCCCGTTCTATCCCCATAGCCATGTATCAATCTCCAAACTAATCCCACTGCCCCGCTCTCTCCCCATACCCCTGTATCAATCCCCAAACTAATCCCACTGTCCCGCTCTGTCCCCATAGTCCTATATCAATCCGCAAAATAATCCCTCTGCCCAACTCTCTCCCCATAGTCTTGTATCAATCCCCAAACTAATCCCACTGCCTCGCTCTCTCCCCATAGTCCTGTGTCAAGCCCCAAACTAATCCCTCTGCCCCGCTCTCTCCCCATAGTCCTGTATCAATCTCCAAACTAAGCCCAGTGCCCCGTTCTCTCCCCATAGCCCTGTATCAATCTCCAAACTAATCCCACTGTCCCGCTCTCTCACCATAGCTCAGTATTAATCCCCAAACTAATCCCACTGCCCCGCTCTCTCCCCATAGTCCTGTATCAATCCCCAAACTAATCCCACTGCCCGCTTACACACCATAGTCCTGTATCAATCCCCAAAGTAAACCCACTGCCCCGCTCTCTCCCCATAGCCCTGAATCAATCTCCAAACTAATCCTACTGCCCTCTCTCTCCCCATAGCCCTGTATCAAACCCCAAACTAATCCCACTGCCCCGCTCTCTCCCCATAGCCCTGTATCAATCCATAAACTAATCCAACTGCCCCGCTCTCTCCCTATAGCCCTGTATCAATCCCCAAACTAATCCCACTGCCCCGCTCTCTCCCCATAGTCCTGTATCAATCCCAAACTAATCCCACTGCTCCGCTCTCTCCCCATAGTAATGTATCAATCCCCAAACTAATCCCACTGCCCCGCTCTCTCACCATTGTCCTGCATCAATATCCAAACTAATCCAACTGTCCCGCTCTCTCTCCATAGTCGTGTATCAATCCCAAACTAATCCCACTGCCCCGCTCTCTCCCCATAGTCCTGTATCAAACCTCAAACTAATCCCACCGCCCCGCTCTCCCTATAATCCTGTATCAATCCCAAACTAATACCACTGCCCAGCTCTCCCCACAGTCCTGTATCAATCCCAAACTAATCCCTCTGCCCTGCTCTCTCCCCATAGTCCTGTGTCAATCTCCAAACTAATCCCACTGGCCCGCTCTCTCACCATAGCCCAGTATTAATTCCCAAACTAATCCCACTGCCCCGCTCTCTCCCCATAGTCCTGTATCAATCCGCCAACTAATCCCACTGCCCCGCTCTCACACCATCGTCCTGTATCAATCCCCAAACTAATCCCACTGCCCCGCTCTCTTCCCATAGCCCTGAATCAATCTCCAAACTAATCCTACTTCCCTCTCTCTCCCCATAGCCCCGTATCAAACCCCAAACTAATCCCACTGCCCCGCTCGCTCCTCATAGCCCTGTATCAATCCATAAACTAATCCCACTGCCCCGCTCTCTCCCCATAGCCCTGTATCAATCCACAAACTAATCCCACTGCCCCGCTCTCTCCCCATAGTCCTGTATCAATCCCCATACTAATCCCACTGCTCCGCTCTCCCCCATAGTCCTGAATCAATCCCCAAATTAATCCCACTGCCCCGCTCTCTCCCCATAGCCCTGTATTAATCCCCAAACTAATCCTACAGCCCCGGTCTCTCCCCATAGTCCTGTATCAATCTCCAAACTAATCCCACTGTCCCGCTCTCTCCCCATAGTCCCATATCAATCACCAAACTAATCCCACTGCCCCGCTCTCTCCCTATAGCCCTGTATCAATCCCCAAACTAATCCCACTGCCCCGCTCTCTCCCCATAGTCCTGTATCAATCCGAAACTAATCCCACTGCCCCGCTCTCTCCCCATAGTCCTGTATCAATCCCCAAACTAATCCCACTGCCCCGCTCTCTCCCCATAGTCCTGCATCAATATCCAAACTAATCCAACTGTCCCGCTCTCTCTCCATAGTCGTGTATCAATCCCAAACTAATCCCACTGCCCCGCTCTCTCGCCATAGCCCTGTATCAAACCCCAAACTAATCCCACCGCCCCGCTCTCTCCCCATAGCCCTGTATCAATCCATAAACTAATGTCACTGCCCCGCTCTCTCCCCATAGCCCTGTATCAATCCACAAACTAATCCCACTGCCCCGCTCTCACCACAGTCCTGTATCAATCCCAAACTAATCCCACTGCCCCGCTCTCTCCCCATAGTCCTGTATCAATCCCCAAACTAATCCCACTGCCCCGCTCTCCCCCATAGTCCTGAATCAATCCCCAAAATAATCCCACTGCCCCGCTCTCTACCCATAGTCCTGTATCAATCACCAAACTAATCCCACTGCCCCGCTCTCTCCCCATAGTCCTGTATCAATCCCAAACTAATCCCACTGCACCGCTCTCTTCCCATAGTCCTATATCAATCCCCAAACTAATTCCACTGCCCCGCTCTCTCCCCATAGCCCTGTATCAATCCCCATACTAATCCCACAGCCCCGCTCTCTCCCCATCATCCTATATCAATCCCCAAACTAATTCCATTGCCCCGCTCTCTCCCCATAGCCCTGTATCAATCCCCAAACTAATCTCACTGCCCCGCTCTCTCCCCATAGTCCTGTATCAATCCCCAAACTAATCCCACAGCCCCGCTCTCTCCCCATAGTCCTGTATCAATCCCCAAACTAATCCCACTGCCCCGCTCTCTCCCCATAGTCCTGTATCAATCCCAAAACTAATGCCACGGCCCCACTCTCTCCCCATAGTCCAGTATCAATCCCCAAACTAATCCCACTGCCCCGCTCTCTCCCCATAGTCCTCTATCAATCCCCAAACTAATCCCACTGCCCCGCTCTCTCCCCATAGTCGTGTATCAATCTCCAAACTAATCCCACTGCCCCGCTCTCTTCTCATAGTCCTGTATCAATCCCCAAACTAATCCCACTGCCCCGCTCTCTCCCCATGGCTATGTATCAATCTCCAAACTAATCCCACTGCCCCGCTCTCTCCCCATAGCCCTGTTTCAATTACCAAACTTATCTCAATGCCCCGCTCTCTTCCCATAGACCTGCATCAATCCGCAAACTAATCCCACTGCCCCGCTCTCTCCCCATAGTCCTGTAGCAATCCCCAAACTAATCCCACAGCCCCGCTCTCTCCCCATAGCTATGTATCAATCTCCAAACTAATCCCACTGCCCCGTTCTATCCCATAGCCATGTATCAATCTCCAAACTAATCCCACTGCCCCGCTCTCTCCCCATACCCCTGTATCAATCCCCAAACTAATCCCACTGTCCCACTCTCTCCCCATAGTCCTGTATCAATCCCCAAAATAATCCCTCTGCCCAACTCTCTCCCCATAGTCTTGTATCAATCCCCAAACTAATCCCACTGCATCGCTCTATCCCCATAATCCTGTGTCAAGCCCCAAACTAATCCCTCTGCCCCGCTCTCTCCCCATAGTCCTGTATCAATCTCCAAACTAAGCCCAGTGCCCCGTTCTCTCCCCATAGCCCTGTATCAATCTCCAAACTAATCCCACTGTCCCGCTCTCTCACCATAGCCCAGTATTAATCCCCAAACTAATCCCACTGCCCCGCTCTCTCCCCATAGTCCTGTATCAATCCCCAAACTAATCCCACTGCCCCGCTTACACACCATAGTCCTGTATCAATCCCCAAAGTAAACCCACAGCCCCGCTCTCTCCCCATAGCCCTGAATCAATCTCCAAACTAATCCTACTGCCCTCTCTCTCCTCATAGCCCTGTATCAAACCCCAAACTAATCCCGCTGCCCCGCTCTCTCCCCATAGCCCTGTATCAATCCATAAACTAATCCAACTGCCCCGCTCTCTCCCTATAGCCCTGTATCAATCCCCAAACTAATCCCACTGCCCCGCTCTCTCCCCATAGTCCTGTATCAATCCCAAACTAATCCCACTGCCCCGCTCTCTCCCCATAGTACTGTATCAATCCCCAAACTAATCCCACTGCCCCGCTCTCTCCCCATAGTCCTGCATCAATATCCAAACTAATCCAACTGTCCCGCTCTCTATCCATAGTCTTGTATCAATCCCAATCTAATCCCACTGCCCCGCTCTCTCCCCATAGTCCTGTATCAAACCTCAAACTAATCCCACCGCCCCGCTCTCCCTATAGTCCTGTATCAATCCCAAACTAATACCACTGCCCCGCTCTCCCCACAGTCCTGTATCAATCCCAAACTAATCCCTCTGCCCCGCTCTCTACCCATAGTCCTGTATCAATCTCCAAACTAATCCCACTGCCCGCTCTCTCACCATAGCCCAGTATTAATCCCCAAACTAATCCCACTGCCCCGCTCTCTCCCCATAGTCCTGTATCAATCCGCCAACTAATCCCACTGCACCGCTCTCACACCATAGTCCTGTATCAATCCCCAAACTAATCCCACTGCCCCGCTCTCTTCCCATAGCCCTGAATCAATCTCCAAACTAATCCTACTGCCCTCTCTCTCCCCATAGCCCTGTATCAAACCCCAAACTAATCCCACTGCCCCGCTCGCTCCTCATAGCCCTGTATCAATCCATAAATTAATCCCACTGCCCCGCTATCTCCCCATAGCCCTGTATTAATCCCCAAACTAATCCTACTGCCCCGCTCTATCCCCATAGTCCTGTATCAATCTCCAAACTAATCCCACTGTCCCGCTCTCTCCCCATAGTCCCATATCAATCACCAAACTAATCCCACTGCCCCGCTCGCTCCCTATAGCCCTGTATCAATCCCCAAACTAATCCCACTGCCCCGCTCTCTCCCCATAGTCCTGTATCAATCCCCAAACTACTCCCACTGCCCCGCTCTGTCCCCATAGACCTGTATCAATCCATAAACTAATCCCACTGCCCCGCTCTCTCCCCATAGCCCTGTATCAATCCACATACTAATCCCACTGCCCCGCTCTCCCCACAGTCCTGTATCAATCCCAAACTAATCCCACTGCCCCGCTCTCTCCCCATAGTCCTGTATCAGTCCCCAAACTATTCCCACTGCCCTGCTCTCTCCCCATAGCCCTGTATCAATCCCCAAACTAATCCCACTGCCCCGCTCTCTCCCCATAGTCCTGTATCAATCCCCAAACTAATCCCACTGCCCCGCTCTCTCCCCATAGTCCTGCATCAATATCCAAACTAATCCAACTGTCCCGCTCTCTCTCCATAGTCGTGTATCAATCCAAAACTAATCCCACTGCCCCGCTCTCTCCCCATAGTCCTGTATCAAACCCCAAACTAATCCCACCGCCCCGCTCTCTCCCCATAGCCCTGTATCAATCCATAAACTAATCCCACTGCCCCGCTCTCTCCCCATAGCCCTGTATCAATCCACAAACTAATCCCACTGCCCCGCTCTCCCCACAGTCCTGTATCAATCCCAAACTAAACCCACTGCTAGGCTCTCTCCCCATAGTCCTGTATCAATCCCCAAACTATTCCCACTTCCCTGCTCTCTCCCCATAGTCCTGTATCAATCTCCAAACTAATCCCACTGCCCTGCTCTCTCCCCATAGTCCTGCATCAATATCCAAACTAATCCAACTGTCCCGCTCTCTCTCCATAGTCGTGGATCAATCCCAAACTAATCCCACTGCCCCGCTCTCTCCCCATAGTCCTGTATCAATCCCCAAACTAATCCCAATGCCCCGCTCTCCCCCATAGTCCTGAATCAATCCCCAAACTAATCCCACTGCCCCGCTCTCTCCCCATAGCCCTGTATTAATCCCCAAACTAATCCTACTGCCCCGCTCTCTCCCCATAGTCCTGTATCAATCTCCAAACTATTCCCACTGCCCCGCTCTCTCCCCATAGTCCTGCATCAATATCCAAACTAATCCAACTGTCCCGCTCTCTCTCCATAGTCGTGTATCAATCCCAAACTAATCCCTATGCCCCGCTCACTCCCCATAGTCCTGTATCAATCTCCAAACTAATCCCAGTGCCCCGCTCTCTCCCCATAGTCCTGTATCACTCTCCAAACTAATCCCACTGGCCCGCTCTCTCACCATAGCCCCGTATTAATCCCCAAACTAAGCCCACTGCCCCGCTCTCTCCCCATAGTCCTGTATCAATCCCCAAACTAATCCCAGTGCCCCGCTCTCTCCCCATAGCCCTGAGTCAATCTACAAACTAATGCTACTGCCCTCTCTCTCCCCATAGCCCTGTATCAAACCCCAAACTAATCCCACTGCCCCGCTCTCTCCCCATCGTCCTGTATCAATCCCCAAACTAATCCCACTGCCCCGCTCTCTCCCCATAGTCCTGCATCAATATCCAAACTAATCCAACTGTCCCGCTCTCTCTCCATAGTCGTGTATCAATCCCAAACTAATCCCACTGCCCCGCTCTCTCCCCATAGTCCTGTATCAAACCCCAAACTAATCCCACCGCCCCGCTCTCTCCCCATAGCCCTGTATCAATCCATAAACTAATCCCACTGCCCCGCTCTCTCCCCATAGTCCTGTATCACTCCCCAAACTAATCCCACTGCCCCGCTCTCCCCCATAGTCCTGAATCAATCCCCAAACTAATCCCACTGCCCCGCTCTCTCCCCATAGCCCTGTATTAATCCCCAAACTAATCCTCCTGCCCCGCTCTCTCCCCATAGTCCTGTATCAATCTCCAAACTAATCCCACTGTCCCGCTCTCTCCCCATAGTCCCATAACAATCCCCAAACTAATCCCACTGCCCCGCTCTCTCCCTATAGCCCTGCATCAATCCCCAAACTAATCCCACTGCCCCGCTCTCTCCCCATAGTCCTGTATCAATCCCAAACTAATCCAACTGCCCCGCTCTCTCCCCATAGTCCTGTATCAATCCCCAAACTAATTCCACTGCCCGCTCTCTCCCCATAGTCCTGCATCAATATCCAAACTAATCCAACTGTCCCGCTGTCTCTCCATAGTCGTGTATGAATCACAAACTAATCCCACTGCCCTGCTCTCTCCCCATAGTCCTGTATCAAACCCCAAACTAATCCCACTGCCCCGCTCTCTCCCCATAGCCCTGTATCAATCCATAAACTAATCCCACTGCCCCGTTCTCTCCCCATAGACCTGTATCAATCCATAAACTAATCCCACTGCCCCGCTCTCTCCCCATAGTCCTGTATCACTCCCCAAACTAATCCCACTGCCCCGCTCTCCCCCATAGTCCTGAATCAATCCCCAAACTACTCCCACTGCCCCGCTCTGTCCCCATAGACCTGCATCAATATCCAAACTAATCCAACTGTCCCGCTCTCTCTCCATAGTCGTGTGTCAATCCCAAACTAATCCCACTGCCCCGCTCTCTCCCCATAGTCCTGTATCAAACCCCAAACTAATCCCACCGCCCCGCTTTCTCCCCATAGCCCTGTATCAATCCATAAACTAATCCCACTGCCCCGCTCTCTCCCCATAGCCCTGTATCAATCCACATACTAATCCCACTGCCCCGCTCTCCCCACAGTCCTGTATCAATCCCAAACTAATCCCACTGCCCCGCTCTCTCCCCATAGTCCTGTATCAGTCCCCAAACTATTCCCACTGCCCTGCTCTCTCCCCATAGCCCTGTATCAATCCCCAAACTAATCCCACTGCCCCGCTCTCTCCCCATAGTCCTGTATCAATCCCAAACTAATCCCACTGCCCCGCTCTCTCCCCATAGTCCTGTATCAATCCCCAAACTAATCCCACTGCCCCGCTCTCTCCCCATAGTCCTGCATCAATATCCAAACTAATCCAACTGTCCCGCTCTCTCTCCATAGTCGTGTATCAATCCAAAACTAATCCCACTGCCCCGCTCTCTCCCCATAGTCCTGTATCAAACCCCAAACTAATCCCACCGCCCCGCTCTCTCCCCATAGCCCTGTATCAATCCATAAACTAATCCCACTGCCCCGCTCTCTCCCCATAGCCCTGTATCAATCCACAAACTAATCCCACTGCCCCGCTCTCCCCACAGTCCTGTATCAATCCCAAACTAAACCCACTGCTAGGCTCTCTCCCCATAGTCCTGTATCAATCCCCAAACTATTCCCACTTCCCTGCTCTCTCCCCATAGTCCTGTATCAATCTCCAAACTAATCCCACTGCCCTGCTCTCTCCCCATAGTCCTGCATCAATATCCAAACTAATCCAACTGTCCCGCTCTCTCTCCATAGTCGTGGATCAATCCCAAACTAATCCCACTGCCCCGCTCTCTCCCCATAGTCCTGTATCAATCCCCAAACTAATCCCAATGCCCCGCTCTCCCCCATAGTCCTGAATCAATCCCCAAACTAATCCCACTGCCCCGCTCTCTCCCCATAGCCCTGTATTAATCCCCAAACTAATCCTACTGCCCCGCTCTCTCCCCATAGTCCTGTATCAATCTCCAAACTATTCCCACTGCCCCGCTCTCTCCCCATAGTCCTGCATCAATATCCAAACTAATCCAACTGTCCCGCTCTCTCTCCATAGTCGTGTATCAATCCCAAACTAATCCCTATGCCCCGCTCACTCCCCATAGTCCTGTATCAATCTCCAAACTAATCCCAGTGCCCCGCTCTCTCCCCATAGTCCTGTATCACTCTCCAAACTAATCCCACTGGCCCGCTCTCTCACCATAGCCCCGTATTAATCCCCAAACTAAGCCCACTGCCCCGCTCTCTCCCCATAGTCCTGTATCAATCCCCAAACTAATCCCAGTGCCCCGCTCTCTCCCCATAGCCCTGAGTCAATCTACAAACTAATGCTACTGCCCTCTCTCTCCCCATAGCCCTGTATCAAACCCCAAACTAATCCCACTGCCCCGCTCTCTCCCCATCGTCCTGTATCAATCCCCAAACTAATCCCACTGCCCCGCTCTCTCCCCATAGTCCTGCATCAATATCCAAACTAATCCAACTGTCCCGCTCTCTCTCCATAGTCGTGTATCAATCCCAAACTAATCCCACTGCCCCGCTCTCTCCCCATAGTCCTGTATCAAACCCCAAACTAATCCCACCGCCCCGCTCTCTCCCCATAGCCCTGTATCAATCCATAAACTAATCCCACTGCCCCGCTCTCTCCCCATAGTCCTGTATCACTCCCCAAACTAATCCCACTGCCCCGCTCTCCCCCATAGTCCTGAATCAATCCCCAAACTAATCCCACTGCCCCGCTCTCTCCCCATAGCCCTGTATTAATCCCCAAACTAATCCTCCTGCCCCGCTCTCTCCCCATAGTCCTGTATCAATCTCCAAACTAATCCCACTGTCCCGCTCTCTCCCCATAGTCCATAACAATCCCCAAACTAATCCCACTGCCCCGCTCTCTCCCTATAGCCCTGCATCAATCCCCAAACTAATCCCACTGCCCCGCTCTCTCCCCATAGTCCTGTATCAATCCCAAACTAATCCAACTGCCCCGCTCTCTCCCCATAGTCCTGTATCAATCCCCAAACTAATTCCACTGCCCCGCTCTCTCCCCATAGTCCTGCATCAATATCCAAACTAATCCAACTGTCCCGCTGTCTCTCCATAGTCGTGTATGAATCACAAACTAATCCCACTGCCCTGCTCTCTCCCCATAGTCCTGTATCAAACCCCAAACTAATCCCACTGCCCCGCTCTCTCCCCATAGCCCTGTATCAATCCATAAACTAATCCCACTGCCCCGTTCTCTCCCCATAGACCTGTATCAATCCATAAACTAATCCCACTGCCCCGCTCTCTCCCCATAGTCCTGTATCACTCCCCAAACTAATCCCACTGCCCCGCTCTCCCCCATAGTCCTGAATCAATCCCCAAACTAATCCCACTGCCCCGCTCTCTCCCCATAGCCCTGTATTAATCCCCAAACTAATCCTCCTGCCCCGCTCTCTCCCCATAGTCCTGTATCAATCTCCAAACTAATCCCACTGTCCCGCTCTCTCCCCATAGTCCCATAACAATCCCCAAACTAATCCCACTGCCCCGCTCTCTCCCTATAGCCCTGCATCAATCCCCAAACTAATCCCACTGCCCCGCTCTCTCCCCATAGTCCTGTATCAATCCCAAACTAATCCAACTGCCCCGCTCTCTCCCCATATTCCTGTATCAATCCCCAAACTAATTCCACTGCCCCGCTCTCTCCCCATAGTCCTGCATCAATATCCAAACTAATCCAACTGTCCCGCTGTCTCTCCATAGTCGTGTATGAATCACAAACTAATCCCACTGCCCTGCTCTCTCCCCATAGTCCTGTATCAAACCCCAAACTAATCCCACTGCCCCGCTCTCTCCCCATAGCCCTGTATCAATCCATAAACTAATCCCACTGCCCCGTTCTCTCCCCATAGACCTGTATCAATCCACAAACTAATCCCACTGCCCCGCTCTCCCCACAGTCCTGTATCAATCCCAAACTAATCCCACTTCCCCGCTCTCTCCCCATAGTCCTGTATCAATCCCCAAACTAATCCCAGTGCCCTGCTCTCTCCCCATAGCCCTGCATCAATCTCCAAACTAATCCCACTGCCCCACTCTCTCCGAATAGTCCTGTATCAAACCCCAAACTAATCCCACTGCCCCGCTATCTCCCCATAGTCCTGCATCAATATCCAAACTAATCCAACTGTCCCGCTCTCTCTCCATAGTCGTGTATCAATCCCAAACTAATCCCACTGCCCCGCTCTCTCCCCATAGTCCTGTATCAAACCCCAAACTAATCCCACTGCCCCGCTCTCCGCACAGTCCTGTATCAGTCCCAAGCTAATACCACTGCCCCGCTCTCCCCACAGTCCTGTATCAATCCCAAACTAATCCCACTGCCCCGCTCTCTCCCCATAGTCCTGTATCAATCCCCAAACTAATCCCACTGCCCTGCTCTCTCCCTATAGCCCTGTATCAATCTCCAAACTAATCCCACTGCCCCACTCTCTCCCCATAGTCCTGTATCAATCCCCGAACTAATCCCACTGCATCGTTCCCTACCCATAGTCCTGTATCAATCCCCAAAATAATTCCACTACCCCGCTCTCTCCCCATAGTCCTGTATCAATCCCCAAGCTAATCCCACTGCCCCGCTCTCTTCCCATAGTCTTGTATCAATCCCCAAACTAATCCCACTGCCCCGCTCTCTCCCCATAGTCCTGTATCAATCCCCAAACTAATCGCACTGCCCGCTCTCTCCCCATCGTCCTGTATCAATCTCCAAACTAATCACACTGCCCCGCTCTCTCCCCATAGTCCTGTATCAATCCCAACTAATCCCACTGTCCCGCTCTATCCCCATAGACCTGTATCAATCCCCAAACTAATCCCACTGTCCCGCTCTCTCTCCGTAGCCCTGTATCAATCCCCAAACTAATCCCACTGTCCCACTCTCTCCCCATATTCCTGTATCAATCCCCAAACCAATCCCACTGCCTCACTCTCTCCCCATAGTCCTGTTTCAATCCCCAAACTAATCCCACTGCCCCGCTCTCTCCCCATAGCCCTGTATCAATCCCCAAACTAATTCCACTGCTCCGCTCTCTACCCACAGTCCTGTATCAATCCCCAAACTAATCCCACTGCCCCGCTCTCTCCCCATAGCCCTGTATTAATCTCCAAACTAATCCCACTGCCCCGCTCTCTCCCCATAGTTCTGTATCAATCCACAAACTAATTCCACTGCCTCGCTCTCTCCCCATAGTCCTGTACCAATCCCCAAACTAATCCCACTGCCCCGCTCACTCCCCATAGTCCTGTATCAATCCCCAAACTAATCCCACTGCCCCGCTCTCTCCCCACAGCCCGTATCAACCCCAAACTAATCCCACGACCCCACTCTCTCCCCATAGCCCTGTATCAATCCCCAAACTAATCCCACTCCCCACTCCCTCCCCATAGTCCTTTATCAATCCCCAAACTAATCCCACTGCCCCGCTCTCTCCCCATAGCCATTGCTCAATCCCAAACTAATCCCACTCCCTCGCTCTCTCCCCATAGTCCTGTGTCAATCCCCAAACTAATCCCACTGCCCTGCTCTCTCCCCATAGTCCTGTATCAATCCCCAAACTAATCCCACTGCCCCACTCTCTCCCCATAGTCCTGTATCAATCCCCAAACTAATCCCACTTCCCCGCTCTCTCCCCATAGTCCTGTATCAATCCCCAAACTAATCCCACTGCCCCGCTCTCTCCTCATAGCCCTGTATCAATCCCCAAACTAATCTCACTGCCCCGCTCTCTCCCCATAGACCTGCATCAATCCCCAAACTAATCCCACTGCCCCGCTCTCTCCCCATAGATCTGTATCAATTCCCAAACTAATCCCACTGCCCCGCTCTCCCCACAGTCCTGTATCAATCCCAATCTAATCCCACTGCCCCGCACTCTCCCCATAGTCCTGTATCAATCCCCAAACTAAACCCACTGCCCTGCTCTCTCCCCATTGCCCGTATCAATCCCCAAACTAATCCCACTACCCCACTCTCTCCCCATAGCCCTGTATCAATCCCCAAACTAATCCCACTGCCCCACTCCCTCCCCATAGTCCTGTATCATTCCCCAAACAAATCCCACTGCCCCGCTCTCTCCCCATATTCATTGCTCAATCCCAAACTAATCCCACTGCCCCGCTCTCTCCCCATAGCCCTGTATCAATCCATAAATTAATCCCACTGCCCCGCTCTCTCCCCATAGCCCTGTATCAATCCACAAACTAATCCCACTGCCCCGCTCTCTCCCCATAGTCCTGTATCAATCCTCAAACTAATCCCACTACCCCGCTCTCCTACATAGTCCGGAATCAATCCCCAAACTAATCCCACTGCCGCGCTCTCTCCCCATAGCCCTGTATTAATCACCAAACTAATCCTGCTGCCCCCTCTCTCTCCATAGTCCTGTATCAATCTCCAAACTAATCCCACTGTCCCGCTCTCTCCCCATAGTCCTATATCAATCCCCAAACTAATGCCACTGCCCCGCTCTCTCCCTATAGCCCTGTATCAATCCCCAAACTAATCGCACTGCCCCGCTCTCTCCCCATAGTCCTGTATCAATCCCAAACTAATCCCACAGCCCCGCTCTCTCCCCATAGTCCTGTATCAATCAACAAACTAATCCCACTGCCCCGCTCTCTCCCCATAGTCCTGCATCAATATCCACACTAATCCAACTGTCACGCTCTCTCTCCATAGTCGTGTATCAATACCAAACTAATCCCATTGCCCCGCTTTCTCCCCATATTCCTGTAACAAACCCCAAACTAATCCCACTGCCCCGCTCTCCCCACAGTCCTGTATCAATCCCAAACTAATACCACTGCCCCGCTCTCCCCACAGTCCTGTATCAATCCCAAAGTAATCCCACTACCCCGCACTCTCCCCATAGTCCTGTATCAATCCCCAAACTAATCCTACTGCCCTGGTCTCTCCCCATAGCCCTGTATCAATCTCCAAACTAATCCCACTGCCCCACTCTCTCCCCATAGTCCTGTATCAATCGCCAAACTAATCCCACTGCATCGTTCCCTACACATAGTCCTGTATCAATCCCCAAAATAATTCCACTGCCCCGCTCTCTCCCCATAGTCCTGTATCAATCCCCAAGCTAATCCCACTGCCCCGCTCTCTATCCATAGTCCTGTATCAATCCCCAAACTAATCCCACTGCCCCGCTCTCTCCCCATAGTCCTGTATCAATCCAAACTAATCCCACTGTCCCGCTCTCTCCCCATCGTCCTGTATCAATCCCCAAACTAATCCCACTGTCCCGCTCTCTCTCCGTAGCCCTGTATCAATCCCCAAACTAATCCCACTGCCCCACTCTCTCCCCATAGTCCTGTATCCATCCCCAAACTAATCCCACTGCCTCGCTCTCTCCCCATAGTCCTGTGTCAAGCCCCAAACTAATCCCTCTGCCACGCTCTCTCCCCATAGTCCTGTATCAATCTCCAAACTAATCCCAGTGCCCCGCTCTCTCCCCATAGTCCTGTATCAATCTCCAAACAAATCCCACTGGCCCGCTCTCTCACCATAGCCCAGTATTAATCCCCAAACAATTCCCACTGCCCCGCTCTCACACCATAGTCCTGTATCAATCCCCAAACTAATCCCACTGCCCCGCTCTCTCCCCATAGCCCTGAATCAATCTCCAAACTAATCCTACTGCCCCGCTCTCTCCCCATAGCCCTGTATCAAACCCTAAACTAATCCCACTGCCCCGCTCTCTCCCCATAGCCCTGTATCAATCCATAAACTAATCCCACTGCCCCGCTCTCCCCCATAGTCCTGAATTAATCCCCAAACTAATCCCACTGCCCCGCTCTCTCCCCATAGCCCTGTATTAATTCCCAAACTAATCCTACTGACCCGCTCTCCCCCCATAGTCCTGTATCAATCTCCAAACTAATCCCACTGTCCCGCTCTCTCCCCATAGTCCCATATCAATCCCCAAACTAAACCCACTTCCCCGCTCTCTCCCTATAGCCCTGTATCAATCCCCAAACTAATCCCACTGCCCCGCTCTCTCCCCATAGTCCTGTATCAATCCCAAACTAATCCCACTGCCCCGCTCTCTCCCCATAGTCCTGCATCAATATCCAAACTAATCCAACTGTCCCGCTCTCTCTCCATAGTCGTGTATCAATCCCAAGCTAATGCCACTGCCCCGCTCTCTCGCCATAGTCCTGTATCAAACACCAAACTTATCCCACTGCCCCGCTCTCCCCACAGTCCTGTATCAATCCCAAACTAATACCACTGCCCCGCTCTCCCCACAGTCCTGTATCAATCCCAAACTAATCCCACTGCCCCGCACTCTACCCATAGTCCTGTATCAATCCCCAAACTAATCCCACTGCCCTGGTCTCTCCCCATAGCCCTGTATCAATCTCCAAACTAATCCCACTGCCCCACTCTCTCCCCAGAGTCCTGTATCAATCCCCAAACTAATCCCACTGCATCGTTCCCTACCCATAGTCCTGTATCAATCCCAATCTAATACCACTGCCCCGCTCTCCCCACAGTCCTGTATCAATCCCAAACTAATCCCACTGCCCCGCACTCTCCCCATAGTCCTGTATCAATCCCCAAACTAAACCCACTGCCCCGCTCTCTCCCCATAGCCCGTATCAATCCCCAAACTAATCCCACTACCCCACTCTCTCCCCATAGCCCTGTATCAATCCCCAAACTAATCCCACTGCCCCACTCCCTCCCCATAGTCCTGTATCAATCCCCAAACTAATCCCACTGCCCCGCTCTCTCCCCATATTCATTGCTCAATCCCAAACTAATCCCACTGCCTCGCTCTCTCCCCATAGTCCTGTGTCAATCCCCAAACTAATTCCACTGCCGTGCTCTCTCCCCATAGTCCTGTATCAATCCCCAAACTAATCCCACTGCCCCACTCTCTCCCCATAGTCCTGTTTCAATCCCCAAACTAATCCCACTGCCCCGCTCTCTCCCCATAGTCCTGTATCAATCCCCAAACTAATCCCACTGCCCCGCTCTCTCCCCATAGCACTGTATCAATCCACAAACTAATCTCACTGCCCCGCTCTCTCCCCATAGACCTGCATCAATCCCCAAACTAATCCCACTGCCCCGCTCTCTCCCCATAGTCCTGTATCAATCCCCAAACTAATCCCACAGCCCCGCTCTCTCCCCATAGACATGTATCAATCTCCAAACTAATCCCACTGCCCAATTCTATCCCCATAGCCATGTATCAATCTCCAAACTAATCCCACTGCCCCGCTCTCTCCCCATACCCCTGTTTCAATCCCCAAACTAATCCCACTTTCCCGCTCTCACCCCATAGTCCTGTATCAATCCGCAAACCAATCCCTCTGCCCCACTCTCTCCCCATAGTCCTGTATCAATCGCCAAA
Organism: Pristiophorus japonicus; assembly: GCF_044704955.1. Lineage (NCBI taxonomy): Eukaryota > Metazoa > Chordata > Chondrichthyes > Pristiophoridae > Pristiophorus > Pristiophorus japonicus. Next base: position 583,782 of record NW_027254846.1, on the reverse strand, counting down.
CTAATCCCACTGCCTCGCTCTCTCCCCATAGTCCTGTGTCAAGCCCCAAACTAATCCGTCTGCCCCGCTCTCTCCCTATAGTCCTGTATCAATCTCCAAACTAATCCCAGTGCCCCGCTCTCTCCCCATAGTCCTGTATCAATATCCAAACAAATCCCACTGGCCCGCTCTCTCACCATAGCCCAGTATTAATCCCCAAACTAATCCCACTGCCCCGCTCTCTCCCCATAGTCCTGTATCAATCCCCGAATTAATCCCACTGCCCCGCTCTCACACCATAGTCCTGTATCAATCCCCAAACTAATCCCACTGCCCCGCTCTCTCCCCATAGCCCTGAATCAATCTCCAAACTAATCATACTGCCCCGTTCTCTCCCCATAGCCCTGTATCAAACCCCAAACTAACCCCACTGCCCCGCTCTCTCCCCATAGCCCTGTATCAATCCATAAACGAATCCCACTGCCCCGCTCTCTCCCCATAGCCCTGTATCAATCCACAAACTAATCCCACTGCCCCGCTCTCTCCCCATAGTCCTGTATCAATCCTCAAACTAATCCCACTGCCCCGCTCTCCCCCATAGTCCTGAATCAATCCCCAAACTAATCCCACTGCCCCGCTCTCTACCCATAGCCCTGTATTAATCCCCAAACTAATCCTACTGCCCCGCTCTCTCCCCATAGTCCTGTATCAATCTCCAAACTAATCCCACTGTCCCGCTCTCTCCCCATAGTTCTATATCAATCCCCAAACTAATCCCACTGCTCCGCTCTCTCCCTATAGCCCTGTATCAATCCCCAAACTAATCCCACTGCCCCGCTCTCTCCCCATAGTCCTGTATCAAACCCAAACTAATCCCACTGCCCCGCTCTCTCTCCATAGTCCTGTATCAATCAACAATCTAATCCCACTGCCCCGCTCTCTCCCCATAGTCCTGCATCAATATCCAAACTAATCCAACTGTCCCGCTCTCTCTCCATAGTCGTGTATCAATCCCAAACTAATCCCATTGCCCCGCTTTCTTCCCATATTCCTGTATCAATCCCAAACTAATCCCACAGCCCCGCACTCTCCCCATAGTCCTGTATCAATTCCAAACTAATCCCACTGCCCTGGTCTCTCCCCATAGCCCTGTATCAATCTCCAAACAAAACCCACTGCCCCACTCTCTCCCCATAGTCCTGTATCAATCCCCAAACTAATCCCACTGCATCGTTCCCTACACATAGTCCTGTATCAATCCCCAAAATAATTCCACTGCCCCGCTCTATCCCCATAGTCCTGTATCAATCCCCAAGCTAATCCCACTGCCCCGCTCTCTATCCATAGTCCTGTATCAATCCCCAAACTAATCCCACTACCCCGCTCTCTCCCCATAGTCCTGTATCAATCCCCAAACTAATCCCACTGCCCCGCACTCTCCCCATAGACCTGTATAAATTCCCAAACTAATCGCACTGCCTGCTCTCTCCCCATAGTCCTGTATCAATCTCCAAACTAATCCCACTGCCCCGCTCTCTCCCCATCGTCCTGTATCAATCCCCAAACTAATCCCACTGTCCCGCTCTCTCTCCGTAGCCCTGTATCAATCCCCAAACTAATCCCACTGCCCCACTCTCTCCCCATAGTCCTGTATCAATCCCCAAATCAATCCCACTGCCTCACTCTCTCCCCATAGTCATGTTTCAATCCCCAAACTAATCCCACTGCCCCGCTCTCTCCCCATAGTCCTGTATCAATCCCCAAACTAATCCCACTGCCCCGCTCTCTCCCCATAGCCCTGTATCAATCCCCAAACTAATTCCACTGCTCCGCTCTCTACCCACAGTCCTGTATCAATCCCCAAACTAATCCCACTGCCCCGCTCTCTCCCCATAGTCCTGTATCAATCCCCAAACTAATCCCACTGCCCCGCTCTCTCCCCATACCCCGTATCAATCCCCAAACTAATCCCACTGCCCCACTCTCTCCCCATAGTCCTGTATCAATCCCCAAACTAATCCCACTGCCCCGCTCTCTCCCCATAGTCCTGTATCAATCACCAGACTAATCCCACTGCCCCGCTCTCTCCCCATAGTCATTGCTCAATCCCAAACTAATCCCACTCCCTCGCTCTCTCCCCATAGTCCTGTGTCAATCCCCAAACTAATCCCACTGCCCTGCTCTCTCCCCATAGTCCTGTATCAATCCCCAAACTAATCCCACTGCCCCACTCTCTCCCCATAGTCCTGTATCAATCCCCAAACTAATCCCACTGCCCCGCTCTCTCCCCATAGTCCTGTATCAATCTCCAAACTAATCCCACTGCCCCGTTCTCTCCCCATAGTCCTGTACCAATCTCCAAACTAATCCCACTGCCCCGCTCTCTCCCCATAGTCCTGTATCAATCCCCAAACTAATCCCACTGCCCCGCTCTCTCCCCATAGTCCTGTATCAATCTCCAAACTAATCCCACTGCCCCGTTCTCTCCCCATAGGTCTGTATCAATCTCCAAACTAATCCCACTGCCCCGCTCTCTCCCCATAGTCCTGTATCAATCCCCAAACTAATCCCACTGCCCCGCTCTCTCCCCATAGTCCTGTATCAATCTCCAAACTAATCCCACTGCATCGCTCTCTCCCCATAGTCCTCTATCAATCTCCAAACTAATCCCACTGCCCCGCTCACTCCCGATAGTCCTGTATCAATTCCCAAACCAATCGCACTGCCCCGCTCTCTCCCCATAGCTCTGTTTCAAACCTCAAACTAATCCCACTGCCCCGCTCTCTCCCCATAGCCCTGTGTGAATCCCCAAACTAATCCCATTGCCCCGCTCTCTCCCCATAGTCCTGTATCAATCGCCAAACTTATCCCACTGCCTCACTCTCTCCCCATAGTCCTGTATCAATCCCCAAACTAATCCCACTGACCCGCTCTCTCCCCATAGTCCTGTATCAATCCCAGATTCTATGCAGAAAGGGAGACAGACAGAAAGAGAGAGACACACACACACACTCTCTCTTCTCCTTTTGCTCTCTCTCACTGTCTCTCTCTCTCTCTGTCTCTCTCGCTCTCCCTCTCTCTCTTCCTCTCTTTCACTCTGTCTCTCTCTCTGTCTCGCCCTATTTCTGCCTCTCTCTCTGTCTCTCTTCTCTCTCACTCTGTATCTCTCTTTCTCTCTCTCTCCCTCTCTCTTTCCCTCTCTCTGTCCTTCTCCCTATCTCCCTCTCTCTCTCCCTCTCTCTCTCTGTGCCTCTCTCTCTCTCTGTCCTACACTCTCTGTATCTCTGTCTCTCTCTCTCTCACTCTTTCCCTGTGTTTCTCTCTTTTTCCGTCTCTCTCCCTCTTTCTCCCTATCCCTCTCTCTCTCTATCCTCCTTTCTGTCGATCCCACTTTTTCTCTCTCTGTCTCTCTCACTTGCATGTTTCCATCTCTCTCTCTCTCTGTCCCTCTCTCTGTCTCCCTCTCTCTCTGTGTATATATAATTCTCTGTCTCTGTCTCTCTCTCTCTCTATCTCTCTCAATCGCTCATTTTCTCACTCTCTATCTTTCTCTCTCTGTCTCAAACTCTCTGTCTCTCTGTCTCTCTTTCTCTGTTTCTCGCTCTCTCACTCTGTCTTTCTGTCTCTCACTCTCTCATTTTCTCACTCTCTGTCTGTCTCTCTCTGTCTCTATCTCTCTGTCTCTTTCTCTCTCTCTCTCTCTTTATCTGTTTCTCACTCTCTCTCTCTGTCTCTCTCTGTCTGTCTCTCTCTCTCTCTCTGTGACTCTGAGTTTCTCTCTCTTTGTCTCTTCTGTCTCTTTCCATCTTTCTCTCTCTCGCTCTGTCTCTCTCTCTCTGTCCCTCTCTGTTTCTCTCTCTGTCTCTCTCTCTGTCTCTCTCTCTGTCTCGCTATCTCTCTCTCTCTGTCTTTCTCTCTGTTTTTCTCTCTCTGTCTCTCTCTCTATCTCTCTCTCGCTCTCTGGCTCTCTTGCTCTCTCTCTGTCTGTATCTCTTTCCCTTTCTATATATCTCCATCTGTTTCTAGCTCTCACTCTAGCTCTCTCTGTGCCTGTCTCTCACTCACTCCCTCTCTCTCGCACTATCTCGCTCTCTGTCATTCTGTCTTTCCCCGTAGGGCTCTCCCTCCCCGTCTCTGTTTCTCTCTCGCTCTATCTTTACCTCTCTCTGTCTCCCTCTACCTCTTGCTTGTCTCTGCTCTCTCTGTATCTCTCCCTGTCTTTATCACTGTCTTTCTCTCTGTCTATCAATCTCTGTCTCTCTCTGACTATCTCTCTCTGTCTCTCTCTCTCTGTCTCCCTATCTCTCTCTATCCCTCTCTCTCTCTGTCTGTCTCTCTCCTCCTCTCTCTGACACTCTCTGCCTCTCTCTCTCTCTGTCACACTCACTCTCTCTGTCTGTCTCTCTCTCCCATCTCTCTGTCTCATTCACTCACTCTGTCTTCCTCTGTCTCTCTCTCTCTGTCTCTCTTTCTCTCTCTCTGTCTCAATCTCTCTCCCTGACGCTCTCTGTCTCTCTCTCTCTCACTCTGACTCTCTCTGTCTCTCTCTCTCGCTCCCTGTCTGTCTCTCACTCTGTGTGTGTGTGTCTCTCTCTCTGACCATCTCTGTCTCTCTCTCTCTCTCTTCCTCTCTGTCTGTATGTCTGTCACTTTCTCTGTATATCTCTCCTTCCCTTTCTCTCTCTGACTCTCTCCCTCTCTGTCTCTCTGTCTCTCTCTGTCTGTATGTCTATCTCTTTCTCTATATCTCTCCCTCTCTCTCTCTCTCTGTCTCTCTGAAGCTTCCCAGAACCACAGTGACAATGCACACACCGATCTTCAGTCATCCATTTTACATTTGTTAATGGTCGCCATTTTATTTAAACACTGGGAGATAGATTACAGAGACCGACTACTCTCTAATTTAACGTTAGCTGCTTAACGGTGTATCTGCCCTGGGAGTGTTTGATGGGTCAGTGTAGAGGGAGATTTACTCTGTATCTAACCCCATGCTGCACCTGCCCTGGGAGTGTTTGATGGGACAGTGTAGAGGGAGCTTTACTCTGTATCTAACCCCCTGTACCTGCCCTGGGAGCGTTTGATGTGACAGTGTAGAGGGAGCTTTACTCTGTATCTAACCCCCTGTACCTGCCCTGGGAGTGTTTGATGGGACAGTGTAGAGAGAGCTTTACTCTGTATCTAACCCCCTGTACCTGCCCTGGGAGTGTTTGATGGGACAGTGTAGAGAGAGCTTTACTCTGTATCTAACCCCCTGTACCTGCCCTGGAAGTGTTTGATGGGACAGTGTAGAGGGAGCTTTACTCTGTATCTAACCCCGTGCTGTACCTGCCCTGGGAGTGTTTGATGGGACAGCATAGAGTGAGCTTTACTCTGTATCTAACCCCGTGCTGTACCTGCCCTGGGAGTGTTTGATGGGACAGTGTAGAGGGAGCTTTATTCTGTATCTAACTCACTGTACCTGCCCTGGGAGTGTTTGATGGGACAGTGTAGAGGGAGCTTTACTCTGTATCTAACCCCCTGTACCTGCCCAGGGAGTGTTTGATGGGACAGTGTAGAGGCAACTTTACTCTGTATCTAACCCTGTGCTATACCTGCCCTGGGAGTGTTTGATGGGACAGTGTAGAGGTAGCTTTACTCTATATCTAACCCCGTGCTGTACCTGATCTGGGAGTGTTTGATGGGAGGATATCTTCGCTGGCCAGGAAATGGAGAAGCAAGTTTTGTTGGTTTGAAAAATGTGTAAATTCGATTGTGTCGCCCCCTCACAGATACACGGTATTGAAGCTGTTACCATCAATGCCCTGAAAGAATGAAATAGTGTGACCAACTTCAAACTCTTCAAACACATGAAGGACCCAGAGACTGGGACCAATACACAAAGCCCCGAGCCCAGGCAGGTAAACCAGGTTTGTTCACAGATCACCCTTACACGTGTTCTGGTATAAAATGGTCACCACGCATCTCATGTAAAATGATTGCTCAATTTTACCCAAACTAATCCCACTGTCCCGCTCTCTCCCCATAGTCCTGTATCAATCCCAAACTAATCCTACTGCCCCGCTCTCTCCTCATAGTCTGTATCAATCCCCAAACTAATCCCACTGCCCCGCTCTCTCCCCATAGCCCTGTATCAATTCCCAAACGAATCCCACTGCCCCGCTCTCTCCCCATAGCCCTGTATCAATTTCCAAACTAATCCCACTGCCCTGCTCTCTCCCCAAAGTCCTGTATCAATCCACAAACTAATCCCACTGCCCCGCTCTCTCCCCATAGTCCTGTATCAAACTCCAAACTAATCCCACTGCCCTGCTCTCTCCCCATCGTCCTGTATCAACTTCCAAACTAGCTCTCTCTCTGTCTCTCCGTCTCTCTCTCTCTCTCTATATATATATATATATATATCGCTCTCTCATTGTCCACTTCTCTCTCTGTCTGTCTGTCTCTCTGTCTGTATATATTTGACTCTCGATATATCTCGTTCTCTCTATATGTGTTTCAACTCTCTGTCTCTCTCTCTCTCTCTCTCACTGTCCCGCTCTCTCGGTCTCTCTGTCTGTCTGTATCTCTTTACCTCTCTATATATCTCGTTCTCTCTCTGTTTGTTTCAAGCTCTCTGTCTCTGCCTATGGCTCTCTATCTGTCTCTATCTCTCGCTCTCTCTGTGTATCTCTTTCCCTCTATATATCTGTATTTTTCTCTCTCTGTTTCTCGCTCTCTCTCTCTCTATGTCTGTCTCTCCGTCTCTCTCCCTCTCTCTCTCTCTCTCTCTCTCTGTCTCTCTGTCTCTGTCTCTCGCTTTGTCTGATTATCTCTGTCTCTCTCTCTGCTGCCGATCTCTCTGTCTCTGTGTCTCTCTCTCTCTGTCTCCCTCTCTGTCTCGCTCTCTTGCTCTCTCGCTCTCTCTCTCTGTCTGCATCTCTTTCCCTCTCTATATAGCTCCAACTTTCTCGATCTGTTTCTAGCTCTCCCTCTCTCTCTCTCTCTCTGCCTGTCTCTCGCTCTCTCTCTCTCTCTCTCTGTCTCTCTGTATTTCTGTCTCTCCCTGTCTTTCTCTGTCATTCCCCCTATTGCTCTCTCTCTCTGTCTCTGTTTCCCTCTCGTTCTATCTTTCCCTCTCTCTCTGTCTTCCTCTCCCTCGTGTTCTGTCTCTCTCTCTCTCTATCAATCTCTGTCTCCCTCTCTGACTATCTCTCCCTGTCTCTTCCTCCTCTGTCTCTCTCTCTGTAACTCTCTCTCTCAGCCTCTCTCTATATATATATATATATATATATATATATATATCTGTGTTTCTTTCTCTCTGTCTCTATTTCTGTGTTTTCTCTCTCTCTGTCTCTATTTCTGTCTCTCCATCTCTGTCTTTCTTTCTCTGTCTCTCATTCTCTGTCTCGCTCTCTTGCTCTCCATCTCTCTCTCTCACTCTCTCTCTCTCTGTTTCTCTCTCTGTCTCGCTCTCTGTATCTCTCCCAGTCTTTATCTCTGTCTTTCCCTCTCTCTCTAGCAATCACTCTCTCTCTAACAATCTCTCTCTCTCTATCAATCCCTGTCTCTTTCTGTCATTCTCTCTCTTTCTCTCTCGATCTGTCTCTCCTTTTCTTTCTCTCTCTCTCTGTCACCCTCTCTTTCTGTCTCTCTCTCTCACTCTCTCTCTCTGTGTCTCTCTCTCTCTGTCTGTCTCTGTCTATATGTATCTCTCCCACTGTTTATCTTCGTCCTTCCCTGTCTCTCTATCAATCTCTCGCTCTGTCTCTCTCTCGCTCTCTCTCTCTCACTCTGTATCTCTCACTCGCTCTCTCACGCACTGTTTGTCTCTCTCTCACTCTCTCTCTGTCTCTGTATCTCTCTGTTTCTTTATCTCTATCTTTCCCTGTCTCCTATCAATCTCTCTCTCTCTCTCTCTCTCTCTCTCTCTCTCTCTCTCTCTCTCTCTCTCACTCACTCTATCTGTCTTTGCCCCTCGCTCTCTGTCTATATCTCTCTCTGTCTTTCGCTCTGTCTCTCTCTCTGTCTCTCTCTCTGTTTCTCTGTCTCTCTCTCTGTCTGTCTCTCTATCTGTCTCTGTCTTTCACTCTCGCCCTGTCTCTCTCTCTTTCTCGCTCTGTCTCTCTCTGTCTCTCTCTCTCTCTCTCTGTATTATTCTCTGTCTCTCTCTGTCGCTCTGACGGGGCTGGACAGGTTAGAGGCAGGAAGAATGTTCCCGTTGCTGGGGAGTTCCAGAAACAGGGCTCACAGTCTAAGAATAAGGCGTAAGCCATTTCGGACCCAGATGACGAGTAACTTCTTCACTCAAAGAGTGGTTAATCTGTGGAATTCCCTGCCGCAGAGAGTTGTTGATGCCAGTTCATTGGATATATTCAAAAGGCAGTCGGATATGGCCCTTACAGCCAAAGGGATCAAGGGGTATGGAGAGAATGCAGGACAGGGTTTCTGAGGGAATGATCAGACATGATCTTATTGAATGGTGGTGCAGGCTCGAAGGGCAGAATGGCCTGCTCCTGCATCTATTCTTTTTGTTTCTACATTTCTATATCTATATGTCGCTCTCTGTTTTACTCTCTCTCTCTGAATCACTCTCTCAGTCGCATTCGCTCTCTCTGTGTTTCTTTCATTCTCTCTTTCCCTATGTCTCTCTCTCTCTGTCACTCTCTGTATGTCTCTCTCTCGCTCTCTCTCTGCCTCTCTATATATCTCTGTTTCTCTATCTCTCTCTCTCTTTGTCTCTCTCTGTCTCCCACTCTCTCTCTCGCGCTCTCTTTCAGTCTCCCTGTCTCTCTCCCTCTCGGTATCTGTGTCCCTTTCTCTTTCTCGCTCTTTCTTTCAGTCTCCCTGTCTCTCTCTCCCTCTCTGTACCTCTGTCCCGCTCTCACTCTCGCCCTCTGTCAATCTCTCTGTCTCCCTCTCTCCGTCTTGCTCCCTCACTCTCTCCCTTGCTCCCAATTTCTATCCATCTATCTCTCTTTCACTTTTTCCTCTGTCTCTGCTACTGTCCATTTCCGAACTCTCTCTTTCTCTTTTCTGCCAACACATTCTCTCTATCCCTAATTCTCCCACTGCTTCTCCCTGTCCACCTCTCTTCTTCTCTCTCCCTGTTTCTCATTCCCATTCTGATGTTTCCTTGATTGAAAAGACCCTGACATATTGCAGCCTGACTGTTCAAACCCACAGCAAGCAATCACATTTCTGGGACATTTTTGATTTGCTAACCATCCAATTGTGTGTTGGAATGTGTGGGGTAAATCTAATTTCTCCATCTAAAAGCTTTGAGTGTTTCAGATTGAGCAGTATATGGGATCAAAGGCTGATTCAGACATTGCTGCATTGTGGAACGGTGGGATATCTACGCAGGGCAGGAAATGGAGAAGCAAGTTTTGTTGGTTTGATTAAGGTGTAAATACGATTGTGTCGCCCCTCACAGATACACAGGATTGAAGCTGTTTACCATCAATGCCCTGAAAGAATGAAATGATGTGACCAACTTCAAACTCTTCAAACACATGAAGGACCCTGAGATTGGGACCAATACACAAAGCCCTGAGTCCAGGCAGGTAAACCAGGTTTGTTCACAGATCACCCAGACACGTGCCCTGGTGTAAAATGGTCACCACACATCTCATGTAAAATGGGTGCTCAATTTCACCCAAACTAATCCCACTGCCCCGATCTCTCGCCATAGACCTGTATCAATCCCAAACTAATCCCACTGCCCCGCTCTCTCCCCATAGTCCTGTATCAATCCCCAAACTAATCCCAGTGCCCCGCTCTCTCCCCATAGTCCTGTATCAATCCCCAAACTAATTCCACTGCCCCGCTCTCTCCCCATAGTCCTGTATCAATCTCCAAACTAATCCCACTGCCCCGCTCTCTCCCCATAGTCCTGTATCAATCCCCAAACTAATCCCACTGCCCCGCTCTCTCCCCATAGCCATGTTTCAATCCCCAAACTAATCCCACTGTCCCGCTCTCTCTCCATAGCCCTGTATCAATCTCCAAACTAATCCCACTGACCCGCTCTCACCCCATAGCCCTGTATCAATCCCCAAACTAATCCCACAGCCCCGCTCTCTCCCCATAGTCCTGTATCAATCTCCAAACTAATCCCACTGCCCCGCTCTCTCCCCATAGCCCTGTATCAATCCCCAAACTAATCCCACTGCCCCGCTCTCTCCCCATACTCCTGTATCAATCCCCAAACTAATCCCACTGCCCCGCTCTCTCCCCATAGCCCTGTATCAATCCCCAAACTAATCCCACTGCCCCGCTCTCTTCCCATAGTCCTGTATCAATCCCCAAACTAATCCCACTGCCCCGCTCTCTCCCCATAGTTCTGTTTCAAGTCCCAAACTAATCCCACTGCCCCGCTCTCTCCCCATAGTCCTGTATCAATCCCCAAACTAATCCCACTGCCTCGTTCTCTCCCCATAGTCCTGTATCAATCCCCAAACTAATCCCACTGCCCCGCTCTCTTCCCATAGTCCTGTATCAATCCCCAAACTAATCCCACTGCCTCGTTCTCTCCCCATAGTCCTGTATCAATCCACAAACTAATCCCACTGCCCCGCTCTCTCCCCATAGTCCTGTATCAATCCCCAAACTAATCCCACTGCCCCGCTCTCTTCCCATAGTCCTGTATCAATCCCCAAACTAATCCCACTGCCCCGCTCTCTCCCCATATTCCTGTGTCAATCCCCAAACTAATCCCACTGCCCCGCTCTCTCCTCATAGTCCTGTATCCATCCCCAAACTAATCCAACTGCCTCGCTCTCACCCCATACTCCTGTATCAATTCCCGAACGAATCCCACTGCCACGCTCTTTCCCCATAGTCCTGTATCAATCTCCAAACTAATCCCACTGCCCCACTCTTCCCATGGCCCTGTATCAATCCCCAAACTAGTCCCACTGCCCCGCTCTCACCCCATAGTCCTGTATCAATCCCAAACTAATCCCACTGCCCCGCTCTCTCCCCATAGTCCTGTATCAATCCGCAAACTAATCCCACTGCCCCTGTTTCTCACTATAGTCCTGTATCAATCCCCAAACTAATCCCACTGCCCCGCTCTCTCCCCATAGCCCTGTATCAATCCCCAAACTAATCCCACTGCTCCGCTCTCTACCCACAGTCCTGTATCAATCCCCAAACTAATCCCACTGCCCCGCTCTCTCCCCATAGCCCTGTATCAATCCCCAAACTAATCCCACTGCCCCGCTCTCTCCCCATAGTCCTGTATCAATCCACAAACTAATCCCACTGCCTCGCTCTCTCCGCATATTCCTGTATCCAGCCCCAAACTAATCCCACTGCCCCGCTCTCTCCCCATAGTCTGTATCCATCCCCAAACTATTCCCACTACCCCGCTCTCTCCCCATAGTCTTATATCAATCTCCAAACTAATCCGACTGCCCCGCTCGCTCCCCATAGTCCTGTATCAATCCCCAAACTAATCCCACTGCCCCGCTCTCTCCCCATAGTCCTATATCAATCCCCAAACTAATCCCACTGCCCCGCTCTCTCCCCATAGTCCTGTATCAATCCCCAAACTAATCCCACTGCCCCGCTCTATCCCCATAGTCCTGTATTAATCCCCAAACTAATCCCACTGCCCCGCTCTATCCCCATATTCCTTTGTCAATCCCCAAACTAATCCCACTGCCCCGCTCTCTCCCCATAGTCCTGTATCAATCCGCAAACTAATCCCACTGTCCCACTCTCTCCCCATAGTCCTGTATCCATACCCAAACTAATCCCACTGCATCGCTCTCTCCCCATAGTCCTGTATCAATCCCACACTAATCCCACTGCCCCGCTCTCTCCCCATAGCCGTGTTTCAATCCCCAAACTAATCCCACTGCCTCGCTCTCTCCCCATAGCCCTGTATCAATCTCTAAACTAATCCCACTGCCCCGCTCTCACCCCATAGTCCTGTATCAATCCCCAAACTAATCCCACTGCCCCGCTCTCTCCCCATAGTCCTGTATCAATCCCCAAACTAATACCACTGCCTCGTTCTCTCCCCATAGTCCTGTATCAATCCTCAAACTAATCCCACTGCCCCGCTCGCTCCCCATAGCCCTGTATCAATCCCCAAACTAATCCCACTGCCCCGCTCTCTCCCATTGTCGTGTATCAATCTCCAAACTAATTCCACTGCCCCGCTCTCACCCCATAGCACTGTATCAATCCCCAAACTAATCTCACTGCCCCGCTCTCTCCCCATAGTGCTGTATCAATCCTCAAACTTATCCGACTGCCCCGCTCTCTCCCCATAGTCCTTCATCCATCCCCAAACTAATCCCACTGCCCCGCTCTCTCCCCATAGTCTGTATCCATCCCCAAACTAATGCCACTACCGCACTCTCTCCCCATAGTCTTATATCAATCTCCAAACTAATCCCACTGCCCCGCTCTCTCCCCATAGTCCTGTATCAATCCCCAAACTAATCCCACTGCCCCGCTCGCTCCCCATAGTCCTATATCAATCCCCAAACTAATTCCACTGCCCCGCTCTCTCCCCATAGTCCTGTATCAATCCCCAAACTAATCCCACAGCCCCGCTCTCTCCCCATCGTCCTGTATCAATCCCCAAACTAATCCCACTGCCCTGCTCTCTCCTCATAGTCCTGTATCCATCCCCAAACTAATCCAACTGCCTCGATCTCTCCCCATAGTCCTGTATCAATCCCCAAACTAATCCCACTGCCTCGTTCTCTCCCCATAGTCCTGTATCAATCCCCAAACTAATCCCACTGCCCCGCTCTCTTCCCATAGTCCTGTATCAATCTCCAAACTAATCCCACTGCCCCGCTCTCTCCCCATAGTTCTGTTTCAAGTCCCAAACTAATCCCACTGCCCCGCTCTCTCCCCATAGTCCTGTATCAATCCCCAAACTAATCCCACTGCCTCGTTCTCTCCCCATAGTCCTGTATCAATCCCCAAACTAATCCCACTGCCCCGCTCTCTCCCCATAGTTCTGTTTCAAGTCCCAAACTAATCCCACTGCCCCGCTCTCTCCCCATAGTCCTGTATCAATCCCCAAACTAATCCCACTGCCTCGTTCTCTCCCCATAGTCCTGTATCAATCCACAAACTAATCCCACTGCCCCGCTCTCTCCCCATAGTCCTGTATCAATCCCCAAACTAATCCCACTGCCCCGCTCTCTTCCCATAGTCCTGTATCAATCCCCAAACTAATCCCACTGCCCCGCTCTCTCCCCATATTCCTGTGTCAATCCCCAAACTAATCCCACTGCCCCGCTCTCTCCTCATAGTCCTGTATCCATCCCCAAACTAATCCAACTGCCTCGCTCTCACCCCATACTCCTGTATCAATTCCCGAACGAATCCCACTGCCACGCTCTTTCCCCATAGTCCTGTATCAATCTCCAAACTAATCCCACTGCCCCACTCTTCCCATGGCCCTGTATCAATCCCCAAACTAGTCCCACTGCCCCGCTCTCACCCCATAGTCCTGTATCAATTCCCAAACTAATCCCACTGCCCCGCTCTCTCCCCATAGTCCTGTATCAATCCCAAACTAATCCCACTGCCCCGCTCTCTCCCCATAGTCCTGTATCAATCCGCAAACTAATCCCACTGCCCCTGTTTCTCACTATAGTCCTGTATCAATCCCCAAACTAATCCCACTGCCCCGCTCTCTCCCCATAGCCCTGTATCAATCCCCAAACTAATCCCACTGCTCCGCTCTCTACCCACAGTCCTGTATCAATCCACAAACTAATCCCACTGCCCCGCTCTCTCCCCATAGCCCTGTATCAATCCCCAAACTAATCCCACTGCCCCGCTCTCTCCCCATAGTCCTGTATCAATCCACAAAATAATCCCACTGCCTCGCTCTCTCCGCATATTCCTGTATCCAGCCCCAAACTAATCCCACTGCCCCGCTCTCTCCCCATAGTCTGTATCCATCCCCAAACTATTCCCACTACCCCGCTCTCTCCCCATAGTCTTATATCAATCTCCAAACTAATCCGACTGCCCCGCTCGCTCCCCATAGTCCTGTATCAATCCCCAAACTAATCCCACTGCCCCGCTCTCTCCCCATAGTCCTATATCAATCCCCAAACTAATCCCACTGCCCCGCTCTCTCCCCATAGTCCTGTATCAATCCCCAAACTAATCCCACTGCCCCGCTCTCTCCCCATAGTCCTGTATCAATCCCCAAACTAATCCCACTGCCCCGCTCTATCCCCATATTCCTGTGTCAATCCCCAATCTAATCCCACTGCCCCGCTCTCCCCTCATAGTCCTGTATCCATCCCCAAACTAATCCAACTGCCTCGCTCTCTCCCCATACTCCTGTATCAATTCCCGAACGAATCCCACTGCCACGCTCTTTCCCCATAGTCCTGTATCAATCTCCAAACTAATCCCACTGCCCCACTCTTCCCATGGCCCTGTATCAATCCCCAAACTAGTCCCACTGCCCCGCTCTCACCCCATAGTCCTGTATCAATTCCCAAACTAATCCCACTGCCCCGCTCTCTCCCCATAGTCCTGTATCAATCCCAAACTAATCCCACTGCCAAGCTCTCTCCCCATAGTCCTGTATCAATCCGCAAACTAATCCCACTGTCCCACTCTCTCCCCATAGTCCTGTATCCATACCCAAACTAATCCCACTGCATCGCTCTCTCCCCATAGTCCTGTATCAATCCCACACTAATCCCACTGCCCCGCTCTCTCCCCATAGCCCTGTATCAATCTCTAAACTAATCCCACTGCCCCGCTCTCACCCCATAGTCCGGTATCAATCCCCAAACTAATCCCACTGCCCCGCTCTCTCCCCATAGTCCTGTATCAATCCCCAAACTAATACCACTGTCTCGTTCTCTCCCCATAGTCCTGTATCAATCCTCAAACTAATCCCACTGCCCCGCTCGCTCCCCATAGCCCTGTATCAATCCCCAAACTAATCCCACTGCCCCGCTCTCTCCCATTGTCGTGTATCAATCTCCAAACTAATTCCACTGCCCCGCTCTCACCCCATAGCACTGTATCAATCCCCAAACTAATCTCACTGCCCCGCTCTCTCCCCATAGTGCTGTATCAATCCTCAAACTTATCCCACTGCCCCGCTCTCTCCCCATAGTCCTTCATCCATCCCCAAACTAATCCCACTGCCCCGCTCTCTCCCCATAGTCTGTATCCATCCCCAAACTAATGCCACTACCGCACTCTCTCCCCATAGTCTTATATCAATCTCCAAACTAATCCCACTGCCCCGCTCTCTCCCCATAGTCCTGTATCAATCCCCAAACTAATCCCACTGCCCCGCTCGCTCCCCATAGTCCTATATCAATCCCCAAACTAATCCCACTGCCCCGCTCTCTCCCCATAGTCCTGTATCAATCCCCAAACTAATCCCACAGCCCCGCTCTCTCCCCATCGTCCTGTATCAATCCCCAAACTAATCCCACTGCCCTGCTCTCTCCTCATAGTCCTGTATCCATCCCCAAACTAATCCAACTGCCTCGCTCTCTCCCCACAGTCCTGTATCAATTCCCTAAGTAATCCCACTGCGACGCTCTCTCCCCATAGTCCTGTATCAATCTCCAAACTAATCCCACTGACCCACTCTTCCCATGGCCCTTTATAAATCCCCAAACTAATCCCACTGCCCCGCTCTCACCCCATAGTCCTGTATCAATCCCAAACTAATCCCACTGCCCCGCTCTCTCCCCATAGTCCTGTATCAATCCGCAAACTAATCCCACTGCGCCGCTTTCTCCCCATAGTCCTGTATCAATCCCCAAACTAATCCCACTGCCCCGCTCTCTCCCCATAGCCCTGTAACAAACCCCAAACTAATCACACTGCTCCGCTCTCGACCCACAGTCCTGTATCAATCGCCAAACTAATCCCACTGCCCCGCTCTCTCCCCATAGCCCTGTTTCAATCCCCAAACTAATCCCACTGCCCCGCTCTCTCCCCATAGTCCTGTATCAATCCACAAACTAATCCCACTGCCTCGCTCTCTCCCCATAGTCTTGTATCAATCATCAAACTAATCCCACTACCCCGCACTCTCCCCATAGTCCTGTATCTATCCCCAAATTAATCCCACTGTCCCGCTCGCTCCCCATAGTCCTGTATCAATCCCCAAACTAATCGCACTGCCCCGCTCTCTCCCATTGGTCCTGTATCAATCCCCAAACTAATCCCACTGCCCCACTCTCTCCCCATAGTCCTGTATCCATACCCAAACTATTCCCACTGCCCCGCTCTCTTCCCATAGTCCTGTATCAATCCCAAACTAATCCCACTGCCCCGCTCTCTCCCCATAGCCCTGTTTCAATCCCCAAACTGATCCCACTGCCCCGCTCTCTCCCCATAGCCCTGTATCAATCTCCAAACTAATCCCACTGCCCGCTCTCACCCCATAGCCGTGTATCAATCCCCAAACTAATCACACTGCCCCGCTCTCTCCCCATAGTCCTGTATCAATCTCCAAACCTATCCCACTGCCCCGCTCTCTCCCCATAGTCCTGTATCAATCCCCAAACTAATCCCACTGCCCCGCTCTCTCCCCATAGTCCTGTATCAATGCCCAAACTAATCCCACTGCTCCGCTCTCTCCCCATAGCCCTGTATCAATCCCTAAACTAATCCCACTGCCCCGCTCTCTACCCATAGTCCTGTATCAAGCCCCAAACTAATCCCACTGCCCCGCTCTCTCCCCATAGTCTGTATCCATCCCCAAACTAATCCCACTACCCCGCTCTCTCCCCATAGCCTTATATCAATCTCCAAACTAATCCCACTCCCCCGCTCTCTCCCCATAGTCCTGTATCAATCCCCAATCTAATCCCACTGCCCCGCTCTCTCCCCATAGTTCTGTATCAATTCCCAAACTAATCCCACTGCCCCGCTCTCTCCCCATAGTCCTGTATCAATCTCCAAACTAATCCCACTGCCCCGGTCTCTCCCCATAGTCCTGTATCAATCTCCAAACTAATCCCACTGCATCGCTCTCTCCCCATAGTCCTGTATAAATTTCCAAACTAATCCCACTGCCCCGCTCACTCCCGATAGTCCTGTATCAATTCCCAAACTAATCGCACTGCCCCGCTCTCTCCCCATAGCTCTGTATCAAACCCCAAACTAATCCCACTGTCCCGCTCTCTCCCCATAGTCCTGTATTAATCCCCAAACTAATCCCACTGCTCTGCTCTCTCCCCATAATCCTGTCTCAATCCCAAACTAAACCCACTGCCCCGCTCTCTCCCCACAGCCCTATATTAATCCCCAAACTAATCCCACTGCCCTGCTCTCTCCCCATAGTCCTGTATCAATCCCAAACTAATCCCACTGCCCCGCTCTCTCCCCATAGCCCTGTGTGAATCCCCAAACTAATCCCATTGCCCCGCTCTCTCCCCATAGTCCTGTATCAATCCCAAACTAATCCAACCGCCCTGCTCTCTCCCCATAGTCCTGTATCAATCCCCAAACTCATCCCACTGCCCCGCTCTCTCCCCATAGTCCGGTATCAATCCCCAAACTAATCCCACTGCCCCGGTCTCTCCCCATAGTCCTGTATCAATCCCCAAACTAATCCCACTGCCGCGATCTCTCCCCATAGTGCTGTTTCAATCCCCAAACTAATCCCACTTCCCCGCTCTCTCCCCATAGTCCTGTATCAATCCCCAAACCTATCCCACTGCCCCGCTCTCTCCCCATAGACCTGTATCAATCCCCAAACTAATCCCACTGACCCGCTATCTCCCCATAGTCCTGTATCAATCCCAGATTCTATGCAGAAAGGGAGACAGACAGAAAGAGCGAGACACACACACACACTCTCTCTTCTCCTCTTGCTCTCTCTCACTGTCTCTCTCTCTCTGTGTCTCTCTCGCTCTCCCTCTCTCTCTTCCTCTCTTTCACTCTGTCCCTCTCTCTGTCTCGCCCTATTTCTGCCTCTCTCTCTGTCTCTCTTCTCTCTCACTCTGTATCTCTCTTTCTCTCTCTGTCCCTCTCTCTGTTCCACTCACTCTCTCCCTCTCTCTTTCCCTCTCTCTGTCCTTCTCCCTATCTCCCTCTATCTCTCCCTCTCTCTCTCTGTGCCTCTCTCTCTCTCTGTCCTACACTCTCTGTATCTCTGTCTCTCTCTCTCTCACTCTTTCCCTGTGTTTCTCTCTTTTTCCGTCTCTCTCCCTCTTTCTCCCTATCCCTCTCTCTCTCTATCCTCCTTTCTGTCTATCCCTCTTTTTCTCTCTCTGTCTCTCTCTCTTGCATTTTTCCATCTCTCTCTCTGTCCCTCTCTCTGTCTCCCTCTCTCTCTGTGTATATATAACTCTCTGTCTCTGTCTCTCTCTCTCTCTATCTCTCTCACTCGCTCATTTTCTCACTCTCTGTCTTTCTCTCTCTGTCTCAAACTCTCTGTCTCTCTCTCTCTCTTTCTCTGTTTCTCGCTCTCTCACTCTGTCTTTCTGTCTCTCACTCTCTCATTTTCTCACTCTCTGTCTGTCTCACTCTGTCTCTATCTCTCTGTCTCTGTCTCTCTCTCTCTCTCTTTATCTGTTTCTCACTCTCTCTCTCTCTGTCTCTCTCTGTCTGTCTCTCTCTCTATCTGTGACTCTGAGTTTCTCTCTCTTTCTCTCTTCCGTCTCTTTCCATCTTTCTCTCTCTCGCTCTGTCTCTCTCTCTCTGTCCCTCTCTGTTTCTCTCTCTGTCTATCTCTCTGTCTCTCTCTCTGTCTCGCTATCTCTCTCTCTCTGTCTTTCTCTCTGTTTTTCTCTCTCTGTCTCTCTCTCTATCTCTCTCTCGCTCTCTGGCTCTCTCGCTCTCTCTCTATCTGTATGTCTTTCCCTTTCTATATATCTCCATCTGTTTCTAGCTCTCCCTCTCGCTCTCTCTGTGCCTGTCTCTCACTCACTCCCTCTCTCTCGCACTATCTCGCTCTCTGTCATTCTGTCTTTCCCCGTAGGGCTCTCCCTCTCCGTCTCTGTTTCTCTCTCGCTCTATCTTTACCTCTCTCTGTCTCCCTCTACCTCTTGCTTATCTCTGCTCTCTCTGTATCTCTCCCTGTCTTTATCACTGTCTTTCCCTCTCTCTATCAATCTCTGTCTCTCTCTGACTATCTCTCTCTGTCTCTCTCTCTCTGTCTGTCTCTCTCCTCCTCTCTCTGACACTCTCTGCCTCTCTCTCTCTCTGTCACACTCACTCTCTCTGTCTGTCTCTCTCTCCCATCTCGCTGTCTCATTCACTCACTCTGTCTTCCTCTGTCTCTCTCTCTCTGTCTCTCTTTCTCTCTCTCTGTCTCAATCTCTCTCCCTGACGCTCTCTGTCTCTCTCTCACTCACTCTGCCTCTCTCTGTCTCTCTCTCTCGCTCCCTGTCTGTCTCTCACTCTGTGTGTGTGTCTCTCTCTCTGACCATCTCTGTCTCTCTCTCTCTCTCTCTTCCTCTCTGTTTGTATGTCTGTCACTTTCTCTGTATATCTCTCCTTCCCTCTCTCTCTCTGACTCTCTCCCTCTCTGTCTCTCTGTCTCTCTCTGTCTGTATGTCTATCTCTTTCTCTATATCTCTCCCTCTCTCTCTCTCTCTGTCTCTCTGAAGCTTCCCAGAACCACAGTGACAATGCACACACCGATCTTCAATCATCCATTTTACATTTGTTAATGGTCGCCATTTTATTTTAACACTGGGAGATAGATTACAGAGACCGACTACTCTCTAATTTAACGTTAGCTGCTTAACGGTGTATCTGCCCTGGGAGTGTTTGATGGGTCAGTGTAGAGGGAGATTTACACTGTATCTAACCCCATGCTGTACCTGCCCTGGGAGTGTTTGATGGGACAGTGTAGAGGGAGCTTTACTCTGTATCTAACCCCCTGTACCTGCCCTGGGAGCGTTTGATGGGACAGTGTAGAGGGAGCTTTACTCTGTATCTAACCCCCTGTACCTGCCCTGGGATTGTTTGATGGGACAGTGTAGAGAGAGCTTTACTCTGTATCTAACCCCCTGTACCTGCCCTGGGAGTGTTTGATGGGACAGTGTAGAGAGAGCTTTACTCTGTATCTAACCCCCTGTACCTGCCCTGGGAGTGTTTGATGGGACAGTGTAGAGGGAGCTTTACTCTGTATCTAACACCGTGCTGTACCTGCCCTGGGAGTGTTTGATGGGACAGTATAGAGTGAGCTTTACTCTGTATCTAACCCCGTGCTGTACCTGCCCTGGGAGTGTGTGATGGGACAGTGTAGAGGGAGCTTTACTCTGTATCTAACTCACTGTACCTGCCCTGGGAGTGTTTGATGGGACAGTGTAGAGGGAGCTTTACTCTGTTGCTAACCCCGTGCTGTACATGCCCTGGGAGAGTTTGATGGGTCAGTGTAGAGGGAGCTTTACTCTGTATCTAACCCCGTGCTGTACCTGCCCTGGGCGAATTTGATGGGTCAGTGTCGAGGGAGTTTTACTCTGTATCTAACCCCGTGCTGTACCTGCCCTGCGAGAGTTTGATGGGTCAGTGTAGAGGGAGCTTTACTCTGTATCTAACCCCGTGCTGTACCTGCCCTGGGCGAATTTGATGGGTCAGTGTCGAGGGAGCTTTATCTGTATCTAACCCCGTGCTGTACCTCCCCTAGGAGTGTTTGATGGAAGAGTGTAGAGGGAGTTTTAGTCTGTATCTAACCCCGTGCTGTACCTTCCCTGGGAGTGTGTGATGGGACAGTGTATAGGGAGCTTTAGTCTGTATCTAATCCATGCTGTACCTGCCCTGGGAGTGTTTGATTGGACAGTGTAGAGGGAGCTTTACTCTGAATCTAACCCCCTGTACCTGCCCAGGGAGTGTTTGATGGGACAGTGTAGAGGCAACTTTACTCTGTATCTAACCCTGTGCTATACCTGCCCTGGGAGTGTTTGATGCGACAGTGTAGAGGCAGCTTTAATCTATATCTAACCCCGTGCTGTACTTGATCTGGGAGTGTTTGATGGGAGGATATATTCGCTGGCCAGGAAATGGAGAAGCAAGTTTTGTTGGTTTGAAAAATGTGTAAATTCGATTGTGTCGCCCCCTCACAGATACACAGTATTGAAGCTGTTTACCATCAATGCCCTGAAAGAATGAAATAATGTGGCCATCTTCAAACTCTTCAAACACATGAAGGACCCAGAGACTGGGACCAATACACAAAGCCCCGAGCCCAGGCAGGTAAACCAGGTTTGTTCACAGATCACCCAGACACGTGTCCTGGTGTAAAATGGTCACCACGCATCTCTTGTAAAATGATTGCTCAATTTTACCCAAACTAATCCCACTGTCCCGCTCTCTCCCCATAGTCCTGTATCAATCCCA